>NC_139678.1:77256264-77988885 GCF_964106915.1 Podarcis gaigeae | reverse complement strand
CAAAAAGCTTCAGGTCTAAGGGCATTTAGAGCAATAATTTCTTGAATGTCCAAATTTGGCAGTTGTCGTGATACTCTGAGGTGCAGAGGTGGTGGTGGTGGTAATTGGATTGATAGTTAAACTGATACAATTATAAATTGCTTTTTTCCACAGATTAACACCAGAGAGAGAGAAAACATATTTGTACTGAAAATGGAAAGAGTGCTTGCAAACTGACCTGCTTGCTGGACAGTGCTATATCCGTTACACTCCTTTAGTTCTTCACATGCTTCATTTGTAGAATCTTGTAGTGGATGACAAGTGCAACACTCCAGTTACTTCCAGGTTAGTCACTAAAACACACTTATGTGTGGGCTGCTCTTGAAGATAATATTGGAAACTTCAGTTGGCTGAGAACATTGTGGCCAGATTTGTGCCTGGAGTCAGCAGGATGGATCATATTAGGCCAAGTCTGTTCCACTTTCAGTTTGCTTCTGGGCTCAATTCATGGTACAGTGGTACCTCGCAAGACGAATGCCTCGCAAGACAAAAAACGCGCAAGACGAAAGAGTTTTCCGTTTTTTTAGTCGTTCCGCAAGACGAATTTCCCTATGGGTTTGCTTTGCAAGACGAAACGTCTTGCGAGTTCTTGCAAGTTTGTTTCCTTTTTCTTAAAGCCGCTAAGCCATTAATAGCCGCTAAGCCGTTAATAGCCGCAAAGCCGCTAAAAGCCGCTAAGCCGCTAATAGCCCTGCTTCGCAAGACGAAAAAACCGCAAACTCGCGGAATGGATTAATTTCGTCTTGCGAGGCACCACTGTATTGGCTTTGTCCTGCAAAGCCTCTAAGTGACCTGAGAACAGCATATCTCAGCAACCACTTCTGCCTTTATGAACCAGCTCAAGCCAAGCACTCAGGTTCTCAGACTCTCCTTGTCTTCCCTTGGCCTATGGAAGTAGAGCTGGCGGAGAACAAGAGAGTGGCCTTTTCCATTGTGCCTAAACTATGGAATAGGCTCATTAGGGAGACCTGCTCTTTGCCAGATTTTAAGTAGGCTTTTACCTTATTCCATTTGGCTTTGTTGTGGTTAGAGCCTCTGCTGATGTTTTTGGCTTGCTGTTGCTGGTATAATTTTATGATGCTATTTTAACTGCTGGTATAATTTATTTATTTATTTTTGAATACTTTAAGCTGAGATTTCTATAACAACTAAATCATATTTTTCTAATACAAAAACAAAGAAGAAACATAAAAAGCAAGTTGTACCACAGAGTATGTACAAAGTGACTAGATGACCCTTGTGGTCTCTTCCAACAGTTCTATGATTCTGTGATTCTATAGCAACACTTCTGAGGTTACAGACACTTGTGTGCCCACCAGTATTTCCTATGGCACCTGCAAAAGGTCTCCATAAATATCCCCTAAAAATCTACATTGCATGGGCAATTGTTTGCTTTTGATGCTCAGCTTGTGTTTGCACTGGCTCAGCCTCTCCTACATTGACCTCGCCCCTTAAAAATGAACACATTTAATTGGATGCCAGAACTCAGTGCTCATCCTCTTTCTCCATTTGAACAAAGGAGAGGTGCAAAGAACTTATGTGTGAGTGTGGTGATGGATGTAGGGGTCTTTTATCCAGTTGTTGGGGAGCAGGGGGTGCGGCATGTCCTCACAATATTGTGGTCCTGTCTTTTTTCTGCTCTTTTAGATCTGGCAGCCATTTTGTGTTATGCCGTATCCTCATAGCGACTATTATGTGACTGGCATTTGGCATACTTTATCAGAATCCCAAATGTTCCCAGCGACCCAAAAAGGTTGGCAGCTTCTCAACTTGACGTTCCAACAAAAGATGCTACTATTTTGTCTATCCTATGTCAGAACTAAGAGCAGTTTAGAAGTACTGTTGTATAGTTGAAATTGAAAAATCCAATATATCATAAAATATTGAACTGCATATTCACAGTGGGTGGCGGCATGCTTCCAGTCGCATTGCACTCATTGGGAAAGGAAGGTGGTGAGATGGCAAAATTAGGAGTGCTCCAAGGTGGTTGCAGGCCAGCAGCTGCACACACTCATTCAAAACTGCAGCTGCCAACCTGGAAGTCCTCCATCTTTGTTGCCACCACTTCACCCATAGCCACATTTCAATAAGCACAATACTGCTGCCCCCAGATGGAGGACATCACTATCTCCGCCCTGCCCAAGCCACTTCCATAGATTCATACAGATTTAACAATGAATCTGTGGCACTACACCAGTTTAGCAGTTTTCAATAACAGTACTTAAATCTCTTCTTTGCCCCTTTACAGTTCAGTAACTCTACTAATTGCTCTCATTGAACCCTGTTACTCGTTTCAAGAGTTCTACTGTTGTATTACAGCCTATGACAGAAAGATCTTTTTTGGCCATGAGAAGCTCAGGTCATTAGGCACTTGAAATGTTTCTCTTCTTGCCTGCAATCTAGTTGCAATGAAAAGGGGGAAGTGGTCTCTCTATAAAGCTACCATGGGTGTGGTCCTTTTGTGCAGCGGTTTTGCTACACAAAAAGATTCTAATTTGGGCTATCTTTTAATTGCTCCACTGTTAATTTTATTGCATTTTACACATATGGAGCTGGGCATGAAAATTGAAAATGTTGTTCTGCTTGCTAATTCAGTTGTAAAGCAATTACAAGTTCCAGATCGATATTGGGAAGTATAAAATCAGGAGCGTAACTTCAGATATTAAACCACGAATTGATTTTCTTGTCAAACCATAAGTAAGTGTTGCTCTAATACATGTTTCAGAGATAAGAGGGCATTTTGCACGGCAACTGTAGTATTTGGAAGCAGTGAAATAAATCATTTTATTTCTCGTGTGTTGATTAATTCTTTAGGCGCACCATATAGTGATTAATGCATTCTCACCATTGCATTTGGTTATATAGGATTGTTTTACCACTTCTCCCAATTTAAATAAATTCAATGCTTTTTCACCCATCAGGAGACAAAATGGTAAGATCTTGCTCCCATTCATAATTTATATATTTATTATTTATTAAATTTATATACCAGCCTATACCAGGAGGTCTCAGGGCAGTTCACTTTATGACCCTATAGGTTTGAATTTGTGGTAACTGGTGATTGACCAGGAAAGAGCACTTGAGTTTCTCATGAAAATGTCAGCCTGGTATGCGGCAGTGTTAGAAACTGAAATATGAAAGCTAGGAGCTAAATGGCACCTTAAACCTAGGTTATGGGCGCAACAACAGAATGTCTAGGTGCATTTTTTTATAATGAATACAAAGCTGAAAATGAATGAACTGCAGCTAAAATATTATGTTCATTTTCCACATGGTCTAGTCCTTCCCCCGCCCACCCCCCTAATATTCTTAAGAGGGTCTATTCTCCAGGCTTCAGAGAGTAGATGGAAGTGGGGAGGCAGAAAAGGGTCCTCCTTTCCTTCCACTCTGCAGTCTTAATCTGAAATCTTAGGCGCAGTACTGCACCAAGCTCAGAAACTGCTCGCACTAATGAAATTCCCTGTGGCAAAATGTGCCTAGAACCATGGGAATTTCGAACACTGCATATTAAAGGTGTGTCCGATTTCTACATGGTTTGCAAGAAGTGGGTATCATTAGACTAGAATGCAGGGTCTTCCAGCAAAACTGATGTTGGGAGATTCAGAGCATGCAGTTTATACAGTGCATAGTTAAACTTTGGAATGTGTTCTTACAAGACAGAGTGAACTTGGATGACTTTGAAGAGAATTAGACAAATTCATGAAGGATGGGGCTCTCAACTAATACTAACCATGAGGACTGTGTTCTACTATTTCTCTGTTGCTGGGAATCACAAGTGGAGAGAGTTGCTATTGTACTCAGCTGCAGCTTGTCGCCTTCCTATAAGTATCTGTTTGAACACTGTAAAAATAGTATGCTGGACTAGATGGATCTGATCCAGCAGAGCTCTTCTTATGCTTTCACATTGTTATGTAATTTCAGGGTTCCCATGATGAGGCTGTATAAACCCTTTACTTTTTAAATAAATGAACTAGTTGAATTTCTTTCATTTTTCTCTAAATAAGTAAAGTTTTTAGTGCTACTTTTATTTCTGGGTTGAATATCACTCTTTCATAGTAGTTTTATAGTTTTTTATGGTTATTAATTGACAACTTTGTTTGTTATTGGTTCTTGTAATGACTAAGCATTTGTGGGTGAATATAATCTAAAAGGAACAGTGGGGGTTGAATTTTATTTATTTATTTTTTTGCCCAGAAACAGTAATGTATCACAGTTACATATATGTGAAATGAAATGTGAAATTCAGGGTGTATAGGTGGAATATTTTATACCTGTTTCAATGTCATTGCAATTTTAACACCACACTATCTAGATGCATCAGACAGACTTTGACTTAAGAATGTAAGAAGTAAGTGCTGAAACCAAACAAGTTTCTCTTCCTGTGGTTAATGTTTAGGACATTCTGGGATGGAGCTAAGCTGGAAATTAGGTCGAGTCTCAAGACCAGGTTCTGCTACAGTTCGGGTCACAGATTTGGGTCGGCAAGGTCTCCTGAATCCCAGTCCATCAATTAAAGATGATGATGAAGAACTACTTGTGAATGAATATCTTTCCCCCAACAAACTGGTATGTAGCTACCAATTTAATGCATCTGGAATAAGATTTCTGGAATGAAAACAATCAAATTAGGCTTGCTGATATACATTGCATTAATGTGGCATATCTGATGGACTTCCAGTTAAATTGAACTACTGGAAGATGCTTTTGGTACTCCTGGCTATCTCTCAGGCACTTCCATAAACAAATATGACCAACATGAGTATTAATCAGATCCTACAGAGGAGGGTTAAAAGATCCTATTTTACAGTAACCTTATTTCTGTTTAATAGCAAAAGGATTAGAACAGTCTATATTCTAACATCACAGATATGATTAACATCCCTGAATAAGAGAAGCAGAGAGCTGCCTCAGTATATGGGTCATACATTTGGCACATATAAATCACTCAATTTGTTATGCTAGTGGGCTTCCTCTAGCATGGTATTGTCAACCTTGAATGTAAGTGCAGTTTGCCCAGCATCTCACTCACATTCTTTGAGGCTTGCTTGTTGCTACCTGATAGTTTTAAAAGCAATAACTGCATGGACTGGTCCTGAGACCTACCGCTGACCTGAAGCATCCCTTCATCCACCTTTCATTGTCCACAGAAGAGCCAATGTAAAACACTGCTTCCTGTGTGTTGTGCAAAGGAGATAAACTTTCAAATTTTGTTAATATTTGAATAATGTTTTGTGTTGGTAAAATAATTGTGCTGTAGGAAAGGGTATGAGTCTGGATTCCCTTGTGACTATGGAGTTTTTATGTTGTAGCATGCATTATTTACTCGGTTACTAATTAAGGGCTGGGAAAGGCCTGGGGTGCACTGGAAATGGCTCACATCTGCTGGCAGGGGGATAGCTAGACAATAGGCTGCATTTTGATGGGATGAAGATGATAGAAAACAGGCAGCGACATGCAATGGTAGACAGGGCTTTCTGTGCGAAAGGAGCTTCAGCAAGGCTGCTTGTGGGCCATTTCCTTTTCTTTCTGTGTGGCAATTGAAGGAAGGGAAACTTTGATTTTAAATGAAATTTGGGGATTTCAGCGCATAGACTTTTCCCTTCAGACGCCATGCCTCTGTCAGTGAGAAGCAGACTATCAAGTGAAATTTCACTAAGAGATGTAATAGAAGCAAAGGCGTAGGAGGGTTGACATCTTTATCAAAACAGGAATTGTTTTTAGAGTGAAAGCATTTTATTTGGAAAGTGTAGGATGTAAAACCATCAGGATGTCCTTGCCCTGATCAACATACTGTAACAGATTAGCAAATGTCCAATCTGATCTCACTGTTGCAGGGATGGGAGATGAAATGTTTAATGCTCTCCTACATTAAAAAAACCCAAAAGCATCTCATTTTACATACAGAGCTAGTAAAATTAGTTTGATCCCCTATCTGCAGTCTGAAATGAAACAGCCCAGCAAGACCCATGCCTGGTGAGGCTTCAGTCCTAAACAATTTAGCCCTTCAAATATTTGGGGCCTGTTTCCATCCCTGCTGACCTTCTTGGTCTCGTGGTAGTTCCACCTTTCTCAGAAGTGTAGGGAATTGCAGTTCAGGAGGGAGTTTTATCTGTGGCAGTTCCTAAACTGTGGAACTCTTTCCCACAGGAGTGTTAACAGCCCCTTCATTGCACAGCTTTTGCCCTATTCTGAAGAAACACCTCTTTACCCTGGTCTTTGACAGTTAAGGCATTTCATTTTGTTGAATGTATATTGTTCTGTTCCATTTAGAATGGTCTTGCTTGTTTATAGCAGCAACAGTTTTATCTGTGTTTATAGTTGTATAATATATTGTTGTGGCCTGTTATGGGATGTTATGATAAAGCGTGGATAAGAAATATTATAAATAAATAAAAAACAGTGCTTTTTTCTAGGGCTATGCAGGGGTACGCATACCCCTAAACATTTTGTGAATCTAAGTTTGGCCTCATTGAGGGGCAGTATTTCAATATGAGTAGGAAAATGAGAGTACCTTTGAACATTTTTTTAATAGAAAAAAAGCACTGAAAAGAACTAATTTGGTTTCAGCACCAACTCAAACTCTTCGAGTTTTCATGTGTCAAGATTTTTGTAATGCGGTACTTACCTTTGACAGTTGCATTCTTTTTTGCCTAATAGGGACTTTCCTTTGGCCTGAAAGTTTTGAGTGGGCATTGTTGGAGCAGTCGCTTCCTGATTTTTAAAATATAGATATACAATATTGCCAAGGAAACGCTAACTATGTTTGCAGCACGCTTTAATAACAAGTCTAATGTAACTATTATTTGACCTCTTGTTGCTCAGGTTGAAGCAGCTGCTTCCATACTGTTAACTTCCTTTTGCTTTTTCAAGTTTAAAAATAGCACTGCTGTTCAACTAATTGATTAGAAACAAATTTCCATTATGTCCTTTTTAGTGTTTAGAACTCTTTAACGGAACAGTAGCAGGAAATCATTTTCTCACCAACACACTTACACAGTCTTAGCATTTTTTATAGCTGGGAGAAGACTCTGTTAGCCTTTCAGAAAGAAGACACTATTTTAAAATTGCAGCTGTGCATGCCTGACTTTTCCTTTCCTCTTTCAAAACTATAGGTCCATATCCTACTTACTCTTGGGTGTGGTAGTGTATAGACAGTTTCAAACCAGTTTGCTCAGCATATTTATTACTGCAGTGAGCGTATTTCCTTGTGCGTATCCTTATGCATTTATATCTTTTTCTGTCCTCTCTGAAAACAGAAGATGAGTCCAGTATGAGTCATGCATTGAGCATACAGTCAGTATTGTACTACAACAGCTAGTGCTGGACAGTGTATAAGTTTGTAGTAAAAAGCAAGTTTCTAGTCCTCATGGTTGTAGAATGATTCTACGATTCTATGAAATAAGCTTGAAAAAGTGTTGGTTATTCTGAGTCTATTAAGTCTTCTAGTGCTTAGGATTTTTTTGCTCTGCATAGCTTCCTGCCTTTTTCCATGGAGCCATGACAGTGTGCCTACCCTCATTAACTTTCCATTATTAAATTTGATTTATTAGTACGCACAATTGAGAATGTGGTGTTTCAATTAATATAATTGTAAATTATATTTTGTTCAGTAACTAACTTTTAGTACCCGGATTGCTGATTTTCATAAATTGTGGTCATTTATTTTTAGGACTGGAATGTGCACATATATGCATATGCAAACAGATGATAGAAGAAATGCTTTTCTCTGAATAATAGATTTGATGGCATCTGGGGATATGCACTTAACTGTACTGTTTTTCACAGAAAACTAAAGTTAGTGGGTTCTATCTAATATTTTTAATATTCTTCCTGTAAGACCTATTGCAGTCGTTAAGAGTCGTCAACAGGCTCATCACAGCTATCTGCCAATCACCCATTCCCACCACCCTTCTGAGTAATACCCCTCCCCACCTTCTCACTATATAGAAGGGTCTGGAAACTTCTGTTTCAGTGTATCTGAAGAAGTGTGCATGCACACGAAAGCTCATACCAAGAACTGACTTTAAGGTGCTATTGGAAGGATTTTGTTTTGTTTTGACTATGGCAGACCAACACGGCTACCTATCTGTAACTAATATTTTTAAGACAGAATTACTTCCTTTTTTCTTGGCAGATGATTACTTTTCAAAGTTGAGATAAATGCATTTGACAGGGAGGCCACAGACAGAATGAACCAGTTGAAAAACATTTCAGACAGTTGTTGAAGTTTTATAGAAAGGTGATGTGAGGAGGAGAATTTTGTTCCCTGTTGAAACTTTTGTATTGCATGACATATGCAATCTAAGAGGAGATGCTATCCCATCTATGTGCTTTCCCTTTCCTTTTTCCACTTTGTTAATTCTTTTTTAATTGAACATTTATACATTTAAAAACATTTATACTAATATTAATCTTTTAATAGAGTTCTGCCTCTTTAGTTATAGAGCAGAAGTCTTACATTAATATATATATGTTGACTGCGAGGGCTTTAGGAGCCCTTCAGAATGGTATGCTAAATAGGTGGTGTCCTACATGGTTCTTGCAAAGCCTTAAACATTGACTGCAGGTCTAAGGTGCCATATAAAGGAAAAAAGGAAACAACTTTTGTCTACTTCTTATCTCTAGTGACTATATTTTCCTATTTTAAACTGCAATGCTAACCACACTTCTCTGGGAGTAAACCTCATTGAATTCAATATAACTTTCTTCTTAGTAGATTTTAACACTGTTAAGATTGTGCTGTTTGTCTCTCGAAAGAGGTTTCAAGTTGAGCATTACCAACTTCCCATCAGTTCTGGGAAACTTAGACTTTACCCAAGCATCTCAGCTGTTTTTCTTTCTCTTTCTAATTCTCTGTTGTATTGCTACATATTTCCCACCCTTCTGTAGAAAGCCAAAGCTGTATGGATGTTTAGCACAGAAGCTAAACATCAAGTTTGGGGCCTTTGTGTAGGACTGCATTACTAGCAGAATACTAATTTCTTTGTAGAATATTATGATAAAGGATACAAGTTTCATACTCTTTGCTTATTGTTGTAGAAAACACTGACTGGGCTAGATGATCTGCGTCAAGTGAAAGCTCTAGAGATGCATGTAGACACAAGAGAGAACAGCCTTGGAAACTTTGGTGAGAAAACATTTTATTTTGGCTCAGACCCTCTTAGCCTTTTATTAGAGCCCATTGTGCTGCAGCTGTGAAAAAGGTAAATTCCATGCTCAGGGTTATTAGAAAGGAACTAAAAATATAACTGCCGTATCACAATGCCATTATACAAATCTATGGTGTAACCACATTTGGAATGCTGTGCAAAGTTCTGGCTGCGTCATCTCAAAAAGGGTATTGTAGAGCTGGAAAAAGTTCAGAAAAGTCAACCCACATGATCAAGGGGATGGAGCAACTGCCCTATGAGAAGAGGGTATGACACATGGAGCTTTTCAGTTTAGAGTTAAAGGGAGTCATAAAATCATTCATGGTGTGGAGAAAGTCAATAGAGAAATCTTTTCTCTCTCTCATAATGCTAGAACTGATGGACATCCCATGAAGATGAATGTTGTAAGATTCAGAGCAAACAAAAGCAAGTACTTCTTCACACACACCAGATAATTACCGTATTTTTCGCTCTATAAGACGCACCAGACCACAAGACGCACATAGTTTTTGGAGGAGGAAAACAAGAAAAAAAAGATTCTGAATCTCAGAAGCCAGAACAGCAAGAGGGATCGCTACGCAGTGAAAGCAGCAATCCCTCTTGCTGTTCTGGCTTCTGGGATAGCTGCACAGCCTGCATTCGCTCCATAAGACGCACACACATTTTCCCTTATTTTTTAGGAGGGAAAAGGTGAGTCTTATAGAGCAAAAAATATGGTAAATGTTGGCATTCTTTCCCACAAGAAAGAGTGATGGCCACCAAGTGGTTAGCTTTAAAAGACGATTAGACAAATTCATGGAAGGAAAGGCTGTCAATGATGGACTGCTGCTGAATGTCCATTGCTGGTAATCACTAGTGAGGAGCGTATGGTTGCACCTAGGTTCCGCTTGTGGGTTTCCCACAGCCATCTGGTTGGTCACTGTGAGAATGTGATGCTGGACTAGATGAGCCATTGGCCTGATCCAGCAGGTTGTTCTTATGTCCATTGGAGCTAAAGAAAATCTCTTTAATATTAAAGAGGTAGAAAAGTTCCAAATGGAGCAGCTTTCTTTCTGGGGTTTTTCTTGAGGGAGGTGGCATTTATAAAGATTTCATTTCTAAATACTGACAGGATTTACATTCAAAGCAAGCTGAATGAGCTCTTATTTGAAAATACTGGTTGGTAAACTCATCCCTTATGCTACCAGGTTTCTTTATGGAAGAGCCACAAATCAGGTTACCCGTGGCACACCCTTATTTATTTGATTTTTGCCTGCTGGCAGGCACACTAAGTTGATTGTCTGTCTGAGGCTGCCTTCTTCTCTGGGTGAAGAAACAGTTTAATGAAAGAAAATGAACTTGAAGATTTCTGACAAAAAGAAAATAGCCTTCGTTAAATATGCATACGTAGGGGAAAGCATTTTGAGTGCATCTGTTTCATGAAGTCTATTACTTACAGAACTTTATCCTGTAATAATTTGCTTTGTAATACTGATTATGACCTAGAAATGGGCTCATATAAACTATGCATAACAATAATCTACATTAGCAGCAGTAAGAAAATGCTTGTGCTACAAAAACTTTAAGACTTATTGAATGATTCAGAAACTTGACAATTAATTTGAATCTTATTTTCTACCGTAACTGCATTGTAAGATCAAAATGGAGACTCCCCACCCCACTTGCATATGGGTGGAACAGAAAAGAATACAGAACACATGTACACCCAATAACATTTCACTCTTATTGCTTATCTTTGTTTTTGCAAGTGCTAGAGGGTGTTAATTAATTGAAAGATTTTTAATAGTTTTTAATTAATTTTAATAGTTTTTAATTAATGGTTTGACTAGATGTTGTGGCCCTAATGATTCGTAACATACAGAATAAGAAAAATCTTGTTTGAAAGTGTGAATGGTCACAACTATGAATTATTTCTAGATAATACAGTGGGTGGTATTTAATTAAGTTTTACTCAGAGTAGGCCCACTGAAATTAATGCAGCTTAGTCATGTTCATTAAGTCAGTGAGTCTGCTCTGAGTAAAACTTAGCTGAATACCCAGTTCTTTTAAAACAAACAAACTAAGGTTCTGTGGATAAATCTGAAAAGAGGGGGACATGGATAAGTCAGGAAACATTGGCTGGATACAAGCAGGAGTCCTTGGGAGAGTGTTGAAAAGGCTTTGCTTCCTGTAATATATACACATACAAAAATACAACATTCTGCAGAACCTGTTTGACCAGCGGTGAAAATGGGAAGAGTGTGCACACCACAACAACAATCCTTCTTTCAAATCTTCTTTAAATCTGAGAGGTGAGGGGAATAGTTCCCAGCAGAAACAGATGTAGGACACAGGGAGAGGTTCTCAAAGTTAACTTTTAAAATGTCAAGTTACTAGTGATGTAAAATATAATCTGACAGTATGTGATCACTTCCAGGCAAGCCTTCTCTTGGTAGGGATTCTTCATACGGCATTAGTCAGAGAAGATACGTTTCACCACAGGAATCAATCAGAAATTATGGTGAACAAATATATAAGCTGTACCATTAAAACACTTCAGTTATGACATTATATGTCTAAGAGGATCACACACAGACTACTTTTACCAAACTGCAAATTGTTCCTTTTCTTCCCTGTTCTTATAGGTGCTTATCTGCCTAATCTAAAACAACTGAAACTGAATAGCAGCATGCTTATGTCAGTGAGGT
This sequence comes from Podarcis gaigeae, assembly GCF_964106915.1. Taxonomy (NCBI): domain Eukaryota; kingdom Metazoa; phylum Chordata; class Lepidosauria; order Squamata; family Lacertidae; genus Podarcis; species Podarcis gaigeae. The sequence continues at coordinate 77,977,010 of NC_139678.1, read as the reverse complement.
AAGGAGCTATAGTACACAAAGTCCAGAGTACGCTTTTACTCTCTGTCCCTACCCCATAGCAGCACCTCTCAATAATCCAGAGTGAGCTAGTTCTGAATCTGCTATATACAGGGAAAATCTTACTGTTGTTCTATTGCAGTAATAGGGAACTTGTGGCCCTCCATATGTTATTTGACTACAACTCCACTGGCCAAGTTATTTTCATAGTGTTTAAGTGTGTTTTGCACTGCTTTGGAAATGAAAAATGTGAGGTTTCTACTTTTATTTTATTTTTTACTGGATGAAGTGGAATGCTTTTGCAATCTTAATAAATTTCTGTATCTCAAAAAATCACATGGAAAGAGCAAATATATCTCGATACCTTTTAGAAAGACATAAGCACTACTGACGATCTGTAAATAACAGAACCACACGTGGTTTTCCAAGTGACAGTAAGTCGTTCCACGCAATATTGTTATACAGTATGTGGTGGTGAATTGCGAAAGCACTACTGTGACCATATAACACAGCAAGCAGAGCTTATGGCTGAGTTTGGCAACAAGATAGTAGGCACAATTATACCAAGGGCCTGAAAACCTTCCTGTCAGAGAGCAATTGTGAGAAACACCAAATTTTCTTCTCCAGCCTGCAGGAGGCAGTGTTTGTGTGAAACCATATTTGGAACTCACTACAAAACCTTTTTGAACCTGTTACACTCTTTATCCTCTCTTTTTAATGCCAAGACCAAAGTGACCTTATTTCTCCTATCTCAAGGGTGAGAGCCCACGCTTTTCCCATTTCAATTGCAGCAAAGTCTCTCAATATTTGTGTGTTTATTTCTCAAATATCTAGAGGTTGGCCTACTTATTTTTGTGCGGTCAGTAGGGAGACTTTGTACACAGAATGTGATAAAAAGGTATTGCTTTAGGTCCTTGTTAATTTCCTACTTTACACTTATTTTATGAGGCTTTTACTCTATTGCTTCCATCCATCTCTCTCCAGCCAAGTAATATCAGATTTATGAAGTAATAATTGAGGGAGAAACATGGAACACTCTCTGAAGAGAGCAAGTTAAAAAACTATCTTTTACTCTTGCATGATGACATATGTTACTTATCTCCCTAATGATTCTGGCAAAAAGGACTATATTTCAAAGCTAATGGGGTATTCGTTCTAGTCTGGCTAACAGCCACCGTTTTTAATCTAATTGCTTCTGCTTTCTAATTTCAGGGATGAGTAAAAGGATATATGTAAAATCCTAGATAAATACTTTCTTAAAACGTAGGCTGTTCTATTAGATGCAGCATCCGTAGCTGTGCTTTTGGCATATGCAGTAATCCTCAACTATTAAGTGACCTGTCATTTTCAGAGTACTATATCACAAAACCATCTATTTGTTTTGAGTCACCTTTGCACTGCTTTATCAGTTAATGTACAGTGGCTGCCATTTGCCTGGAGGGCTAAGGTAGGAATGCCAGTAAACATACAGTACAGAGGTGGAATCTAACATTGTAGTAGATGGATCGTTCTGACAATGCAAACCGGAGAGAACCATTCTCCTTGCCAGAGAGAATGATCTCTCCTCTCCCCACACACTGTTCTGAGGGTTCGCCTGACCTTCCTGAGCAAATTTGGAGAGTGAAGGGAGTCTTGTTGTCCTACCAGGACTCTACCAGGGAACATGGTAGAGGTGTGTATGATTATGAATTGTATGGAGAAACTGGATAGAGATAAGTTTTTCTCATAATACTAGAATCCGGGACCATCCAGTAAAGCTGAATGTTGGAAGATTGAGGGCAGACCCCCCAAAAGTAATTTGTCACAAGGCACATAATTCAACTGTGAATTCTGCTCTCAAAGACATAGTGATGGCCACCACCTCGGATGGCCTTATTATGTATCAGATTTCGAAATTATGTGACCTGTCTCTTTATGTAGAGCCCAGAGGTTGAAAACTATGTGAAGAGCCCACCCTTGCTGCAACATCTTGGTCCCATAATCAGGCTGCAGTCCTATATCCACAAACATGGGAGTAATTCCCATTGAATCCAGTGGATTTTACTTTTGAGTAATGTAAAGAATTGTGCTGCTGGGACTTTTAGCAGGCAGATGGTTGGTTTTCATCAAACCTGGTAGTAAGGATTGTTCTCTTCTTTATGAAAAATCCAATATCTTCATCATTTTCCATTCCATTCAGTGCAGGTGTGGGGAACCTTTGGCCTTCCAGACATTGCTGAACTACAACTCCCATCAGTCCCTGCAAGCATTGCCAATGGAAGCTGTAGTTCAACAGCATCTGGAGGTCCAAAGGTTCTCCACACCTGATTTAATGTGATGGATACTTGATATTATATTTTCCTCCTTCTTGCCCTCATTTTTGGTTGCGATATTTAGAAATATGGCTGTTTGCAGCAAACCAGAGGTCTAATCTCAGTTTGAAAGCCTCCAGATTTCTATTCAGGAACCCAGTATCTCAAATGATGTTGTCTGTCTGAAAACAGATACGTACATATCTAACCAATTTGAAATGCACCTGCAACACGTTGCTCCCAGCGGTTATGTAGGTTCTAAGTGATTTAGTCAGAAATGAGAGAGGAACAATTATCATCAACCGTTGAGAAAACGCAAAGAATTGAATGTTGGGAGATAATAGTGTAATTAGGCAGCTGGCAGGAGAGTTGCCCATCCTTATCCGTCTCCATGGCAACAGTGGTCCAAAGAGTCATCAGTTACAGCGAGGAGTAGAACATAATCTTCAGCAAGAAAGATGAGATCTATAAAGAGTTAGTTTTTCACTCTTGTCTGTCACTTATCTGTTTTCTAAGACAATTACCCTCCAATATCAGACTAAGAGAAAAGTGGCTTAAGGACAGTAAATTAATCTGCATTGCTTATTATCTCATTGGCAAATATACAATGAATTCAGAGCTTGAAACTTGAAACTTGCAGTTTATACAATGTATTTTCATAAGTTGGTCACAGTCTACAAATCATTATTTTATTTTGTTTATTTTCTAGAAAAATGATATATTATTCTTTTGTTAGAAATATTGCCAAAAGGATAAGTTTCAGTTTAGGGCAAAGATACTTTTGAGACACAGGTATAGATTAACATTATAAAATGTATTCTTTAATGCTAAAAGGCCCATGTATGCAGCAAGCTTACCAAAAAAAATCTTTCATGCATCTCAAGAACACACTACAACAGGAATCGAAGTAATGGTCATTAATATGTGAGTTAGGAGGGAGGTCTAAACAACTTATTAGGCATAGGAATATTAATAACTATTAAACAATATGATCAAAAGTGCCTACTTGTACAGAGGCTGCAAACTAGAAATACTAATTTGTACTGAAGGAGTTCCCATGGCTATCTTTTCACATTGGAAGTACTGTACCTGCTAGTATGTACCGCCCTGTGTTTTTTAGATTTTGCAGAATCAGTCTTTTATTTTAGTGCTGTACAAGTTTATCTTCCCTTCTCTTTATTCATGTTTTAAAGGGTAATAAATGTAAACATAGCTCTTGTAATTATCTTGCATTGTAAACTATACTGGCATGGACTCAAGAGAAGTGCTGGCAGAAAGGGGTTGGCAAAAAGTGACTTTTCCACCCCCTGGCACCACAGACTTTCTCATTCTCTAGCACGGCTCAGCCAGTTGTTTCTCCCTGCCTTCTAATTTCTTTATTCCACACCCTCCATTCAAGCAGAAACTGGGCATGTGCAGAAACTGCCCAGCAGAGGGTCATGGAGGCCATTGTTTACATCCCTTAGTATAGTTTGGAAGCTATACTAAGTGAACTACTACTTCTTCTTCTTCTTCTTCTTCTTCTTCTTCTTCTTCTTCTTCTTCTTCTTCTTCCAAAAGGAAATCAAACAAGTTAGCCATAAAAATGGAGTGATACCAGCTATTTCTTCTCCATTTATTATTACAAACCTTCAATTCCAAATATAAGAAATATATTTGTATGTATATGTAGTCAAAGTTGATAAACAGAAGAACACAAACACATATTGCTAGTGGAAAAGAAGTGTATTAGAAAAATAGGCAAATCTGAAGCATGGATCTGTGCAAATTAAATGGAGTTTTCTGCTGTGGTAGTGCTTGTGCAGATTTATGCTTTTGTGCTCAACAGTGTTAAAACAAAACAGAAAATTAGTACTAGTTACAGGTAGGTAGCCGTGTTGGTCTGCTGTAGTCGAAGCAAAACAAAACAAAATAAATAAAATAAAAAATTCCCAGAGAAGTAAATAAAAAATTCCTTCCAGTAGTAGAGACCAACTAAGTTAGCTATTGGTATGGTCTCTAAGGTGCTACTGGAAGGATTTTTTTATTTTATTTTATTTAGAAAATTAGTAGACATTTGAGGAGCCATAGGAGATTAGTGCCAGACCTGCAAGAAATGAAAAGTTAAAAGGGGAAGTACAGGGTGTGGAAAGGTGGTTAGTAGAACCAAGAACTGACCCAGCTATATAAAACCAATGCAATCTGCCTGCTCCCTGGAGTGGAGTGGTTTTGTTTTGGATGTTTCACCACTTATTGAAGTATCTCTAGATTGAGGTAGTTCAGATTCAGATGGGGAAATAAGCATAGTTGCAGCTGATTGAAGGTAATATCATGTGGATGACTTTTGATTTAATGAGAGAAGACAAGCAGATTCCAATCCATACTAAAGCCAAATGTGGCCAAGCCCTGAATTTGCACAAGTGCTCCCATAGAGATCCTGAGAAAGCACCAGAACATTCACATCAAATGGAGACCTCTTGCACCTATTCTCTGATCTCATCCTGCTCACTGCTCCATTTAGGAGGGCCAGACCCTGGGCTCTTGGAGGGGTAGAAGACATCAGCTTAAAAGTGCTGGGGCAGCATGCCAAAGGTGCTTGGGGCAACATGCCAAGGGAGGGAGGGTTATACTGGAATCCTACGAGGAGCCCCTTTACACCCTTCTCCACTACATGGCAAAAGCAGAATTGCAACCACAAAGTTTAATCTGTATTTGAAAAAGACACATTTTTGAGACCTTCAAGTTAGCTCAGTTGGTTAGAGCATGGTGCTGATAACACCAAGGTTGCAAGTTTGATTCCCATATGGGACAGCTGCATATTCCTGCATTGCTGGGATTGGACTAGATGATCCTCAGGGTCGCTTACAACTCTATGATTCTATGTGATTGGCAGCAATTCCTATTAGTTTCAGGGGGTTGCTGATGTGAAGTGCTTTGAGGCTGGGCTACCACTATTTATTTTCTTTCAGGATCTTTGACATGACATCTGGAATTACTTTAGGTTTAAACTGGTGAAGCCAAAGGGAGCCTTCTTCTGGTATCTATCCAATAAGTTTTTGGCTCAAATGAACCTATTCCCAATAGTTTTGAATAAAGAATTTATTGAGTAAATTGTGGTTCTCTCAAAATGCCACTTTGTGCCAAACTACACTGGCTTTCTCCTTTGTTTTCAAGAAGTGTCCTCAACTCAAAGAATTGGATGTTATGAATGTGTACTATGGAAGGATGTGTGTAAAAAAAGGATTTTTGCAATGCATAATGATATGTTGAGTTCTGGAAAATCATTAGTGATCAATTTTACTTTACTAATCCTTTTAGACAACAATCCTAGCTACACTTACCAGGGAGAAAGCTCAAGTGAACACAGTGGAAATGATTTCTAAGTAAACATGCATAGAATTTTGTTGTTAGTCACTTTTATGCTTCTATGACTTCATCTCCAAAGATTCCTTCATTGCTTGGAGAAAACACTCAGTTTAAAGCTTTTGGGTTCACTTTCAAATACTGCAGTGCAAAATTATCCAAGCCAAGCTCTCAGGTATGAATTAATTCAAGTTAGTTTTGGATTGTTGAACACCCAACTCAGTGGGCAGTTACTTTGGGATCGCTGACACTTTCCTTTTAATCAATTAATATATATGTGACCCTTATTATAGCATTTATCTCTGGCACTTAGTTTGAAAATTAATAGGGCAGAATATTGTTTTGACACATGGGGAATCGGAGCAGAACTGAAAAAGGATACACCAGGGGAAGCCAAACCGGTGCATCCAGATGTTTCACTCCAGCTACCACCAGCCCCAGTCAGCATGGTCAATGATTAGGAAGGAATGGCGCTGTTGTCATCTGGAGAGCACCACATTGGCTGTCCCAGGCTTATATCCTGTATCTGTCTTTGGGTGCACATATGTGGTTTTGCATGTGTGTGATGGGTATATGGATGAATTTGTATCTCTGAAAAAATCAGTGGGTGTGATGGGGCTGCCTACTCCAGCTTCATTGCCTGGGGCCCAGTGACACCAATACATGTTCCAATCCAAGCAGAGCTTCTTTCCAGCCGGGTTACTCTAATATCTTCTCTCTCCAGCTGCCAAGGAAGAAACAATGTGAGTGTATGTTGTCATCAGCTTTTGAACCTGAGCAGGATAAACCGCAACATCAGAAATCCCTGCGACAGAAGCTGAAATGTGCTTTCTGTAAATCTCCTGTTATTTATTTATCCAACTAGATTTATATACCACTTCATTAACCAAAAACCCTAAATAGTTTATTACATAAAACCATATAAAATATGCATAAAAGATAAGGATAAAACCTGTCTTTAAAAACAACTGGACATAAAACTGATCAAAATATAGATAAATTTAGCAATTTAAAAATAAATATACGTAATAAAATTACATGTTACATTACTCATGAGTATGAGCTCTGGAATATAAGAGTGCTACTGTGAAACATAATGGGTGAATTTGACCCTCAATCCAAATCTCTATTGCTTTGCCAAAGATGAAAAATATTAAAATGAACTGAATACATAACCCTTGGAACTTACAGTGTCAACTTTCCTTAAGGGACCTTGGAACAGCATTGTCTAATCTTCAAGTCCTCTGGATGGCTCGCTGTGGGCTTCCAGATTTAGATGGTATCTCTTCCTGCTGCTCTTTGAAGGTAGGACACATTTGAAATATTTCTTCAGTTGCCCTGTTTACTTAATGTTCAGCTTCTTTTTATGAAGCATTTATGAGGCAGAGAACCTTAAGTTCTTGTTCATTTTCTTTCTTTCTTAAATTGATGCTGGAGCCTTTTAAAAATTAATTTTAGGTCTGATAAAAATCAGTGCCATTCCTTGTACTTAAAAGGTACTTCCATCATAATTTATCATGTATTGTGCTTGGCAATTCTGGGTCTTGAGGGGGTCTAAAGTTCAGTATTGTGCCATATATCAAACTGCAAGCCATGGGTTCATTGTCATTACTTAATGTGCAGTGGTTAAAACTTCATGTTGATAAGGTCCCTTTGGTTTCCTTTAGGAGCTCTATATAGCATATAACAATATTGCTGACTTAAGTCAACTTAGCCTGTTGGAGCACCTTGAGATTCTAGACCTAGAAGGAAACAACGTGGAGGACCTCAGTCAGATCCAGTATCTGGGGCTCTGTGTTACTCTGTCTGCCCTTACAGTGGAAGGAAATCTTATTTGCTTGAAGCCAAGCCCACACTCTCCAGAGGTAACTTTGCTTGCTTTTAGATTTCGTTTAAAAACGTGCATCTATGTTTTAATCTGATTACAAGAAGATACTGTTTAGCACAGCATAGTTTACCATGTGAATGCTTACCAAGGGAGGCAAATGCTACCCACTCCAAGTGAATAGCTAAGTAGCTGTTGTCTCTAGGAACATCACCTCGTGCTCGGCCAGAGCGGGTTTTTACAATCAAGCAGTCTATAAATTTTATGAAATAAATAAATAAATGACAACTGACTTAAGCACTGTGCAACCCAAAGCGTATTTGAAGGGAGTTCTGTTGAAATCAGTGGGATGTGTTTATATGAAGATGTTTCAGAAAAGAAAGAAATAATAATGGCTGCCTGGTTTGTATATTAAGAATGGCCACAGCTTTCTGAAACACCCTTGTTGGTGGCTGCAGTTCAGAACCTATCCTCCATGTCAGTTTTGTTCATTTCTAGTACAGGAATCCCTCTTGCAGGCCACTTTTGGAATTCTCAAGAGATTCAAAGCCAATTTGTTGTGTAATGGAGGTCTACTGTGTAAGTAAGATCCTTGCGGCGTAGACGGTCAAAAATGTGTTCCCCTGGTGCATGGGCAGTCTTGTATTGATTGCGCTTGTGGCAGTTTAAGATCAGCAGCCAAAATCCTAGACACATGCCTACCACAACAGAGAAGGCTTTTTCAGCAGTAGGGAACATGCTAACTCCTGGAATACTGCACATGCCCCATCAACAAAGGCCTTTAGAGGAGCCCCAAAGACTTATTTATTCTCAGCCACATTTGCTTAAATAAGATTTATTGGCCTGCCGAGTTGAATTGGTTTCAGCTATAATTATTTATTGGCGTTCAGTATTGTACTGGACAGTTGTTGGTGTTTTTTAAAAAAATAAAATAAAATAATTGAAACCACTGCTAAAACAAGACTTTCTCCCTCCGTTTTAGCAGCGCTTTCTATGAAAACCTCCTTGTGCTGTTGAAGCAAGGCACGCTCCCACCACTCACAAATGGATTGGGAGCATGTCTTCCCCATCAAAAAGCAAGCAGGAGCTCTCTTTATGCTCATGGTTGTTCCTTTATAGCCACACGGGTACCTGTCCTACACCTTATATCCCATATGATGCCTGGTGAGTGGCAGGTGGGTGTTGTTTACAAGGAACAGCCTCGCAGTCCGAATTAGACCTGCAAGCTGGAGATTTCCCCCCCTTGCACTGTTGCATCTAAGGCCATGCTTCATATTTGCATACCACCTTCAAATGTAGAAATAATACAAATATATCTTCTAGACTTCATCCAAACAAGGATAGCTTATAATTCTGCCTGGCCCTTTCTATGTAAAATAAAAATAAAATTACATATACTGATTCGGCTAAATTTACAGCTCTCTCTACAGGCTGTCTGTTTGCTCAGTGTAATTTGATTTCCAGATGAGCTCATCTCTTCCAGACATTAAAACCCAAAGCAACAATCTAATGATGAATGTGGTGGTCTCTATCACAGCTGTTTCAATAGCACTCTCTGTCCATATATGTGTGTGTGTACATGTAATGTGATGCACCCCTCAACCATTACAGACTTGCAGACTGGAAAACCTATAGCTTCCATATAACAGAAAGCAAATGCACTATGTAAAAAGATTATTTTGTCTTCTGTACTAGGTCATTACCCTATTGTGGGAAAGAATATAGGCCAAAAGTTCATCGGCCAGTCTTGACATTATACAGATGGAGTAGCAGTTTGTAGTTCATTGAAAGTGGGGGAAATATTCCAGGTGCATATATTTACCACTACTGCTACTTTGCTGAAGTTCTCTTGTAACACTATACAAAATCTAGGGGTGATGCACCCTCCCAGAATCATGCAATCTAAAGGCTGCTCCAGAAGATACAGTTTTAATTCATGTGTCTAAAGCCATCTGTTAGTAACCAGCAACTGTGGCCTGGGGGCTTAGTCCAGTCCCTAGGGGCTTCCCATCTGGTCCTAGCTTAGTGCCTGATCTCAAGGATGCCTCATAATGCAGCTTGTCATTTCTCCTACACAAGATGAGTCATAAGCAAAGAACTCTGACCTCCTCCTCTCCAGCATGTGCAGCAGAGGAGGCTTGGGGGAGTCCTCCCTTTATGGACCCCAGCTGCTCCCTCTTTGCTTGGCCATGGCTGAGTCACAGGAGGCAGTAGGTGAGGTGCATAAAGGGGGGGACACTAGAAAAACCTCTCTGGCTGATCACACTTTGCCTTGCCTTAAGCTTGCATAGGAATCGGTTAGTAGGAAGAAAGTAGATGTAGCCCAGTAGTTGCTGACCAGGTTCTAGATTCCTATATCTTAAAGTGCAAAAGAAAAAGGTCATATAGAAAGTGGAGTGAGAGGCAGCTTCTGTAGTCTAGATCTAGAGTGTGTGCAGTTCAGGTCTGCAGGATCTACTTTGCTTTTTTACTAGAACCCTGAGAACCACAGACAGCCATACACTTAAAATTAAGGAACAAAGGTGCTTCTGAACATGTGCTCAGCCCTGGATTTTCTTCAGCACCAGAACTAACCAAATTAGTCCTGTCACACAACATCCCACTCCTAGTTTTTCTGTAAGGTTTCTTCTTTTCAGCAGACTAGTTGTAAGGCCCATCTAGATGTAAAGTGATGGAGAAAAGGGATTTTACACTCTAGTCTCCACACCACAGTTCTAGTCAGAATCAAGCTCTCTGCGCCTGCTAGTTTGGCCTAGATAAACTTTGTTGTTTAGTCATGTCTGACTCTTCGTGACCCCATGGACCAGAGCACGCCAGGCACTCCTGCCTTCCTAGATAAACTAGGGATGGTAAAAAAAGGGGGGGGGTTTAGAAACTCTTGCAAATCTACTGTAAATAATCCAGGACTCTACCAATAGGTTACGGTCTACATTCTACCCACCCCTGGACTAGATGAGCTAGTGGACTTGGCTTCATAGTGTCTTTATGTGGTTCCTGCCCACTTCTCAGATTTCCCTCCCCTTTCCCTTGTCAAAATGTGTTTGAAATGACTACACTGAGAAATTTCTGCTTTGGGTTTTTCCCTCTCAGGTCCCAGACTACAACTACAGAGCTGAGGTGAAAAAACTCATCCCTCATTTAAAGTATTTGGATGAAATACCAGCAGACCAAACTGATCTTCCTTTCCCATGCAAGATGAACAAGGAGTGGCTACTTGTCAAGGAATCCATCAAAGATGGAAGTTTAGTTGAAGAGGCATCTTGTTCAGGCAGGCCAAATTATTTCCTAAGGATCCATTTTTGCTGGGGACAAGGTTTCAGGGGGAAATAATGTGTACGTACATAGATCCATGTACACTCTCTTGTATGCACCAAAGCCAGGCCTGGTTATCAGGGATAAGAATGGGCAGTAGCTTTTGCAAGAGTGTACGGGTAGAGTTAGATGTGATCGCAGCAGAAGTGTGTCTTCACACAGAACACTCTAAACAGCTGTAAGACAGAGAGAGATAGGTGTGGGTCCTCTTGTGTGGTAGGTGGGAAAGGAGCTTCAAAGGCCTCCACGTCCGGCTCCCCACCCCCTCTGCTCTCACACTGTTTTTCTTCTCAAGATTTGCTAGGGGAAAGGTGGCTAGAGATAGTGAAACAAGCTGCAGGCAGTGAAAGAGTTCAAAAGCCTCCCACCTGCTGCTTTGCCATGTTTGAAATTGTCCACCTCACCTCACCAGCAGCAGACAGCATTTGAAAACTTTGGTCTGTCACTGTTAACATCAAGGTTCAGCTGAATACTACCCTGAGGGAGATGATATTTTTATTTTATTTTATTTTATTTTACTTTTTTTATTTATTTCCAGCCCACCTGGCTGGGCTTCCCCAGCCACTCTGGGCGACTTTCAACAAAATACTAAAATACAGTAATCCATCAAACATTAAACACTTCCCTAAACAGGGCTGCCTTCAGATGTCTTCTAAAAGTCTGGTAGTTGTTGTTCTCTTTGACATTGGGTGGGAGGGCGTTCCACTTGGTCCATTTGGTCCAGAACAGGAACAATGAACCTATACTGACTTCTTGATGAAGTTTTGAAGTTTATTGATTATACTGCTTGCAGTGAAATTCGTTTCCCAGGAGTCAGACATCCTGAAAATTATGGATTATTACTGTATTTATTTTAAATGCTAATGCATTTCCAAAATAACTCATTAAGGCTCCAAAGTACTTTGTCTTTTGTTCCATTCAGAAGTTAATGACCTAGTATTGTGCTGTGTTCTTTGATTAAACAGTTCCTGCTCTTTTCACGAGACCTTCGGGAGATGATGAGAAATTTTAGCTTTGAAAATACAATAATGGTGTACCAACACACACCACTGCTGAAATTATGACATAGATGACAATTTTGTTTGGGGCCATCCTGAAATATATATAAAAAATCAGAGACCAGTTGATGCCAAACCAGAACTGGTGGTATATGTTTTGCTAGACTCCCATTCCATAATTTTACCTAAATGTGGAAACCCCATAGCTGGATCCAAAAAAACTTCAACTGTTATTTAAGTCATTACCATTTCAAAGTTGGTTCTGAATACCTGCTTCCATAATTGCATTCTAAGCTTCTTTCTATACCTTGCTGTCAGCTATTTACATCTCTACAGAACCAGGGTGGCTGGAAGATGACACTGACAATGAAGAAAGCTAGCACTCTCGAGGCTCCAACAGGAGAGCGCACAAGCGCCAACATTACCTTAGAATACAGAAAAGAATTTCCTTTGCTCTGCTCATTATCACTGCTTTGCTAAACTGAACTTTTATACCATCTTATTATGTGTTGCAATATCTCACTGAATTCCCCCCCCCCCCCATATCACCCTGTTTAGATTCTTATTTAGGACCTCTAGCAAGAAGGCCCGGCTCTGCTGTGAGACCTGCCATAACTCAGCTCTTGTCAGCTTCTCGACCTCAGGTTCCACAAAGACCACTTAGCGCCCATTTGCTCTCTGGTAGTAGCACCCTCCTGGAGGCTACCATCTGTGATGAGATGTTGCCTGAAGATGACGCCAGTGACTTGACACATGGTAATGGAATACCTGGTGCCATTCTTTATATTATTGCTGCTCTTCAGTAGGATGATCCACTATGTCATAGTAAGTTTGTCCCCAGCTGTCTTGCCATACAGATAGACAAACTTCTGCCTTACTAGATGTAAAGAGACCACTTGACTATTATGTTGTCTTCAGCTGAGCAAGATGAGATTTGCCCATTATTACTATCTCCACCTCAGCTCACCTTTGCATGCTATTCAGTGGTGTCGAAGCAGTAGCTGTGCACCAATAGTTAAACCAAAATGGGAAAGCCTACTACTTCCTTTCCCTAAATATGAAAAGCAGTGAATGAGCCAGCTGTATTGTTGAATATGTTAAAGGGCATGGGCAGATAGCATGTGTAACAGCCAGCCATTGTTCTTTCTCTTGCAGTCCTCTTTTGCCTGCTCATAACCCTTCTTCAGCTGGCTAAATATTCACTCCCTTGCGATTCCCATGATGCTTGATCCTATGCTGCTATTAAGCTTTTCCCTTGGGGGACCAATTTTCACCTGAATCGTGGGAGAATTTTCTCTCCCTGAAACCCCCCCCCCCCACTGCGCTTATGCTGCTCAGCTGCCTGGGAAACCAGTGAGAATGGTGAAAAGGGGGTTAAACTGAAGAAAAAAGTTGATCTTTATCTGTAACTCTCTCCCTTCCTGCTGCTCTGCTGATCAGTAGGAGAGTACATTGCAGACCATGTAAGATTATGCAGTGGGTCAGAAGCAATCCAGGGAATGCAAATTGCCCACTTCTGGACAAGACATAGGAAAAAAATGCATGTTTCTTAGAGATTATGCGTATTGACCAAAGAATGTGGTCAAGAATATAAAAAAAATTTCAGTTACATTTCTCAAGGCCTGTTGGGAGAATATGTATAAATTTACCAGTGTTGAAGAAATGATTCTTCAACATCAGCTTCATTGGACTGGCCATGTTGTTTGAGCAACTACTCTATTCCAAACTTAAAAATGGAAAGCTGTGGTGGTCAACAAAAGAGGTTTAAAGACTCTCTCAAGGCAAATCTTTAAAAATGTAGTATAAACACCAACAATGGGAAACACTGGCCTGCAAGCGCTCCAGTTGGAGAACAGTCTTTACCAAAGGTGTCATGGACTTTGAAGATGCTTGAACTGCGGACGAAAGGGAGAAACATGCTAAGAGGAAGGCACACTTGGCAAACCCTCACCATGATCAACTCCCGCCCGGAAACCTATGTCCCCACTGTGGAAGGATGTGTGGATCCAGAATTGGCCTCCACAGTCACTTACAGACTCACTGTTAATACCGTGTTCATGGAAGACAATCTTACTCGGCTACGAGTGATTGCCAAAGAAGAAGAAGAAGACCAGGAATTGTGCACAACTCCCTATTCATGGAAAGATTATGGACACATTCTCCATGACACTTGGTGAATGTGCTCAATGGCTGGTTGTTATGCACATTAACCATACAACTTGCATTCCCCTTAACATACCGGTATATAAGCAAATGGGATGACGGTATAGAAGGATTTCTGTGGCTGTGAGATGGTAAACTGGAACAAACCCTCTTACTTTTCTTTTTCCAGGTGTCAGCAGAGTTATTTGTGGGAACCCCATCAAAGCTCTTCATGCACGGAGACAGAAACTAGGTGTAGGTTTTCTTTCATATGTAATTTCTTTTTTTTCCCTTTTTTTTTTCTTGGCAAGCCAGCATGTCATTAATTCTAGGGAGATAAAAGCTGAAGAGTTCTATAGAATTCCATAGATTTCTACTGTGCAGAAGACCATTATGAGAAGAAACAAACTTTGAAAAAAGTTAATTGCAGGTCTGTACAGCTCAAGCTGCAAGGCGGTGTAGGGCCTTCCATTGTGGGGTGGGATGCCAGCACATGAGAACATAGAGAAGTGACAGACATCTATCTAAACTATCACTGCATCCCACTAAACTGCTGTCTACTTTAATGGAGAAAATAAAACATTGTGCTTCAAGACGCTGGGCTTCTCCGCAGTTACGTTTCCTCCTCTCCTTCCAGGTGCAGTCCACACTTTAAAGCTGCATGTCTGAGTGTCCTTTTTTTACTTCAGAGATTTCCCTGTGAAAACCCGCTCTCTGAAGCTCAATTGGAGCAAATGGCAATCCACTTAAAAACCGAATTGATGTTTGCTCCAATGGGGAAAGCTCCAGGGCAAACACAACAACACTTGGACACAGAACTTTTAAGTCTGGACCTGTGCCTGGAAAGTGTGGATAAGCCCATTGTTGCAGTGAAGGGGTTTATAACAGGTATGTGTATCTGTGCTCAGAACACATAGAAGTGTGTTCTGAGTCCTTTATTTTATATCTTCTACTGGGTAGTTATTTTAACTTCATAAAGTCTTGATTTATTTATTTTAAAGAACACCTAGAAGTACACATGGAGTGGGTTTTTGTTTTTTGTTTGCCACACATAACATATTCTGGTTCTTCAGTATAGACATCATCCTTCATACAAACCTTGCCTCATAAATATGGGCATTTTACAAGTTATTATATAAAAGCTACCTTGTGTCTTGGTCAGGCTGGGCTTCAGAGCGGCCTTGCGCAGGATGGAAGCCCACTGTGAAAGCTGATAGGGGCATTGCTGAGGGGAGAATTACAGCAGGGTGCCCTGCCTCTCCTCAGTTCCTTGAATAATGATGGGTGCTGATGAAGGAAAGGACACTGCTAGGACACCACCATTAAACAAGCAACAGGTGGAATTGTCATGGAAGCAGCCTGCCTGGCCCTGCTGCTCCTTCATCCTGCAGTTGTCCACCAGTCTATGCACCCCACCCCATCTTTTGTGGCTCCACAGCAGTAGCCCGGTGGTGTCGCATGCACTGGCCGCAATAAGAGGAATTCTTTACCTCAGAAAATGGTTGCGAGAGGAAAATTAACTTGTAAAAAACAAACAATCTGTGGTCCTGGAGAAATGAGAAGTTTTCAGTCAAATATATAGTGAACAGCAGATGTGTTCTGACATTATTTCACCTATGTTGTAGCCTACAGTAATGAACCTGTTTCAGCCACCAAGTCAGCCGGCAGTACCTCCCTTTGGCATTGAAGAAACTGATCATGTAAATACGGATGACATCTACGCTGAGCTGAAACTCCTGAAAGAGCATCACCTCCAGTAAGAGTTCAAATTTAGTCTTATTAAGACAGTTTGTCAAGTGAGCTACTCTCCAGATAAAGCAACCAGTGAGCACTGTATGGAATGAACACTCATCTGTAAGCTGACTTGCTTCTGTCCAGGCCATGACCTAGGCGCAGGATACCTTAAGGATCACCTCCTCCTATACAAGCCTGAGTGCTGCCTAAGATCTGATGGAGAGCCCCTTCTCTATGTCTCTGTTGTAGCGGAGGTACTGTTGTTGGGGATAAGAGAGAGGGAATTCTAAGGGGTTGTACCTAAATAGTGGAATACTTTGTCCCATGAGGCTCAGTTGGCCCCTTCTCATGGTATTTTGCCTTGGCCAAAACTTTACTGTATTTGATTTTTATTGACTTTTTTTTACCAGCTTTTTCTGTTCCATCTGTTGCACATGTCTGTTTTTAATTGTGTGGGGTTTTTTTAAAAATAGTATTGGATTTTATAGCAGTATTAATTGTTGCTATCTACCCTCAGCGATGTATAAGCACTAGAAGGGCAGAATATAAATATTTAAATATATATTCTGATTAAAATTATTAAATAAACATTTCAAAATGCCAAATGGAATAAAGAAGCTGGTAATATCAACCCTTGATATCAACCCTTGGAGGGACGCGGGTGGCGCTGTGGGTAAATGCCTCAGCACCTAGGGCTTGCCGATCGAAAGGTCGGCGGTTCGAATCCCCGCGGCGGGGTGCGCTCCCGTTGCTCAGTCCCAGCGCCTGCCAACCTAGCAGTTCGAAAGCACCCTTGGGTGCAAGTAGATAAATAGGGACCGCTTTCTAGCGGGAAGGTAAACGGCGTTTCCGTGTGCGGCTCTGGCTTGCCAGAGCAGCGATGTCACGCTGGCCACGTGACCCGGAAGTGTCTTCGGACAGCGCTGGCCCCTGGCCTCTTGAGTGAGATGGGCGCACAACCCCAGAGTCTGTCAAGACTGGCCCGTACGGGCAGGGGTACCTTTACCTTTACCTTTAATATCAACCCTTAGCTTCTTTTCAGAAAACCTGTCCTGCTCCAAGATGCTCTGTGCTGCATCTCTTTGACCATTCTAAACACACACAAATCTTAAGGCATGTGAACTATGGAAACTTTTGTGACCCAGCACATCTATCCCATTTTTAAGGACCCTTGCTCACTAGATTATCCTGTTCTCTAAATTAGCATATGAAAGTTTAGTTCTCTGCCTGTTTCTTCTCACTGTGATAAGATAAGCACTTAAGCCACCTTGTGGCAGTTCTGAGGAAATGCCCTTCACGCTTAAATTCTGATGTAATCTGTTCCCAGAACTGATTTGTCACCTGTTAAGTCAAGATGTTCTTCCCACGGATGAGGTAGTCTCTTTTTACAGATTGGAAAACAAAGGTTGTACTAACAGAGATTCCCTGCAGACTATGTTGTACATCAGGAATAGGGAACCTATAGCCCTCCAACTGTTGGGGTACAACTCCCATCATCTCCAGCCAGAATGGCCAGTAGTTGGCACAATGAGCATTATAGTGCAGCAAACATCTAGAGGGCACCAAGGAACAATTCCCTGCTGTACATCTTTGGCTCACATCGTTGCCGTCAGTCAACTTTGCTGCTCACCTTGGAAAATTGTCGTGCCAGCATGATTGCTGTATGTCTGGAAGGAATGGTGTAGGCAAGGCTTTTCCTCCATCTCATCAATCTTTCTTTCAGGGTTTTTGTCCTATGTTTCAAATTTAGCATTAAAGTGCAATGGGGAGTTCCTGTGTCTATCTGTGTGATGGGACCACACACCTACACCCACACCCATTTTTTAAAAATTGTGTTAATTTATTCACAAAAATTTTAAATTGCTTTACAACTGCTGCTCCAAAAGCAGTTAACCAAGCAACGAAATAAAGCCTCTTGAATCCATCCTATGAAAATTCATATCAAAGCTAAAAATAAAAACACATAAAATGGGGCTAATTTTCAAAAGCACGGAATAGTCTCCATCCATTTCTATAATGCCATGAGAGGGAGCCAGATGAACAGCTCCCAGAAGTGAGTTCCAAAGCTTTCAGAAGAGTTTTTGGTGGAAGCTTTCTCTTTGTGGCATTTCTTCCCAAAAGAGACTTGCCAAAGCTCAAATCTGAACATCTAAAATTGTGAGAATACAGTGCCAGGGTTAAAGCTTGTCTCCGAAGGAGTATTGTAACATGGAGTATTTTACTCTTACTTAGATAGGGTCATTATATTATCTGAAATCTATAGATTCTGGTGTATAGTGCATTATGTTTTTTAATGTTTTGGAACATGTGGTTTGGATAGAGCAGGAAGAAAGTCAAACTTACTAGCATCAAATTTCTGGCAGGCACCTACAAGCTCTCCAAAGGGCAAATTCTCCCCAGGAGCTAAAAACAACACCAACTTTAAGTGAGGAGGAGGAACACTACAGCTTGAGTGACAGCTGTGATGAAGATCTGAAAGAAGCCACTCAGGAGGAGATCATGGAAATCACATCATCAGATTCTTCTTGCCAGTCCCGTCTTTCTCAATCATCATCAGGTACATTATCCAAATGATTAATGCACCCCTTGTTACTGACAAGTAACAGCAATTATATGCCTGCCTTAGGTTTTGTAGTTCTAAAGTTCCTGTGATATGTATGTATCTTTGGCAAATTTCCATTTTCTCTGTCAAAAATATGTGCATGGAGTTATCTTTCCTATCATTTTCTTCTGAGATACACACATGGGGATTTTTCTGGCTAACAAAATAAGCACAGATTGGCTTGAGTAATTATTTTAGCAAACTTTCAATTTGAGATACCTATGCTTAAAAGAATCACAAGACCCAAAGTATGTGCTCAGAAGAGAAATAATGCTAACTTGTATCAACATTTTATTTGCATTCAGATTACAATATTTTTGTCCCTGCCTCCCGATTTCAGAATATGAAGGCAAGGAAGAAAGAGAGAGAAAGCAGGTTGTGATGGCAAAGTTCCAGAGACCAGAAGTTATAGAGCATGACAGGGAGGTGCATGGGAAAAAGCAATTCTGATAATTTAAACTACTACGAGCCATAGGAGATCAAGATTTCCTTTGATTTCACATGATTGAATGCCTGCCTACTTTCCAACTTTCCACAGTAACTATTGGGTTTTGTAACAAATACCAAGATTCTTTAGAAGCTGTACCAAGTAGAACGTATAGTGTGGAACAGAGAGCTTTTCCCATTCAATCTTTGTAACTTGAATGATAGAGTTCAACTCATACTGACGTTCTGTGTACACTGCATAGGGAGTGAGTGCCATTCAATTTAGTGGGACTTATTTCTGTGTAAATGTGCACTGAATTATACTATCAGTCCTTTAATATTTTGAAACCTCTCATAGCTAAATAGGTGGAAATTCAGGCCATTCTAATAAGAACAAGAGTTCCTGGTCTAAACCCACCTCAGTTCATGAAAGCCTCTTAACTACAGTTGTTGTTCTTGTTGTTGTCGACATCTGTCTGTCTCAGGAGACAATGGAGGAGTTCGCCTTTGGGGGTGAAGTCAAACTCAAACTGTTGGAAGGTTACAGCACCTGTGTTTGCTGATTTACGCTCTCAAGTGGATGGGAGTGAAGTTACATGCTCTGCTTCTAAATTGCTGTGCTTTCCCTTTGCATTTCAGATTCATTGCACGTCCAGGAAAATTCATTGCCCACCATTATAAAGCGCTCTGTTGTACCTTCTCCTCCAAAAAGTCCCTCGCCTGCATTCATACAGCGAGTGAGAACTGAGTTTGTTGGAGCTAGACGCCTGAAAGTGCACAGTTCAGAAAAGGCAGTTCTACCGAAACCACAGCCTTCATCAACTCAGAACAGTGATACAGTGCAGAATGTGTTTGAGAAGACTACTGTTCAGAGTCTCAGCAGAAAACCTGATTTCTCCTTATCTGATACATCTATCTTAAGTCAGAGGCATAGGACTTTTGGCCCCGACAGCAAGCAGACCAAGAGACCTGTTTCAGGACCAGCAACAATTGGACCAACAAACATCAGGTTGGGATACCTAGGTAGCTCTTTCACTAGGATTGCTAAACCAAATGGAACAAAATCCACATAAAGGCTGCTTCATAACATCCAGGATGAACTGTGCTTTAAAGTTTAACCCATTGGCTTTGGTTTTAAGCATACCTAACTCTCTCTCTCAAGAGTGTGATTGCAGGCTTTTGATCTTATACTTACTGCTTGGTTTTCTGTTTTGGGTGGTGTTATCCTTCTCAAAATGAGTTCCAAGAAGCTTCATTGACAACTTGCATCTAAGATTAGCTTCAGCTGTTCAGCACCTGTCCACTGCACATCTCCCTTTCATAGATTAACAATAGATCTATCTATCTATCTATCTATCTATCTATCTATCTACCCTGCTTTTCAGAAAAAATTGTCTCAACAGGTCAGCATCTGGGAGGTTTGGAGGTTCCTCTATATACTCTTCCTCTTGCAGACACATCAGCCTATAGTTCAAGCTAAGTTGCACCTGACTCTTGCAACATATTCTCCCTTATTATTATTTCTTCTTCTTCTTCTTCTTCTTCTTCTTCTTCTTATTCTTATTCTTCTTCTTATTATTATTATTATTACATTTATCCATATGTCTCAAAGCAACTCACAGTTGGAAAAAACATACAAAGGCAAGTATTTAAAACAACACCAAAAGAATAAAACAACATTATTTACCCAAAGTGCTCATCCTGCAGTATTATATAAAGATATGAATCCTACACCACCCAGCGAAATGACAAACACCAAAAACAGCTAGGTGCCATATGAGCCCAGTTAAGAACCAAATGCTAGGGTAAACAATGCCTTTGGCTGGCACCTAAAAGTTAACAATGATGGCATCTGTCATATCTCCCTAGGGAGAAGATTGCATAACCATCACTGAAAAGACCTGTTCTCACATTGCCACATTCCACACATTCACAGACTCTGGATAGGCTCATATGAGGAGAGACAGTCTCTAAGGTACTGAGGTCTGAGTTACATCAGTCTTTGTAGATGAAAACCAGCACTTCAAATTGAGGCTAAAAACTAATGGGCAGGGCAGCCAATGCATTTTGGGCAGGATCAGTGTTGTATGCCTTCTACTCCCAGTTGACAACCTGGGTTCTGAATTCTGCACTAGCTGCAGTTTACAAATTATCTTCAAAGGTAGCCGCATGTATGATAAAACACATTGCAGTAATCTATCATATCATAGACTACAGAAGCAAGGCTATCCCAGTCCAGAGAGGGCTGCAGCTGGGCCACCAGTCAAAGCTGATGGAAGGTACTCTGTGCCACCAAGGCCACTTGTGCTTCCAGTGACAGTAATGGGTCCACAGGTACCCCCAAGCTGCATGCTATATACTGTATCTCTGTAACTGAGTGGTGTGTTGTTCTCCATGCTAATGAGGTGGGACATAGGGGGTACAGAAGAGGTTTTATCCCTCTTTGTTGCATCCAGCGCAGGAGGTTTAAGTGACTATGCAATTCTAGCCTAGTCTCTGAAACATATTTGTGCCAACTCACTGTACTCTGGTGTTTCTTGTTTTCAGAGCCTCTGTAGATAGAAAGCTCCTCAAGATGATCAACTCTCATCAACCTGCTGTTCGCTCATGCACAAAAATGCCAGAGGGACTTGCAGTTCTGAACGTGGTCCGCCCTCTGACTGCCAAGGCTGCCCTGCAGAGGTTGCCGAGCAAGCCAAATATCTCAATGACGGCTCAAAGCAAGACTCCCAAATTGTAGGAAATGCCCTCAGCAGCTGTGCGTATGTTGTTGCCAAGTCACAGACGCTTTCAGCTGCTTTCTGTGTTTCCCATCTTCCTATGAGCAACACAGGCTGGCTTCTCTGACTCATCGCGATCTCTGAACACAGCAGTGCCCTAGGTAAGCAAAGCAGTTTAAATAAACAATTTGATTGACCTCAAACAAAACTGCTGCTGCGAATGGAGAATCTGCAACTCCCCTATCAACCATTTTGGCAGCTTCTGCAAAAGGAGGAATGAAAGCTTGTGCTGCCATAGCCCTTTCAAGTGACTGTATGCCTGATGTTTACAGCAGCTGCATGCCTGGCCTCATGGCCAGGGTGGCCCCTTTGACTCATCCAGTGGGAGGAAGGTACAGACCATCCTTCAGCATTCCCTCAGGTATCCAGCTGCAGCCAATTCCATGTGTCCAACTGCTGTCAAAGGGACGTATTCCCTCTTGTGAAATCATACAACAGACTGGGAAAGCTGTGTAGAATGGAATTGAGTGTGCTTTGAGCAGGATTCTCGCTTTCAAAGCACATCCCTGATTCAGGCACGAACTTGTAGAAACACTCCATCTTGCTTGAAATCATTCTTCTCTATTCTTTTTAGCAGGGAAAAACTCAGTAGTTCAGAAGGAGTTTGGGAGAGGGGGATTGAGCACATCACTTTTTTTTGTACTTGGAAGGAACTCCTGATGCTCATCCAGAATGCTGTCATACAGATATACCTGAATTGGATCCAGAATGCTGTCATGCAGATATACCTGAATTGGGTGGGCTGTGTTTTCTCCAAGCCAGATGTCCGTTGTAAATGTATTTGCAGTGGACAAGGTTGATTCCCAACCATCTCGCTATGTATGAACTGGCACTCAAGACAGATATATTTCAACAATTATTGTGAATATTTTGAAACTAAGTACTGTAATTGTTTAAATTATTTTCTGGAAGACTATTTATAATACATGAATTATGCAGCATCCCAATCTGTAGGTCATTTCTTTCTAGTTGAATGTTTGAAATGCATAATGGAGCTGAAACCAAGAATGTTCACACCATATCGTCAACTTGTCCTTTGAAGCCAAAACATTTAAAGAATATAAGAGGATTTGGGACATTCACACCCTTAGAAGACTTGCATTTCTGCAGTAAATGGAGCAGGGGTTGTAGGAGTAAAATCAAAATTCATAGAATGGTCGTTCCCAGAAAATGTGTAAAATTGGCCTTGGCAAAACATGCACCATTTAAGTCAGCTTCCTTCCTCTCTCACTTTGCAATCATAATTAAAATTATCCTCTGTATATAAATGGTGAGAGAGCAGGGGTAGCCAATATGGTGCACTCCAGATGTTAGACTCCAACCCTCATCATGGCCAATGGTGGGCATTAAAATTCAGCAACATCTAGAGGGCACCACTTTCGCTACCCTTGGTATGGGGGAGACCAGCAAGTCTGACACACAGTACCCCCAAGTAGCACAATAATTCTGGGCAAAATTACCCAATCACATCTAATTTTAATAGGAAAAAAGCATATGGGAGAGAGGTGCTGCATCGTATACCTAAACCATGATGTACTGCAGCCATCCTCCCAAATGTTTTCTTCCAGCTGGGCTTACTTCCAATCTGTCTCTTTTTATGTGGTAATCTATGTTGAAAGACATGCCTAGATTGCCCCAAATGCCAAATTATTTTCCCAGTCCCCAGTTAATGTGTGAGTTTTATGTTGCTCCATAGCCAACTAACAATATTGTTTGGGCCACCCCAATCTCTGCCAAGTGATAGTAAGAGATTTCAGGGGATTTGGCATTTAACCAAGGTTGTGTTTCTGTTGGGAAATCAAGGCGCAGCGGAGACTAGTGTCTTTATGAAATGTGGTTTATTCTACACCTGGGTTTTGATGAAGAGAGAGTTCATGGCATTTACATCACAAGAGGGACTTGTCCTTCCCAGCAGTGCAGCCTTGGATTCAGAGGCATCCCAAGCGCCTTCCCCATGTCTCTTTCTAACAGCCTGCTGTTCTGCCCACTTCCTGCCCCTTCTTCCCAGAAACCCCAAAATGCCTGTGGCAAAAGGATGCCCTCTCCTCCTGTGCTGACATCACGCCCCACTGTTACCCTGGGGACCTCCCCCTCTCAACTTTGCTATTGTCTTCTGCTAACTCAATACACGGCTGGGGGAAAGGACACCATCTGGATGATCAATTGTTCTTAATGGACTGGTACTTAGTTATTTTATTTATTAAATTTGTATACTGCCCTCTATCCATAGACCTGAGAGTGGTTCACAACATAAAAACAGTTCTCCTGTTCTTAATGGCATCGATGCTATCAGCAGTCTCCTGAACTGGTTCAGCATGAGTTTTTTCACTCGCCTGGCATCTTTCCTTCATACTTCAAAAAATTAGGGGTAAATTCTACCCCTTTGCTAAATTTAAGATAATGGGGAGTCTGCCAAATTATGTAGCAATATGTAGCTTTACTTCTTTTCTCTGCCTCCTTTCCCATCACCATTAATGTGGTGCTTCTTGTCTTACGCCTTCCAAGATAGTTATGCTGGCACAAAGAACTGCCTCGGAATTGGAAGGGAAAGTCACAAAGATACATGCCAGGCAAACTGCAGAGTTGTGCTGTGTATTTAAAGCCATGCAAACCACCTTTGCTGCTGACATTCATCAGCATGTCATCTAGCAGGACAGTACCTCCTTAAGTGCAGATCAGTGATAGTGGGCATGTAAGTCATATGCTTGAAGCCATATCTTGAGCGAGCACTCCTCTGTCCTATCAGGGACACCATGGGAAGTGTAGTATCCAGCGTAGTCTTGAATTCCTGAAAAAAGGACACTGCTGTTACCAAAAGATAGCAGCGTTTAAAAGCAGGTGTGTGTGGCTGGCGTTTGCCTTCAGTACTTTGTTAAATATAATTATACACTTTATCCAAGCCCAATACTCTGCTACTAAAACTAAATTACACGTAACAGTCATAGAAACTCTAAAGAGAAATCTTGGGCATAGCACTGTTTGGTGTTGTGATTGTTTCATTGTTGTCTGTTTTGTGACTTTTGGTGTGTCATCTAAACAGAAAAAGGTGAGCTTCACAAGCACGACAGAGAGGGGGGAATCAGATCAAGCAACCTTGTGTTGCACCTCATTATCCCTGTCTGTCTGTCTGTCTGTCTATCTGTCACACACAGAGAGAGAGAGAGAGAGAGCGCACATATGTTACCTGGATGTGATTTTAGTACAGCATACCCTTCCCGCCGCAGCAGTACCATTTATCTACTTGCACTGGTGTGCTTCGAACTGCTAGGTTGGCAGAAGCTGGGGCAGAGCAATGCAAGCTCACCCAGTCCCAGGGATTCAAACCGTCAAGCTTCTGATTGGCAAGTCCAAGAGGCTCAGTAGTTCAGACCACAGCACCACCCACGTCCGCCGCAATGCTGTTTCCGTCCTTCTGTCACGGTGTTCCGTTGCACCAGTAGCAGTTTAGTCATGCTGGCCACATGACCTGGAAAGCTGTCTGTGGACAAATGCCGGCTCCTTTGGCCTGAAGTGAGATGAGTGCTTTACCCCATAGTCACCTTTGAGTGGACTTAACTGCCCAGGGGTCCTTTACCTTTACCTTAGTATAGCATACTACTCAAATCAGCAAGCACAGTCCATAACCTGTTATTATAGGATGAATGCTCCATATGTATGATGTGCTAGCGGCAGTGAAATCTATTAACATCTGCCCTTTTGTGGAAGTGTTGAAAGTATCAAAGCCTTTCCCACTCTTAAATATATCCAAGACCTCTGCCCAAAGGAGGATAAAGATTTATCCTTTTTCAAATTTGGCAGAGAAAAGAGGAACATATTTGTCAAAGTCGCACAACAGATCTGTGACACAAGCTAGAGGCAAAAACATTCACTTAACTCACTAGAAGTTAGGAATCTAAATGCCATTTATTTATTTGCCTTTGAAAAAATGGCCACCTTAATTCTACTAAAATACTAACTGGTTGTGCATGGGGAGACAGGGAAGCAGAGCAATTTAATTCCTCCACTAAGGATTAGCAGTAACATTTTTTCCCTAATATAAGGTCTGCCAAACAGCCTCTCTGTTCATCTAATTTTCAAGGTTCCTGGAAAAGGCACATTACAAGCAAGGCTTTTTTTTACATTGGTTTTAATGTGACTTGTGGGGCTACATAAATGACAGAATGTAATAGCAGGAAGCCTCATCTTTAAATAAAGGAAATTACTCAAGGCCTGAAAATGTGCAAGACTTTGGGAGGCGCCTCTTCCTCTGCTGCAGATGGATGCTACAGCAAGTCATAATTTCAGTCATCAACACTGACCTAATGAATTAATAACTTGGAAGTGGCAGGTGTGTAGGAAGACTTGAAATTATAG
The DNA here is from genome assembly GCF_964106915.1 of Podarcis gaigeae. NCBI lineage: Eukaryota > Metazoa > Chordata > Lepidosauria > Squamata > Lacertidae > Podarcis > Podarcis gaigeae. Next base: position 77,951,208 of record NC_139678.1, on the reverse strand, counting down.
CGGGTTCAGTTAGGATACTTTTTACTTGTGTAATCACAAAATAATAACTGATCCCTCACGTGATGTGAACCCAAGGTATCCAATGCTAGTCCTACTTAGAGTTGACCAACTGAAGATAAGAGGCATGACTGTCTTGTGTCCATTGATTTCAATGTGTCTACTCTGAGTAAAACTTAGTTGGCTACAACCCAGAATGCATGCATGCATGTACTTATTTTATAATATTTCCTGCCCTTTAATGTAAAACAGTTCCAGGACTGCATTTGCATGAGCAGCATTCACTGTGGCTCTTTCTGTGTGCTTTTCCATAATCATAGTCTGGCACTGGCACTGGCATTTAGGGGGCAGGGGCTGTTTATAAGGGCCAGCATCTTTGTCCTTCTGCCGTTGCCCATTCTACTCATATTAACCTTAGCACAGTCCCTGGGTCTAGTTAAAATGCTGGCATCTTATAGCGCTGCTATCCTCACGCTATGCAATAACCACTGCTTCTTTCAATCTTTTTTGGAGTTAATGGGATTTGCTGCGCACTGTGAAATTGTTATTTAAGTAGACACACTGATATGTATCTAAGCAAGCAAGAGGTAAAGAAAATAGATTTCCAATTTAGCACAAAAAGAGGGCTTTCCAGCTGAAGTGCCCAGTGAGTCAATGTTGAGACTTAGGTATTCACCCTGCCACCATGTACTCTTCTTTCTGTTTCTCCTATTCCTTCTCTTGGGACTCGCCTATATTATCAGTTTATCCTGGATTAGAGCTAAACAAAGGATGGGGATTGGAAAAGGTCCAGATGTTCCTTCTAAAACACCCAACCCTTGCAGGTTAGCAGAACAGAAGTACTTATTCTCCTTGAGCTAAATTCTCCCTCTGTCTGCCACCTACAACAACAACAGCAACAACAACAACAACAACAACAATAATTTATTTGTACCCCGCCTATCTGGCTGGGTTTTCCCAGCCACTCTGGGCGGCTTCCACAGATACCAAAAATACACTAAAAGCTTCAAATCATCAAAGGAGCTTTTATACAGATAGCTAAACTAACCCCTGCTCCTCCAACTCTGTTATTTAAAGGAACCCCTGGATGATTCTACAGTCTATACTAAGCTATGTTTCATTCATTCCCTTTTTATGAGGAATCTATCCAACACCATCCCTTTTTGGTTCTTCCATCATTTCTCAAAGTGTAGAAAGTCTGTTTTGGTTTCCCCCCCCAAAATAAGAGCACAGTCTCACTAGGTGTACATGCCCTTGGTGCTACTTCCAGCTGTTTAAAGAGGCAGGGAGATTAGATGGGCAGAGATCTATTGTGCATGTGAACTTGTCAAAACTCTGCATACATTCACCATAACCTTTGCGTTAAGTGCCTTTTATCACCCTGTTTATTTATTTAATTGATCTCTTAACCAGAGCTAAAGTTTTTCCAGCTATTTAAAAAAACAAACAAAAAAAATAATGTTAGTGTGCTTAACACCATAATGCTGTCTAAAAATAAGAAATAAGAAGCTTTCTGGTCATTGCCATTAACCCTGCTGCATAAATGCCAGTGGCCAGAATGCTTTAAAAAATTTTTTAAAGCATTATAGCATTATTATGGTGTGACATGCTATAGTGCTCTTTTTTATTCTTTATTTTAAAAAACTGTTTTAGCACTAATTTATCTACTGTATATTTTGGAAAGTTTCCTATACGATGCATCTCAAGATATTGTTTACAAATTTGTCATGAGGGTTCCTAAAGTGGGGGTGGCAGTCTTCATCAATGTTTGACATCAGCTGCCATTGATTGGACATTGGCAGACTGAAACATGTCTTTGGCATGACTGCCCAATTTTTGGTGGGACAGGTCCAAACTATGCTTATTTCAAACTCTACATGAGGGCTGCTGAAGTGGGGGCAGCAATTTTCATTGATGTTGGGCCACCGACTGCCATTTTGAATCAAGATGGCAGACTGAAATGTGACTTGGGTGTGTCATTGTCCAGTTTTTGGTGTGATGTGTCCAACCTGCACCAATTTGGACACCTTGGAATATATCATTTCACTATTTAGCAAATTTGGCATGGCAGGCCAACTTGTGCCAATGTGGATGCCTCTGAAGACATTGGTCAACTCAGCATGAGATTTCCTGAGGGAGGAAGCAGCGAACTTCATCTATGTTTTGATGCTGGGTGCTATTTTGAATCAAGACAGTGGACCAAAATGTGACTTTGATGTGACTTCACTCAGTTTTGGTTATGGGTCCAAACGGTGCCAATGTGGACACCCCTGAAGATATTGTTGCCCAATTTGATGTCACTTTGCCCAATTTAGTATCATGAGTCCAAACTATGCCAATTTGGATGATTTGAAGTTACTGACCCCCAATTTGGTTCCAAGATGGAGATGGTCATTCTGCTCTATGTTTGGAGGCTAGACACAATTTTGAATCAAGAGGGCAGACCGAAAATGACTTTGACATGCCTTCATCCAATTTGGTGTGATAAGTGCAAATGAGATTTCCTAAGGTGGAAGAGGTATATTTTGTCTATGTTTGGATACCATTGGATGCATTGAGCCCTGCATCGGGGGGGGGGGGGGAGGGCACGCACAGCAGCCAAACTCACAAATCATACTATCCATTTAAAAATCACAGTATGTTTGGGTTTCTTAGAATTCCCAGACAGCGCTGGGCACTTTCTGCTAGTTGTACTTGTACTATGCTTTGGAGAAGGAAACCTCTGTTTCCTGTTTCTTTATTCCAATGTCTGATTATCCAGCAACCTTGGGCTCAGAGGTGCCTACACAGCATTTACAGTACGACTCTGGGGAGGCCACTAACCTCTCCATGTATTTGTTACTAAAGAACATACTTACTCTAGCTTCTGGTTCCATAATTTGAGGCTGCCATGTCTGAAAAGCAAAATCTCCCTCGCTGGTTGAAGAACTGCTATTCTTTTCTGCCAAAGAACAATAAAAGCAGAGTGCCTTATTAGCACTAAAATTCGCCCCCACATGCACTTTGCAATTTAATCTAAACTGAAGATGGTGTCTAAAACACCCCTTCCCCACTTTAGAAGAATCATAAACAATTGAGCACCTTTATCTAGACCCACAGAGCAATTGCTGAGCACAATGTGTTTTGGAACTCACACAATAGCAAGTAGGGCTCACAATTTATCCCTGTCTTACCACACACCCCATTTAACTTCTTAGCACATGATTCCACACACTGCAGAAAGAACAGAGCAACTGGGAATGTTAGTGGGGAGAACGTGTTCATGTGTTTGGTACCATCAAATGATGGGGGAGCGAGACATAGCCATGCTTGTTCATTTAAAAATGTATATCCTACTTTTTGAGTAACTTCTTCCACGAAGTTGTTTACAATTTCCAATTAGAAAACAATATCTAACAGTAAAATAAGGGCGCTTCAGGTAACCTTGACCTAAATGATTCAGAGCAGGGGCAGGAAACCTCAGACTCAGAGGCCAAATGTGGCTCTCTGGGTGCCTCTATGTGGCCCTCGGGACACTCCTTATCTCCTTCCCAGACTGCAGCATTCACTGGCCCTCATCCCCTGTGGCACTTCACTTTCTCATTCTGCCTCCTGCCACTTCCTTTTCCTCTGCTGTCTTCCAGTTCATACCCCTTTCCTTCCTCTTCATTGCTCCACTGCCAGTCTGAGACATGAAAAACACATTGCACTGAACGAGAAAGTAGGAAAGAGTGTCACTCTTTGAAACCTCCTCCTTCAGCTCTATGTACTTTGGGGGGGGGGGAAATACCCACCTTTGCCATGTCATGTCGGGGAGGCAGTGAATAGGGTGCTCAATGGTTTTGTGGGCACCAGGGGAAATCCTCAAGGGTGCCACTGTGCCCATGACCACAGATTTAGGTACTGTAATTAGATTGCTCACTGCACATTGGTATTGTTTCTTAGTGTGCTTCTACACTAAATGAACCTGAGGCTGTGTTTTGTGAGATGTTGAGAGATTTCTGTCCTCCCTCCATTCAGCTTCTAGGATATTAGGTGGGAGGGGAAACATTTTTATTACCCATACATTGGTACCTCGGGTTACAGACGCTTCAGGTTACATATACTTCAGGTTACAAACTCCACTAACCCAGAAAGAGTACCTCGGGTTAAGAACTTTGCTTCAGGATGAGAACAAAAATCACACAGCGGTGGCAGCAGGAGGCCCCATTAGCTAAAGTGGTCTTCAGAACAGTTTCAGCTTAAGAACGAACAAATTAAGTTCTTAACCCGAGGTACCACTGTATTTAGGTCCCTAGTGTAGAATTGTCCTAATGGGCTAACTATATGGTATGTGTACACAAACCGAATGGAGGCCCAACATCATTCTGAAAGGAATAAAACTTTGGAGGGGGGAGGAAGTATTTTGAACAGAGTAGGGAGGACAAAAAGAGGGAATGCTTCTCTCTTTCAGTAGCTACCCTTTTTGTGCTTCACATTTGTCTGCCAAAGCAGCAGGGAATGGGAGTGGTGAACTGCTTAGAAGGTGGTACAGAGCTGGGAAATGATGGACAGGAAAGAGCTAAGCAAGCAACCAACCAACCTATCTTTGCTGATGCTCTGCTCAAAACACTCCCTCCTAGAGTTATTTTTCCTTTTTCTTTTTTTAAGAAGGCATCAGGGCTCCATACCATCCATTTGCATGTGACGTGTAGTTAGTTCCAGTTATGAATACATTGAATTAAGTTATGCTTCTGAAATTATTTTTTATTTATTTTGACAAATACAGCATAAAATTCTTCCTTAATGCACATAGCAGTACACAGATTATATTCAACAACAGATATAGTTAAAACAGAGATCCTTATGTTGACTTGCATACCCATGAGTGGAAGCAAACTTTTTGAGGAAACTGAATATAAGCTGGAAGTTTCGCTGCTTGCATCACTGATTTTCGTCCTGATACCTGTGGCACGACTAAGCAGCATTTTGCTACTTTGTGCAGAATCAAAAGAAAAGTGTCCATGGAACCTGAACAGGAAAAAAAGAAGATTGACCCAAGAGGAAGCTCACCCTGTTAAAAGAGTCGGAATAAGCATCAGCTCCTTGCAACCAACACTATCCATTTCAAACAACTGCAGGGCAGCTGCAAACACTTCACACTGGTGCATCTGGGCACTGAAAGTGATCAATCAGATCTACTTTATATTTTGGAAAGTTGTTTGTACGCAGCATATTTGGACACCTCTGTCATAATTTTGCATAATGCTTCCTGAGATCATGCAGCAGGTTTTCGTCTCTTTGGATACAACTGGATGCCATTTTGAATTAAAATGGCAGATCAATCCTTTCAAGACTGCACTGTTCTAAAAATCGGTGCTGGCATCTAAAGATTCAGAGCCACAGTCTTCAGAGGGCATGAGTTTGATATTAGCAGTGTGATAGTAATGTTATGATTTGCACTTAACACTAAACCATAGTTTGTTTTAAACCATGCTTTGTTTAACAAAACGTGAGTTAACCACAAGTTGCCTTACAGACAATCAAACGAAACATGACTTGTTTCTCCAACATTTGTTTGGTTTTTGAGCTAATCTTGCCTCATGCCTTTCTAGTTTTGTGAATTTATAGAAGACAGGGAGTGTCAAACAAGCCATGGTTAAGGAAAGGTGCTAGGTTCACATATAACACCAAACATGTAAAATAAACCAGGATTTGTGAGCCAATAACAAATAATGCATTCAGCTTGTGGTTTGTATGCAGTAAGCAAACTATAGTTAAGTAGCTCAAAAGGGGTCATGCATAACACTAAGCTATGGTTTAATAAACCATGGCTTAGTGTTATGTGCAAACCATTGCATGATACTGACTGTACTCCATTCCTTCTACCTGTTTTTCACCAGCACACTCCTAGATTGAATCTCTACCTTTTGTTTACCAAGATGCCTGAAGTTCTGCGAATTCGTTGGGACAAAGCTACGTCTGGCCTCGAAGGCAAGGACTCAAAAGTTTCATCATCTTCACTGAGGGGAAATTTGTCCACTGAAAGGTCCACATTATCGCTATAGGCATCTGCAGCTGCCATGAAGTGCTGAGGACCTCTATATTGTGAGATAATCTTAGAAGATGAAAGTGAAAGGAAAATAAAGTTATTCACCAGACTTCAACATTTATATAATACAGTACTGCTTTTCAATGCTCCCATGGTAGTTGACAATTTGTTACATCAATGCATGAGAAAAGGACGGATTCTCTCAGGATCTATTCAGAAGTGGATGGTAGACATTCCCTCTTTTGCTTTCCCCTCAGGGCATGCAAGTCCTTTAGCATGTCCTTCATTCCCAACAGCCATAAATGTGTATCAGCTGTTGATCCAGAAATTTCAATCTAGGATCACATACTTAGGTTTATATTCATTTATTCAAAATTTTAGAAGTGGCCATTAATATTTAGCTGCTGGCTTATAACTACTAATGCTCTGCTCCAAACAAGCTGTGATGCCATTTGGTGGCTGCACATGATGTTCTCTTCGGGGCAGGGGTACTATAACTGACACACAAAATAAACACGCAGAGATACACTGTTCCCTGAATGTGGGAAGCCAATTGCAGCTTCACTCGCCATGTAAACAACACCTTAAGTCACAGAAATGCCATAGGTCTTTGGTGACCTCATTCAACAGAAACCAACCCCAAGGCACACTTTGGGTTCACATAAACATCTCACTGTTTACAGTGTGCATAACAGCCATTTCATGTATATTCATGAGCTCCACCACACTCAAATACTGTTTCATATTACAAATCTATGCTTAAGTTTACTCTGATACAATGCCACCCTACGTCATGGATAGCCAATGTGGTGCCCTGCAGGTGTTGTTGGACAACGATTCCCATCAACCCCTACGATTCCCATTAACCTGTTGGCTATCATTACCTTAGGATGGTCAACCTTTTGGGCTTTCCCCCCTTTTTAATTTTTAAAACTAAGAAAATTATAACACACTGTACATCCCTTCCCCTCCAGACTATTAAACAAAGCAATTCACCTGGCCATGGTAGTCACAGAGGCAGGTCGTGCATTCTGGACCCGTTCTGAAAAAATGTTGCCTGCTTAGTGGCATGTTTGAAGCTTGCTCATGAGCTAGGTTGGCCCCTGCAGCCCACACCTATAAAATATAGTGCAAATGGATGAGACACAACATTAATGTATGACCTACAGTACCTCCCATTTTCATCTGTAACTGTAGCCTGGTGCCCTGTTTTTGCAGACCTCATGGGGAGAAAAGCTACTTGGAAAGACAATTTGGAATGAAGAGGAGATCCAGTAAGTGAGCCAGTCCAGAAAACTACTATTAATTTGTTAATCCCTTTTGGCTTTGCTCATTAAATTCCTGTGCAGTCAGGAAATCTGCTTTAAAAAAACCCTGGTCTGGCAAACATAAATGCTTGTGCTGATGGAGCAAGTTAGCACGATGTTAAATTCCACCCATATATATTCTATTATTTCCCTGTAATGCTGGTAGAAATACATTCTGTTTTGTTGGTCAGAATTACACGTTTCTGGGAAAGCAGCAACACTTCCCATACAACCATTTTGCTTTTTAAAAATATTTTTGTACTCATAAGTGCATAGTACAATTTAGAAATATTTAAGATAGAGACAATTGATTCCCTCTTTCTTTCTTTGCTCAAACTCAACTTTTTTTAGGATATAGATTTTTTTTGTAGCAAAAATAACTTTTTAGAGTTCTTAAATCCAGTGGGCTAACTTTCAGTTCATATTGATGTCATCTGTTTGAAGCAAAATGTTTTGGACTACCTGTGGCATGAAATTATTCTTCAGCAAGATAATATCTTATATACCGTATTTTTCCATGTATTAGACGAGGTTTTTTGACTCAAAAATCATGTAAAAAAACTGGGGTTGTCCTATACACGGATAGTGGTGGTGGTGGGGAGCTGCGCACTGCCAGCCAGTTGGTTGGCAGTCATGCTCCAGGGAGCTTCCCGCCCTCAGTGGCGTGGGGCGAGTGGCTGCCTACTTCTTTGCCAACCTAGCAACGGCCCTGCTGGGGTGATGGCACAAGTGCAATTCCCCCTTAAAAAAGCTCAACAACTTTGGGCCATCTCCCCTCATTTTCTTTAAATTTAGTCCTCAAAAATAGGAGGTGGCTTATACATGGGGGCATCTTATATATGGAAAAATACGGTATCTATATCTATATCACACTCAGGATTTGGAAGCAGGAGAGGTCCCTGCTGCTTACTGTGATGTGATGCTGTGCAGGCAGAATGGTGCCATTCGGGAAACGATAGATAGACACTGGGAAGTCTTTAACCCACTGCTGGATGATGTAGCCACTTAAATCTATTTCCTTGTTCAATAATGTATTGAAGATTCGGACAAATTTGCCTGTGTTTTGTACACTCACAATCCTTAACGGTCCTGAACCAATATGGCATCTAGGGGAAGAAAATGGGAAGAGGAGAAAAAAGATGGGTTAGGTATGACTGATTTAGAAACAATTGGTATGAGCTATGCTGCTTATGGGCCTGTGACGGAATACTTCTGGGTTCTTAAAATGTAAGGCAGACAAAAGAAGTAAGGTAAGAGATATGGGAGAGGGGAGGTATCTAGGGCTGCCATATTTCAAAAAGTGAAAATCCAGACAGGTAGTGGGTTAAAAGTCAACTGAGAGAAGCACAGGCAGTTGTGAAGAGAACAAGTCTTCTCACAGACCAACTTAGTCATCTCTAACTCAAGTACAGTGGAAGTTTGGTTTCTGAACATCTTGGAAGTCGATGGTTTCAGTTTCCGAATGCCAAAAACCTGAAAGTAACTGCTTCGGTTTTCGAACGCTTTTCAGAAGTCAAATGTGCCACACGGCTTCCGTATTGAATTTTCCATAAGCAAATGCTTCCAGAAATGCATGCTTCAGTTTTTGAACGTTTCAGAAGTCGAACGGTCTTCCAGAATGGATTACATTCAAAAACCAAGGTTCCACTGCACTTAGTTTCCAGTATAAGGAAAATGGCGGTCTGAAGCTACAAGAGTAGTAGCAGCTGAGACAGTTGTGAATTTGTCTGGAAACATAATAGAATTAGAAAAGGATTATTTAGGGCAAAGCACGGATCACCAACCTTTTCTTGCTCATGGGTGCATTTGCAAATTGGACAAACTCTCATGAGCACTACATGCACACAATGGCCAAGCACACTCTGTAATCTTTCTATTGGCTGCAACAAAATACTTTTCACAAGCCTAATTTCAGCAGGGGAAGCAAGCCTCTGAGAACCAGTGAATGCCTCTGCATGTGCAACTGCACCCACGAGCACCACCCTGACAATCCTGGGGTAAACTATATTTGGGGGTGGGAGAGACCACATCTATACAAAGTCTAGATTACATACACTCTATGCCTTCAAAGCACATTCGAATAGCATTTTTCTCCTCAAAGAATTCTGCGCACTGCTGTTTGTTAACATGTGGATGTGAATTGTAACTCTGTGAGGGGGAAACTACAGTGCCCAGAATTCTTTGAGGAAAAGACTGTGCTTTGAATGTGCTTTTAAGGTATAAACAGCTATAGTTTCTTGGGTTAACTACAGATATACATGTTTATCTTCAACAGAAATATTTTTATTATACTTCCAATATTATTAAACATTTGCCATATGCAGATTGGCCATTTGCAGTTTCCTAGTGAATACCAGGTCTGTGGAGGAGGAGCAGAAGAGCCTGACAAGAAGCTGTGTCACAGATGAACAGGCAAAATAGCACATCCTGTCAGAGATCATATTCGCTCCACTTCCATTACATATTCCAGGAGGATGGCAAAAGCAATAAAAAATAAGAAGCCAACTGGGGAGGTTAAAAGCCAAAAAGATGTGGGGGGGGGGAGGGGAGGCACATACGAAGGTAATTAAAGCACATGGATTTAGAGTGGATGTGAGAGAGAAGTGGTGCTGGTAAAGTCACTTCATCTGAGGTGAAGTGATTCTAACAGCCATTCCTTAAACAATGAGGTTTGTGGGGTAAACATGAAGAGATCGTTGGCAGGATGTTGGCTGTGTGTGTGTGTGTGTGTGTGCGTGTGCACACACTCACGCAGGGGCATGTAGTCATGAGTTGAGCAAATGTTTGCACACTACACAAAGTGGTTACAGATTTGCTGCTTTGTGAGCTGAAGGTGAGGGTGGAGGTGCTAGTACAGTCATACCTCGGGATAAATACACTTCAGGATAAGTATTTTCGGGTTGTACTCCACGGCGACCTGGAAGTAACAGAACGCTTACATCCGGGTTTCGCTGCTCACACATGCGCAGACGGTCAAAATGACATCACGCGCATGCACAGAAGCGGCTAAAGGCGACCCGCACATGCACAGACGTGCAGTCACGTCTTACGTTCTGTTCAGGATGCGAATGGGACTCCAGAACGGATCCCGTTCGCATCCTGAGGTACCACTGTAGTGGACTTGTAAGTCTAGCTAGCTGATTTAAGCACACCGTTATCCACATAATGTGAAAAGCCCAACTTCTTCCCAACTTTGCTTCTCTGGGTCTTTATAACTTACGATTCTTTGGCAGCTCCAGATCCACCAGACACCTGTCTGACAGAATGGCGGAGGGTGCCTAAGGGTGGACCCTACCCTGCATTGCTGAGGGCCTCCTTCATGTTGATCAGTGATGGACAGCAGGTAGGCCCAGAACATTGTCTCAGAAAAGGAGCACTACACAAAAGGATGGGCAAACTGATGAATGATACAGATCCTCAAAAAGCGCTCTGAAGTTGGGCAGCAACACACTAAAAAGCTGAAAGTGGGTTCTGCACTATTGTCTCACTGTTGTTCTGCACTGTTGTCTCAAAGTGTGCCAAGTGAAACTTGCAAAGAAAGGTCTTTGCTCCCTGCTCTGAAAAAGCCTACCTCCTCATTTGAAGGCAGAACTACTATTGCACTATGAGAGGATGGGGTGGGTGGCCGCTGGGCACAGCTTTCAGTGTACAGGTGGACACAGGTTCAGCCAGGAGTGGTCAGCAGGGCACAGCAGCATAGGTTGGCATTGGTCATCTGGCTTCCCATGGCAGAGGCCGCTGCCAGTAACTTAAGTGGAGCCCATCAAACACTCCCTCCACTGTGCCCACACTGTGCCAACATCCCTGCCACCTCACCCTACCCCATCTTCTTTACCAGCAGTGAACTGGGTTGCTACTGGGTGGGTGCACCCTGTCTTTTACTGGCTGGGCTTTTACTGAGAATTTCACACACAGTGGAGTAGCGTGCAGACCATCCAGGAGGAAGGAATAATGTTTGCTTCAAAATGGAAAGTAGTAGAAAGCATGCAGGAGTCTCTCCTTACGTCCAGTGAAACTGCAAGGCAGAGGCTTATCACTCTTCTCCTGAGTCACAGAGAAATGGCAGCAAATGCTCCCACCAGAGTTGAGCTCTGAAGGTACTTACCTCCTGCATTCTTCTACGAAGGGGCAGGCCAAAATGTGAGTGTGCATTTCTTCCTCTGACAGCTGTCCAAGAGTGAGACGAGACTGTGCAAGGCTCCAATGATCCAGGGAAGGAGCTTTCAAAAGTTGAAACATAATATACTCATATGGCATATGAATGAAAACTAATGAAAACTTCCAGGGAAAAACACTGTAGCTGAAAGTCAGACATTACATTGTGGTGATATTAGCTGCATTAGAAAAGGCCTGTGTGCCCTGGGGGAAGGCAGATAGGAAGCCCAGGCCACAGAGCACTGGCCATTAGCTCCAGAAATGACCCTTAGTGGGTCCGAGAGAAGTCTCTCTGTTCTTTCTTACATATCACTTTATGTTTTCAACTTATCAACTGCCTTGGGTGCTTTGGCTGAAAGGTGGGATGTAAATCCAATAATAAATAAATACATTATACAAATAAGTTAACTGTGTTTATGAATATTTGTTTATTTATTTAGACACGCCTTTCCCCCCTGACGGAACACAAGGCTGCTTACATATAAAAATGAGAACCGCCAAAAACATGGAAAAGAACAAGCATTAAAAAGCAATTAAACACTGATGGAAGTAAAACTATATACATATATAACATGTATAAAAAACCCATACAAATAATTACAGTAAAAACAACACGGAACTAGCCCTTTCATAAAAAGCAGTCCGTACCCAAAAGCCTGTTGAAACAAAAAAGCCCTGCTGGGGAAAGACAACAAGGCGGGAAGCAGTCTAGCTTCACTAGGGAGGGAATTCCAAAGTCTCCTGCGTCTGTACCAAGCAGGATCATGAATGCTAATTTTTAATAACTTATGAACATTGTAGAGTTGCTTTAAAAAAACAACAACTGTTACCTCCATGTCATATGTATTGGATAATTTATCTAACTGAAAAGTAGAATTACCTCACTTAATCAATCAATACGCCTGCTCAGCGACTAGCTGAGTCACTGTGCTATGAAAAGTTAAAATAGTTTAGTTGCTCAGAAAGAATGTGCCAGCACTAGGCCCTAGTTTGTTTTGCTTGCCATGTTATCGGGGAGGAGAGGGGAATAATTGATTTTTAAAAACCTAACAGACAGATAATGACATACAATTGTGGACTGTGGTCCCCAAAGCTTACGCCATTATGGATGTGTTACTCTTGAAAATGCTACAAGATTATTTGTTGTACACCTTCTTGTACACAAGTGAAAGGCCAAATGTTCATGAGTTGAGTCTAGGATCAGACTGCTGTAAGGAGAGACAGAGGGAAGGCCGCAGGCAGGGCAGATGATAATGCTCCTGAGGAAGAGATTCCCTCAGGAAGTGTAGGGAAGGACACAAGGCCCAGAGAAAAGTAGTTTAAGGAAGGGGCTGGAGAAGTCAGGCTAGGGAGCCATAGCCTGAAGGGGAAACTGTCTTGAGAGAAGGAGGGGCAAGACGAGGAAACAACATATGGTGTGAGGTAGCTGTATAAACACAAGGACCACTAGGTGGCGCTGGGCCAGGAGAAAGGGAGGGAAAAAGAAGGCAAGCTTTCAAGCAGCTCAGTATGGTGTCCATGTTATCAATTCCATGGAGGGCTTGAGAAAAGATTTTATGTGTCAGCAGGGACAGGCAAGGGAAGTTTGGAGGTAAAGCCGTGCTTATTATGCTTTAGAAGACCATGGGGACAGAGAAGGAGTAACCACTGGTAGCCGGCTTTACAACAGTTTTCTCTTGTCATGGCAAAAGGGAAGGTTGCCTCTGCCAGCCTTGTTTGGGTGGGTTATGAGCATAGGGTGGCAGCTTTAGGGCTTTTGGTTTGTGTTCCTGCAAGAACACTGGTGAATAGCATAGCTAAAGAGTAAATACGTGTTTTGTTTTACAGAGAAATCTCACCACATAGAAATTCTGTTAATTCTTCCATAATTACGTGTTTGCAGGATTGTGCTCCTATAGCATGATGATGATTCATCCATAAGTTTTATTTTACTGCAGGAAAGTCATCCACGGACATGGGAAATAAACAATGCAGTCCTATGAATGTCCACTCAGAAGTATGCCCAATGGAGTTCAGTGAGACCTACTCTCAAGTAAGTGTGTGTAGGATTGTAGTCATAGCCTCAAAAGGGGGAAGCTCAATGAGGTGGTGAGAAATACTGGCATTAACTAACACTAGTTAGTTTTACTAACACTAATTTGTTAAACTATATACTGTAACTAGTTTCCTCTGCCCCTTGCATTCTATTATTCCCCCCAAACGTGTAGATTTTCTTTTTACCTCCAAAACATGACATGGCTGATTGGTCACTGAATGGCAACAAATGGTGGGGTATAGAGTTCTTAAGAGTGAGCTGTTGAAGGCAAGCCTTTACCCCCCACCCCTTCATCAGGGGTTCATGCTGTCCCTTACTGCTCCTGGGGGAGGTGGGGAGGACCTGCAACTGATCATCTATGTTCTGTTACTTGTGAGTAGACTGAGAAGCCTGTTGTTGCTTAGGTCAACCTACATAGCTCTGAGCCACAGTGCTCTTTTCTTTTAAACTGCTTTGTCTATTTGTCATCTCCCCTCCTCTTCTTTATAAAGCTTTGTGATTTGGTTAGTGGGGTCAGAGGTGCATGTGTTTGCCAGTATCAATGATTCTTGTAATTCTACATGCGCCTAGAATGTTTGGATTCCTGCTTCAGGAGTCTAGGATCGGGGTTGTTAAAGACCAAAAAGTTAATCTGTTCACTGGCAGATGTAGGGAGCTGTGGGTTTGCTTTACTCTCTGAGTGAACTGTAAGTGATGCAGGGTGGCTTATTCTAGGTTCTGGGGATCCTATATTTAATTGAGCATCCCCAGATTTCTTCTTGTCTGGGGAAAGGGTTGTGAGCTCATAGGGAAGTGGTGGAGGAGACTAATGGCTAAGTGAGGCACAACTGGCCAACCCCAGGTGGGCATCAGTTGTGTGAGGAAGGGGTGTAAGATGCTCGCATTCTGTCATAATTGTGGCAATGACACTGTTACAGAATACATTAGGAAAAAACCCAACCCACAAGTCTGGAGGGGCTCTGTCAGTAAAGTCAATGCTTTAGCATACATGGAACAATCCAAGAGATTAACCTAGATTACATTGGGCCTATGTGCATTGCACATGTGTGTGGCTGAGTATGCATTGCATGTACGACTTTTTGATCAACTAGCCAATGCCAGACTATTTTTAAAGAGGAAGAATTTGAACTTACTTTTCCCCACGGGCATTTTCTCTGAAGATGGTGCCGTATTGAAGGAAGACGATTCTACCATTTTGGCGTCAGGCACTGAAAAGATGTCTGATTTCTGAGAGGTGAGGACAGCCAACGAAGATGGTTCAGAAGGTGAACTGTAAAGTGGGGGTGGGGAGTTTGACATGCATCCTTTGGGCTAATCCAGAATTTTCAACAAACAAACCCACATATTCTTCTTAGTGCTGTATTCAGGTGAATACCCAATACATTAGGAGCAGTGTGATATCCTATCCACACATAATGGGGTGCTGTGGCACAAAGTGCATAACCTATTTGCTTGTTCTTGCAAAAGAACTAATGGAAAATTTGTGTTCTAGCACTGGAGTGGGGAGTACATCTTCATCAAAAAGATAGCGGGACTGCTGCATGAGGAAAGGGACTTTGCTAGCCTTTTCTGCTTTACACGGCACTTGCCGCATGGAAGTTTACTGTGGACTTGGTACAGTTTGTGCGTGCAAGTTTTTTTTGTAGCAGTCACTTGACATCGTCCTCATAAAAATGTCACCCTATATCCCACCCCACCCCACCCCACTGCCACCCTAATTTAATCTGGATTTACTATTTCTGCAGGGTGGTACTTTACGGATATTTCACACTCCCTGCCTGCTGGAGCAGAGGCATCTTCTCTCTCTACTTCCCACATTCACTTTAAAGAGGACAGAAACTGACAGCTTCAAAAAGGGGGCATAGCAGGGACACTAGGTTGGGGGGGGGGATCCATGGTGGCTGCCATGCTATACAACTCCTTGCTTGTGTCCCCCCTCCACCTCCTCACAAGAGGAAATATGTAGGGAAGTACTGATTTCCCCATAACAGAGGCGGGGAACTTCAGACCCAGTGGGTGAATGTGCCCCTCAAGCCTCTCTAACTGGCCCCCAGGACTCTCCCCATGCCTCATCCCCTCCCCAGCCTTACTCCCTACTGACCCTGCTTCTCACACTGCTTGCATATTTTTCTTTGGCTGCAGCATGTTGTGAACTGTCGCTTTCTTGGATGGAGGACAGAGAGGGGTATGCGAGTGTGTATAGAATCTAGCCTTCTCATTGCTAGAATCGTTGATCCGCTCACTTTTCATAGAATCATAGAGTTGTAGGGCTGGAATTTACCTCAAGGGTCATCTAGTTCACCCCCCAATGTGGGGCTCCAACCCATGACCCAGAGATGAAGAGTCTTATGCTCTACTGACTGAGCTATCCCTGTTCCAAAAGTATGCAGCCTTCTGCTTGAAAAAGGTTCCTTTGACCCTGCCCTATAGCACTGCTGAGAGGATGCAAAGCAATAAACAGAGGACGACGGGCTGCCTTGGATGCTTCTACTACATTCTCAGGTGTATTCAGATACCAACTTACCTCAGACAGGCTGCTGTTTTTCTACCAAGCCCCTTTTGGTCCTTTCTGTCAGAAAGCCTGTGGTTTGCAATTACCTTTCCTGTGAGCTTCCCTCCAGCGCACCATTGTGTGCCTTCTCTAATTTCAGGATTATTTCATCTTTTTCCTCTTCACTCAGCGAAATACTTCCAAACTAAAAAGCAGGAAGAGTGATGACACCGATAAACACCTGATTAAGGAAAGGTAACAATACTGTATTTTCCCGTGTTTAAGACTATATTTCCCCCAAAAAAAATTAAGTTTAAAATTGGGGGTCTTCTTACACACAGAATGTTGCAATTATTTATTTCTTAATTTTGGGCTCAAAAAATAGGGATTGTCTTCTACATGGGGGCGTTTTATACATGGGAAAATACAGTAATTCTGTGAAGTGAAAGCTATATTCCCTCCATGAAGCAAACCCATGCCCAAACAAGGGACCACCCAGAAGTATATTCCTTATGTAGGACTGCCAGATTACCTCTTGAAGGCATTGTCTGCTCCTGGGGGGGGAATTACTTGTGTTGAAGTATGTGTGTATACACTTAATTGTGCGCGTGCACATACACAGACCGTGGGTTCCATTGTGTCAGGTCCTATTTTAAAATAGGGAAATATTGTCCCAGCACCAATAACTACTACGAACCCCAAAATTTCTCTCCCAGAAACAGTGCTTGTCGGGAGTAAGTCCATTATGGCCCCAACCCACACTGAGTAAGGCAGTGACCCACGGTTGGGGGGTGTGACAAAATGTGAGGGTTTCACTTCAAAAAGTTTGCAAAACAATAGCAAAACTCTGGCATTAACTTGGAACCCAGGCTTGAAGTATTTCTTGATGTGCTTCCTGCAATTGCGTTTTGGGGTGATAGCTATGACCCTAGCTTTGAGTAGCAATTGCTCAGTTGGGGGGGGGGTGCTGCAAAACATGGGTTTTTTGCTACCAAGTGCTGCAAAACAACTGCAAAGGTTTGGCACTAGTTTGGAGCAGATCCCAAATTTAGGGGTTCATAGTTCAGTCTGTTCTCATTTCAGAGCCATTAACACCTAATCAAAAGTCTATCTTCCTCTGAATTTCACTGGAATAAGGGAACTTGAACAATAACAAGTGCAAAGTGTGATACAAAGGCAAACTAAGCAGGCAAACTTATTATACTAAGATGGTACACTTAATAAGATCGTACTGGTTGCTTCTAAGGCTGCCCCATTCAACCGAGATGGGCTATATAGTATTGTGCTAGATCTCAGAGTTTCTGTATGTGGGTTTTGAAGAGTCAAGTATCTAGCCCTCACACTCTTCTGGGTTCTCTTGTCTTCATGGCACTGACCTTATGAAAGGCATCCACAAAGCTTGTGTGCTTTGGAATTCTCCGAAGCCGTAGATCACTTGTTTCTGATGTTACCTTTGTTCCTGTCTCTGACCAGAGCTACACAAGAGGGGGGGGGGGGAGTCAGATACTATTAGGGCCTGCCAATCCCTCAAGTTAGAATTTATTTGTTGCATTTTCCAGCTATTGATAGATCAGCCTTTCATGAATTTGTCTAGTCCCTTTTAAAAGGCATCTAAGCCAGTGACCATCACAACACATTAGGGCAGCAACCTCCAGAAATCAATTATGCATTGTGCAATGAAGTACTTCCTTTCATCTTTTACTGTATGACCAAACCTCTACCATGATGTGGGAGGGAGAGAAAAAGCATCTACTTTCTCCACAGTGTGCCTAAGTCCCATCTTTCCTAAGTCCCATCTTAGTCACCTTGTATTCTAATCTTAAAAGCTCCAAGCATTTTAGACTTTCCTTTCGGAGGATGTGGTCTAGTTCCCTGATCATTCTGGCTGCCCTATTTTGTAGTGTTTCCAGCTCTGCAATGTACCGTATTTTTCGCTCTATAGGACGCACTTTTCCCCCTCCAAAAATTAAGGGGAAATGTGTGTGCGTCCTATGGAGTGAATGCAGGCTCCTTGGCTTCAGCGATAGCAACATGAAGCCTCCAAAGCACAGAGGGAGTGCTCCCTTCGCACTCTGGAGGCTTCACGTTGCTTTTGCTGAAGCCTGGAGAGCGAGAGGGTTTCTTCAGAGGCTTCGGGTTCCTTTTGCTGAAGCCGGGAGAGCAAGACTCTCCTGGCTTCAGCAGAGAGGGAGAGCTGCGTAGCGCCCCTTCAGCGAAGCGGGAGGAGAAATGAAAGGGGCTCCGTTTCTCCTGCCGCTTCGCTGAAGGGGCACTGAGCAGAGAGGGGGAGATTTTTTTCCCTTGTTCTCCCCCTCTAAAACAAGGTGCGTCCTATGGTTGGGTGCTTCCTATAGAGCGAAAAATACGGTATATATTTTTCTTTTTCTTTCTTTCTTTTTTTTTTAGATGGTGTGATCAGAGCTGTATACTGTATTCCCAGTTCCACCTTATATTTGTATAAAGGTGCTAGGACTAATCCTCAATCCACCTGGTAGACCAGTCCTTTTAAGACTGAAAAGAGTGAAAAGAACAATGGGATAAGCCATACGTCTCTGCAGTGATGGGGGCGGGGGCACATGGGAAGCAAGGATGGGACAAAAGAGGTAGTAGGAGACAATAAGCGACAGAAAAGGCAAGGGCAATGCCTTAGCAGAGCTTGGCCAGAGGGAAAAGACTGATTCAGTTGTAAATGCAACCAATCTGTAAGGCCTGGGACTCAACAGCCATCATAGAGCAGAATCAAATATTTTTGGCAAATGCTCGGGATCTTATTAGTGGTGATGTTTTGTGACTGCAGTTACTTTATATTTTGTCTTTTTAAAAAATATTTTATTCTGATCATTTGCGATGAAGCAGGCTATATATTGAAACAAAATACAAGTGAAATAGCATATGTCAGCTCTCTGCATAATCTGGGGCTTTGATGGGTTCGCTTTAGAGAAGAAAAACAGGCATCAGACTTTTTGCAAGCAGTGAGTGCCCCCTACTGGCCAGTTATTGCAATTAATCTTGGGTCTACAGTAACAGTACTGTACTTTTAAAGATGGGTTGCCATCACCTGAGAAAGAGAGAGGGGTATTAGTACTGATACAGACACAAATTGAGAAAAGTGGGATATAAGTGTGTGTGAGAGAGTGTTAGTTCTAGGACAAGTTACTTTAATGTGCATATACATAGAAAATAACAGAAGTTTTAACCCAGGCAGGGTGGGGCAGCTGTTTTTGTTTTTAAAATGAAGGATGCCACGCTGCCATAACAAAACCTGAGTAGTTCAAACACTGTTCAAGCACAACACACACACACACACACACAGAGAGAGAGAGAGAGAGAGAGAGAGAGAGAGAGAGCATAAAGCCAGTCTATTGGTCTACTTAGCCCTTTTACAACATATTAACCAAGGCAGCTCCCTGATTTGATATATAGACACTATAACTGTGAAAATGAATGTGGCTTACAGTCACTATGTTAAAAGTGTTGAACTTGGATCTGAGTTCCTATCACAGCTCAGTTCAGCAGTTGAACCCAAGTGCCCTTTGACAAGTCATAATCCCTCAGCCTTTATTTTTCAGGAAAACCCATTAAACAAGGATTTGCCTCAGAAGGCGGTTATACTTATGAACCCTTATTAACTTATTATACTAAGATGGTATGCTTCTGAGGCTGCTTCATTCAACTGAGATGGACTATATAGTAATGTGCTAGATGGTGGTGTTTCTGTATGTGGGTTTTGAGGAGTCAAGTATCTAGCCCTCACACTCTTCTGGGTTCTCTTGTCTTCATGGCACTGACCTTATGAAAGGCATTCACAAAGTTTGTGTGCTTTGGAATTCCCATCAGCCCTAACAAGCAGGGCCAACAGCCGGGATAGTTGGAGTTGTAGTCTGAAACATTTGAAGGGTACTAGGTGGAGAAGACTGCTGTGATAGAGGTGCTTCTTTTCAAGATTCCAGACAGCCTATCAAATGTGTCCTCCTCCAGAAACCCAAAAATTATAGTCTTGTGGAGATATGCATGCTCATGCCCCACACAGGCCCATCTCCAATGCTATTGATGCATTAGGAGCATGCCTTCAGCAGGGTGAGGGTTGTGGGTCATGGAGATTGCCAACACACATTCAGCAGTCTGCCTCTCTGCACACTTGGTCCCAAATGCATGAATAGCAACAGAATCATAGAACTGTAGATTCAGAAGGTACCACGAGGGTCAACTAGTCCAACCCTCTGCAATGCATGAATCGTTTGCCCAACATGGGGATCAAACCCACAACCCTGAGTTTGAGAGACTCATGCTCTACCGACTGAGCTACCCCAAATCAGGGAAGGGATTATGCAAGGCAGAGGGGTTTGCACAGGGTGAACATGCAGAATCCAGCTCTTTTGACTGCTTAGAAGCTTCTCATGGGCCAGCCTATGAAATTTGATGCTGAATTTGATGAACCTTGAGCAGGGCTCTTCTTATGCTCTTATTCAGTGCCCCTTCAGCTCAGCTGCAGCCTCAAGGTGTCCTCCTTCTCTTGCCTTGCTTTGATGCTGCAGCTTATGTAAGCAGTTATGTAAGTTCTGGACTTTTTCTGAATCTTTTAAAACTCATTTCTCTTACTAAGTTGGCTTACAAAGTCTCCATCCAGGAATCATCATCCTCATTAAGAAGTATGGTGCTGGGGTGGTGGTCTTTTTCTTTACAGCGCACTCTGAAGAAGCTTGGAGGCTCTCTGCACAAGAGCCTGCGGTGTCCCTGGGCACATGATTTGTAAAATATGGGTTTGCTCTCGCCCGCTCTGCTCCCTCTCCTCTCCCTCTCCTCCCCTTAGCCACTTGGCTGCTCTGTGCACACCTCTCTCTCTCTCTGAAATGATGTCAAGATAATGAAGTAATTGCTTTGACCCAATCTCACACCTCTCCTAACCTTTCCTGTTAAGCTGCCATTGCGGAGCTGCTTAGGCTTTCCTCTGAGCTTTGAGTTACTGACATCTCTGAGGGACAAAGCTTCACTTTGGCTCAGGAGCTTTTCCTGTTTCTCACATGAGCTTTCTACAGCTCAGCATTGCCCAGGCAGCCATGAGCAACAAGAGCGAGTCATAGGCTGGGAGAAGGGCAAAGAGTTCTGCCCCCTGATCTCTAATTGATGCTCACAATAGACACACAAAGGAGAGTGCCGAGATGGAGCTATATTTTTCTTGGTTTCAGTCCTTCTCATGGGACTGCATGCACTCACTGGCGGAGGAAGAGGAGCGTGGGGGGAGCGCACCACCCCCGGCAATGTGATCCTGGTGGGGTTCCATCGCAGCTGTCCCCCCCACCCGTGCTGGGCGCCCCACCCCCACAGGTGGTGTGCCCAGCCCCGCCCCCGCCTGGTCTCTCCCCCCCCCCCCCGGTGCTGGAGCATGAAGCTCCACCACTGCATGCACTCTCCTTTGTGGGTTTGTGGTGCACTTGATATGAAAAGCTTCAGTGGCATCCCAGCTACCACCATTTATTATTTTATTACATTTATATACAACCTTTATATACAAGGATCTCAAGGTGATGTACAGTGGTACCTCGGGTTAAGTACTTAATTCGTTCTGGAGGTCCGTACTTAACCCGAAACTGTTCTTAACCTGAAGCACCAGTTTAGCTAATGGGGCCTCCTGCTGCCGCCGCACCACCGGAGCATGATTTCTGTTCTCATCCTGAAGCAAAGTTCTTAACCTGAAGCACTAGTTCTGGGTTAGCGGAGTCTGTAACCTGAAGCGTATGTAACCTGAAGCGTATGTAACCCGAGGTACCACTGTACGTGGTTCTCCTCCTTCCCATTTCATCCTCACAACAACCCAGTGAGGTTGGTTCGGCAAAGAGATGGGGACTGGCCCAAGAGCTTCAGGGCTGAGTGGGGATTTGAAGCCTGTTTTCGCAAGTCCTAGTCCAACACCCTAACCAATGGGTGCATGGGAGTTCCTGCCAGGGGGGCCATTTAAGCAACGTGGGCTTGCTGTTTAAGAGGGGCATTTGCCGTAAGTGCAAACTGTCAATACGCTGCTACCACTGATGTCACATGGTGGTTTTGACTAGTTTTGGGTCTTGCTGCTGCTGTCCTGTGCTTTCTTTCTTTCTAAAAGTGGTTTAGCTCTTCTACATTTTCTTCAGTTGTTTACATATAAACTGTACAGTCATTTGCTGATAGAGGAAGGCAGGTCTGTTGTGAAAGGAACATTAGGAAATACTGTAAAAGAGAGAGCGAGAGAGAGAGAGAGAGAGAGAGAGAGAGAGAGAGAGAGAGCGCGCAAGTGGCTTCCAGCTCTGTTCCAGTTCCTTGGGATATCATTCTGCATCTAGCACAGCCAGGACTTTTCCCTGCTAACTGCACTAATAAATCACCAGCTAGTGAGTCCATTTGCAGCTCATGCAGTTTAATCTCATTTGAATCCTGATGCATGAAGAATGTCTAGTATTCTGTTTCTGGCCTCAAATGTTTTCCCAGCATCTAGCCAACCCCCTAGCTAGCATACCAACACTGCACCAATCCACTGCTTCCCATTGCCTCCCTCCCTTCTGGTGATTGACAGGAGGCACACACTTGCATTAAACAAGGGATTTATGGTGCAGTGTGAGCCAGTTTAAAAAACACACACCCCGAAAAGCCTTCAAAATATTACTTTTTGTAGCAGTCTCCAAAAGCCTTTCTTCCCCAGGGTTAGGCATCATAAATGCCAGTTGCATGCTATAAATGCCTCATAGCTCAGGGGTCAGCAACCTTTTTCAGCCATGGGCCGGTCTACCATCCCTCAGACCATGTAGTGGGCCAGACTATATTCTGGGGGGGGGGGGATGAACGAATTCCTATGCCCCATAAATAACCCAGAGATGCATTTGAAATAAAAGCACACATTCTACTCATGTAAAAATACCAGGCAGGCCCCACAAATAGCCCAGAGATATATTTTAAATAAAAGGACACATTCTATTCATGTAAAATGATTCCCAGACCATCCGCAGGCCAGATTTAGAAGGCGATTGGGCCACATCTGGCCCCCGGGACTTAGGTTGCCTACCCCTGTCCTAGCATCACGTCCCGTCCCCCCCAATGTACCGGCATTTTTCAGAATTACTATGCTGACAACACACCAGCAAAGTAGTGAGGCAACAGGCAGCATTCTTGCCGAAGAAAAATATACATGTGGTAGGATAAGGTTCAGGATTGGATAAAAATTCAGCCCGTGGCTGGAAACAGAAAATAATTTGAAGTGGAATGGAGGAAGTGATGATGAGCTACATACGTATTTCTTGCTTCAAAAATCTGTTTGAACATAAATAATTGTGTGGGACACAAGAAATGTCTATGCGCACCCCGTAGGTACAGCTCTGCGTACCACCTTCGTCTCTTTCAAAAACTGTTGCCTTACATCAGCAACTTGTAAAACCAGAAGCAGCAGCAAGAATATTTGCAGTGGGTTATATCCGATGTTAGTCACACTCAGTAGAAGCCATGAAATCTGTGAGCCTACTTCAAGTATGCCTTAGCTGGATATCACCGAATGATTATACTTCTGTGACTTAATTATTATTAAATGTAAAATAAAAACACTGCATTCTACCGATTTTCAGTACAGTGCATCAGAAAGTATGCATTGTAGCTCCTACCTCGAAGCACTCGCATGCTAATTTGGCCCCTTCATCCAATGAAGTGCTAGACTCGGTGTCTGATTCGTCATCCGTCTTTCTTGAGGGGGGTTTTGCTGCCTTTTGCAAATACATAACCTGCATTTTTGTCTTTGCAAGTTTATCTTCCATCACTTTTATCTCCTTTTGAAAAATAAAAAAATAAAGGGAATGATGGACAAGAGAAATAATGGAAATTAGAGGCTTATCAAAAAGCAAAGGCCCAAATTATCTGCCAGCAATAGAAAAACCAGCAAAAGACAGGCCTCATTTAAAGTTTATTCCAGGATAATGCTTCTTTTCTTGTTCCACTGATTTCACTAATATTCCCAGCTACTGAGATGAGTCTGCATGATCACAGATAAAATGGTCGTATTTCTGCTTAAAGATTCTTGGGATTTCAGCAGATGTTAAACTCATGAAATACTAGGCCAGGAGCCTGCAATTAACAGCCTGGTGCTATGCATATTTATTCTGAAGTAAGTTTCACCAAGTTCTATAGGGTTTACACCTAGGCAAGTGAACATAGGAATGCAGCCCAATTTCCACACCGTGTGTACAAAGCAGAGTGTTAATACATCCAGTTTTTAAAATTATTTAATTATTTTTATTTATTGAATTTATATACTGCCCTATACCCGGAGGTCTCAGGGCGGTTCACAGAACAGGTCTGTCTCCTCCAGTTCAGACCCCATGAGAATCTACTTGAAATTTATATATTTTTTTGCTCCAACATACATCACTTGATACTTGTTTACATTGGAGATATAAGGCCTTTTCATAAGTGACTCTGGAATAGGTCTCACATGGCTGTTAATGAGAGCTAGAAGGTCAAAGAAAGGCAGTTTTGGATCAAGAGTACAATCGTCGACATCTGTTTCTCATTATTTTTATGAATATGTGAAATACAAAAAACCATCGTAAGTGTAATGCCCAAATGAGCACACACTCTGGCAAAACAAATGTATGTTGACAATAAAGCAAGTGAAAAAGGAATTTGGGAAGCACATTGCCAGAAATATTAAAATCAACCATGAGAAATTATGAAAATATGCCAGGGAGGAGATTGAACCCTAAATTGACAAGAGAGTGAAAGGTGTACTGAAGGAGATTGCATAGAATCTAAAATTTACATCCATCGTCTCTAGAGAAAATATAACACAGATACCTACTCCTGAACTGACATTTTCAGGGCAAAGTCCTTAAGAACTGACTCAAATAGACATGAAAAGACATAGGCCTTACTAACAAATTAAAAATTAGCAAATTACTAGGTGCAGTCAGCATCCACCTGAAAGCTGGATATTTTTTTTAAAAAAAGAATCCAGGAGGAATCCTGGGAATCAACAGGATGATCCCTGACCCAGCAAGATTTGCCTATCTTCTGGTCCATTTTTCAATATCGCTGTTTGTTTACTTTGTTCTTTAAATTGCCATTTGGAGGTGTTTGTGACATCTGGCCTGTCAAAAAGGCCACCCAGTGTTACTGTGTCTGTTACTCATTCACCTTCTCATGGTTCTTCTTGATGGTCTTCATCTCATCATTCAGCTGGTCAACTTCTGCTTGAAGACCTTCTTCCTTTGGGCTCCTGCAAACAAGCGGAATTAAAACTTTGCTTCAATTTTTCAGCTGTGTTTGGAGAAAAAGAAATCCACTAACATACACATTAGCTTATCTCAGAAACTAATAGTTTCCTATGCTCTGTGATCTATACTTCTTAATGAAGAGACTCTTCTTAGAAACCCTAATGATATTCTGCCCTGAAACTGAAGTCCCTGTGAAACTGAGTTTTCCCTGGATCCTCAAGATCCTACTAAATATGGCAGGATATAATTAAAAACTAAATAAAAACAGCAGTTTGCGTTCACAAAATGGAGCATTAGAAATACATTTAAATGGGTGTGTGCGTGTGGAAGAGTGATGACAAAGGCAACAGCATAATCCATGGCAATCAGAATTATATAATAGGATAAAGGGAAACCTTTGATTTGTACTACTGAAATACAGGCAACTCCCCATTTGTGCAGGGGTTGTGTTCCAGGTCATTGTGCACTTGCATGAAATTGCTTGAAATTGAAAAGGCTGTGAGTGGCTGCTTGTGATCCATAAACAAGGTGAGGTTTGATATAACCTGCCTGTCCTTTCTCTGATCTGATACTGATGAGCATACCAAGTTGATAAAAATTGAAGTCTGAGCACATTTTCTCTTCTGAGAACCTTGCTCTGGTTGCTCCCTGCACCGGTTGTGGCTTGCCTCCTCTTGACATCCCCTCTCCAGGACTGATGTCATGCCTTGTGGGATAGCAGCCTACAATTTATATAGGAACATTGCTTCAAGGCAAGATTAACTCTTCCTTGGCTGTCAGTTCTTAACTGCACAGCTTAAACTCAAGCATCAACTTAAATTCAGAAAAGCAAAGAAGGAAACCAGCAGGATTAACGGTATTGATAAGCAAAGCCAGAAAACAATCTTGAGGAGTAGTAGATGTAGGGCTGTTACACATTTGCTGTGTGGAAATCTGATGGGCTTCCTTCACAGCAGAACTTCTGTTTTATGGATTATCACAATTCCCCAGCCAGCACTCAAATGTAAGTTATGTTGCTGGGAAATGCGATTCTTGCCTTAGCTGGTGCATTCAGTGCTCTTAAGGTAAAGGTAAAGGGACCCCTGACCATTAGGTCCAGTCGTGACCGACTTTGGGGTTGCGGCGCTCATCTTGCTTTATTGGCCAAGGGAGCTGGCGTACAGCTTCCAGGTCATGTGGCCAGCATGACTAAGCCGCTTCTGGTGAACCAGAGCAGCGCACGGAAATGCCGTTTACCTTTCTGCTGAAGTGGTACCTATTGATCTACTTGCACTTTGACGTGGTTTCGAACTGCTAGGTTGGCAGGAGCAGGGACCGAGCAACGGGAGCTCACCCCGTTGTGGGGATTCGAACCGCCAACCTTCTGATCGGCAAGTCCTAGGCTCTGTGGTTTAACCCACAGCGCCACCCGCGTCCCTTACCAACAACCATATAGAATGTGTTTGTGGAAGGGTCATGGAGGCTGTTGAATAGTACCTTTGTCGTGACTGGTGATGAGCAGCACAACTCCCTCACACCCAACCCATTTTGTGAGCTTTTACTTTTTAGGTGTGGTGTTCTTTTGGTTTTTTTTTTAAAAAACTGCGGAACAAAGGAAGTTGCCTTATATTGAGTCAGACCATTGGTGCATCTACCCAAGTACTCTCTGCACTGACTGGCAGAAGCTTTCCAGGGTTTCAGACTGGGGGCAATCTTAATCCTACCTGAAGTTGCTAGGGATTGAACCCAGAATCTTCTGTGTGCAGAGCAGGTGCTCTGCTACTGAACTACAACCCATGCTGGTTGTTTGTTCGTTTATAGCCTAAACCAGATTTTTAAAATATATATATATATATCATGAATTCTAAACTTTTCATGGTTAGAAAGAGCAGTCTAGCTATCAAAATACTTTAGGGACCGTCTTCTCCTGTACAACTTCCTTGAATCATTAAGATGAATGGGAGTAGATATGCATACCTGGTTCTTCCTGCTTACAAAGTGAAGCTGTCCTCTGTCAGAGCACAGAGCAGGAGCTTAATGGTAGTGCTATATCCTGGGAACTACCTCCCAGAAGAGATCCCTTGCCTGAGCTCCATCCTTCCATCATTTAGATGACAATCTCCTCGTCACTCGTCGGAGACATTAAAATGCCTACAACATTCTGGTGTGGCGGGTTTTCTTCAATTGACTACTCCATTTGTGTTAGAATCATAAGATTTGGAAGGGACCCTGAGGATCATCTAGTCCAATGCTCTGCAATGCAGAGCAGCTGTCCCTTATGGGGATCGAACCTGCAACCTTGGCATTCTCAGCACCACACTCTAACCAACTGAGCTATCCCGATGGTAAACAGAACTTGCCTGTTTCTGCCCAGCAAAGCATAAAGTTTTTAACTGATTTCACTGAGTGGCATATCTGTATGCACGTTTACTAATGGTTGCATTATTTATTTTTAAAATAACTTTATTTCATTTGACTTATGATTGGCACCCAAACAAAATAAAAATTACCTGTGCTATCAACTGCACCAGATCTGCAGAAAACAGTAACCAAAGCTTATCATGGCACAGAGAGAAGTATGATCTCCTGTTCATGTTTTACAGATCAAGTCATTTTTAAAGCTGGAGGTAAGAGTGCTTTAATAGCTAAGCATTTCAGATACTAGTGATTCTATACTACCACCACGCTGGACTTACTTCTTATGGGCCAGATCAAAAGGGACCTTAGTCAGAGTTTCATAGCACAATAGATGTCCTGGAATCCTACCATTAAAAAAGGCTATTCTTATAACAGGCATTGTGGCTGCCCTTTGCCACATGCAGATTATTCATGTTCTGGATCACTAGGTTTGAATGGGTGCTTTGTTTCCCTTGCTTCCTTTGCGGAGGGAGAATGGCATTGTTTGTCCAGTGAATCATGGGATGGATTGCAAAAGTATAACACTCCCTTCCACTCTCTCTCTCCTGAAAACAAGGAGAAAACTCAATACAGGAGTAACTGTTTCTGCTGGAGAGGAGACTTGCAAATTTCGTACACAGACAGTTCTCTGCGTAGCAAGATACAGGACAAATAGGGATTTCACCTGGGGAACTAAGTCTGATGAGTCATAATTCTGACTCAGAGCCATTCTCTGAGTCTGAGACACCACACATAGAAGAAAGCAGTAGACTGGGATAGTAGAATTCAGAACTGGCACTGTTAC
Organism: Podarcis gaigeae; assembly: GCF_964106915.1. NCBI lineage: Eukaryota > Metazoa > Chordata > Lepidosauria > Squamata > Lacertidae > Podarcis > Podarcis gaigeae. Next base: position 77,922,808 of record NC_139678.1, on the reverse strand, counting down.
AGGTGCCTTGTAATATCCATTCCACACTTAAGAAATTGATATTCTATTCTAATGTGGGAGCACTTATACTTTGGAACTCCCTGCCTAAGGACATCAGGCACCTTCACTGTACTCTTTATTCCACCTGCTTAAAATAGCTTTGTTCAAGTCTATATAGATATAGAATCATAGAATTGCAGAGTGAGAAGGGACCCCAAGGGTCATCTAGTCATCCCCATGCAATGTAGGAATCTCAGCTAAAGCATCCATGACAAATGGCCATCCAACATGTAGAGGTTACATGCATTTTCTCTCCTTTTAGCAAGTGTTGATTTTACTATATCTTTTCCATGCTTTCATATGCTTGTTTTTAACCATTTTCACCGATAATTTTAATGTCTTGTTTTATCCTTTTGCAAACCGCTTACAAGTTTGGTGTGTGTGTGTGTGTGTGTGTGTGTGTGTGTGTGTGTGTAGGTATATACATTTTATGAATTAATTAATTAGTAATTGTGGATTGTACCATTTCAGATCAAAGGTGGGAAGTCTTCCCCCTCTCCCTCCCATGCACCTCATGTTGCAAATGGCTTGCATCCAGATTACTGTGTGACTTTTGTGGCTCAGTTGTACACCAATGTGCAACTCATCTCTGGTGTAGTGGGGAATCTCACAGGTCTGTCAACACACCAGAATGGAGCCAGTGTCAAATTATTCAAAAAATCCCAATACAGAAACAGCTTAATGATCCTACACATTACAATAATCTGTTAGAGAGATGTATCCTTAAAAGTTTGGAAGAGCGTAGCACTAGCAGGAAGGTGGGTATGTGCATGGGGAATGACGTCTGCTTGCACAAGTAAACTTCCACACCATCTCCTCTCCGTATCCTCCAACCCGTTGTAGTGGTTTCCCCAACCCTCCAGAGCAACTTTAGAGGATGTGATGGGGAGAAGGGAGAAAGTCCCATTGCATGAGTGGACCATGTTCTGCACATGCAACAATTTAGTTGAATCCACCCAACATGTTAACCTTCAATAAATGACTTTAATCTGTAAATCAAGTTTTTAATCCTACCTTTGCGAAAGGTGTTGAACCTTGCTTCCTACGGGCGCACCTGCGCAATACCCTTTGCCCATCACAGAATAAATCCTGCCCCTTCCAGCAAAGCAGCCCTTGCCCTAGGTGTTACCTGACAGCCACGGCCCTTCTTTTTCACCTGTAATTTTGCAAGTGCTTTTCAGTAGGCACATGCTCCAGTTTTGTAAAGCTTTATGTTGCTCACCTCCTAAGTGGCAGTTTTTGCCTTGACTTCACAAGTTGCTGCAAAATACAGCCAAGCCGGTCCGATTGATCTCTCCGGTTAGCATTTTTCAGTGCCATGATTTCCAGATCCCTCTGACGCAACAGCATGAGCAGCGTTCGTGGATTTTCCATCAGGTCAGGGCTCAGCTGCGGAGAATGGGTTGCCCTGCAAAGGAAACAGAATGCTATGGTTTGTATGATGTATCCCGCAAGGAAGGCCACTTCTTGTCTTTTCTAAGCCGGTTTGAATTCTTTCAGAAACCTGCTTGAACAGAGGGTGGGGCAAAAGTACTGTTTATATGCAAAAACCTTTCGCAAAATTGTTGGCTGTCTCCAGCGAAGAAACTGTCATTTTTCCAGGTTGGTTATGCATAGGTGATTTAAAGACATGTGAAATAAGAGTTTTTGTTGTGAGCCACAAGCAGTGCTTTGTTATCCCTCCTGCTGGATCTGTACCGTAATAAATCTTTGCTGGTTATCTGGAGGTTTCCAGTTCAAACATGCCATTTGAGGAGTAAAATACATCTATAACTATGGGTCAGAATTCTTACTTACCTGCCCGTCTCTCTTAGAGCCAGAGTGGTGCAGTTTTTCCCTGGTATTCTGAAACAAGTCTCTGATGTAGCAGTAGAACAGTAGTGGTGGATTTATACTGGCCCATCCACACACCCTTCCTCATTATTCTGTTATGCTTCCCCAGTGCTAACACATTATTGCTACCTGGAGAGGCACTCTTGTGCTAGAGTGCAACAAAATCATAGAACTGTAGAGTTGGAAGTGGCTACAGAACAGCATGTCTACCCCAAAATGTTTGCATGCACAAACAGCATTAAAAGTGGGGTCGGGTATCTGTCGAATCCTAATGCCACCATGGGCATAAATCATGAATACCCAATAAAAAGGATGCCAGGAGGAGCCTTTATTTGCACTCTTCTCTTTTCTATACCACGGCCATGCATCAGAGGATCCAACACCAACAGTGGGTTGCCAGGAATAGATATGACAAGGAAATTTTCTTACCAAATTGCCTTTTATTAAATATTCACAGAGAGAGGCTTAGAAATGCAGCCTCTTGGAAAATGGCATTGCTCCGAGTGAGTCTCCACCCGCTCCCTCTCTCCCATCATGTGTCATCACTACAGGTGCTGAGATGTGCCCTCTGCTTCTGAGCTCTCTGCTCTCCTACTTTTAACGCCTGCCGGGTTGTGGGAGAGGGGGCGTCTGGAATGCTTTCTAAAGACACTGTGTCCCTCAGCTGTCGCCCTCTGGTGCTTCTTCCTCCTCCTCTCCCATTATTTCCCAGCTTTCCCCCTCATCTGCCTCTGAGCTGTGATCTCCCTCACACCCCTGATTCTGAACTGTCTTCTTCTCTGGAAGGGTCAGGCTGGGGAGGCAGTCTCTACCATTCCTCCTCTGCCCAGTCCCTGACAACCACTGTCTCTAAAGTTCAGTCTGCATCAAGTGTAGGAGCCTATGATCCTCCAGATGCTGCTGAACTACAACTACCATCATCCCTGATCTTTGGCTATGCTGCCTTGAGCTGATGGGAGTTGGAATCCAACCACATCTGGAAGACCACAGGTTAGCCACTCCCGGCCCACACATTCCGTTCACCAGCTACTAGAGGAAACAGTTTGCATGTGGCTGCTGCTCCACTTTGGGGCCTTAGTATCTAGGACTGGCCATCAGATGGGTCTGGTTCTCACCCAAATATTAAACCTGTGTGTGGGCTGGATGGCTGCAAGTGGGGAATCTTTAGCATGGTTGAATGCTCCTCCTTTTCCTTCAAACACATACACTCCCCTCTGCACAAAAAAGTAGACGTCAAAGGGGAAGGGATTCTAGTTCAGTTTTATCCCTGGAATCCAATTTATATGTCTATGATTATTTTTGGTACTGAGGAGGAACATTTTAATTGGAGGGCCCAACCGGCGCTTATGCTATCACGTTAAAAGTATATAATTAAAGCAAGTTAAAATATCAGAAGCAGCAATGAAATAGAACCATATGAATTCAGCAGACAGATAAAGCCAAAATCAAACCCAGTTTAGACTGCATGCCGCAGGCAAATAAAAATAATTTTGCAGGGGACTGGAGGGAATTACATCAAAGTTGGCATCAGACAGGATTTTCTGGTGAGGGTATTCTACAGATGGGACACAATGACCGAAAATGCCCTCTCTTTCCTTATCCCTTAGGAAGAAGGTTGGCTGTAAACCAGTCTCCATAATTCAGCTTTGAAATGAATGCATTCACCCCTTATTCTTTGAGATGTTCACCTGCAGTCTAATGCACCCAAATGTCTTGTTGTTCTTGCATCAATACAGTTTCCCCAGAGCCCATCTTGACTCTTCCTAGGTTGGAATAATTACAGATGGCCTGCTATTCTGGCCTCTGTTCGATAGCCTCCAGTCTCTTTTCCTCCTTCTTACTCCTCCTCCTCACAACTCAGGGGTCAGCTTATTTTGGCTCCAGCATTCAGGGATTCCTATGATATCTTGGCTCTTCTAAGATTAAGAGGTTTTTCTACCTGCCTCCATCTGTCTCTCATTTATTCCACTTGATCTCACAAACAGCAAGTTGAGTGGTTTTGTTTGTGCTCAATAGCCTTTGGTTGCTAGGTGGGGGGGAGGTGTAAACAGCAAAAATATGCCATGTTATCTCTTAGATAAAGGCAAATAAAGGGGTGGTAGAACCAATAATTTTGAACTCTTGCTAAAAACCTTCAGAAATAGAAAGCATATTTTGCATTTCAACCCAAAGGTTACAAGCATGGCTGGAAGCTGAGCTTTTGCAGGCAAACCCCTGCTAAAGCCAATCACTCCTAACTTCTTTACAAGTAACTTCTGAAAGGTAAGGTTAAGTTTAGTAGTTGCATAGCAGAAGGAATCTGGGAGTTTTTCTCATTTCCAAAGCCTTCCTCTAGCATCATAAAATGACAAACTACACCAGCTGATATTCCTTCTCCTGCTTGATTACTGAGGCTGCAATTCCATCAGTGCATGCTTGGAAAGAAAGCTGTTTAGATAAAACGGGACCTACTAAATAGAGAGATATGCTCCTGAGCTGCACAGGTGCACGAACTGCGGCTTCCTTTACATCATCTTTTCGGGTTAGCATCCCTCCTTGTGAGCCCAACAAACATCATTCCCAGTTTACTTTTGTTTATTCTGCCCCTTTTTTTTATTCTACCCCATTATGAGACAAAGGGCATATGGCTGCCTCACAGTCCCATTCTTAAAAGACAAAGGGAACGAGGCAATTCATCAACTTCAGTTATATACCCAGGAAGGGGTGGATTTCGTTATTTCAGTGGAGGAACAGTCCCCAAAAGTAAATGCAAACATGATTGAGGTGTCAGCCATTCAGATGGCAAACTGCACAATTTTACGTTAACGATGTAAAACCTTTGCAGGTGTGTGGGTACAGTAGAATAAAGCTCATGTCTAACCAGCAGGTGTTAGGATACTTATGTTCACTTGGGTCTATAAAAGGCTCTAAAAAAATGACATGGGAGCAAAATTGTGCTGTGCCAGCTACATATAAGAAATGGCGAAGCAGCCTTCCCTAGCTAGATGCCCTTGAGATGGTGTTGGACTCTACTCTTATCGTCTCTGAGCGTTGGCTCTGCATGCTGGAGCTGAGAGGACTTGTAGCCCAAAACATCCAGAGGACACCAATTTGGCGAAGGCTGCTCTAAAGGTTATGAAGGAATCCATTTGTGAACAATGCTTACACACTCTGTTTCTTCAGGGATTCAACAGGAGAAGGGGAAGGACTGGAGCTGTCAACTCTTTCACTGTCCAGATTGGGGCTGAACATCACACTGAGTTTGAGGACAGGAGAATCCTTCTCCTTTACCCCCACGAGCTGGCTGTTAGCGGCATCCCTATCTATTTCATTTTCATCTTCTTCCACAATGACTTGTTTCATGCTGGATTTCTTTTCCCTGTGAAAAAACAGAAATAACTGTGCAGCATAGATTCTCTGCAAATCAAAACATTCTTTACTCTTTTACTCTTCCTATGAATTGCAACCACCAGCCATTTTACACATAGCATACGAACAAAGCTGAATTTACTGCTTAATGTGCCCTTGACTTGACAGAGAGCCTCGGCCAAAGTTAGCTTCTTGATCAGTGTACCTATATGATGCGTGCATGCTTTTGCCATCCTACTTTTAGCCACTTTAATATCATACCTTTTAATGATAGTTGATTAAAATGCTAGGTATGTACCTTAAAGTGCAGCATGTGAAGCCCCTCCCTGTGTGATTCTTCTTTGTGTGTTGTCCTGTCACTCTCCCAGTTATAGTCTTCATCTAGAGCTGTTGTGGGTAGCCTATGGTCAATTACATGCAGTTGGCAAGGATGGAATTGTGGGATGGCAGAGAGGGGTGAGAAAGAAAAGGGGATGCCCTACATACTTTGGCTCTGGCACAGTCAATAATTGGCTGTGGACCACCAGCCATTGGTGGCATGTAGGCCCCAGCAATTTACCCCTGAGAGAATGAGGTCCTTGGCAGAAAAAAAGGATTGCTCTAGAGAGCTTCCTACTTAGAGAGATGGCATAAAACATTACAGTTTTGACCATACACTTACAAACAAGGTATCAGAGTGCAAAATCTATGTGAATTCTGCAAGAAATATCTCTGAACATGTGTGGGCAGCAGTCCATCCTCCTTCGTATGCATCACTTATTGCAAAATCCACATTCTTCCCTCCCCTTTTCTGATATTGTTTCACATATATTTCTTTTCTAAAATTTCCCTGTGTGGGTAAAAAAAATCTGAGATTGTGTATCTGAGAAGAAATGGGAGGAGAGATACAACAATAAACGTTTGTTATCCAATATATTTGGGAACTGATACGCTTTTCATTACACGCACAATGAGTGCATCTATAAAACTCACTACCATATGCATATATTGCAGCAAATATCATAAATTGTTATTGCCTGTCATGTGGGAGCACTGACAGTCCCAGTTATGTTGTGTGAATATTCAGTCATGAACTTATTGACAATTGCACGGGAATGCAAACAACAGCAACCAGGCAAATTTTGTGAATATATGGAAATGCAACAGTAGACCAGTGAAAGTTTACAACACCTTGAATAAACACTGTAACAATGCATTCCAGAAAAATATTTAATATGTTGTTAATGGGGGGAAAGCTAACTACTAAAAAGAAATAGATTTTGTTCAAAACACTTTGAGCAAGCATGTAGTATTTGGTTTATTATTCATGCATTTAAATATTTACTTTTATCAAAACACTGAGAACAATTCAGGTATCACAAAGAAGCAAAGAATGTTGTGAGAAGATGAGAATAATGAGAAGGGTTTGGAGCGAGGTGCCCTCAGAACATGGACAACGCTCTTTGCTATTTCTCTCTTCTGAGCCATGCGAGGCTGGGCAGGGATTTAATATGCCAGTGTTCTGGATGAGGGATAATAAACAAAAGCTGAATCCTGACAAGACAGAGACACTGGGAGTAAGTAGTTCTCATGTCCTGGAATTAACTGTGTAGCCTGTTCTGAAGGGGTTGAACTCCCCTTAATGGAGCAGGTACAAAGTCTCCCAGATCCAGCATTGTCTTCCCAGGTCCAGGTGGGCTCTAAATCCATTCACAGGCTGGTCTACACATGAATGTACATTTCCCCCCACACTATGCCTGGCAGCTAAATGTGTGAAGTAAATTGACTCAATTACAAATATTGTGCTTGAAAACAAATCAAAGTTCTCTTTGCGGGGTTGCATTTAAGATGGCCTATTCAGACATTCAGGTGATATTTGATGCACTTGGTCTGGGAGATGGGTTGAAATTCTTTTTTTGCATAGCCCTAGATAAGCCACTTTCCCTCACCTTTATTCTAAATGGATAAAATGGAGATGGAAAGTGACCCAAGGGAGACTTCTGTTTAGGAAAATGGGGTACTGTGCCCCCAGCCTGCTCTCTGCAAGCCTGCGTTGCAGTGGGGTTGGACTAGAGGACCAACCTTGTGGTCCCTTTCAACTTGACGATTTTATGATTATTTTTCTATGATTATTAAGACCTTGCCTGCCTGCCTGCCTGCCTGCCTGCCTGCCTGCCTGCCTGCCTGCCTGCCTGCCTTCTTACTGACAACCAGCCCAGGGGGTGGCACTGCTTGTCAGCTTCCTCCTCCTTAGGCCCATTGTTTCCCTCGTAGAACTCAGCATGGATGAGAATAGGAATGAAAACAGAATTATTCCTCTCTGCCTGTAATTGGCTCGAGCTCCTGCTACTCCTACTGGTGTCCCGCCCTTCTGCCCCACCAGCCCCAATGAGCAACAACCACTGCTGGCTGTGTTTACAGGATTGTTGTAAAGGCAAGCACAGTAACACATAGGAAGCACCACCACTTCAAGATGGTCTCTTCAGTTATTCTTCCTCACTACCGCCACCACCAAAATAATGGGATCCAATAACTAGGTTTGCTTGCTTATGTTTTCTCAATCAAATAGTTGCTTATCCCCTCCCTGCCCCATAACCCCCATAACTCACATGGCTATCTTTCCTCTGCTGTTGCACTTAGGGGTGAACTTTGTGATCCTAGTACTGTTGGTTATGTCTCTGCCCCAGAGGCCTAGCAAAGTCTTTGTTGAGGTCACCATAGTAACGTAGTAAAGGAGTGGAAGACAATGAAGTATGATGCAGAGAGGGAGACCAGAAGGAAAAAGACCCATTGAGGAGGGTGTTATCTTGGGCCTTCCTGAAAAATCCGTAAGTCACAGAAGTGATTTAGAAGGAGGAGAACATTTCCCCTGTATGTAACTTCTTTTTCATACGAAGCAATGTTAGTTTAGATTATGGATTCTTGAAATCATCAGCTTTGTATTGACATATTGCTCATACTGTGTTTCCACACTTAACTCCTCCACGCACAACACAACATACCCCACACAAACACATGCCATTATAATTGAGAAAACTGCGACAGAAAAAGAATGAACGGGAAAAGAGGGAGAAGGGAGTACAAAAGTGAGATTTTGGTTTGTGTATATATGTACACCTGTGGTTTCTCATTGCTGAAAAATATGTGAACTGATTCCATTGAGAAATAGTGTGCATATGTAGTTCAATCTTGATGGTTCATTCTCATATGCAGCACTTCATGCCGTGAGCAAGCTTATGTGGATTGACAACGTGAAGCATGGCACCCCAAGAAAGGGACACCAATGCTTTCACATAGTTCTTAAATACCAACCAACCATGTAACCATTCACTTATTCTACATAGGAGAAATCCACAAGAAGTTTAGGCAAGGGCAAAGTGAAGATGGAAGTCAGGCAGGGTATGTTAAGACTCTGGGCACACAGACTCAAACAGAATGGATTGATAATTCATGGGACAAAGAAGGTAACATGGAAAAGAAATAATCGTGTAAGCCTACTAGACCACAAAATATGGCAAGTGAACCCACAACCTTTGAAAGAACAACAAAGGTTTTCTAACACTATTATAGCTGGATCTGATCACTTTAGCTCCTGCTCACATTACACTCTCTACCTATATGGATAGGATTTATCAACAGGATGCTGTTTTAACAGAGTTGGCTTCTCTGCTTGAAGCCTTCATAAAACACTTGTTGGCTGAGTTCCCAAGACAGATCATTTTGTTGAGTTTGCAAATGGAGTGTGTCATATTGACAAAGCAGCAAAGGCAATAAATTATTAAGAGTTTGTCTGTAAAGGCAGAGGCATAAAACATGCCAACTTCTCAAACGGAGCAGAAAGTATATATATAGAAAATCTCCCTTTTTTGTATTTGTTACTCCTTCATCTCTTTCAGTCTTTCTAGGCCCAGTTCACATGTCACAGTAAGCCATAGTTTACTATGAATACAGAGATGGTTGCTGCTTCACTCTTCCACTAGTGGGAATGGGACTGACAAACCATGCTTCCTGGCTTAGTATTATATCAGAACTGGGGGTTGAGGGTAGTTTTGTTCCAAACCACAAATGGTAAGTCAAGAACAAGCTTTGGCTTAGCACCATAATTTATTTGGAGTGAACCTCAGTCCCTGGTGTGGACATGATGCTATGTCAGGGATCGTGGTGCTCCCAGTTATACTAGGAGTGCAGTAGGAGCCATCTGCTCCTGGACACATGTGCAATAGCACCCTCCTGTTGGTGATCCCTAGCAAGGGACATTTAGGGTCATACTACTCTGATACTGCCTTTCTCTCATTGTTCCTGTGTTGTAACTTGCATTTTGTTTCCGCTTCTGCATATAGTGCTAAACCATGGTTTAGAGTTACGTTTGCACACAGTCATAGTGTTAGATGAGGATAATTTTCTACAGAAGTTGGAAACTCCTACATGGCAGAACTATCTGGCTGAAATATTATGAGTCTGTTTAACACAGGGATGGAACCAAGGAATGGGCCCAGCCTACCTAGATATGATTATTTTGGGGGCTCAGTATTTAACCTTTTACTTGTGCTAGCTAAACAGAAAGAAATAAAGATATTGAGAAAATTGGCTTTATTGTTTAAAATAAAAATTAAACAAATTAATAAAAAGGGTTTTTCTTGTATGCACACACAAATATAAATACATGCACACACATATAAACAAAAACATACATACCATTAAATAGACGACAGCTGGCTCCCTAATGTCTCATTTTATTTTATTTTTGGTTTATTTGTCTTGCCTCCTGGCTGGTTAAAGCTTCCTGAGTTAGAATCCCACCCTTACAGAGTAGGTTAGAATGGATGACCCCTGGAGGTTAGTTCCAACTTATCTATTATAGTCTTTTTCCTTTGGTGTTTCTTGACTTTGTTTTGGCCTCAAAACTCAATGGGTTTGTTGACCTAAAGTTAACTTTTAGCCTCCTTATCTTTATATCCTTTTCTTTTAGACTTAGGGAAGAAGATACAAAAAAGCATATTTGTAGAGATTTGTCATCCAATTTACATTCAGCTTGAATGGGGCTTTACCTGCTTTTGTGTGTACAACAATAGAAGTTTAAATCCCTCTTGTTGACCACAGATTTCCGCATCATAATTTTAGCTTGTTGTGCAGTGCAGTCTTTACAGTGCATCTGAGTGTTTCACAAATGTTGACTATTGCTACTACTTATTGAAGGAAGGAAATCTGGCTGTTAGAATTCTATGCTTTTAGGAATTGCAGTCAGAAAAATGTTCAGCATGCTCTTCATCTCTGCCTTGTGACCTGCCAAAGAATCTGACATTTGATTTGGCTTCTTAAGCAGGATGACTTTCTTTTTCTTTTTTAAATATAGTAATCATTGCTAGAGATAAATGCTGGAGGCAAAAAGTGCCCAAGTGCTTTTATCCCCTCTCTGCCAAGGAATGTGTAGAAAATCACATAAATGCATGGAAACCAAAGTGGGCTTTGAATAGGATATTTTGTGGTCAGGATTCAAGCCTTCAAGGCTCCCCATGCTAATGGTTCTGATCAAACTCAGTAACTTTGGACAAATTTTGTAATATATTGCAAAATTTATTCAAAGCACAGAATGTGCATTTACTTGCTGCATAATTTGGTTCACATGTGCAAATGCAGTCTAACTTCAGGCCACTATTGATTGAAATTGGGAAATACAGCTGTCTAGAAGCAATAAAATAAGTCACGATCAGTATAACATGGGCTGTTGACAATTCTTCAATATGTCCCAAGCTTCCCATTTCACTCCAGCTGCAGACCAGTTTGCATGTTTCTGCTCAATTTAAGTAATGAGGGATGACTTATGTGTAAGAAGCTTGTTATCTTTCTTCCTCCCCCCACTCTGTCAAGAAAGGGTGCTGTGTCAAAGTTTCTTTTTCAAGCTGTCTAGACATTTTGACATCTTATGACTGCAGAGCAAAGAAAATCAAGTGTCTTTCCTGTAATTAGAATTTTGTTGCTTTTGCACCCCCCTCCAAGGAATTGATTATAAGACTAATATTGTCTTGGTAGGGGGTTGAGGGAGAATCCAGTGGGGGGCATAATTGCTCCCTTCATTTCTGTTACTTACTTTTTGTACTGTGAATTGATGATACTTTGGACAAAGAGAAGGGAAAGCCAAGCATCATGACATATTTTGCTTTATTTGTTTAAGGTAAGGTGAAATGGGGACTGTTTTCAACGTTTAAGGGCTGTTTTAATTGCCTGTGTGTAAAATGTGGTTGTGGGTAACATTTTATATCCTGTTGTAATATTTTCTAAAAATAGGCAATGATTGGGGACAAACTAAGTTGAGATAAAGTATAGGCAAAATCTTAAATGTTTTGCAGCTAAAATGTTTGCATTTTGTTTATCCATCAATTGCATAAATAGGCTTTTTTCAAATTTTTGCTCTGATCCCTTCCTTGGTTGCTAATACAATTTGTTGATGCTGTTTCAAAGCCCAACTTCTTACAGTTAGACTTGCTAATTGGATTTTTACTTTACAATCTATTTAGTCTCCTGTGAATATACAGTATGAACCTTTAACCCAACCTAGCACCCTCCCAACTCTGGTTCTTGTTCTAATAACACATCCACCTGAGCACTGCAGTCTCTGGCCTCATAAAAGAGCCTTGTACTGGTTTCTCTAGTCTGTTGCAACTCTTTTGGGAGAATTGGTATTGTGTGTGTCTCTTTGACAGGTGGCAAGGTAAGGGCCTTTAAACCTGTAATGTCATTTCTAATCTCATTCTACTCTGTGTTCCAGTGTGTTCTAATCTTCTTTGCTATTTACAGCCTGTGCGGTGGTATAGCGATCAGTGTGTTTTAAACACAAAATAATCAAAACTCCTCTTTTTTCATGTTTTAATGTATCTCAGGTTGGCCCTAGCTGAACATAATATCAAGTCACTATCACTACCACTTTACGCTTGTTCGCTACAAATTTGTAAATTTGTACTTGCACAGTAGCCTGTGACAAGGAGGAATAATCTCCAGACCAGCAGCAATGCAAGCTTTTGTAATGTACAAAATACAGTGGTACCTCGAGTTAAGAACTTAATTCGTTCTGGAGATCCATTCTTAACCTGAAACTGTTCTTAACCTGAGGTATCACTTTAGCTAATGGGGCCTCCCGCTTCTGTCACGTGATTTCTGTTCTCATCCTGAAGCAATGGGTAACCTGAAGCGTCTGTAACCCGAGGTACCACTGTAGTTGATTGTTTTTCTTATTTCTCTGCATTGTTTTCCCCAGCAGTATGAGTAGTTGTGTAGGCTGTTATTTTTACACTACAGTTTGTTGTAGCTGGATGAAATGGCAACCTGTGGTTAATCAAAAATGCACCCAAAAGTTTCTGAATACCTTCTTGTAGCTGTGCCAGAAGCAGGGATGAATGGGAGTTGTGTAAGCCTGAGCATGGTCCATTCCCCTCACAATAAACCATGGTTTATTATGACACTTGAATGCGGCCAATGGGTGGGATTCTGGCATTCATGCTTGGAGTAAACCAATCATTGATTTTAATGGCTCTACTTTAAACATGAATAAGTCTCAATCCAATCCAGTGGTTTTATTTTTTCTATCAGTTTTTCTCATGTAACTGTCCAACCTAAGCTCTTGTAGTCTCCATTTTTAAATCTTTGTGACCTTACTGATTTTGTACTTTGCAGCATGGTAGTGTGTTGCTATGGATGCGATTCACAACAGCATTTTTATCTGCAGCTATATATAGCTATCTGCATTGGGTACCTTTCTGCTCACTAGCTATAATGTTGACAACAGTTTCAGGGAAAGAGACCCACTGCTATGGATAGGATAGGACAGGACAGGACAGGACAGGACAGGACAGGACAGGACAGGACAGGATAGGATAGGATAGGATAGGATAGGATAGGATCCATTAGAATTCAAGGGGTTTGAAGTTAACATGGAGAAAGTGGGGTGGTATGGATTTTAGATACTGAACTTAGCATTTACAACATGTTTGTGACTACTGGCTTTCCTAACAGCACATGTTTTATTTGATCAGCATTGTGTGCTTTGATCAACTGGATGGTAGGAAGGAATCCTTTAGGAATGAGATAAAGGGCATTATCACACAACCAACAAATTGAGAGGTTTGACTTTTATGGGGGTGTTAGTATTTGAAAATGTGAGAAAAAGAAATAATGACATTCCATTCTGAATACATTCGCCTTTTGGCAACACTCTTCTCTAGTGGGCAGGACTGTGAGAGCAGCATTGCAAATCTGTTAGGAAGCATGCAAGCTAATTCTAGATACTCGTAAGTTAATAATGGATCAGCATAGTGATAGTAGAACCTGAAGGAATAGTGCTATGATAATTTGTTGGGGAAGGGGATCCTGGACCCATCTCTGGGTGTGCTCCTTCTCCCCAGCATCACAATGAGGACTCAGGAGCATGAAAATTTGGGAAGCCCATACACTGCCAACCAGATGTCCACCATTACCAGAAACCACAGTATATCTGCAACTGCTATGGCTGTCTCAAACAACAGAAGCCTGACAGCAAACCCTTCTGAAGAATTGTCATGGACTGGCTGGACACAGAGAAATGGTGGGAGGAAGCAGCTGGGGAACCCTCAAAGGAAGAAGGCTAAGAGCCCAGGGATTGGTGGTGAGACAACAATGAGTGGTCTGAGGGAGAAGGAGGAGAAGATTGGGAAGACATGTCAGAAGCTGAAGAGCTAACAGGGCTTAGTGAAGTGAACAGTCCAGAATCAGAGGTTAAAGCCATAGGAGAGTGTGATGAGGGAGGTCAAGAGGCAGAGAGATGAGTCAGGCTGGTGAAGAGGCATGGGTGTCTCCCCCTTCTTCCGCGACAAGCTCTTCTCCCCAGTCTCCCAGAACCAGGAGAGTCATAAAGTGGGAGGAGCAAAGACAGGCACACAGGCACAGTCTCAAATTGGAAAGGTGGGGACTTAGGCCGCTTTGGGGAGGAGGGGACCTTCAGTCTTAGCAACTGCTTAATGGGGGCAAGTCCTACTGAAGAAGAGTTGCTGTGCTCATTAGGCCTGATACTCCTATGGAGATCCTGGTTTGTTTTCTAATAAAGAGTTCACTTCACTTACTTCGTGTGATTTACTAATAAAGAGTTCACTTCACTTACTTCGTGTGATTTACTGCTGGTTCGTTCAGAAATAACTCTTTGGGCACATGTGAGAGCTATTTACATAAACGGTTAGTGTTTGCAATACATACACTGCAGGGCCAGCCTGCCCATGAGGTGAGGCAGTTGTCTCAGGGCTGCTGGTTCCAGATAGCTGAGAGCGGTGGCAAATCCAGTTCTTGAACAACATGCTGCTCACTGCCTCTGGCAATTGTTGGCCGCCTGCTCTGCTGCATGTCCATTGCCCTCATGCCCATTGCCGCTGCTGCAGGCAGTGGATGTGTGGGTACACGGCAGGTGCAGCATTTTCTGTTTTGCCTCTAACGATAAGACATCCAGGGGCAGCCCTTATACACTTGTTTTAATGCAACCAGTGCAACATCTTTGCACTGGTGAAAGCCAGTACCACAACCCAAGGCAAACAGTGAACGGAGGCCTTTTTCTGTTGAGTTGTTTTAATTTAGGGAAAGTACGTCCAAGAATAGTTTTCTTGGACCCTAATTATTCTAACCTTGTTACTTATAAATTGGATCAGAATAATATATCTTCTACAGAAAGCTGACAGAGTTCTTGAATTTTGGAGCTTAATAATATTATACAAGCTTGCATTGATAGAACAATTTTGAATTACTTCACATAAACATGCATTACATTAAAAAGTAAATCAATACTTCTGGGCCCACATCCAAGACCTGAGGTGTACAATGCACTTCATCTACGCAGTCCCACTTCTCTAGTTGCCTTGTTCTTACATAATTTTGCTTGGTATTCTTTTTTGGAATAATATCTTTCAAACAAAGTCTATAATGCTGAACTAAAATATTGCAAAGTTTGCCTCATGCTATTTCAGTGGTCTCATTTGCACATAACACCAAACCATGGCTTGTTTAGCTTAACTATGCTTTGGTTAAATGTTTGAACCTAGCCTAGCAGATTAATCATGGTTTTTTTCCCTAATGGCAAACCATGATATGCGGCCATGGTTTGTTTTTGGCTGACAAAGCATGGCTTGTTTTTAACTGTAGTTTGGTATTATGCTTGATTCCAACAACTTTGCCTAATCAATTTGTGTGGAGCCACCTCCCTGCTCATAAGGCTACAAATAAATGAGACAAGCAGCTGGAAAACCAAGCTTTGGAGAATCAAGGCATATCATGTTTGCTGGTCTGTGAGGCAACTTATGGTTTATTAAACATTCACATTAAACATTCACATTGTGTGTGAATTAAACTGTGAGAGTACGTCCTTGCTATGTTCTCTGCTATATTGCTTATGCTAGGGCCAGTGTGTAATCAGTTCTATGTGGGAAGTAGCAACAAATATTGAACCTTGGGGAACTTGCTTGAGTTGAAGATGCATATTGGTGGCACTGGTATTACTCTTGATTTTGCATGAACTTTCATGGTAACTCAAAATAAGCAGGCTGAGTTTATCTGGGTGAAATATTTACATAGCTCATGAGTATGCTTTCAGCTCTTTACACAGGAGATCTTTTATACAAAGAACCAAGGCTTTCTCTGTATGTGCCTAAATCTAAGCCCGATGTCAGCATGTGCCAACTTTGGGAAAGTGAAGCCTTTCTGGGACCCTCAATGCCAGGCAGTTTGGAGCAACTATTTCCCATAGTGCTCTGGGACACTGTAGAAAAGTAAAATGGCCACAAACTCAGTGTGCTGTTTATTGCCACTTCCAGGACCACAGGGGCGAAACTAGGCTTTATTTAACCCGGGTCAAAGACTCAGTTTGAAACACCCCCCCACACACACATTTCATACACCAACACACAGGCTGGGAGTCTCAATGGCGCCCCCTCTGGAGGCTTTGCCTGGGGCAAAAAAAAAAGTTAGTCCACTCCCAACCCCCATAGCTCTGGCTCTGTGGAGGGAGTCCACTGCAATGCAGTTTTCTGACTCAAACCTGACCCTGCTTGTGTTTATCTTCCACTTCCAACACTTCTTCATAGCCTTTATCTGCATGAAGTACAGGAGGCTTCTGAAGAGCAGTAGAAGCCTGATACCTCTCTTCTGACTTCTCCAATATTTAAAAAGTTATCTGAGAAACAAGCTCAAGATGATGAGCTAGAAACTCCGCATTCACAGTAAATCACAATTATTTCTTGGTTCACTTCATTTTGCAAATGAATTTACGTAGTCAAGAAGAAAATCCACATTCGGAATGAATAATTAAGGCCATTTTGCTCTCCTCTGTGGCAGTGGCAGGGTAAATGAATACGTAATATGTGATGCTGGATCTCGGCACAGTCACAATACACAGAAACCACACGCAATAATCCAAAACTGTGAGCAGGAGATTTGAAGCTACAATGCCCTGGGATTTACTGTGCTCTAAATACAAATTTGAGGCATGGTTGTTTTTTTCAGGATACTAAATTCAGTAGCAAGTAGTGGTAATGTAATTCATCCCGAGAGTCGTGTGTGCCTCTGTTTAATTATATAGTAGCTGGTCCACATAAGAGCTTTATGAGCTGGCTTATGCTTTCAGACACAAACCCAAAGCAAATCAGCTGCACTAACAGTGCAGCATGCAATGGACTCTTATACAGTGGTACCTCAGGTTAAGAACTTAATTCGTTCTGGAGGTCCGTTCTTAACCTGAAACTGTTCTTAACCTGAGGTACCACTTTAGCTAATTGGGCCTCCCGCTGCTGCCTTACTGCCACCGCACGATTTCTGTTCTCATCCTGAGGTAAAGTTCTTAATCCAAGTTATTATTTCTGGGTTAGTGGAGTCTGTAACCTGAAGCGTCTGTAACCCGAGGTACCACTGTAGCTTGTTTTGCAGAGTTAGAAAAACGAAAACCAAAAGCCACACACATAGCCTTTAGTTAAAGCTGTAAAAGCTTCGGCTTGTGCCAAAGGCACAAATTCGGTTGTCATGTCAGCACCTTTCCATTGCATCAATTAGAAGAGCTTGAATTACATTTCTCATTTAATATGCATTCAGATAATTAGAAACTCCCCCCCCCAAATGTGGAGATGTGATTATCACAGTGAAATACAACCCCGTCTGGGTTATAAAACAGCTGCTTCTAAACCCCTCCTCCATCTTTTCACAATAATGTCAAGTGATGGACACTGTGGCAAAAGAATCCAAATCTCTCATATAAATTACTGGCATCTGAACTGGTATTGACTCACAAGGAACAAGACCTCAGGGCCATAGTGGATAGCATGATGAAGACGTCAACCCAGCGTGCACCAGCTGTGAAAAATGGTGAATTCCATGTTAGGGATCATTAAGGAACGGATAAAAAGAAAACAAAACTGCCAATATCAAAACATAGCTATACTATGATTTATACTATATCATAACCTATGGGGAGACCACAGTTGGAGCAGTAGGTACAGTGTGGGTTGCCTCACTTCCAAAAGGATATTGTCATCTGGAAAAATTACTGCAGATGTTCATGCCCTCAAGCATGCTGGTACCTCTCTCCCCCTCCCCCACTCTGTTTTGGCAGCCTGAGTTTGCTATTTGAAGGAGTGATATGACATAGCAACAGGTAACCTGTTTGGTTATGCAATATGCTCTCTATGTCCCAAGGGCAAGACAGATACAGAGAGAAAACATATAATTTATACGCAGTGGAGCTGATGGGGCAGAAATATTTGTAGGTGGATATACAGGAGCTACATGCACAGTAGGTGGCCCCTGCTCATTATTCAATTGTGCTGAGTGAGACTAGGGCCCTTTCCCACACAGTTTATTGTATACACACCATAAACCTTCCTTCAAGGCTGTGCTTCTGCTGTGGGAATATGGTTATGCTGTGTACTTCACATAGCAATATATGGGGAAAGTTTGTTTCTCTCCCTCTCCACCCTTCTGCTATTCACTGCATTTTTTGCAGTTGAAATTATTGATGAATAGAAAGTGGTTATCCAAGTGCCATTGGTGTGTTTGCATAATGCCCCATCCCTTGTTGCCCACAGCCAAATTCAGCTACATTTTATTGGTTCTTATTTTGTATGCGGGAATTATTTAGAGGTTATGTGCTTCAAGCAGGACCATCAGGCAACTGCTGCATGGAGGTCAGGGGAGCATTGGAAAGCTGTTGGAAAACAATTGCGTGTCCCACAAGGCCTGTTAAATGTTTCCTAGGCTAGTCTGCTGCCTTCAACTGCAGTGAGCTAACTATACCATCTTCATTTTTGAAAGAAGAGTCAACTTTCAGTCAGCTTCTGTGCAAGGGGTGCGGGATGCTACCTTTAATGTTTGCTGTTTTGCTGTGTTTTTATTGTGTTGGAAGCTACCCAGAATGGCTGGGGTAACCCAGCAAATTAATAATAATAATAATTTGCCTCAGGCTGCAAAATGTCTTGGGCTGGCCCTACCTCCCAATAGGAGCACTAATTAACAGATGTATGGAGATGGAACTCTATGGAGCTCTGCAACTTGTAGGAAAGCTACCCCCCCACATGACAACCCTGAGCCAGTATGTGAACTTCTTACAACAATGTTGTGGTGTAGTCATGGTGATGCATTAGCAGCAGAGAGTGAGGGGGCTTGGAATGCTCAGGCTCTGACCATCTAGTGTACATAACTGTGGTTTCTTTCCTGCACCATCCCTTTTGCAGCTCGCTAAACTTGTTATTCCGATTTCTTCTCCCAAGAGCTCCAAATTAAACAATTTGGGTCAGGGGTGCCAGATAGAAATTTTGTACAGGGCCCAGAAAATCCTGTGGGTAGTCCTTCTCATGTAATTATATTATTGAAAGGGAGGAGGCTGAGCATTAGCGAAGCCACACCTTTTCTCCTCTCCTAAACAATATCTCTCCATTTTGTGAATATTTGTATTTTTTGGAATTGACATAATTCGCTGCTTCATTGTGGAGCACACATCTTTTTTGGCTTTTTAAAATAAAGGGTTGATGTATGTGGACAGCCACACAGATATCTTCTTATCTAGTTGTAGCTGTGAAATTGCGCTGTTATCCTCGTGAGTGGGACTCGAGGGAATATCGTGCAAAGGAAGAGATGCAGTTGGAGCACACTTGGACTGGCTGTGTGGAAAGCCCCTGGCACTTGCCTCCTCGGGCCTCGACTGAGTGCCCTTCAATTTCTGGTCAGGTTAGCTGAGTCAGTAACTTTCAACATGAAACCAGCAGTTAGAGTCAGATGTGAAATGACGGTCAGATAAAAGATAAAAAGTTTTAAAATCAGATTTGCGGGAAGTGGAAGGCAGGTTCTTTGCATTGACTCAGCCTCATCCATTCTCCTCTTGTGGGCCCTTTCTCCCCCCTCCCCTCCCACTTGCAGCTTTGTGGGACAGGGCTTAAATAGGATTCCCGTCAAGAGGGGCTCTGCAGGAGCGGCTGGGGGTGGTGGTGGAAAGCGTTGGAGCCATACAAAGACAAGCTCCCTTTGGTCCTTATGGATATTGTCATGCTTTTCACTCAGACAGACACGGACGTGTCACATGACCTAGGGCTGAGAGCCATTCTAGCCCTGAGGCCTGATTGGTCAGTGGCTCCTTTTTTGAAAGCCTAGGTGTCCGTGGCAACGAGAAGCAGATCAGCCATACTTTCCTGGGCTCTGAGAGGAGTGCAGCACGGACAGAAGAAAGATCAGCAGCACACAGGACCACAGCAGCCAGCAGGACTTTCTTCAGGTACCTATTGGCTGTTTTGGGGGGGTGGGTGAATGGGTTATTTATTTATTTCTAGTCAAACTTTTTGTATGGCAAATAATTGTGTGGGTGAACTTAGCAGTATTTCCAAGTGAGGTGTTATCATTCTTCCCAAAGCCTCGCTGAATGCATCCCTGCTTTTTATATGAGCTGTTTTACAAGACTCTTGGGAGTTGCACCTGTTATAAAAAAATCTGTGAAAATAAGTATTATGTTGGAGTTGTATTACACGTGCCACAACCCTGTTTCTGCTTCCAGAATTTTTCTCACTGTTCGTCAAAAATTAAATGTGTGCATTAGCGCTTTTCATAGATGTTTAGACACCAGTTTAACTCTCAGTGGGGTCCTAGCGTCTTTCAAATGTAGCATTAGAAATTCCCTAAGGGCATTCGAGTTACAGTTTAATCTGAAGCACATATACAGTACAGAATTTGGAAATAACACCTGACCTACTACAACATGGAGTTCAGCTGAATTTTCTTCCAAGTATGCTTGCTTAGGATTGGATGCTCAACTATATGGAAAAATAAACTTTTTTTTCTGTTGGCCTCTTGAAACACATCAACTCTCTCTGAATTGGTAGAAAACAGTGGCCAGAAACTCAAGCATCTTAGGGAGAAACTAGATGTGGGCAGCCACATGTATGTATGCATGCATTTGTCATATTCTCATATAAGTAGAGGGTGGAGGTCCCCCCTTCCCCCCCTCTTTTACACGCAAGGTATGTGCAGTGATTCTCAAGTTGAGAATCCTGCATTGCAAGAGGTTGAACAAGATGACCCTCGGAGTCCCTTCCAACTCTACAATTTTATGATTCTATGTGCAAGTAAGGGGGCCATTCCATGTGTCACCTGACTGCACTTTGTTGCTTGAAACACTTTTCTCCCCCACCTTGCTCACATCTGGTAGCAAAGCTGGGTTGGAAGAAAAGTCATTTGAGCAATGGAACTGAGTGAGGTAAGGAAGGGGAGGGAGAATGGTTTTGCTGCTCCACACCAGCTCTCGGCATAACATTACAAATACATGTATTTCATGTTTTTTTTAATATATCTGAACAAAGAGGGCACATGAATAAATGAATGTGGCTGCCCTGTCTTTTCTCATTTAGCCCTAAGGCTACCATCCCACTTACTTCTGAGTAAGCATGCTTGGGATCTTGCTGTAATAACCTGATCTAAGCATCTCCTTGGAAACAAGTTCTTTTGCTTTTTAATAGGAGTTGCAACAGCACAACCCTATGTATATTTAGTCAGAAGCAAGTCCAACTGTAAGAAGTATTCTCTGTGAGGGGCTATGTGTACAGGACTGTGGCCTTTATTTCCACATCAAGTGGCCTTTATAGTATTCCAGCCTAACATACAGTTGTAAGATAATGAATGACCATGTCCAAAATTACGGTAATTCCCAATTGGAGGAGCAGACCTTCTATGTGGCTATGTTAAAACGATTTTCACAAGGCTTTGTAACAGCCCAGGCAGGGTTCCTTTAAAGGTGCTTTAAAATGCACCTTATTTTTATTTGTTTGTTTTATGTTAGACTACTCTCGGTAATGAAAAGAACAACTGAAATTATCACGCGGCTGATCCAGGGCTGCTAAACAAATTACAGCAGCATAAGGAAGTACGCTGCTTCTAAAATATCCTGCCTTTAATGCTAAAGAGAAACCTGTCAGCACAAAGCTGTCCTCTGTTCCCCTTCAGGCCAGCAGAGGAGCGAGTTCTGAGGGTGGGGGTGCTTGGTTAATCCAAGAACAGGAACCACTGGTTGAGGGGAGCTCACTTTAAAGAAAGGCTGGGAGCTGCTGCTGCTGTGTAGGAATCCGAGAGTTAATTTGGAGAAAGATCTTCAAGGATGTGATGTTACTGAATTTCAGGCAAGTTGTTGACAAGCCAAAACAATGCCTTTGCAAACAGGGAAAATTAAAAGTGCAGAAGTTATTCTGGAATGTAAAGATCAATTATTGTAGTTGGCTCCACACTCCTTGCTCTGAGCAACTGGTTGCTTGAATTTGCACCTCAGGGTGCAATCCTGTGTTACTCATTGTTACCTCAGTTTTGGGTGAGGTTAAGTTGTACACAAATAATTTGTTAGCCTGCATCTGTAGAAGTTGACATTTGAGATTATTTCCAAAGATGAGAGTAATGGAGTGCAGTCAGTATCTGTAGTACCAAACCTTCATTTTCAGCCAAGCATAGCAGAAGAATAGACAATCACCCTATGGAGAGTTATTGCTCAGCTCTCCTGTCTTAGCTTGTTGCTCATCACACTCAGAAATGTTGCCTACCTGCAACCCTTCCAATGAGTGTAATCAGCATAATAGCCTAGACTGGTTCCAGAGCTCCTTCTCTAGGTGGTTGGTTCACGGGCTGATGGTCAGGGATAATTAATTTACAATGTCATATAGATCAGGCTGTATTTTATTTATTCTCTTTGCCGCAGAAAAATACTATAATGTACATTTCCAGATGCTGAGGACAATTCTGGGTGTTGAGTACAACCATTCTGGAAGAAGTCCATTGCTGATAGCAGGGTTGGGTGTGTTTTATATATCAGTGACTTTAATCTTTTGTATACCTACTAACTTTAATCCAAGCTTTGACATGGGACCCACCATTAAGTTTACTCCTCTTATTTTCTCTCTCAGCCCTTTTCTGTTTCACCCTTCATGCAGCCTAGCCAGCCCTTTTTCACCAGCTGCTGATGTACATGTGTCCAAAAGCCACCATCTTAGATGACATTGCACACACAAATATAATGCATGACTTTCCTCCCTTGCCAGAAATCAGTATCAAAGCCTAGAAAAGAAATAGAAATTGGTGTGAAAAACATAGATGCATAAAACTTTGGTCAGATGGCAGCCCACTTCTGGGTCCTGACTTATGACCCAACAGCTGAAGGCTACTCAGTGTGCATAGGTTTTTTTACAGGATAAAAGTGTATAGGTCCCTGCCTTGAGGAACTTGCTATCTAAAATTCAATATGCAAAACAACAGTGGAAATTGAGGTACATGGAGGCAGAGGTAAACAAGGAAAGAATACATACCTAATTAGGGGCAGATTCACACCATAGGTTTAAAGCACAACACATATTTAAAGCATGTGACTCCCCGCACAAGAACTGTGGGAACTGTAGTTTGCCACACACAAAGCTACAGTTCCCAGAACTCTTAACAAGCTGCAGTTACCAGGATTCCCTGACAGAAATCATGTACATTGAATGTGCATAAATGTGTGGTGTGGATCTGCTGGAAGTTACATGCACTTGGACTTGGTTACAGCCCTCTACACTCACCCAGTCCCCGCCGTTAATGGGCAGGCGCTTGCATGCTGGGCGCATGGTTCACGGCCCCCCTGCCCCCCATGCTGTGCTTGTGGGTGAAGTGAGCTATTACCAGTGGAGAATCATGTGAAACAAAATAAGGTGGTACAACCACCTTTGCATACTTTTCTTTCCTTGTGATGTATGTAGTAAAATACTATTGATCAGTAATTAAACTTGATTTAATTCCGGTGGAATGAAGATCATTATCTGCAATCCTGCACTGCACTAGATTGTTTGGTTGGTATAAATTACTCCTACAAGTAATTACTGCAATAAGAGCAGAGGTAGTAGTAAATTTCCTCTCACAGAGTTTAATAGTGATATATGCTATTTATTATTTATGGGAGCGTAAATCTGTAGCAAGGTTGATTAGGGTGCAGTGATTTGAAAGATAAGGGTATAGTTGCTAATGATGAACTAGTGGATTGAAGACGACCTGGTTAATTGAACATTAGCAAAAAAGATGTACTGTACTGACATTATAACATATTTGAAAGCAACACTGAAGATCTGATGGAAGTATATGCAATTATGTCCACATTTAGAGCAAAGCAAGCATTGTTAAACCTTTAAGCGATGATTGGCCAATGCTTATCTTTGCCTCAAACTACAAGAGCTATGGACTTAATTCCACTGGGGAATTATTTCTCAATTCCATAGATGGTTTCTTCCAGTGCAATCCTGTTTGCCTTCAGCAAATAGATTTTTCAAGCTCGGAAATAGATATGAGAAGCCTGGAACTTCAGGACTGTAATCCTGTAATAGTAGTAGCAAATGAGCGCACAAAATGTAGCTACCAATTGTTTTAATTTTTCAAGGGCAGTTGGAAGGAGTACCAAGGGTCATCTAGTCCAACCCCCTGCAATGCTGGCATCTCAACCAAAGCATTAATGACAGATGGCCATCCAACCTCTGCTCAAAAACCTCCAATGAAGGGGAATCTACAGCCTTCCAAGCAAGTCCATTCCATTGGGGAACAGCTCTTACTGTCAGAAAGTTCTTCCTGATGTTTTGTCGGAAATGTAAAAGTGTTATTGAAAAATTCCTTACCTTCCACTTTTTCGTGCTTTCCCCCCTGCTCCTGTTTGCAGCCATTGTTCCAATAAACTTCTGGCACATTGGGTGAGGGAGAAAGGATGTCTCCATTGCTGTGACAACCAGGCCAATTCTCCTTTGCACTAACAGATTTGCCCAAATATGCATCCCAGTGGGAGTAAAGTGATTCAAGAGGAACTTCAGCATTTTTATATGCATTGAAATACATTATTTTTAACAAAATGCCTATTTGGGTATTTCAATGTGATGGGTGCATTCTTTATTCACTTTGATAGTTCTATACACTTTTCTCAACAGATGCAAAAAATGCCTAAATGTGCCTTTCTGTTTTAACTGAGGACCCGCGAAACTACCTGTACAACAGAAGGCAACCCCCCACCAAACCAAATTAAAGTTTTGATAATATAGGATTGTTGGCCTGAAGGTTTGACACTATGCATATTTACTCAGAAGTAAATTCAAACTGAGTGGAGATCAGTTGCTTCTTCACAACTGCATGGCATTTTGCTCCAGCTGTAATAGGAAATGCATCTTTTCTTCATGCTTTCATGGGTAATCATGCAGTGCCAACAGCAGAACAAGTCGTCTTCAAAACCATGTGGAAACTCCACCTTTTGCATCTGAAACCTCCATTTCTACTGTGCTTCAAGTCCCAGCAGGTTCCCTTGCCTTCTGCACTATGCTCAAGCATGCTTGAGAAGTTCTTCTGGAAAAACTTAGATTACCGTTCCCAGTGGCTTCCAGAAGAAATGAAAGTTCATGATAAATTAATTCCCAAATTCTTATTCTGAATCTAAAATCTGCTATCCTAGGAACGGGGAGCCAAATGTAGCTTTCCCGGTCTCTCTTGATGGCCCGCAGGACTCGTCCTCAGACCACACCCCTCACTGACTTGGCTTTGCACCATCCTTGAATGGTTCTGTCTGGCTGGAGTATGTCTTAAACTCTGTTAATGTCTGTCACTTGCATGGCTGGAGGGCACAGAGGGGTGGGTGGATGTGTAGGAACTAGCCTGAGGTATAAAGTTAAAATTTACATTTTATGTAAATATACTCACATATGCTTTTGGCCCCACCCAATGGCATATGGCCCCTGGAAGATTACCCAGAGATGAATATGGCCCTTGAACACAAAAAGGTTCTACACCCCTGTGTTGTCCTTTTGTAGAAGGGAAATTATAATAAGAACTAGTCTTCTGCTTCATCTTGTGATCAGGAGGAGTTAGGTGACAAAGATAGCAACCCCTCAAGCATTTATAGATTTTAATCAATGTTTCTTCTTTGCTGGAATGAGATTTCCGTGAGGCAGTGAAATCTTCATAACAGGCCAACAACTAAGCCCTCCTCTGTTGAGTATAATGGTTCCCCACCTAAAACAGCCCCCTGGATTGTGGTCATGTTGTTGTTTAGTCGTTTGTCCGACTCTTCGTGACCCCATGGACCAGAGCACGCCAGGCACTCCTGTCTTCCACTGCCTCCCACAGTTTGGTCAAACTCATGCTGGTAGCTTCAAGAACACTGTCCAACCATCTCATCCTCCGTCGTCCCCTTCTCCTTGTGCCCTCCATCTTTCCCAACATCAGGGTCTTTTCCAGGGAGTCTTCTCTTCTCATGAGGTGGCCAAAGTATTGGAGCCTCAGCTTCAGAATCTGTCCTTCCAGTGAGCACTCAGGGCTGATTTCCTTAAGAATGGATACGTTTGATCTTCTTGCAGTCCATGGGACTCCAGCAAGAGTCTCCTCCAGCACCATAATTCAAAAGCATCAATTCTTCGGCGATCAGCCTTCTGATCGTGGTCGTAGCCAACCTATTTCTTCTTCTTTTACTTTGTTTTGCTGATTATACATGCACAAAAGCTTTTGAAGATGTGACTAAAAGGAAGCAATGGCATCTTGTGCTTGTTCCTTCCCTTTTGATTGCTCATCCAAATGCAACAGGGAGACAAACACCAGCTCTTTGTGAGAATAACATTGTCCTATGCCCTGGGGTATCTATCATGAATGCTGTGTATTTATTACATCCTTTTTTTTCATATTATGCATTCAGCAAGGCTGGAAAATAATTGTCCCAAGCCACTCTACCTGTCAGACAGATGCTTAAGTTAATGATGGATTAAGCTGCTTTTGGATGGAAAATGCTGTTAAAATGGATTCTAAGCAGCTCCATTTCCTTATCCCTGCTTTACATTTTAAAAAAGGTAGATCCATGTTTAAAGACATGAATCTTCCATGGTCATGTGTAGTTTAGATTGGAGCTGGCAGGAAGCCACTGCCAGTCCTAGCTCCTTGACCTTGCTTCTGTCTGAGTGTTACATAGTTGTGCAAGCACATATTTATTAGGTTCACACCTAGGTGTATGTAGTTAATGAATGTTTCGTGTGTGTACTGAAAAAAATACAATGCATGTAGCATCTCTCAGAGTAGCAACAGCACATTGCTCCTTTTGGAAGTGTGTGAGAATAATTAAACCATTGCAGTTTCATCACAAGAGTTCAGGTCTGATGATCCCTCTAGAGCCCTTCTTCTCTTCCATTCATGAGGAAGTACATCTTCTGTGCCAGAAACATTTTCAGGGTGCCTACACTTTCATTAAGGATGAGGGTGGCGCTGTGGTGTAAACCACCAAGCATTGGGCTTGCTGATCAGAAGGTCAGCGGTTTGAATCCCCACGATGGAGTGAGGTCCCATTGCTCTGTCGCAGGTCCTGCCATCCTAGCAGTTCGAAAGCACATCAAAGTGCAAGTAGATAAATAGGTACCGCTCCAGCAGGAAGGTAAACGGCGTTTCCGTGCGCTGCACTGGTTCGCCAGAAGCGGCTTAGTCATGCTGGCCAAATGACCCGGAAAAACTGTCTGCGGACAAACGTCAGCTCCCTCGGCCAGTAAAGCGAGATCAGAGTAGCAGTAGTGGTAGTAGTAGTAGTGGAGGAGGAGGAAGAAGAAGAAGAAGAATTGTTGAAAGGACCAGCAAATCAGTCTTTTTGCAACTTACTGAGTCCTCTTACTGAAGTACTTGGAAGCAATAACTGGTCTCTGTATCAAGGCATCACCTGGTGCCGCCTTCTTCACTTTATCTGACCTTATGAATGTTACTTACAAGTAGGCAGATTCTGCACCGGACAAAGTTTTTGTCAAAACCAGATTTTTATTCTAATTAATTCTACACCAACTCCCGTATTTGATCCAAAGCTCAGCAAGATTCTGGAATTACTGTTCCAGGACCTGTAAAGGACTGCTAAGCATCAGTGAAGATGCACGGAGACTTCTGGCAACTGGTCAATGATATTACCAACATTGACATGCAGTGTTCTGGTGGGCTCTGCACACGTGCAGTGAGAGTGAAGATCATCCTAGGCCATGCAAAGCCTTCCTGAATGAGTGTGGTGCACAGCTCTGCAATCTCACCTCAGTCCTGTACTTCAGGCCTCTTTGCCAACACAACATTGCCACATCAGTAAAGAAGCTTCCTTGTACATATGCAGCACTTAGCATGACATGGATGTCTTTTGATAGAACAGTACTGGATTCTAGTAAGTGCCAGTTTGTTTGTTTTGCCACTACATCATGAATAGAACTGTTGTTTCACTGCCAGATTCTATCTGGAACAGAATTTGACAGCAACTCGACTGGCATGTTTGTCATCACTTTCTCTCATCTCTAGAGCTTGGTTGTTTTGAACATTTTTTATAATTCTTCATAATAATATCAGATTATGGGGTGTTGTACAACATACAACATATAAGACAAAAGACAAGAAAACAGCAAATAATTCTTCACAACTTCAAAACAAACTACAACATGTGCAAGATTGGTATGTGATCAGGCACTTCAGATATTTGGGTCCCAAGCCATTTAGGGCTTTAAAAGTAAGGAGGAGGAGTTAAGGAACAGAAGACTGAAAAAATAAATTTTATCACTCTCTATTGAAGATCTTCTCTTTAATCCTGTTTCACAGCTCCTAGGACATATACTGGTGCCCCTTAGTCCTGTCCCTGACATTGCTTCTGTCTTAGCAGAAATATTGTCCTTCTAGATTTTAGAAGGTTTTATTTATTGCTTGTAGCTGAGGTTTCATCCTTAATATGGATCTACAGTTTACAGAATTAGCCACTAGAGTGAATTCTAAAACTTAAGAATTTTTGATGAATTCTAAATTCTAAATATTTAGTTAGTTAAAACATTATAACATAGTAGGTATATTATCTCCTGTAGTTGCACATAAATTAGCCGTTTTTCTTCCAAGAATTCATAGCCACCAGTCATCAGGAATTGTTTTATTTTAAAGAAAAAAACAAAGTAGGCCTAGCATCTTCACCCTTGGATAATTTCTGCATATGCACCCGCCCCCCATGCCAGGTGGCCAGGTGGGTAAGTCATAAATTAAAATTTCCCAGTGTTTGGTGTCCTCAATTCAATGACAATAAATAAAGCAACATAAGAGTGCCTCTTATTAAACAATATTATAGTGCGATGACTGTTGCTTATTGCAGAACTCAAAAGCTTCATAGACAGAGTTGCAGAGAAGATTTATGTGTCCCAGCTTACTCCCCCAATTATGAAACTGAACAGGTTTGTTTCTACCCCAGCTCTTGCCTGCTCTGTTGGTGACCCTGCTGTCCTCCTTGGCTCTGCATGCAGAAACATCTGGATTCTGTCAGTAGGCACTTCAGAGAGACCTTGCTCGGCTAGGTATATCAATACAGCTCAAACTGAAGATGTGCAGTCTTGTGTTTAAACCAGACTAAATCAACTGTCAGTCAGACACATTTCCCAATGACGCTGATGGACATCCCTTTTTCACATCCCATCTGTGATCAATCTGATTATGGAAAAGTTATTTTACACCCTTAATGTGGATCTCTTCTCCTTGCTGGGTAGTGCTGCGCATGATTTTTTTGTGAACCAGTCAGTCATGCAATTTAATGTGCACAAATGGCTAACGTGTTGCCGGGACTCTTACTACCATCATCTGTGACTCTTGGCTATGCTTTAACAACAGCTGGAAAGTCTCCTTCCAGAGTTCCCTTCCAAAGGGCTTGTATACTCAGAAGAACAAAGTAATAGGCCTTACTCCCAGGTAAGCATGTAGGGTTCCACCCTAAATTACTACAGGCCAGAAAGTGGATGTAAGAAGCTGTTGGGGTAGAAGGCATATCTCTCAAAGAACAAGAAGATAAAATGTCATTAACAGAGGGTTAGAAATCAGATATGACTGAAATAACTACTATGTATCATCTGCTTGCTTATTATTAACAATCAGTAGCCTGCCTTGCAATGTAAGAATAACAACCCTTTGGCTTCTCCTCAAAATATCTTCACATTGTTCTCTGTCCGCACCCCAACAAGTGAGATCAGTATCATACTCATTTTATAGATAAGTAGACTGACCTCAGTCAAATAATGATCTCACTTAGTACAGTCTCCTGCATTTTTAATGGGAGATCTCCTTCCAGCATAGCTGCTTCATCTCGGAATGCTTGCACTCCATCTGAAAATAAAATTGGTGCAATTTTAAAAGAAGTTGCTGGAAATTAGAATTCATTGTTATATTTAAAATTCAAAACCATACATAGTTAATAATTGAGACCTTAGTTCTTCTCTTGTAATGTAAGAGGCTCAAATATCATCTAAGACATTAGGTCAACTCTGCTGTTTAGGATTTTGGTGTCAGTTTTCTGACAATAAAACTATCATTATAGGGTTGCCTCGCAGGGTTGCCATATTTTGAAGAGCGAAAAAGAGGACACATTTGCCGGTGCCTGGGGCGGGGGGGGAGGGGAGGGGGTGCAGGAGCAGGTACATTCTGCAGTGTCCCTTCAAAATATACAAAAACAAGGACTTGGTCCTTTCCTGCACCATGCAAAACTCACACATTATGTATATGTTTTGCACTTGGTTGTCTAGTACTGCGTATCCAACATATAAGGTAGCCCCCTCCCATACCTCCGGACATTTTGGCAAATTCAAAAAGTCCACTGGAACAGAAATGTTATAGAGGACATGTCCTGGAAAAAGAGGACATATGGCAACCCTACCTTAGGGCAATACCTAGCTCAGGTCTTGGACTTACCGCTATATAAGAGAGTATCTCAATAGGAGCTAGTGGTAGAACATGGCTGCTTGGTACAGGGCCACTCTGGGATATTCTGAATGGGGGGGTGGTGAAGAGGGCAGTAGCATACCTCTCTGCCCATCCCCTACCCCTAAGGGATGATATAATCTAGGTTAGGTGTCTTTGAAAGGCATAGGAAGGAGTTATGCCACAGTTTGGAGTCAGGGAGTATGGCAGAGTGTGGCAGAAAGGCAGGGATGGGGAAGATGGGTTTTAGGGGCTCATCTGGAGAGCAAAGATGGCAAGTGAATTGCTCCAATTCTCTCCCTGGAAAAACCCTGATGTTGGGAAAGATGGAGGGCACAAGGAGAAGGGGACAACAGAGGACGAAATGGTTGGATAGTGTTCTCGAACCTACCAGCATGAGTTTGACCAAACTGCGGGAGGCAATGGAAGACAGGAGTGCCTGGCGTGCTCTGGTCCATGGGGTCACGAAGTGTCGGACATGACTAAACGACTAAACAACAACAACAACAACAAAACTCAGTGCTAGCTCACATGCAGGCAAGGGAGTTGATCTGTGTATATAACTAAATGATCCAATGGACTAAACTGCAGCTCATGCTGCCATTTACCAGAACAGAGGAAACTTGTGCCTCTGTTTTAAAGTAAATGTGAATTGGCATTTTAGCTTTGGTGGTAATTAGTGTTGGGGTTGTACATGAAGGAGCCAATAAATATATTGCTGAGAGGGCCAGCGATGTAATGGCAAGGAGGGAGGCCACTCCTTGGCCACAGGCCTGTCCTGGCTGCTGCCATCAATAGGAAAATGTAGTTCATTTTAAAAATAAGTTGGCAAGAATACAATTGCTTATGAGCAGGTTGCTTCTTCCCATCTTGTGCTTGAAACAAGTATGAACTGAATGACTAGAAGGTATGCTAATGCTGCTAACTATAGGTCAATCATAGTAGATTTAAAAGTAAAAAGGTCTAGATTCTATTCTTTACCCTGTCTCAAATGTCTGGTTGACTTTAGGCAACTAATTCCCCCACCTCCCCTCCCACAGAAATAATAATAACCTTGTCCTTTCATGCAGCAATTTGAAAGAATGAATCAAACATAAACACAGGGTGTAGGCCATCATTTCAGAGACTATTAACTAGGTCTGTAAAACATGACATCACTGTAGCACCCAAAGCACAGACTAAAGCTAAAAGGGGCAGGGGGAGAGGAACAGTACAGTTACATTTAGAGCAGGGTGTTCTGAAGCCATCTTTTCTTATTTTATTATTTTCCTCAGTTCATCAGATATTGGTGTTTTTTTATCCTATGTGGACAGGCTGCTTGGACGAATGAAGCCAACCACCTGTCTCCTGGATCCTTGCCCATCCTGGCTTATAAAAGCTAGCCGGGAAGGACTGGGCGATGGACTTCGTGGGGTGGTGAATGCTTCCCTCCATGAGGGAGGCTTTTTCAGCGGGTCTAATTTCAGGCGGTTATTAAACCGCTTCTTAAAAAACCACCTTTAGATGCGGCCATGATGGCCAACTATCGCCCAGTCTCAAATCGTCCATTCTTGGGCAAGGTGATTGAGCGAGTGGTTGCTGAACAACTCCAGGCACGCCTGGAAGAAGCGGACCATTTGGATCCCTTCCAGTCGGGATTCAGGCCTCATCATGGGACTGAAACTGCCTTGGTCGCACTGGTTGATGATCTCCGGCGGGCTAGGGACAAAGGTGAGAGCTGTTTCCTAGTTCTGCTGGATCTCTCAGCGACGTTTGATTCCACCGACCATAACATCCTTCTGGACCGTCTTGAGGGGCTGGGAGCTGGGGGCACTGTCATACAGTGGTTCCGCTCCTTCCTCCTGGGCCGTGTTCAGAAAGTGGTGGTGGGGGATGAGTGTTCAGACGCCTGGGCTCTCATTTGTGGGGTGCCTCAGGGTTCTGTCCTCTCCCCCATACTTTTCAACATTTACATGCAGCCACTGGGAGAGATCATCAGGAGGTTTGGGCTGGGTGTTCATCAGTATGCAGATGATACCCAGCTCTACCTCTCTTTTAAATCAGAACCAGTGAAGGCGGCGAAGGTCCTGTGTGAATGTCTGGAGGCGGTTGGAGGATGGATGGCAGCTAACAGATTGAGGTTGGATCCTGACAAGACAGAAGTACTGTTTTTGGGGGACAGGAGGCGGGCAGGTGTGAAGGATTCCTTGGTCCTGAATGGGTAACTGTGCCCCTGAAGGACCAGATGCGCAGCCTGGGAGTCATTTTGGACTCACAGCTGTCCATGGAAGCACAGGTCAAATCTGTGTCCAGGGCAGCTGTTTACCAGCTCCATCTGGTACGTAGGCTGAGACCCTATCTGCCTGCGGACTGTCTCACTAGAGTGGTGCATGCTCTGGTTATCTCCCACTTGGACTACTGCAATGCGCTCTACGTGGGGCTACCTTTGAAGGTGACTCGGAAACTACAACTAATCCAGAATGCGGCAGCTAGACTGGTGACTGGGGGCGGCCGCCAAGACCATATAACACCAGTCTTGAAAGACCTACCGGTACATTGGCTCCCAGTACGTTTCCGAGCACAATTCAAAGTGTTGGTGCTGACCTTTAAAGCCCTAAACGGCCTCGGTCCAGTATACCTGAAGGAGCGTCTCCACCCCCATCGTTCTGCCCGGACGCTGAGGTCCAGCGCTGAGGGCCTTCTGGCAGTTCCCTCATTGTGAGAAGCAAAGCTACAGGGAACCAGGCAGAGGGCCTTCTCGGTAGTGGCGCCCGCCCTGTGGAACGCCCTCCCATGAGATGTCAAAGCGATAAACAACTACCTGACATTCAGAAGACATCTTAAGGCAGCCCTGTTCAGGGAAGTTTTTAACGTGTGATATTTTAGTGTATTTTTGGTTTCTATGGAAGCCGCCCAGAGTGGCTGGGGAGGCCCAGCCAGATGGGCGGGGTATAAATAATAAATTCTTCTTCTTCTTCTTCTTCTTCTTCTTCTTCTTCTTCTTCTTCTTACTACTACTATTCCTGGAATTAATTTTATTTCTTTGGAACTTGGTTGTTTGCTGTTGTTTTAATGTTGCAAAAAGTATTGATGCTTCTCATAAGTGTATTTTTAAATTACTGGAACCATTTGGTTGTTTACATAAACATTCACAATACACAGTTTCATAACTATTACATTCAGTGTCAAGAAAAACAAATAGGACCAGCAAATCAAGAAATACCGAAGAGAGAATCCCAAAAGCAGTTTGTAAAAGTCTAGCCATTGCATGGCATCTAAGTATCAGGAGAGAGAAGGTAAACCTTCCTTAGGTGGGTATGTCCCAGGTAAACTTCCTGACAGAGGAGGAACCTGGAGCAGGGCATGTGAGGGATGTCATTAAATGGTAAATGCCATTCCTTAGTCATCTTCCAGATTGGTTCTCTCTAATATTTAAAATATTTTTATACTGTACTTCAATTACACTCCCAGGGCAGTTTACATAAGGACTTTTAAAAAAATGTAAACAAACAAAAATAAGCTAAAAGCTGCAACATTAGAGAAGCAGCATAAAACAACTAGTAGGATTAAAACTTCATCTAAAACATCCTGGAAAATAAAAAAGATCTGTGCCTGACACCAAAATAAAGTAGGGCACCAGCAAACCTCTCTGGGGTCAGTGTTCAACAATGCTCTATGTACTTCTAAATGCAGGTGCCCAATTGTTGTTAGGCAGAGGCAGCATAAAATATTGTGCCAGTTTTGAAACTACTTTATTGGCTACCAGATCTGAATTTCACCCCCCCCCAAACTTTACAATCAGTCAGGTATGATTTCTTTATTTCAGTATTAGATTGCCATTAACTAAGATCAGAGCTATTCTGTGGTGGCCCTGGATTTAGAGAATGCCTTCCCTGGGTAGGTAGGTCATTTTACATCCTCCTTCTGTTTTCAGAGACAGGTAAAAAAACTTTGTGTGTTCTTTCATGCTTTAAGGGAGCTAAGATCTTAGATAGCTGACTTTTTAAGATTCCGTTTTAGTTTCTACAACTCTTTCAACAATGTGCTTTATTATATTAAAACGTTATATGCAAACCATTTTGAAAAGACTTTTGATGATAGACGCTATTTAGAAACTCAGGAACGAATTCAAAATTGTGTGGTGTTGAATTTTCCATATCACGATGCCCAATGGAACTACCCCTTCCACCCCCCCCCCTGTTTTGTTATGGAGGATTCCACCCTCATCCAATTTTTGAAGCACAAGGGCACATAGGAAGGTGAGGATGGAAAAGCACTGTTGCATAAGCGGAAGTCTCTGTGCACTGCTTTCACTGATGGGCCTCATTAGATGAATCCTGTTGTAAATAATTACAACCTGCTTAAAAAGGTGGAGTCTGGGAATTCTGTTGCCAAGATTAAGCACATACTGCATGTTTGAAACTAACTTTGGTATTTGGTAACAAAGAATACCTTTTTGTTATCCCAGTGGTGCCATGGACCCCCTGGGTGGGCTACACGTACCACCAGTTGGGAACCACTGTTCCCAATACAACATGGCAGGTGGCTTTCCAGCTGTTGCAACCGACTCATAGGCTCATGGCTGAGAAGGATAAAACAGACATCCACACTAGAAGAGCTAAGACAAGTATCCTCCAGTAGTTTTCCAAGAGTTACAACAACCCAGAAAGCTAAGTCAGTATTATTCTTAATTGCAGGTGGAGTTGGACTGAATATGAGAAAGAGGCTTGACTAAATCTACTTAATGAGCTCATAGCAAAGGTGAGATGGGCCTTCAAGATTTCCTGGTTCACTGCTGTGTACTTGCCCATTAATGCTACAGAAGCTTTAAGGACTGGAATACTACTAACTAGCACAAGACATGGGCAGCAAATAATGTTGGATGCATGGACATAGCCAGGGGGGCAGCTGCCCCCCTAGATCAAGTAAAACAACAGAAATACTTAACTGACCAATCACATCAGTTCTGCCCCCCCCCAACAAAAGTCCTGGTCCCCCCTAACAAAAATCCTGGCTACGCCCATGGTTGGATGGTATAATACTCTCTCTTTACCTTTGGGTTCCAGGGATAGAGTACTTTTTTATTTTTCCTATCTCAGGTCAGCACTCAGTAGAGACAGAAAGTTTTATAAGCAGTTGTTGTTGTTGTTGTTGTTGTTGTTGTTGTTGTTGTTGTTGTTGTTGTTATTTAGGCCCAGCCCATGGGACTAAACCACACTAGGCAAGTATGAGAGGCCTGTTCTATTAAAAGCCCCTTAAGAAGGATTCAGTATACTGTACCACAACAGATGGGTGGCGCTGTAGGTTAAACCACAGAGCCTAGGACTTGCCTAGGACTTGCTCGGTCCCTGCTCCTGCCAACCTAGCAGTTCGAAAGCACGCCAAAGTGCAAGTAGATAAATAGGTACCGCTCCGGCGGGAAGGTAAACACCATTTCCATGCGCTGCTCTGGTTCGCCAGAAGTGGCTTAGTCATGCTGGCCACATGACCCAGAAGCTGTACGCCGGCTCCCTCGGCCAATAAAGCGAGATGAGCGCTGCAACCCCAGAGTCGTGCGCGACTGGACCTAATGGTCAGGGGTCCCTTTACCTTTTTACCTTTACCACAACACAGCATGCTTTTGTAAAATGTTTTGTGGCGCAGTACAGCTTCAAAACAGGCAGCATTTCTCATGGCTCACTTCTGGGATACACACCCAGGATCTGAATTATCAACTCTATCCTTATGCAAGACTTGGTACTAGAACTTGAGAGCAGAGAAGCGTTTTGAGAATCAGGGAAGGTATCTAAGCAAGTGCCAAGACAGGCTTGTGCTGTGCTGTGCTGAAGTGGCTTCTTCATGTTTGGAGAAGAGAGGTCAGTGCTAGATAAACAGTAACGCTGTTCCAGTAGCCCTAGTCCTCCCATAACACTGTCACTAGGGAGGGAAGAAAAACTCTGAACAGCTGCAGCTTTATGCTTTTGAACCTAGCTGTACAAGAGAGGGTCAGTGGGTCACTGTTGTCAGTGCCCCTGGGAAGGAGGAAGCTTCTCCTGGAGAGTCTTTTAAAAACGTTAACTAAATTAGTGTGACTGCATTGCTAACTGCTTAAAAGATCCAGATGGCTAAGGTCATCAGCTTCCTTGCAGGCAGACACACTGAAGCTGTTTGCATTCCCATACTCAGTAACATAATGAATCCTGCTATGTCCCAGGAAGGGGGGTGGCGGGAATGCATGCTGGTTGGTACCTGTGAAAAACCAACACTGGTGGGCCCTGTGTGGGGGTGGATTGTTACCAGCTCTGTTGCTTCAGCTTTGTTTTTCTTCACAAACTGGTTTTATAGCACAGGCTACAATCCTAAACACATCTAAGTGAAAACAAGCTTCACTGAAAGTGGTGACCTTATTGCATTTAACGTCTAAGGCTGCAATCCTAACCCCATTTACCAAGGAGTAGGCCTCACTGAATTAACTAGGACTGACTTTTGTGTAGACGTGGTTAGAAATGCGCTGTAAAGCATTCCTTTTACACTGCAATTCTATGTATGCTTCCACTTAAAGTCTCACATGACCAGCCTATACATCTATACTTAGAAGCAAGGCCTGTTGATTTCAATAGTGCTTATTCACAGGTTTGTGGATATAGGATTGCAGCCCTAGGCCCTCTTTCAACATGGCAGTTTGCCTCCAAAGAGTAACCTTTGAAAAGGTTCCCATTCACTCAATTTGTTAAAGCATAACTTTTTTTAAGAAATCCCAGTATATAAGTAGGACAAACCAACAGAAGTCTAGGGGTCATTATGATTCCCTTGCAATACATATTTGTTTAGGCATGCATGGGATCGCTCCACAAAAGAAATGTGTGACCTGAAAATGGTATTCTATGTAACTTCATCGGCTCTTGGATCAAACCTCAGGGTTTTCTTACAGTAGAGACTACCATGAAATAGTTACAGATAGGTAGCCGTGTTGGTCTGCCATAGTCAAAACAAAAAAAATTCCTTCCAGTAGCACCTTAAAGACCAACTAAGTTAGTTCTTGGTATGAGCTTTCGTGTGCATGCACACTTCTTCAGATACGAAGTCCTATCTGAAGTCCTATCTGAAGAAGTGGGCATGCACACGAAAGCTCATACCAAGAACTAACTTAGTTGGTCTTTAAGGTGCTACTGGAAGGAATTTTTTTTTTGTTTTTACCATGAAATAGTCCTTGTGTTTTCAACGTGAGCATGTAAAACAAAAAAAAGTTATCCATGCAACGCCATCCATTTTCATGGTGCTCTACAGAGCTTTAGCAATGAAAGCATCTCTGCAGTTAGGGTGGTGTTAAAGAAAATACCTGTGAGATTTTTCTTACCTGGCTGCCTTTTGCTTCCCATATTTCATAAAATGGAATCATAGCATTGGAAGGGACCCCGGGGGTCATCTAGTTTGCTGCATGGTGAGTGCAAGTTGCAACGTGCATTGTAACACCCAGGGTCAACATTATCACTTCTGACAACAGGCTGCAGCAGCCATGGGACTTTTGCCAGTAGGAGAATGTCAGTGTCAACATGCTGCACAGCTTTTGACAATCACCCATTGATACAAGCCCTGTCCAGAAAGAGAAACTTCCTTGTGAGAATATCTTCTGTGTGTGGTCAGCCAGGAGTCCACCATACAATGTAACTTATCTGCTTCCCCCCCTTCTTTCTTTTTTCTGCTGCTGCTGGGGTCTGGGTGAGGAAAAAACTGCAGTCAGTTGCCCACAGTTTCTCAAAGCTTAAACAAATCATGCAGTAAATTCCCAAGTTCAAGACATATGTTTAGGGACATTTTAAATAAATACATACATAAAACTTTCCATTTATAACTTTGCAGCAAGATAATGTTGGCATTTAATTGTCCAGATGAATAAACTTATACATAATGCATTACTTTTCAAGAAGAGAAAAACCCTTTAAAAACCCAGAAAGGGGAGTGAAATAGGATAAATTCCAGTTAAGATATGAATTGGCAGGAATACTAAAAGCAATTTTAAAATAGAAAATGTTCCGATGTATGCAAAATAATTTGAAATCTGTACTTAAAATCCTATTCTTTACCCCTTAGTCCTTCAATGAGTGGGTAAATATGAACAAAAGGACCCATTTACTGATAACATTGTGCAGCTGCAGGTGATGAGCACCTGGGGCTTGTGTGTGTGTGTGTGTGTGTGTGTTTACAAGTGCTGATCAAACACTTCTCTGCTAAGATCAATGAGAGCTGCAGTTTCTTCCTGCCTCTGAAAAGTATCTGTGGTGCTCCAGTTACACTTAAGTAGCAGTAAGAAGGAGCCTACCTTTCCTTAGAAGATTTGTTTACTCAATTATCAGGCCAAAGGGATGAGAAAGAAGGGTGTGGGGCTGAGGTGGTCCATCACCAGGTCACCAGGGTCATGGAATAAACCAGAAGGCATTGCTAGGGAGCAACAAAGTTAAAAATTCAGAAGAAGCTTTGTGGCTGTAGATGTCAGATCAAGTAACCACTTGGAGGGTTGTTTAGGCAAACTTACTTTCACAAGGCAGCAAAACTTAATTTAAACCAGGACTCAAATATGTATTGAATCCCAGGTACCAGCATTTAAATGTTTAGGTAATGCTTTGGAGGACAGGCACTTTGTGTGCAAGATAATTAAATTAGCTGTAGATCAGCTGAATAACAGAGCCACCAATGCATATTTTGTGTACTCAATAAGCATTATAAACAAATATAATTCTTAACAACTGGGAAGTGAAGTTCATTGTACGACAGAATCAACCACCAATTTCACCACCTGGCCATCAGCCATTCACATACTTAATATATGTTTCTCCTTTGCATTTAATCTGCATGAAATTAACTCCAGAGAATCTTTGGGTTAGGCTGATCCTTGGAAGACAGAAGCAGACAGAATTCTGTGGCAACTTTCAGTGTGGCCTTCAGTACTTCAACAAATCAGAAATGAGACCTGCCCAGCTAGTTGGGTAAGTGGAGGAAGCTGCTATGGATTGGGTCTGTTCTGGACTCCTCTGCCTTAGCATTATGTATGAACCTGGACTAAACAGCTGAACTTCAGAGATCCACGATCTTTAACATGGATTTGTTCTTGGTCTACTGTTTATGGTTTGTAAAGTTCGTGGATAGTTTGAAATGAGTCTGGTTAGTTCAGGTTCAGACATAATGCTAAGCAAGCCAAGCAAGCTCCACTTCTAGTGTTCTGGACCATTGTATGGTTGGACTGGTGGTGTGGATGTGGGCCAATAAACTGAGCTTGAATCCTGGGAAGACGGAAGAACTGTGGGTTGATGGTTCTTATGTCTGGGAGTTTGGCCAGTTGCCTGTTCTGGATTGGGTTGCACTTCCTCTGAAAGAACAGGTTTGGATTTTGGGGATGTTGCTGGATCTGTCGTCGCCTCTAGTGGCTCAACTAAGTAGCTAGGAGTTCTTTTTATCAGCTATGGCTGGTACACCAACTACGGTAATTCTTGGACAAGGATAGAATGACCATAATGATTCATTCATTGGTAACCTCAATTGTTGAAATATGCTGTATGTGAGGCTATCTTTGGGCCTGGTCTGCAGGTTTTAGTTGTTGTAAAATGCTGCAGCTAGACTGTTAACAGGAACAGGGTATCACCACCACATAACTCCAGTGCTTGCACTGGCTGCCCATATACTACAAGGCTAGATTGCAGGTTCTTGTATTAGCATCTTGGGACCGGGATATGTGAGGAACTGCCTGATCCCTTATATCCCTGCTCAGTCACTGAGGTCTTTGGAGTCACTTGTTTTGGTTTCCCGTGACTTGGATGCACGACTCATATCCACAAGGAGCTTTGCATTCAGTATTGTGGGCATTCACATTTGTGGAATGTCCAGTAGAGGTTGAACATCTGGTGCTAACCAAATACTTTTGTTTCTATTCCAGCAGGCTTCTTAATTTAATTCTGATTTAACTCATCTTTAGTCTTACTCCATTAGGTCTTCTGTACACCACTTGGTGGTGAATGATTAAGCGGTATGCAAAATGTACAAACAAATACAGTAGGCCAAAACTGCCTTCCAAAGCCTTTTTTAAAGGCCTGCCAACACTCCAGCTTTGCTAGCAACAGTAGAATCTGCAGCAGGTAACATTGTGGCACTGGCCTTTAAGCCAGTCCTAGCCGAGTACTGCAATGGGGAGGAAAATTCCACCTCTGTTTTTCTGATCAAACATCTGAAGGGCAGACAAAGTGAAATTTTCCTCCTCCTCATGATGCTGGGCTGGGCAGAGAGGTTTAAACCCATTCAAGTTCAGTTCTGTAAGGAGAGTGAAAAAGGGCTTCGTGTTCTCCGCAGATCAATCCGAATGCATTTCTAGACTGTATTCTCTTTCAAGAAGAATGATGTCTTCTAGGGTGCTACATACGTTACTTAAAAAATAACTAGTAAAGAAAAAATTAATTAAAAGAACAATTAAGGTAGTTGAGTGACATTGTATACACATTTTGCAACGTAAGCATTTAAAACAAGGAAAGACGCTCCCTAAAGCATAATATAAGCCTGACAGTGCCCACACAGCAAATATATTTATTTTAATTAGTGCAAATGGCATATTGCATTTGTGTGACATGCAATCCCAGAAAAAGTGGCCTAACCAGTCATCTGAGAAACAAAGCACAGAATTGTTTTTCAAAAACCACCTAGAGTTTCTACCACCTCCTTCACTGAATTACCAGAATGTCTGTGAAAAATCTCTCTCACAGCTTGTTATCTATTTATTTATCTGATATATTTGTATCCTGCCCTTTCATAAAGTTGCCATCAAGACCAATGGCTCCAAGAGATCACATTTAGCTATTAGCCAGACCCAAACATCTGCACTAAATCACATGGCTTCCCTCAAAGAATCTGGGGAATTGTAGATTAGCCAAAACTACAATTGTACAAAACTACAATTCCCAGCATGGTTCCCATAATTCATTGGGGAAAGCCATGCATTTTAAATGTGCTGTATGGTGTGGATGTGACCTATCCTAATACAGTACTTTGACTTGAGGAAGTGATTCTCAGACTAGATGGTGGGCTTCACTTGGGACTGTTTCCTAGAACGTCATGAATTCTCCTGGAACTTCCCTTTGTGTACTGTATATTGATCGGTGCAGAAATGAGTGTACTGCCGGCCTACTTTCACCCAATGTACCAATAGGGCTCCATCAAATATATGATCTGTCTAGAGGATAAATGGAGCAATTCTCAACCTTTCATAGCCGTTTACCTATTTAATGGCCGTTCCTCCCAGATACTCTAAGCCTTGAAACATGTAGATCTGAACCTGTGTGTGTTTAGTAGTAGTAGTAGTAGTAGTAGTAGTAGTAGTAGTAGTAGTATGTGTATCTGAACCGGCCTGAGATCTTATGATGAAGGGTGATATATAAACAAAACAAACAAACAAATAGTAGGAACACATAACAAAGAATGGCTAGGAAAAAAAAATCTGTCCTTTTTTTGCCTTATAGCCTTATGTGTTGTAACTGGCAGACCACACTCAGTCTTCCAAAGGATCAAGCAGAGGACAGTTGTCCACTTGCTATGACAGGGAAACTATTTTAGTCCTTTGCCATAGTGGGAAGGATCCTGCATTTTCTCGAAGCTTGTTCTTACTGCCTCCCTACCTGCTTCTTTCTTTAGCTTGTATGATTTAGATTTCGGAATACACGTACCTGAATTTAAGGACCAGCCCAAAATCTTTTGAGACAGGGGCTCAGCTTCTTAAAAACCCTAATCTTTAAAGGCTTTAGCAAATGACTGGAGTTTAGAAAACATCAAGTAGACACATTTCATTCCTGGCAGTTCTCTAAACAGAGATTATTTTTTCAAGCCCCCATGTTGATTGCTGCCAAGAAAGGCGACAGTTTTATGGCACCGCCTTATCGTCAGCGAAACACAGGCTTTTAATTATTTTTATGAAGCAGGTTTATCTTGCTGCATTCAACAAAAACTCCCTGTTGGCTTTTCCTTTTGATTATAATCCAAATCAATGTGCAGCAAGGATTTCCCCTTGGGAAAAAAATCTACAACCTAGAATCATATAAACCAGAATGATTTAATCATTCTGACATTTTGACATTCTCTTGTTCAAGTGGCTATTCCAAACAATTTTGGTAAAACAGGCTTGCTCCTTCCCTCCATGGAAATAAACAATGTGGTCTAAAGAACCAAAAGAGACCCTGCCCCTGAGCTGGTCACTGCCTCATACACATGCACGTATTTTTTGGAGTGTAAGCATTGTAGTTGTAAAGGTAAATGTAAAGGGACCCCTGACCATTAGGTCCAGTTGCGGACGACTCTGGGGTTGCGGTGCTCATCTCGCTTTACTGGCCAAGGAAGCCGGCATACAGCTTCTGTGTAATGTGGCCAGCATGACTAAGCCACTTCTGGCGAATCAGAGCAGTGCATGGAAACGCCGTTTACCTTCCCGCTGGAGCGGTACCTAATTATCTATTTGCACTTTGACGTGCTTTCAAACTGCTAGGATGGCAGGAACAGGGACCGAGCAACGGGACCTCACTCCTTCGCAGAGATTTGAACCGCCAACCTTCTGATCGGCAAGCCCTAGGCTCTGTGGTTTAACCCACAGTGCCACCCGCGTCCCTATTGTAGTTTTAGAAGCTGGCAAACAAGTAGCAGTAGTGCAAATGAAGAACAGTATTTCTGAACTGTATTAGAGCAAGATGGTAAGTCTAGGAATTCTCCCTGCAAATGCCTGTTCTGTTCGCAAAGCCCAAATTTAGGGATAATGAAGAATAGGAAGTGGATTGCATCAAGCAGACATTTACAAGTTACACTTTGATACAGGAGATCCATGATCAAGATATCCCACAGCTTTTTCTTTTTTACAGATCAAAGCAGGTCTATAGGGTGGGGGAAGTGTTGACTGAGATAAAGATTTTCTCCACATCAGGGAAATAACATTTGCACAAGATGCTTAAAACCAATAGCAAAACCACAATCTGCTAAGCTATTTTTAATCAACCCTCCCAAAAGCTGCTCTGTCTCCCATGGGGGAAAACATGCAAACACCATTCAAGTACCTGTATGTTTTTCTCCCCATATAGGACAAATAACAGCTTTGGGAGGGGAATTTGGTTTAGGAAAACAGCATGGGGTTAAACATTATCACCTAATCCAATTCTCCTCATTCCCTTTAGTTTAAAAAATAAAAAAGGGAATTCTGATATTCTTCACCACACCTGGTTTGGTTCAAAGTCTTCTGCTCTGAAAACGGACTTTTCTCTAGTGGTAGGGAATCCTATAATTGCTTATTACATCCAAATAATACTCGCATAAGTAACTGATTGATTCTTTGAATAGGCCACTGAGTCACTTCCTTGTTTTGCTACTAGCTTAGATAGAAACTGGATCAAACTCAGGAAGTGTACTTTTGACTCAGGTAAAAATAAAGGTCTCAGCTGCTGCTCAGGTGGTATATCAGGTTGTTTTCTTGCAGATGCTGGTAGGATTACAGCAAAGCACTCTCCATGTGTCAGCTCACATCAACTCCAATTACAGTGTCATTCTGTTGCCAATGGAATACTTAGCCTTAGTTGTGTGCGCAACTTAACATTTATCATTGTTTTAGAGGTGCTTTGTTTAAAGGGAACTGAGGGTTGTAATCTATTTTTATGGACACAGGAGACTCTATGCCTTAAACTGTGGCATGAGAGGCAAAAGTCAACAAGGGATAGTTTCTCCTTCTTTGCACTATTTCCATGCTGGGAAAATCTGCCTTTACCTGCTTATTTATTCCTGCATGCAGCTAAAGGTACAGAGTGTAATAGCATAAGAAGAGCCTACTGGATCAGGCCAATGGCCGATCGAGTCCAGCATCCTGTTCTCAATGTGGTCCACCAAACACCTATGGGAAACTCCCAAAAAGGACCCAAGCACTTTCTCCCGAGGTCTGCAACTGGTGTTCAGAAGCATTACTGCCTCTGATTGTGGAAACAGAGCATAGGCATCTTGGCTAGTAGCTCTTAATAGGCTTATCCTCCATGAATTTGCCTAAACCTCTTTTAAAGCCATCTTAATTGGTGGCCATCAGTGCCTCCTGGGGTGGTGAGTTCCATAGTTTAACTATGTGCTGCATGAAAAAGTACTTTCTCTTATCTGTCCTGATTTTTTTCTGAATCTTCCAACATTCAGCATCATTTGATGTGCATGAGTTCCAGTGTGATGAGAGAGGGAGAAAAACTTTTCTCTATTTAATTTTCCCATGCCATGCATCATTTTATGAGCTTCTATCATGTAACGTCTTATTCGACTTCTCTCAGAAATAAAAAGTCCCCAGAGCAGAAAATGAGATGCCAAACCATGTCAGTATTCAAATATGGGCCAAAATGTTCTTAATGTTCTTAACTGGAACAACTGTGTATCATCTGAACAATTTCAGACCTATATACTTTGCCCTGAGGACTTCTCAGAGCAATCACTCTGTAACTTACAGAGAAAT
This sequence comes from Podarcis gaigeae, assembly GCF_964106915.1. Classification (NCBI taxonomy): domain Eukaryota; kingdom Metazoa; phylum Chordata; class Lepidosauria; order Squamata; family Lacertidae; genus Podarcis; species Podarcis gaigeae. Next base: position 77,877,930 of record NC_139678.1, on the reverse strand, counting down.
TTGAATTTTCTGCTGCTTCTGAGGCTCTGCAGAGCAACAGAGCTAGTGTCCCATGAACAGCCTGGCCACTCAGTGATGAAAAGGGTGGGAGGGAAGACAGATTGGACCCAATCCCTAGGTAGCTCCAGGCCAGGATTGGTTCCTACATTAGCCAGCACCAGTTGTGGCAGCAACTTAGTTCTAGCAGATCTCAGGGCAACCCAGGCTCACCCTCGGACCATGCTATTTTGGGGCTTCTTCTTTGCAGGAATACTGCTAGTGCAATTTCCACCTGCCTTCCTGTTTGAAGACTGAAAGGAATGGGAGATCTGCACCAGTGGAAATGCAGCTGAGCTGGCAGAAGTGAGCAGAAGGAAGCCTCTGCTCAATCCAAGAACCCCACAGTCAGTGTAAGGGAGTTTGGATTGCAGCTTTAATCTCTCTGAAGTACTGAAAGATCTGTACTATTGGTTTGTTTTTTCCTTGTGAGGCTTTTAAAAAGCTGTTAGTGATATTAAACAAAACTGAAAGCCAGCAATATTTGTGCCATAAATAGAACAAGCTGGGACTCGCTCCAAAGGGGAAAAAATGATGATATTTTACTTTAAAATGCTAGTGGAGTGAAAGACCAATGGGAACACGACATAGGGTATGAATAAACCCAACCCAATGGTCGAAACTGTGCACTAACCCACCCGTTAAACCCTTCTCAGGCAAGAGGAGGGAACTTACTTTGAAACTTATCTACAGATAGTACCTAGCACCACTGGCAGAGGAATGGGGGGGGGCTGGGGGGAGCGCACTGCCCCAGGCACCATTGGGGAAGGGAGTACCATCACAGCTGCTTCCCGGACATGCACCGCGCACCCCCCACTGTGCTGGGCACCACGCCCCTGCAAGCAGCACGCCATGCCCCCAGGACGCATGCCACACCCCCATGGGCAGCATACCACACCCCCAGGAGTGCCATGCCATGCCCTCACCTGGTCTCCGCCCCTCGTGCTGTAGCATGCCACTTCACCACTGCCTAACACCACATGAGCTGGCAGTGATGCACCCAGGAACTTCACCTAGGTTCTGGAGAGGATGCACCACCATGAGAACACACCTCCACATGTGGTGGGAATGCCCTAAAATTCAATCCTTTTGGGTATCGTCTTACAAGAAATCTGCAAAACAACAAAACAGGTAATAGAAGCAATTCTAGCATAGGCCATACTATACTAATAATGCACACTTACATGACAGAGAACTCATAAGTCACATTCTCTCAGCAGCTAGGAGTGTCATAACCAGACACTGGAGGAAACTATCAGGAGTGTCCATGGACCACTGGTACCAAACTGTATGGAAAACCACCCTACTAGAAAAGCTAACTAACAAACAAACAATCACAAGGACAAACAAAGGAAGGTGCCTTCACCTTGGCGTGGCTCCTTTTTATTACATACACAGGCCAACAAGACAGTGACTGATCCTCCCCAACATCATATGAATCAATATGGCTAAATTAACCCAGCAACACCTCCACCTCACACACATCAACAAAACACACTGCAACCATTCAACTACAACCCACCACACCCTGGGCTCCTGTGATCTCTTACTCTGCCAGCAAAAATAAGACACCTGTCCACGTGATGCTGACAAAAAAATGTGCCACTCATATACTATGTAAAGAATGAAAGCTTAATGTCTCCCTCACCTACCTCGCTCTTTCCCCTTCCCCCCTCCACCTCTCTTTCCCCTTTCACAAAAAGTGTTTCAAATTGACTGTAATTTACTTGTATGAAGGATTCTTCAATTTGAAAACAGACACTGAATGTACTTTTGTTACTTTGGGAAATATAATAATAATAATCATCATCATCTAGTGGAGTGGATCTATATTCACTGTCCAGTGCTTGGGGCTGCTAATGTGAAGGTGGCACTTGTTTAACATAATGGGAAGAAAACTAAGGCTACAGTACTATGCTCAACTTGTGCATATCTTTCAATAAATGCTTTCATGGATGATTTTTTAATTGTATTTTAACTGCAATTTGTCACTTGTATAAAAAATCCTGTACTGTGAGACTGCACACCTAAGTACACTTAGTATGCAAAATATCATATTGATCTCAGATTTACTTCCAAGTAAGCAAGTACTAGATTGGATTACACTAGATTTCACAATCTGGTGCTCTACAGATGTTTTGGTAACAACTTACAGAAGCCTCCGTAGTGATTTGGGGTGGAAATTTTTAGAGTGCTGAATTTTCCTGTGGAATTTTTCCCATTTCATACATTCATTAGTAACAATGGACAGACACAAATTGCAAATCCAATATTAGGCAAGTTTGGCAGTTTCCACGTTTTTAACCTTGTCCGCTAAATAAAAGTAACTTAAACATGCTAGATTAGCTCACTTCCTGTGGTTTCTGATATCAGATTTTTTCTGATGCAAACTGAGAATTTTTCAGTGCAAAAGTTCCCTTTACATAATAGCCTAATTTGCACCATTTTTTTCCCCTGGAAAGCCCACGTAACTGGGCCCCAGCTGACAGGGCCAACAGTCAGGGTGAAGAGAGTTGGGAGTCCAAAAACATCTGAAGGGAAGGCTGCATTAAACAACTGCAACATATATGCAACTCAGCTTCCAGCCCTGCCTCTTGTTATTATCATCACATAAGATGGTGACTTCATACGTAAGTGTTAGCAGCTAATTATGTAGCTAGTAATATAGAGTACTATGGCTATGCAGACCTATGCCATTCAACAAGTCATTGTCTCTTTTTACTAAATTTGCCCTTGTTTTGTTAAACTAGGTTAAATGTACTACTCTAGAGCTCCTGGAATGCATTGCAATTTCTAGCAATAAGAGGAGGAAGAATGAGAAATGGATTTGATCCAGCTCTGATTAATGCAAGGGCAAATATTTGCCATGACTTATTGCAGGAGTATGGGGTGGAACTGGATTAGGTAATTCAGTTTGAGATAGAGACAAAGCTAAGACTATAACATTAATATCCCAACTGTAAACATACATTATGGTAAGTATAAAGTCCCACTAATTTCAGTGGAACATCCAACCAAAATTTTTTTGGAATGAATCTGTGGGGCTTGCACATGCAAAGTTTAAATGTCACCGAATAACAACACTTTTGCAGTGGTGTCTTTACCTGCCCCATGCCTGACCATGTAGGACACCAGGTGTGGGATGGGTGGTTGTGGCTTGGGGAGCACAGCCCCTCCCGACCGAAATAGGACTCCTGCCAATTAGGTCCATGGAAAGCTCCCGACTTCTGTTATATTCTTTCTGCTGAGTCACTTATGAAAATAACTTCAAAACCTTCGAACAAGGAAGTGCAGATTCCTGATTCAACCTACCAAGTGGATCTGCCGGTGCTGTAGAGCCAGGATTCCTGGTGCGAGCGGCAGCCTCATTTGTCACCAGGTAGTTAAGAGTCCCAAACTCCCAACGAAGTGGCCTTGGAAGAGGTAAGCGTTGGCTTTGGTCAGGTGTTTGTTTACCTAAAAGCTATGGGGAAAGGCCCAGGAAAACTTGGCAATGCTCTGGATGCAACGTGATTGGCCTCAGGGGAAAGCTCTCCTAGAGCTAGGGAACGATTCCAAAACCCGCCTTCTGCCACGGATATCGATTTCAAAAAGAATCGCAAGCTCGTCTTCCTCCAAACTTTGGGAATCTGCTGGCTGGCAGCGGAAGGAGAGCAAACGGCGCTTCCTGCTCTCCCCCGCTGCTCTCTTGTACTTCTGCCCATACCTGGCATAGCGGGGGGCGGGGCGGAGCCCGGGGCTGGGGAGGCGGGGCTGGCCAATGGGAGGAGCGCGAGCCGGGCGCTCCGGGCCGGTGCGCTGAGGCGAGGCTGCAGGTTGCGGAGACCAAGCGAAGCGTCGCATTTCTTCTGCCAGGAGCTCAGCTGGGAGAAGTGCGCGCGCGCGCCGTGCCAGCCGAGGCTCCTAGTGCGCGAGCGAGCGAGCGAGCCAGCAACTTGCTGCAACCCTCGCGGGGGGCCGTGGCCGTGGGGGGCGCTTTACGAAACCCGGAGCCAGAAGAGCGAAGCGGAATGCTGCACGACGACACCGAGGGGCCAGCTCGCCCACTGGAGGGGAGCGGGTGACCTTGCGCCGCGGGAGGCAGGAGCAGTTCTGCCAGCGCCGAGAGAAGGCGGAAAGAAGCCGCACAGCCGCCGCCGGAGGGGCTGGACTCGGGAAAGAGGATTTGCTCGGCTGTTTCTGTCCCGGCTTAAGCGAGCGGAGACTCGGCCAGGTAAGGGAGTGTGCGCGCCATGGACTCTCGGGTCGCTCTTTCTCCCTGCCTCCCACACGGACACCGTTTCCGTGTTGTCCCGTGCGATTTACCCGCCTCCTGCCTTTACTTTTGGAGCCCCAGAACCCCCTTCTCTCCAGTCCCGCCTCTTCACACAATTATACCCCCCTCCGCCCGCTTCCCTCGCGGGAGCCGCAACAGATGCCTCTTCTTTTCTCCCGCTGGTCGCCGGGAACGTCTCTCGCTCTCCCTTGGTTTCCTTGGACCTTTGTATTGTGGGCCCCCTCCTGCCATGGGCAGCGCCTTCCACAAGTTGGGACTCAGCCGCTGGGCGAATCACCCGGCACTTTTATTTCCCCCTGCTGGTCCCCTACTGGGGGAGGGTGGGGCCACCTCGCGATCTGCCTGCCGTTTCCATTCCTTGGGGAAAATCCACTCGCTCGCAGCCTTCGGCGGAGCGGCTTAGCCTGTTCAACCTGCTCGCGTCTCTTTGCTTCGGCCCCCGAGAGTCGCACATATTTGAGGACCGAGTCTCTGGCTCCGCCGTTTGCCTATTGGCTCCTGGGCTTTTCAGAAGATGCTCAGCCTGCCGTAAAATCAGATTATATGGCCTTGCGGGCTTAATTCTTCTGGCGGCGCGGCGGGATGGGCTTCCCTCTCCCTATGTAAAGTTAGTTGATTTTTTTCCTACCCCCCCCAAACCGTGAGAAGATCTCATTGCGATGTTGAAACTGAAGCACGCATTGGCCATTGAAGCTTGAACCGCAAACACCCACCAAATGCACCGCAATGTATTGTGATTTACAGTCAGCTGAGGCTCAGCTATGCATACATGTTCCTTGTTGCGCTAGATTTATAAGCATGTGGCCTCTTCCTTGAACTCTGCTATTTGACCCACCCTACCCCTAAGGCTCAGAGCATGTATCAACAGCTATAAAAAAAGAAACCAGTCTGTGAATGCATGTGAGCTGTACCAGAAACCTCTTATCAGTAAACGTGCATAACAGTAGGCTAGAAGACTGCAATCCTCTGTACTTATTTGGAAGTACAGTGTTTAAGACTTTGGTGCAATATTTTCTCCTCCTCCTTTCTTCTGAAAATGTAATTGTTTCCCCCCAACACAGTTCTCTATCTGCTCAAGAACATCTTGTATTAGAAACATTTTACTGTACCAAGCAACTATCAAAGTGATTGGTAGGAGGCGAGGATGAGTAGGCACAGGTGGCACCAACAGTGCAGCAGACTTCGTTTTAATTGCACTTGTTGTGTTTACACTCAGCCTGGCAACAGGTTTTCTGCTTTTCCGCGAGGCTCCATCTAAAGTTAAGGAGATGAAACAAACAGCCTTTTCCATTATGTAACTTTATACACTTCCCTGCATTAATAAATCCCTTTGCAACCAATGCTGAACTGCCAGTTGCTTTGCATTTGCTTTGACTTTCAGACATAATAAACTGAGAGTAGAAGGAAGGCATCTTGTAGAGCTTGGCTAACAATGTAATATTTGCGACTTTTCAGCAGAGACCAATTTGCATGTGCTTCCCTTTTCCTGATGCAGACACGCAGCAGCTTCACTAGTCAGTCCATGGAGTAGAATAAGCCCCTTTAGAAGTGATACCTATAAGCAGATTCTCTGGATAAGGTAAACATGTGTGAATCTGCCATAAACAGCTATGCCTGTTGTGTAAATCTGGCTGCTCCCCTTGGGCTTGTCCTGTGCTCAACCCCTTTCCCCAAGTGACTTCCTGTATTAGGTGGCATTGTTGGATCATGTGACCCTGGGTTGGAACCCTCTGGGGGTTTGTGCGGAGTTTCGTTACTGACTTGGGTTGTGACCTTACACAAATTACTCTTCTGTTGACAAAAGCAAGGTAGCGTACATCAAAAGGATTCATTTGATTTACTCATGCACCTTATTGGGTTCTAATTATAATCACCCAGAAGAGGCTTGGCGGTTGTTATGGAAGGTTTGGTCAGTGAAAGCCTCAGTGCAACATGCAGTAGACATTTTAATTTAAAAAAAAGCATGAAGGAAGGAATTAAAATGAGGCAAATACTATCCTGACCTTATGGAGATGAGCAAGTTCCAGGTGGGTAATGCAGTGAATGTATTCCAGAGCTCACCATATGTTGAGTTTTATGTGCACTGTTCAAACTCAAATGAGTACAGGATTCCTTGAGATAAGGAAATCATAGGTATTGAGTGGTGGCGCTGGCTGCATCACCTGCAAAAAACCCCCAGCTACCCCTCCCAGCTATGGCTCTGGGCTGCATCACTGTCTAATGTACTACAAAGGCTATAGCAAAACGTTCTCTCCAACTCCAGCTATCCAACAACACTGTTCAAAGATAGACAGTTGAAGTAAAAAGCCTAGAAGGCAATATGGGGCATATGCAATATTGAAAGGATAAACCATGGCTCCAACTTTAATATTTTCTAATGTATAAGCAGAATCTAATGAAAAGGAATACTATCTTTAAATAATTTGTTGTATACATTGTATGTAGATTACTCAAAGCTGTAAGAAATTGCTGAATGAAAAGGTATTAAAATATATTCTGATTTGATAGTACAAACACTTAAACAGGGAATGCCTTACATTTTTTGTCCTCCTTGTCTAAAGGAACAGTACAGTGGTACCTTGGTTTGCAACCGTTTTGGATTACAATCGTTTTGGATTACAACCATGTCAAACTCAGAAGTGTGTGTCCCTTTTTTTGGATTACAATCTTTTTTCTTTTTTTTAAATTACAACCCATTTTTTGGAGGCCCCATTGGCAAAAGCACGCCTTAGGTTACAGCCTATTTTAGTTTACAACCGGACCTCCGGAACGGATTATGGTTGTAAACCAAGGTAGCACTGTAATTCTATTTTTTATTACAACAGTATGATAGATATAATAGATATGGAGTTTATCTTTAACAGGTTATAGCAAAATGCTACACTGTATCTATGTGGCCTTTTTCATATGCTTCAGTCATGCTCAAGGAACAGGAAATTTTATGTCTAGACCAAGCCACAGCATGTATCAAAATGCTTTTATAATTTTTTTTTTGAAAAATACATTGAATTTTGCATAACTCACTGTCACCATCTAGTGTCACATTTGTATATTGCACTTTACAACAGATTTAAAACGTTTTATTTGCAGCTGTGTAGCTGAGTCCTTAGTGTTACTACCCCTCTACATGAGATTGGATTAGTGCGTGAGAAGAATTCTGATGGGGATTCACAAAAGGGAGCAACATGCGTTGGTGAAGTCTTTTCAGTGACCACTGTGGGATGGATGTATTTACCTTGGTATGTTTAATGGAAGTCCTTATGGAATAAGACAGTAATCTGTTGTATCTGATAGACTGCCAGTAGGTCCAAGTCTATTTACTAATGGCAAAAAGCTACTCCAAGTTCACATAGATTTGCTTAATGCTGATGATATGTATCTCTGAAGTGTTGTGGGATTTAAGTGCCATCACAACACATTCCTAACCATGTCTACTCAGAAGCAAGGCCTATTGAATGCAGGGGATTTAATCTCTGGTAAATAGGGTTACGATTACTGAGCCTTGGCTTCTGATGCTTCCCCCCCCCCCGATGTTCAAAGTATCTGTTAGATATTCATGTTAAATGTAGTTTACTCAGAAGTAATTGAGGAAAGTAATTGTAGGATTCAGTCTTAATTACCATTGAAACTACCACTTGACATGTGTTGCTAGAAAAATTAAGTTCCTTTAGAATGCTGTTAAAACTATTTCATTATGTATATGTGCCTTCTTGACATTTGTAGGATTTACCGTATTTTTTGCTCTATTAGACTCACTTTTTCCCTCCTAAAAAGTAAGGGGAAATGTGTGTGCATCTTATGGAGCGAATGCAGGCTGCACAGCTATCCCAGAAGCCAGAACAGCAAGAGGGATCGCTGCTTTCTCTGAGCAGCGATCCCTCTTGTTGTTCTGGCTTCTGAGATTCAGAATCTTTTTTTTCTTGTTTTCCTCCTCCAAAAACTAGGTTCGTCTTACGGTCTGGTGCATCTTATAGAGCGAAAAATACGGTAAGTGCAGTTGAGCATTTAAGATGAGTGGTGTTCTGTGGGACTAGGCATGCTTAACATGCAAAGTATGTCTCATAATGAAAGTCCATAACAAAGCTATTACAGGACAGAGGTGAGAAAGCTTCTTTATTTACCATCTGCATACAAGGCAGAGTTGAGAATGCATTCTCAGTTAGCATGCACATACTGTTCATATTGAACCATTTGCTCAGAATTGTATTGACTTAACAATACCATTTTAAATTGGCTACTGTCTGATTGCAGAATATAGCAAAGTGAAAGATGAAGCTCCAGGATGTTGCCCTAGAATCTGTAACTGTTAGAATTATTTATTTTGCTAAAAATATGAAGATATCCTTTGATGATTAATGAATATGGTGTAAATAGGCAAGCTCTCTTTGATTGCATATGCTTTGAGTACACTTTGTCATCATCAAGATTTGTGTGCCCACTACATCTGTAGTCCAAAAACTGTAGTTTTGACTAGCAGTTACTAATTACAACATTTGGGATATGTAGAGGTGTGGGAGAGAAGCATGTGTGTGTGTACTTGGTTTGTGCGCTGAGGAATATAAGTTATGTAAAAGCTTGTGTGTGAAAAGATTAAAGATACTTGAACTAACTAGCAAGTTGTAGGTGGAGTCTTGGTTGGGAAACATGGCTGTCAATGTTTTGCTGCAGAATGTACATGCTAAGGTCATCATTTGACAGACAGTGTTGTTCATTTCATTCCATGAATACAGATTTGAATTGGGCTAAATCATTAAAAAGAAGCACTAATCTCTATTACACTAAATTTTAAATTGGGTAGGATGCTATTAAAATATGTCAACTGGTGGGTTGTGATCAGTCACTGGGTCACTCATGAGTGGCCCTGTGTGGTCTGCATGTGGTTCTCACAAAAACAGGAGAGAAAAACTGACTCTTTATAGAACAGCCCCTGGTGAAAGAGGGAATCCTTTCCAAAACATGTTAGACACCATGAAAGTTGCTTTTCTCAGGAAGTGTCAATCTGCCACCACTTTTGTTAGCTGCTGATTTGTTATGAATGACACACAGGCCCAAAGGAAAAGGAGCTTATACATGCTAGGGGAAAAGAAAAGAAAAGCTAAAGTGAGTATTGATGCAGAAGTCATTGACTAGGCTGCTTCAAATGAAAGTCAAAATGGGAGACAGAAACTTAAAAAAAAATGAAATAAATGTGGGTGTCATGTTGAAGGTAGTCCTTGCATCTCAAAAGATTGCTGTTAAATATATCGGATTAGAACAATTGATTTCTTTGCTTATCTGGATGTTATACGTGTTTGGCTCTTGTGAGTTTTCCCTTATGCTTCAGTGAGAAATAGGCGCAGGGAGATAAGGATTTCACTTCAGTGAAATATGTGGGAGTAGCTTGGGTATGCTGCCAAATCACAATACGTTAATTATGATCTTCAGGTTGTAGCTGACTGTTTAATTCCTGATATACCAAAAAGTAGAGGTTTGTTTCCTTTCCCCATGGAACAAAACCAGCATGCCTTGCTCCTGATATGGAAGTGATCTAATCAAGAGCACAAATTGCCACTGGTGATTAAGGGTGGTAATTCAACTTCGTTTTACTCAAGAGTGGACCCATTGAAATTAATAAACATGACAGAGCTAACTATCATAATTTCAGTGGGTAAGATTTCGTTGACTACCACCCTCAAAATATTGGGTCTGGAGCCTATGTTGCTAGAGAGCAATGAACCTCTTTCATTGCTAGTGTTCAGTCCTCAAAGTTATGAAGTACTAGAAAATAAGAATGGTTGTGGATTTATGCAGAAGAGCTTTTCTTTCAGTATGAAGTAATGGCAACCAGGTGACACTCTGTACAGCAGGGATGGGGACCAAGTGGCCCCCTACATGCTGTTGGACTCTGGCTGTTGACTATGCCAGCCAGCACTGTGATGGCTGGAGCTGATGGAACTTGTAGTCCAAAATGTCTGAAGGGAACCTGGTGTGCGAAGTAGTATCTTCGTCTCTCCGTGAATAGTTTGTTGCAGTGTTGTGATTTGGTTAAAAGATCAGTACTGGAGAGCCGTTATTGTATGAGGGTATATCTATGCTAAACGCCTGTCTGAGGAATATATTTTTGTTTCAAGAGGCTATTGAGAACCGAAATCCCTGGCTTCCCACCCTTCCCCTATAATGGATAAATATTTCTCCCCTCTAAGGGAAAAGAAATTGTTCCCTTCAGTTCCATGTTGACATTTTCTCTGAGCTTATAACATAATGTTTGAAAATATCAAGGTAACACTCCACCATCTGGATATAATACTGACAGCAGCTGTGTTTGTAGCTAGATGAGGCAGATGTGCAAAGTGTAGAAGGGGAAGCTGAGGCAGAGAAAGGAGCATTGTCTTAACTCAGAATACTTGTAAATGATTGCATTCCACTATGTTGATTACGACCCTTTTCTGGGACTTTTCTTGTCTGTTTGACTCTTGGACATGGGTTGTCAGTTTGTCAGTTAATATTAAGTCGCAGAGTTGTGTGATTCATATCTCAAACAAGTATGTATTTAGAGTCTTCCAATACCTTGCAATAATAAGCCACATAGCAGTCATCAGGTGAGTAATGAGATTGAGATCTTAGTGGGAAAGTTGTTGAACACTTTCTGAATAATATGATAAAGTGCTATTTTAGGATCCAAAGTGGTTTTGCTGCACTATCAGGTATTTGGGATGCTGTGAATCAATGCAGTGACTTTTTAATGTAAAGATAGTTGGTATAGGTTTGTGCATAGATGACGTTATGTCGGTATCTTAGAACTGGGAATGCGAGGGGTTGGTTCATTGTCTGATTACTAGACTGCTGAAGTGGTCACTAAATCTCTTTAGGATTTTAATATTTGTGAAGATGGGCACTACCATGTCAGTTTTATCTGCACAGTCCTTCTGGCCATCATATGATTATTTTTTTCTCACCATGTTGTATTGCAAGCTGAGCTGATATTTGTATGCTGATGAAGTCCAGATTGGTTTTTGACACCTGGTGTCAGTTGCTGACCCTCCCACTCCAACAGATTGTGATTGGGTGTTAAAAGCCAATTCAACACATCAGCCAATATAGATAGAACTATGGTTATGGCTGTATAGCTGGACACCATTAAAACAAGCTGTGTAGCATTTGATCTGCACATAGGCTTCTACCTCCACTCAGTTGAATTGCAACATAATGTCAGTTGAGCATTAAGCCCTAATGTGACAGGTAGACACTGACCAGAACCAGTTTGTTTATTTTTGGGGAAAATGCAAGCCAAGTCCTAGGAGATGGGAGACGTGCTATGCATTATGCTTGAAACATCTTTCCCTGTTGCTGTTGCATAAGTATGAAGAGCACAGGTAAAATAAATGTATCTGATAACGGCAGCATTGACATGATTACTCGGAGCTATTCTGTGATACCTTTCCTCTCTGTTCAATTTAAAAAGACCACCTGCTGAGAAGCAATGATTTGTACTTTGGCAGCTGAACACAAGCTGCTTAGCTTGTGAAGGGTGAGATAACGCTGTGAGTTTTTCTGAAAGATAACAGACTGAATTGCTTAACTGCAGGCATGGCTCAGTTTGAGCGGGGGTGGGGGGGTGGGGAGAGACCCATTATGAATGTTTTCTGATTAGGATTTATGACCCCCCCCCCGACTAATTAATAACATACACTGCTCCCAAAAGTGGGCACTTGCAAAACACACCAGTATCCTGACCAAATATTTCAGCCTTGAATGAATGATTGGCTACTTGTTCAGTCCTCTGAAAGGGTTGGTTTTTACGGATTTTAAAACTTCTTGTTGTAAATGAATATTAATGAAAGTGTTTGCACACCATTACTGGAAAAAATGTAGCAAAAACCTTCAAGCATACATGAAACTTGGATTTGTTAAGAAACATTCTCTCTCTATGATTCTTAAAGAGTTCCTGAAGGCTTGTTGAATACACATATGTGAAATTTGTGTTCCTACAAAACAAAACCCTACATGGGAATATGGTAACTATTAAAAGTGATCGATTAAACAAAAACCTCACACCACAAAACTAATGCCTAACTACACTGTCACCTTGAAAGCTTGACTCTATGCACATTTACCTCAGAGGTACCACAGAGCTCAGTGGCACATGCTCTTAAGCAGGGGTCCGCAAGAGCTACAACCACTGCTGGAGGCAGATGCATAAGAGGAGGGTGAAAGACACACTGTCATCTGCTTCCCTCACTTCTGCCCTGGATGCTTACTACATCTCAAGTAGTCTTGCATAAACATCAAGCCTTAGTGAGTGGCTGAAGCTATTATGCTTATCCTTCTAACATGGAGAAGGTGCCTTATTGGTACCTTGTAGGCATGCCAAGGGACGCGGGTGGCGCTGTGGTCTAAACCACTGAGCCTAGGACTTCCCAATCAGAAGGTCGGCGGTTCAAATCCCCGCGACGCGGTGAGCTCCCGTTTCTCTGTCCCAGCTCCTGCCAACCTAGCAAGTAGATAAATAGGTACTGCTCCGGCAGGAAGGTAAACGGCGTTTCCGTGCGCTGCTCTGGTTCGCCAGAAGTGGCTTAGTCATGCTGGCCACATGACCCGGAAGCTGTACGCTGGCTCCCTTGGCCAATAAAGCGAGATGAGCCCCCGCAACCCCAGAGTCGGTCACGACTGGAACTAATGGTCCAGGGGTCCCTTTACCCTTTACCTTTACCTAGCCATGCCATCACCCTGCTAGTCTGGCATAAAAAGTCTGGGTCTCTCCCTCGTCCTATTTCTTTATTGACCTGTGTGAGAAGTCTGATTTGACATGTGGCCTTTTCATCCTTTGCTATTAATTACTAATTGATTATAGCTAGTTCTTCCTTAGGGCGGAATTATCATATTTAAATTTATGTCCAAGTGATTTTGTATCTTGTTTGCTGTAGCAGGGGCGCATGTGTGCATTGCTGGCTAAAATGTGGGTTGTTAGAACAAAGTTTCTTTGTTAGCCTGGGGAGCGCAAAACAGTGTGTGGGCCACAGCATTGTTAGAGGTCAATTCAGACAATATATATATTGGCAGTGTTTTAAAATTCTGTTTGATAATGTTTAAATTTCCCTCTAATAAGTTACCCAATTTCACTTTTGAAAACAATAACTGTATGTGCACCTTTTTCCAGCAAGGAATTCTGTAGTGCAGCCAATCCCTCCAGGGCCTTCAAATCTGGTTTAATAGTAACAATGAGTCAAATATTCAGAACCGTTTTTTTGGCAAATGGTGGGGAGAATGCTGAATGGGGTATTTTATTTATGTATCTTGCTTTTTCTGGTTGTAAATTACTATTTAACACCTGTACCTGTTAGATTTCAGAAGCAATTTATTGTAGTTGCAGCATTATTCCCTGGTCAGCTGTGGCTTTCAGGGTCCCCAAACAGCTGCTATCTTTAACCTGGCAAGAAATAGCCAGTCATTTATTTGCCTGATTCTTAAATGGCAAGAACATTGTGATTCCTAGAATTGCTGCAAAGATTAGTTATATGGAGCAACACAAAACTACTTTCTTGACTCATTACTTTATCAGAATGATTCATGATAAAGATGTGCAATTTCCACTAGATTACATTATTTTCCCTCCCCTGTCCTTATGCTTGTTTGTTGAAAGTGGAAAAAGTAAATAAATAAAAAGATACATTGCTAGTGCTGCTCACTGTTCAAATGCTTGCCAAATTTTTACATGTTTGGGAATCAGAACCATGCCTGTGTTTTTGATCAGTTCCAAAAAAAGACAGAAGAAGTGTACAGCAGCTTCTGTTTTTTGGGTACTGTATTTGGCTTGAATTCAGTAAAGATAACATTTAAAGACTGCACCATGTTTAGAGTAGAGTTTGAGAGATGAGTTTCTGCAGCTTGTAAGCTTCCAGTACAGTATTTGATGAAAACTTTTATCATGGGGTGCAGTGGGGAGAGAACAAAGTGCAGATTCAAACCCAAAATGGTTGTAATTGCATTCACTGGTTTGCCATGTAGGGTCTGTTTCAACTGGAGGATATTTCTAACCTTTCTTTTTCTCATCTTGGAATTGATGGATACCTCCTTATTTTAAAGGATTTGTCTTGTTTATAGAGTTTTGAAATCCCTTTTTCCAGAGTGCTGTTACCTATTTAACTAACTTTACACAATTGCAGAACAATAAATCTGCTCAGGATCATACAATCCGCACTCTGAGTTGAAAATGGTGGCATATCTCTTAGGTTCCAGGTAGTGTACTTCAAAAGGCAAGATCGTATCTCCTTTTAATGTTCTGAATTGTAACTCACACTCTGGACTAGCAGTATTTTTTTTAAAAAACATATTCTATGTTTGTACAATATGCGTCTCTTACTATTAAAGATGGTGGTGTGATGATAATAATAAACAGTTCCAGCTGAGACAGGCTAAATGGACAATAGCAGGAGTAACAACAACTTTCATGTGGTATTTGAGCAATATTGTCATGAACACCATTCCACCCACCCTGTGATGCAAGCCAGACTGGAAGTGCTTTGTGAATTTATTCACAAGTAAGTTTTCTACTGTAATGAAAGTGGAGGCAAAGAGTGTCTGCTTATGGCCTTCTTTGCACAACTGTCAATTAAGCTACCTGGTTTGCTGCCACCACACTCCCCTTTAGTACCCTCTGCACCCAGGTGGAAGTGATTTCTTGCAGTCCAAAGCATGTATGTTTAAAATGACAGCTGTGCTTCCTGGGCAAATTCTTCTCAACTTATTGGGAAAGCAGGGCTAGCTCCCATCCCAGAGATCAGAGCAGCCTGCTCCCCACAACCCCTGGTCAGGCCACACTCATTCACACCACTAGTATGCGTCCAGTGTGTAGGCATGTGGGAGATTGCCAGTTCTATGGATTATTGCATTAACACAGCCAAGAACCCCACAGCCAATTTATATAAAATTTATTAAAAAAATAAACAAGGAAGAAGATGACAATAGGCACAAAGCAGAGTGTTGTTTCAAGGTGAAAAAACCAAAAAGAACCATCTAGCTATTCTTTCCTTCTCTAATTAAAACAGACTTCTGGTCTCCTCATAAGTAAAACAACACAGATGGTTAGTTGCAGGTTTTCTGATGGTGGGGGACAAAGACTGTATGGGCACAGCACATTTTAAAATGTTCTGTATCCCAGTTAGCCTTGAGTGACCACTGGTGGTTTCCAGCTAATTACCACTGGGTTTTCCCTGCCTCTCTGCTAGGCATTCTAATCTGTAACCCATGGATTTGGAAAAAGACAAGCCTTTCTTCCTAAGACATGGAGGACAGAGATCAGGACCTTTTTGTTACAGCCATTCCTCTGTGCACCATAGCAGTAAGTCAAGGATAACCTCTGGACTCGAGGGTAGTCTAGTCACCTGAGAGGAAGAAAACAACTGGTCACTGCAAATCAGGGCACAATCCTGTTCCTCCCATTTACCTGTCCTTTTAAGCCTTGCATGTGATCCCAAGACTGCTCCACCTGCTTGCCTAGCCAATCTGGTGGGTAAGCAAATCCACCCAACCCCAGAGTTTAAATTAACAAAGTGTATTTAAAAGCAATAAAAGATAGCAATAAAAGAGACTAATGAAAGAACATACAGAATTCTAAATTGTATACTTACGTTGACTTACATAAGATCAGCATCAGGCTTGCCAGATGCAAGGGCCTCTCCCTAGTGATCCATAAGAGATGACATAACACAGTAAATAGCCCTCCCCATCAGGGTGACTAGATAGGGGAATGATTGGCAGATCAATGGAATTCTACCAGTCAGGAGCCATCCAGGCTGGGCAGGGTCTGCTTCTGGTTCAGTGAGTGTCTTGGGGTGATTCAGAATGTTTATTACAAACTAGGAAAAGGAGATGAAAGAAGAACTGGGATGTCAGTTCCCATCTACCAGGGGCTCAGCAGATTCAGAACCCACAACCTTGTCTTGTAGATTCAGTTGAAATAAATAGGGAGGAAATAAACCTGAATAAACTGAAAGAAATAAACTCAAGAGGTTTAGCAATTCTCCACAAATTCTCATTTACTATACCTGAGATCTTGTAGTCCCTGGATATTTGTTATCTATTACTAGCATCCCTCTGTCTTAGTCAGACAACTTTTCCCAAGGTTTCGGAAATAAAAGAGGGGTGATGATATGCAAGATATTGTGGAACCGCTTTCCGAAGTGGAGGAGCTATGACACTGATTGAGTGGTTGTGATGGTTTGTCATCTTTATCTATTGAGAGGGGAGTGATTCTCCAACTGAAAGCATTTGTCCTCATACAGTTAACTGTGATCTGGCTTCAAACACACTTGCATCATGGCGGGATTGCTAAAATAACTATGGAGAGCTCCAGCTAAGACAGTTTCCTACCACCAAGTATAAAATGGTGCTCTCCCATTGTTGCAAGGGCACACAATGTTGCAGTGTCAAACCCCAGGAAGAGGATGACATGAAAACTGAGAGCTGCTGCTTCTCTCAACCCTTTTTGAAGATAATTTCTGATCGGAATCAGAAGTAGATCTCTCTTATGGGTGAGCACTAGTCATGAGCTTTCTTTATACCATCTATGGTTTCTGGGCATTAAGTATGTGTGGTCAAGTCAAATGTAGAGTTGCTGCTTCTCTATCTTTCCTTCTCTGCAGGCAGGATACTCTGATCTAACCTGTGACTTGCAGATTTAATACATTTAGAAATACAGATGTTTAGTCAGACACAGCTCAGGGGCATTTTTTTTTTTTTGTCCATAGGATTTGTTGTAGTAACTGTCTGGGCCATATAATGAATTCTTGAAAGGCTCAAAAAGCAGAAGGTAATTGAAACTGGACTGCAACTCCCATCATCCCTGGGCTTTGGCCATTCTAGCTTGGGCTGAAAGGAGTTGGGAGTCCCAACAACATTTGGAAGCCTCCATGTTTGCAGGGTGATCCTAACTATGAATTTTTTGAAACGGAAAAAATTGCAAAGAAAGGAGGGGAGGTTTGAAGTCACAGGCACTAACTAGCTCATCCTCATTTTGCAATTGGTTTCTGCTGCAAATTGGTCTCCTGAGCTTGATCCTGGAGAGAACATTGCACACATGAACCAAATGTGGTCCATAGCAGCCACTGCTTAGTGGCTTCTATATAAAGGTTTGTGAAAGTCTTTAAATAGTTTCTAGCATGTCACTGATCACAGAAGAGAACAGACCCGTGAGTCACTATTCCTGGTAGTGCACATTCAGGATTTTGGCATACAGCCTTTCATTACCAACTCATTCTGTTCTCATTCTGGTAGTTGTTTATCCTGTCAATATCACCTGGAATAGCCGAAGTGCATTTTATCACTGGATCATACTTTTACCTTTGAATCCTTGTTTTCTCATTGTCTCTGCTGATTTATTTTACCAAAACAATACTACTCTGTCTCAGTATGATTCTTCCAAATACATTTATCATAAGATCCCCAGGAGTAATAAATATGGCACAAGTATTAGCTATGTTTTCATAAATGCCCTTTCTCTTCTTCCTGCCATCATTTCCCGCTATGTGAGGAGCCCAAGCAGAGGTGTTGAAGAGTTGGTGGGTTGTCGTGGGAAGAATAGCTATCTGTGGATGTAACTAGCTTCCAGGATCAGGCCAACAAATGTTAGTGAAAGTCAGTAGATAATTATTATGACAGCTCACTTGTCATTTTCATTTGATGTGTATTATGTCTGGTAGCTTAATTTACCCTGATTTCATGGGGTTTTCCTGAGGTATTTTCACAAATTGGGCTTAAGCTAAATGTGTGTTCTTTGTGTTAAGGAATTTAAAACATGCCTAATTTTAGGAAAACTTTGCACCATCTTATAACAGTAAACTAGGCAGAATTCTAGGTAAAAGTAAAGGGACCCCTGATCATTAGGCCCACTTGTGGACGACTGGGGTTGCGGCGCTCATCTCACTTTATTGGCCGAGGGAGCCGGCGTACAGCTTCCGGGTCATGTGGCCAGCATGACTAAGCCGCTTCTGGCGAACCAGAGCAGCTCACGGAAACACCGTTTAAAATGGGAGCTAACGTTTCTTAAAGTGTATAGTAGAATTTTAGCTAAGCTGATGGAGGTCTGCCTGTTTTGCACTGAGAAAATTGGTTTGTTAATTATATATACCACTCCTTTTCCTAATGTGGAAATAAGTATTTAATAGTTAGGCCTAAGCAACTGTCAGAATCATTACAGAGAGACATTATGTCATTTTCTAAAATGTGGCTACCTCTGTTCCTTTTATAATTGAAGTTGTGTGACATTATGCTTCAGTATGCCAATACATTCTTGTAATAGGAGCTGTGGTTCAGCCACAACATATCCAACTAGTTCAAGAGGACAGGGCTCCTACACCTTTGATGTAGAAGAGCAGATTTCAGCAGGTAGAACTTGTCATGTAAGATATACCTGATTAAATTTGCTCTTTTGCACAACTATTAAAGGTGCAGGAGCCCTGTTTTTTTCTTCAAGAGGATGCGGAATGACTACTTGTTATATTACCTGAATTGAAAGAAAGTTACCCCTGCTTTTAAAGTAAAAACCCATACAGTATAGGGAACCAATGCAGTACAACAACTCCATTGGCTTTGAACTTTCCCAGAATCTGCTGCTGAAGCCCTATTTGTGTTCACATAAACAGCCATTGTTACACGAGAGAATGGCCAGGTAGAATTAACCTTCCGCTTGAGTAACCAGATAAACTGGAGTGAACATGAGCTGAATGAAAGGACACTTTGTCTGAAAAGGAGTCATGCTGACTTTCCAGCATATGAGCAAGATGATAATATACACATATAGGGTGTACGGAAACATTTTTGCAGCCTGCTTTCTGGCCTTATACATATGTATGCAACATCACTGCAACAAAAAATGTAGATGGTTTCTCAAATAATTAACACAGACTTGTTAATCAACTATCTTACCTTTTGTCTATTAATCGTCTGCCATCTAATATAGTCTCAAGAAATTTGGACTATGGAACCTGTCCACCCAGCCACTGCTGTTTCTAATTGAATCAAATGCAACATTACAGAATCTG
Organism: Podarcis gaigeae; assembly: GCF_964106915.1. Classification (NCBI taxonomy): domain Eukaryota; kingdom Metazoa; phylum Chordata; class Lepidosauria; order Squamata; family Lacertidae; genus Podarcis; species Podarcis gaigeae. Next base: position 77,858,601 of record NC_139678.1, on the reverse strand, counting down.
CATGTGCTGTCTGAGCTTTAAAAGACAAGTACAGCTTTAAAACCGGAAGTTTGTGTGTATATATGGGAGATTGCATATACAAGTACATGCACATTTAATCAGTTTCTTGGATTATGTTGCTGGGTAAAGTTGCAGTAGGGGTTTAAAAGGCAGTGTTTATTTGGATCTCCTACACAGAAAGAAACGTTCTGTATAGTGTAACCACTCACTGTAGCAGTTTCAGCTTTATTTTGTTCATTACAAGCTGTGGCTTCTCCTGCTTTGAAAGTACAGTAAGAAGGAAGTTTGGAATGAACTGGTGTCGTGGAAAATAAAGTTTTGTGCACGAGCCACTCTCTGAATAAATTCTGCTGTGATAGTTTTCAAGCACCTCTGTAACTCAGCAAATGCAACTCAAATAGTCCTGCATTCTTATTCTATTTGCTCCTGCCTTTCCTGTGTCTTCTGTGGTCATATTAGATGGTGAGATCCTTGAGACAGGGACCTACACTTTTGAAGTGTAAAAATAATCACAACAGTAGCCGTTTCACAACTGTAGACCTTTGTTTCTTCTAAGTATGGTATGCGAAACAGGACTGCTGCCTTTCTATTTATTTTATTTTTATTCATTTATTAAATGTATATAACGCCCTTCATCCATAGATCTCAGGGCAGTTCACAACATACATTGAACAACACAAAATCAGTTGCTCTTGGAGTGACAGATTGGAGGAACCCTGACTGCTAACATGCTTCTTGGAGCACCCTTTCTCTTTCCCCACAGCAGCCAAGCTTGTATTCTGTTTGCTCTGTGTGAGCACATATAGGAATATTTCTTTTGCTTATATTATATTATTCATTCAGAGAATGCAGTAAAACCGACAAATGCATAAGGGGTGATAATAATTCAAGTATTTATGCCGCAAAGTTATCCATGTGTATATTAACAGTGCAGAACAGTCCAACTCTCCACAACAAATAATGGAAATTGAAGTAAACACTGAAGTTGAAACTAGATTCTCACTTCTGTGCTTATCCTTTTGGAGCAGCATACTGTAGCTGGTTTTTTACCCGGTGTGCTTGCAAATACAGTATAGGAGGGTTTTGCACAGAGATTTTGAAGGGTTTGCAATTTTGGTGTGACTGTTGCTCAATCTTGATGACAGAAATGACTGAGAATGCCAGTTTCATTTATAATAATGATCCTAGCAAATGCATTTTTTAAAAACCCCAGTAAATGTAATCATAACAATTCTGGGCCAAGATAGTGGATTTCTGAGTTTGTGAGGCTGTTGACCCTGAAAGTCAATTTAGCAGCTAATCTTCTGCCGCATGAAAATTACAGGTTTCTCCCAATCTTTTCCAAGATGAAAATTTGAAATAATCAAGCCAATACCCTTTCAGTGTGGCTATATAATTGCTATTTATATTGTAAGAAACGACATAAAGATTTAAAAAGGTGCTCTGCTTCTGCTGACCACAATTTGAGGCAGTAGTTTTCTAGCATATTTTGATCCTTCATGGGGTGATACAGCAAAATTAAGACTTAAGAGAAATTAAACAGTAAAAATTGCAAAATAAAATTGAGAAATTATGCAAATTGGTTCGTTTGCATACTTTATGCCGAATGTAGGTATCAGCTTTTGGATTTTAGGATTTTAATTTTTGTAGGACAGATATGTCCATTCCATATAGAGCCTTTAAGTAAACAGTCTTTCTGTAGCTGGCTGTTCAGGAGGGCATACATTTTGTTGACATTCATGAGGACATGTTTTACAAAAGAGAAGTAGAGGGAAGGGGATTTAAAATGTTTGTGATCAGCCACACACAGAGAGACTAGTCATTGCAGCTCTTTTCTCCAAATTTTGAAATTTTCCATAATTAAATAGGGTAAGTTAATGCAATAATTCCCAGTTGTTTAAATGGAGGATAAAGAAACATATACAACTTTGTGGGAAATGTGTACATTGTGGATCCAATAAAGCTTTGAATTTCCCAAGCTTTTTAAAATAGTCCAAATAGTAGTTAGCCAAAACGGTTGCCTTAAATGGATTAGAGAAAATAATGCAAGATGAAAATTGTGCTTGCTAGGAAAGGCAAGAAGATAGTAAAATGGTGGGAGAGCAATAGTACAGTAGGGTTCATTTTAGCCAGGCCAATGTCAAGGATTTCCACACACGTTGGCACCACACATACCTTTCCATCCTTTATGCTGGCAAGCAGAATACAGCATCACAGGACCCATTGCAAGGAGGGCATGGACAGCATAGACAGATTCTTACCTCTGCATTAAGCCATAGTTAAAATAAAACCTTGACTTGCTTCCCCAAACAAACTGCAGGTGGCAAACCAAGAACACACCTCTGTTTCTGCTTGTGGTTTGTCTGGAGAGAAACAACCCATGATCCTGGGCTTGGAAGGACGCAACAAACCAGACTATGGGAGGAATTCAGCACCATACTGTTATGATAATTCCACCATCACAAGCATTTGTTTTTGCCAGATGGAACTATCCCCCCACCCGCACTCTTCTGGGGGTTCTTCTGCCTCCTCCAACCAATTTGAGGGGGCAGGGGAGGAGACTGGGTTATGTTTGTGCTAGCAGTTAAGTTTAGTTAAATCTGACTATGTGGCTTGGTTTTTTCCAGCAGCTCAGGTATTGTAGAGAAGTACCTGAGATTTCAGCAACATGTACCAACACACTGCTCATTCACTTTAAACTATAGCTGATTTTTACTATGGTTTAAGTGGTGTGTGAATCAGACCAGTGAGTTGGATCCTGACCAAGGTAATCATATTATCTTGGTTTGGACACTGTAACTCCTGGTCTCCAATAGCAGAAAAAAAACCCTGTGAATATACTTCCGCTGTGTAAAGTATTACTGTACTAGATTTACATAATTCTTTTCAGTCGTCATCATCATTATCATAATCATAATGTATTATTTATACCCCACCCATATGGCTGGGTTTACCCAGCCACTCTGGGCTGCTTCCAACCGAATATTAAAAACAATACAGCATCAAACATTAAAAACTTCCCTAAACAGGGCCGCCTTCAGTTGTCTTTTAAAAGTAAAATAGTTGCTTATTGCCTTGACATCTGCTGGGAGGGTGTTCCACAGGACAGGCGCCACTACCAAGAAGGTCCTTTGCCTGGTTCCCTGTAACCTTACTTCTCGCAGTGAGGGAACCACCAGAAGGCCCTTGGCACTGGACCTCAGTGTCCGGGCTGGACGATGGGGGAGGAGATGCTCCTTCAGGTATACAGTACCAAGGCCATTTAGGACTTTAAAGGTCAGCACCAACACTTTGAATTGTGCTCAAAAGCAGATTTCTTTTTTACACACACACACACACACACACACACACACACACACACACACACACAATTTCTGTTTCTCAAATAAATTTCCAATTTTATAACTAATTTAATTCAGACCTTGGTCAAGCTCACAATCGCTCTACATTATTAGTTATTTTCCCAATAGCAGTATTAGGATGCAGTAGCACCTCAGCAAATAAATAAGGTATTTTCTATGCTGGCACAGGCTTGATTGGTACTACCACTAAATTAATCTATATTTCTGTTCTTTAAAGCATGTAATATTCTGAAAGATAGGCTGCTACCCTACATTTTATTAATTTCTCAGTCCTCATTTTATAACAAACACCAGACTATTCAAACAATTAATTTAGACAGACTAGCATAATACATGCAAACACCAAGAACACTAAAATAACAGAAGAATGCTAAAACTATACATTGCAAGCCTTCTGAATAACACATCAGTCCTTTGTGTGGAGTGATAGCAGTAAAATGGGGAATCTTGCTATTTTGAATTTTCACATAGGAATGATATCACAGTAAATGCTTTTTATATGTTTTCTTACCCATAGTTTGTGTGAACACTGCACATGCACACACCCATTTGTTTTTCCATTTTATTAGGAGGCCATGTGAAAACATCATCCAGAAGATTGTGCCATCTTGCCATCTGTCTCAGCTCTCCCTGTCCTAAGTATCCATATTTTGGGATTTTGAAAAACAAAAATGTGCTTCTTGATATAATTGGCTTACATAGCAAAAAAACAAACAAACCAGTATGCCCCCCCCCACATGATTTCTGGATTCAGAACAAGAATACTGTTATTTTGGGGTTAGCTTTGGCTCTGCTTGGAAACTGAATGCACAGGTATTATTAATGCCTTCAGGTGTAAACATTTTCCCCATCTGTGGAAGCCTTTGATGTGGGCTCCAAACACCACTTCATGAAAAAAGGAAGCTGCAGTTAACAGACAAAATGAAACTTGCTTCCTCCTATTGCTGTTGGTGTTGACAACCATTCCACTTCCAGACACTGCATTCTAGCAGAATGAAACCAAATAGCTAAAGCCTTTCTCCCATTTTATCTTACACGTCAGCAATCTGGAATGCTGCTTGTATGGGAGGCTGAGCCAAAATTTGACAGTTCTGTCTAACTTTATTATACACAATCTCTTCAAAATAGTTATGCTTAGCACCAAATGGTCATGGCCACATGCCCATAGCCTTTTTATTAAGCTAAAATGATGACTGAGCAGCTATCTTAAACTGAACTGGCTACGTGATGCACATAGATTTTACGAGAGTGGGCTGTCTGGCAGCAGAAGTGTAGTCACTGTGAACGTGAATATGATTTTACAAGTTTTGGGATTGTTTACGTCTGAAGTTTGCTTTTCTAATGAACTGTAGTGTTGGGCTTATGTTAAATTCCAGTTCAGCAGAGTAAAAGACGGACTGGAATTCTCCTTAATGTCATTGTCACCGGAATTCTTCCAAAGTAAAACCAGCTCTAAGGCTATGCTCAAGGTTAGACCAAATAAAAATGGAGTTCAGGGATATTTAGCCTCCTTTGTTTCACTGGCTTCTTAAGGTCAGCATTAGGGATGCATATTGATGTTTTTGCCTGGCCTAGTAAAATTATCTTGAATTTATTGGTAGTTGTAGATTATCGGCTAGAATTCAAACTGGAATAGTTTTAAAGAGACTTTTTGGGAGTACCCAAAATCAGACCATTCTTATTGCCATATTGCTTGGCTAAGATTCAGGCCTCCCTATGCAATGTTATCTTGGAAGGGATGCAGGCCTGGGGTGTGTTTTTTCAGAGCAGGTGTGATTGTACTATTGTCTCAGCTCCCAGCTATAATGGACTGGACCTTCCTCACTTTTGCAAGTGAATAAGCTGACGATGAGGCACTTTTTGTGACATAACAAAAACAATTCCTTCCAGTAGCACCTTAAAGACCAACTAAGTTAGTTCTTGGTATGAGCTTTCGTGTGCATGCTCATACCAAGAACTAACTTAGTTGGTCTTTAAGGTGCTACTGGAAGAAATTTTTTTTTGTGACATATTAGCTTAAAGAAAGTAAGAGAATATGGGAAATAAGCAGAGGTCAGATCCTTTCTTATTTTTCTTTTATGGAGTTTCTAGTTTAAATGGTAATATTTCTTTGAAAGATTGTTTGCATTTCTAATTTAAAAACCAAAGGGTGAAAATCTTTGGTTAAAGCTCAACAGGCTTTACAAATTGAACCTTTGCAGTAGAATTCAGCAGCACTGAATTCAGTGGAGCTTAATCCTAGGAAGCTGTGCTAGGGTTGCAGTTATACTGATCCTAAGGAATGGGTGTTTATGCTATCAGCTGCTGGTATGTGTGCAAGAATGAATCAACACAGCCACCTTAGTTTTTGTACTCTTCTTGTGTTAATATGTTGATGATTTGCATTAGAGAGAATGATTGAGACTGTGTCCTGAATTCTGGGAACTGTAGTTTGTTATGGGTTGCTGGGATTTGTAAACCACAGCGTCTGGAATTATTTGTGAGGAAGACTATGATTTGAATGTGCTTTAGTGTGTATTCTCTAATCATGTTTTGAAAAGGTTTCTGTACCTGAACCGAAGACTCTGTAAAAATGTATTGTTTCTCCAAACTCAGCTATTCCCCCAAATGATAAACTGTCTCCTTAATAATGGAGACTTCCCACTCAAAGCCAAATCAACTGTTAATGGAATGCCCAGATGCCCAGGCTTCAAAAAAAGGGGGGACGGGGCAAGGAAACAATAGAAAAATTGAAACAGGAGGCTTCCTCTTGATCTAGTTTCTTTCCAGATACTATACAGTGGTACCTCAGGTTACGTACGCTTCAGGTTAAAGACTCTGCTAACCCAGAAATAGTACCTCGGGTTAAGAACTTTGCTTCAGGATGAGAACAGAAATCGTGCTCCGGCGGCGCGGCCGCAGCAGCAGGAAGCCCTATTAGCTAAAGTGGTGCTTCAGGTTAAGAACGGACCTCCGGAACGAATTAAATACTTAACCCGAGGTACCACTGTATTTAGTATACCATACCAAATCTCGGGCATCAATGGTTCTTGTCAGGTGGGCCCACCTTTTTCAGTTGGGGGGCACTACCTCATCCAGGGATCTAGCAATTATGCAGGTCAATTTGCCATGACAGAATAAGGACTCTTGTTATAATGGAGTTGTTATAATGGTACAATGAGATTTTTCTTTCTTTACAGGCAGAATAAGGCAGGCTCCCCCCCCCCCCATTCCACTTAGGAATCACTGCCTATGAAACATCTTGAAGCAGTCTAAAAAATAAAAACACATATAAAACAATTTCATATATGGAAACTTTTTTCAAAGAATAAGGACTCTTGTTATAATGGGGTTGTTATAATGGTACAATGAGATTTTTCTTTCTTTACAGGCAGAATAAGGCAGGCTCCCCCCCCCCCATTCCACTTAGGAATCACTGCCTATGAAACATCTTGAAGCAGTCTAAAAAATAAAAACACATATAAAACAATTTCATATATGGAAACTTTTTTCAAATCCAATACAAATCAGACTGATATAAAAACATTAACTTAAAAGGCTAATTGAAAAAAGAAGTTCTTTGATAGGTGCCCAAAAGACAATAGAGAACCTTCTTCTTCTTCTGACAAGTAATTGGAGGGAGTTTCAAAGGGTAGGTCCTGCAACACTAAAGGCCCATTTCCTACATCTTAAGCATCTTGATGGGGGCCATGTTTGCCTTTGAGACTCAAACAGTAGGTTACCCGTTGTTCTCTCCTGAATCTGTATAGGCAATATCCTTCTTCAGTATGTATTTTTAAAGAAGTGCTGTCTAATAATAATCTCTGAGCACACCATGAAGACGGAAACAGGAGTGTGTGATGTATTTACCAATCTGAAAAGACAATAATCTTTAATTTACTTTTAAAGTGCACCTTTTAAAGGTGGGAAAGTACATTAGTATAATGGGTGAACCTCTCTAGGGATTAGGGATTAAGTAAACAGAAAGCAACACAGCTGGGCAACATAAAGAGGTTTGTGTTGTCTGTGATCTGGTGGTTTATAAAACACACAAACACACACACCAGAGCCTATCTGAGATGACTTGATGTTTCCTAGCAACCTGAAATACCTGTTCTTTGAAGCAGGGTTGTAGGCTTTTATCTATGTAAGAACCTGTTTAAATGTAAACACACTAGCTCATCTGGTTTGAGTAATACTTCCCCTTATCCAGCTGTCAATGTGACCTGCTGCTAAGAATCACAACATAATGTACATGTGGGGAATGTTGGTATGGCTTTTCCTGCCTTTTGGGAGTCTTTTAATTAAACCCCAGTGATAGAAATTTGAAGATAAACTCTGCACACGCTTACAAAGGGATTAATGGGCCTTGTATTCTAATTGTTCTGCTGCTTTTGGTTACAAAGGAGAGGGAGAAATGGGGGGGGGGGGGGAGAGGCGGGACCGCAATAGCCTGTTAGAAGTTCTCTGAAAATCCCTATCTAGATAAAGCAAAAAGAAAACTGTGGTAGCAGACTAAACTCTATTGTAATGCCTCGCATGTCTGTAATAATTTTGGATATTCACTATACGTTTTGTGCAACTTAATCAGTTTTCTGGGTAGTGGAAGGATAAGGCAGAATGGAAGCCACATATCGTAATCATTTTTCGTAATTCTCTCTTAAGTTGCAGCTTTACTTTACAGGATTTAAGGTATGGGAGAAGTTCAGCATTGTGCTATTACAATTATTCCCTCAGTGCAAACGTTTATGCTTGCCAGATAGAACAATCTCCCCTTTCCTCCCCCTGCGTGTTGTTCTGGGGGTTCTCCTACTACACTGCCCAAGCCAAATGGGGAGGGGGTGCAGCAGGAGGAGAGGGGGGCAAGCACAGCTTTGCTAGTGGTACTTAATGGTAGCTGTTTGCTGCTACCCATTTAAGAATCTACAAGGGCAAATAACGAAAAATATATAATGGCATGTGGTTCTTTTAAATCATAAAGTTAATTAGAGCTACCACTTTCCCTGCACCCTTTCCCCAGTGTATATAGGGTGTCCCCCCACCCACAATTAAGGAGTAAGAACAACTATGTGAAACATAGCTGTTGGTTAAATTGTTTTTCCTACATTGTACTTGCAGAAAGTACTATAGAGGAGCTGCTGATTAATGATTGCCAAGGGTAAATAAGCAGGGCAGGGCAGCAGCAAGCAGCAGTCAAGTGGGTTTCTCCCCCCCTCAAAAAAAAAAAAATACAGTGGTACCTTGGGTTACAGACGCTTCAGGTTACAGACCGCTAACTCAGAAATAGTACCTCGGGTTAAGAACTTTGCTTCAGGATGAGAACAGAAATTGTGCGGCGGCAGTGGGAGGCCCCATTAGCTAAAATGGTACCTCAGGTTAAGAACAGTTTCAGGTTTAGAACGGACCTCCAGAACAAATCAAGTTCTTAACCTGAGGTACCACTGTACCTGGAACAAACTTGGCAAGCATTCAAAAATGTACAGTGGTACTGCTGGATGCGAACGGGATCCGTTCCGGAGCCCCGTTTGCATCCTGAAGTGAACACAACCTGCGACTGCGCGATTCGCCGCTTCCACGTATGTGTGTGACGTCATTTTGAGCGCCTGCGCATGCACGAGTGGCGCCTCGCTACTTCTGGGTTGCCGCGGAGTGTAACCTGAAAACACTCAACCTGAAGCACATTTAACCTGAGGCATGACTGTGTTATTTTTTCATGCCTGAACATACAAAAGGCTTAGCTGCACTTTGCTGCAGTGTTTGTGCTGTTTAGTGGAGGTTTTCTCCAAGCCATTTATGTTACTTCTCCAATAAAAATAGTAAGAGGCAGTGGTTTGTAACTTCTAAATGACCTCTTCCTTTTGCTTTCTGGACACGTAGGTGTTCTTGATTTGAGTGTGCAAAAATTGTTTAAGAACATTACCTGCACCTCAGAGGAGGTTGATTTAAATGCTGGATTAGCTGGTGACAAGTAGGCCGGAGGAAGTAAAAAGCTGTCTATCTGAATTGTTTTGTGCAAGTTAGATTAATTTGAGAAATTAGATCCTCCTCAGAATACGAATACTTCTTAACACCAACAAAAATGCCTCTTGTTTGCCTCATAAGATTGCACAAGCAACTTTAAACTATATTTTATGCTTAGTCTGTTTTTTTTAATTGACAAAACAGCAGCAATAGTTCATTATAATATTTCAGCTAAATTTTATTTCACTGCTGGCAAAACAAATTTAGGACAGTAACTTAATGACAGGGCTGGTTACTATGTTGTTTTAATGGCAAGCTTGTTAAGCTTTGCTAAGATAGATTTCGTAAGATCCACAAATTACAAAGATGTTAGATAAAGGGACCCCTGACCGTTAAGTCCAGTCGCGGACAACTCTGGGGTTGCGGCACTCATCTCGCTTTACTGGCTGAGGGAGTCGGCATTTGTCCGCAGACAGTTTTTCCGGGTCTTGTGGCCAGCATACTGTTCCATATGAGAGCTCAGGCAAAACCTATGGGGGTTTCTACTCCTCTATGTTCCAGATACTAAATGTTATAATTTTTCTCCTTTCTACCTTGAACTTGTCAAGTTACCCTTTTTTGAATTCATAGATTCCTTATGTAGGGTTGTCATATTTCAAACAGTGAAAATCCGGAACAGTTTTCGGCAAAAACATGGAGGCAGGAATTCATTTTGGAGCTTTATTAATGGGAAATTGGCAGAAACGAAACTGCTGCCATGGGCTGCCATATGTCCAGATTTTCCTGGACATTTTTTTCTGACTTCTGGCCAGACACTGCTGCTGATTGCAGAATTTCAGATATGTCCAGGAAATTCCAGACACATGGCAACCCTACCTTCTGCATGATGATTTTCCCCACTGCTCACAAACCCATAGTGAGATAAGGATGTGATCTGATTTTATGAAAGAATTTAATAGGAAAAATTACTACTTAGAAGGTGAGAGCAGCAGTCATAATTTATTTAATAAAATTTATATGCCGTTTGATTTTTAAAACAACAACAACCCTCAAAGTGGTTTTTGGAGCTTTGGGCAAGTTGCTGATTCTCAGTCTCTGCCCTCTGTCTTGCAAGTTAGTTGACTTAAACGTATGCAGCTTTCTAAAACTGCCCATTAATGGTTAGAACTGTAGACATGCTAGAGACCACGAGTCATATCAAACTAAATCACTGCACAAGTGGAGCAGCTTCACAAGCACTACAGAACAACTCCTGATGCACCCTCTTAAATCTGTTCTGGGTTCTGCCTGCCGCCAAAAAACCCTCCAAAACACATTTGAGGTTCATATGTGTAGGAGATTCTGTTGTGCTTGGGAAGCTGTTTTACTCACGCAACGTCTTCCTTGGATTCAACCCGTGAATTCTAGGTAGGCACCACTGGAGCAGAACTTATGAGTGATCTTTGGTCTATCCTGGACTTTCCAGCATTCAGCTTCATTGATTTAAGAATATTACTTAAACGCCTTATAAAGATGAAGAACTGTCTGTGTACAAATGCAGTGCAAACGTATTTATCTTAGGTTGTTTCTGGATGACCTGTTAATTGAGCATTCATCCAAAATTGTTTGCTCAAAGTTTGTGGAGAGGTTAGATGATGCCAGCAATTGATTAAGTGGTCATTCTAATTTGTTTGCAGGGAGGTTAGATGATGTTGTGTCATGAAAGTTTTACCCCACATTTTCAGTGTTTTACCCTTATTGGAAAAAAGTCTGGTTTGTGTATGTGCACGTGCAGGGGAAGCAGGTTTGCTATGCAAAAACTCCAAATAAACTTTAATTGTGCGCCCTGAACTTGCTCTTACATGATTGAATCCTGCAGTCTTATAGCTGACCTAGGCCAGTCAGGGTGCTGGCATGGGATTACTTTGACTCCTGTTAACTAGGAGTACAAAGCCTTAGATATTGACTGCAGGTTCTGTTTCTCTGTGCAACTCACCAAAAGAATAACTATGCCGTTTTTACACACATGGTTGCAATTAAGCCTGTCTGCCCATGCATCAGACCTTTTAAATTTGTGGTCTTGGAGAAGAATTGGATTATTAATGTCAAAATTGCTTGTGTAAAGAGGCCTCAGCTGCTGTGTCTGACAACTGCGGTCCACGCACAGTCTGTTCACTCTGCCTGAAGACTGTTGTGAAATGTGGCTGTTTCAACTTTATTGGAAAGCAGATGATTTACAGAGTTTATGGATTCTTTATTATACTGCTGATATCGAGAATGCTATCCTCCTGCTGTGGTAAAAGGGTGCTTACTGTCAGGTTGTGGTGCTGAACATACAGGTCTTTGATAAGGAGCCTTTAAGGGAATCCCCCTCCCCCAACCTACTTATGCAGGTGCCTTTTAAAAGCTGGGCACTTAACAAGGGAGACTGAAGTGTGCAAGATGCATCCTTGATTTACAAGATACTGTGCCTTGCAACAATATGAAGGAGAGCATGGGAATTGTCTTCAGATGGTTATCTGAATATATCAGGCTATTCATATTGGCTTATTTGAAGACATCATACCCTTGGGAAATCTTGATTACCAGTACAAAGAAGGGATTAGTACTATTGAATTTATTCAGGAGGGGAATAGCAGGGAATCTAGTTGCCTTTGTTCCTGCTAAGGAAGAGTGAATAGTCTCACTCAGAAGATTGCGACTTAGCACTTTCATATTACAGCAATGCTGCCCTTGTAGTAGTCGTAGTCTTAGTAATAATAATAATAATAATACCCTGCCCATCTGGCTGGGTTTCCCCAGCCATTCTGGGCACCTCACAGCACATATCAGAACATACTAAAACATCAAAGATTAAAAACTTTCCAGTACAGGGCTGCCTTCAGATGTGTTCTAAAAGTCAGATAGTTGTTTATTTCCTTGATATTTGAAGGGAGAGTGTTCCACAGGGAGGGCACCACTACCAAGAAGGCCCTCTTCCTGGTTCCCGAGACTCTCCTTCAGGTATTAAAGGTAGAGTTAAAGTTAATAACACTTCTGAAGATGATATCCTAGGCCTTACTAACTTACCAGATATTTTCAATGTATGTCCCAATTTTGAATTAGCAAGCATCCAGCAACTTTATGGTCCGTGCATTACTTGATTGTTGCTGCTTAGTAGATGCTGTCCCTTCCCCCACTCCTTCAGGAAATAAATGTTTCTTTTTATAGTCGCAGTTGTCTTGCCTCCTGTTACTTCTTTCTTCACCATGTGCAGCTTTAAAAAGCTTTTTGCATACTATATATTAGCTATGTACTAGGATTGAAAGAACATTTTAAAAAATGCATCATAAAAGTCAAATCTGACTGCAAAAAAGGGATTATTCTTACTTACTCGTTGAAATCCACCAGCTTTCCCCCTGCCACTGATGATTTATAGAACTACTTCCTCCTCACTTCACTTGTCAAAACTGTCTGAAGTCACTCTTGTGAAGAATAGCTGTATTACCATAGAATCCATACAGTGAGTTATTGAAACACTAGTGTGTTAAAAAATAATAAAACGGAAGTACATCTTTAAAAGAGCAAAACCACCATAAATAACTTTATGTGGTGCTCTGCAGCTCATAGTGCGGTTCATTATTGGTGCTTCCTGTTTATTGCTTAATATCCACCTTACTGAAAGCTTCATGAAATATTTGAAATGGGGGAGAATGGGGAGATTCATAAGTGCCCCACACATCCCTCCTCCTCCCTACAGTTGCCTTTTTATATTTCTCAGGAAGTGCCTTATTTCATCCAGACATTTAGACCTCATCTGTAGACAAAAATAAGCACAGTTACTAAGTCAGACATGTCAGGATTTACAGCCAAACCTAAATTATAGCACCTGAAAGCCACCACTTCATATAATGTCAACCTCTTTAACAGCTGGCGTGCTTATGGCGCCACTGATGCCAATCCGTAATGCAGCCCGAGGCAGCATTTAAGTCTACCAATCCCAGGAAATTTTAAATGTTTTGTCACATTTCTGTGATAGAGTTTAAGCTGGGCCATTTTGCAAAGAATGCTATATTTCCCCTAAGAGTGGCAAGTAGTATTTCTCTTGCCTGGAGAGTCTGCAAGTGAATAAGGTGGTGCGGTTCTTCACTGATGTTGCATGCTTGCTGCTATGAATAAGACAGATACACAAAGAAGCATTTTTCAACAATAAGCAGTTTTACATGCTGAACCATCTAAATTGCCTTACAACTAAATATCAGAAAGAACTTTCCCTCAGGAGGTTATGGACTCTCCTTCATTGGAAGTTTTGAAGCAAAATGTTGAACGGCCATCTGTCATGGATGCTTTAGCTGAGATTCCTGGATTGCATTATGGGCTGTTAGGGGAGGGGTGGTATCTTTGGTGGGGCATATATCGTGCTTCTTCTGGGTAGTTCGTCCACCATTGGTCCCTGTGATCAGCTGTTATCTGTGGCTCCTAGAAGCTGTCAATCTGCAACAGTGGCCACACCCCCAGGTAACGGTTTTGACCAGGTGAGGGTAGCCAATGGGTCTTGATCCCTTGGTATGTTAGGGACTTTTCTATCCCCTGCATGTGAAGACAGACTCCAGCAGATTAAACGGATGAGACCCAATAGTGGGTCCAGTGGTCAAGAAGGTGGTTTCTGCAAGCGCTGCACAGGGAAGTGAGGGGCAGATGGGGCTCGTCAACCTGGGAAGGTAGCCTGCCTAAGAGAAGGAAAACTCTGATCCTAAACCTCCACTGCCTTGTGGCTATACTCATTCATGGCAGCAAATCCTGGGGAACAATCTGTACCCACTGCCTTGTGGAACATCTTCGGGAGAAGAAAAGGCTAAGAAGCAAACCTTACACAAATCTGGAGTGGAGTCCCTAAGGTGGTTAGACGATGTCTTGTATGCCTCCTTCCGGCAACTCCTGCAGCCAAGTTGGTGCCAAACATATTGCTCTGCTTTCCTTTGGATCACATTAGCGAGGCAGCCCAGGACCTCCATATACACTGTCGATGCTCGCAACCCAGAGGGGTCACTTCAGTGCTGCAAACACAGCAAAAACAACATGGGACTAGATGACCCATGGGGTCCCTTCCAAATATACAGTTCTATGGTTCTGTGATTCTATGATTCTATGTGTTTTGTTGGAAAAGTCCAGATAAGTGAGCTGCCTTCAAGCACAGTGCTCTTAAAACAGTAACCTGGTAGAAAACAAAATTATCAAAGACCTAAAATCTTAAAATTCCAACATAAGAAGTTTCCAGGACTAGGACTTGAGTTTCAAAAAGAAATAGCTGTGATGAATTGATGGAGGTTTAGAGAAATGTGAACTGGTTCCTTCTTTTTGTAGCATGTTTTTATACATAACACAACAACTAGAGATACAGTAATCAAATAAAGTTTATTGATTAGGGGCCATTTGCACAACTCTCTTAGACCTTGGCAGATGTCTGCAAGTCATCCCATGATGACTTCAGTCATGTTGAGCCATGCTGAGCCAGTTGTGTTTGTGCCAGCTGCTGCTATGTGCTGAATTTTAGACCAGGATTGGGTTTTGACATGCCATCATGAACAATAAATTATGAATAATCAATCCCTTTCAAGTCCTTCTAGTAATTTGGTATTTAACTCTGCGATACAAGCACTTAATATGAACTGAAGCTACTTTCAATATTTATAACAGAGCATGTACCAAGATCAAACAATATCAGTTCAATATTACTGATGGAAATATTTCTAAGTTACATCTGTTTCTGGAACAGGATCAATCACTTCAGCATCTGTGTTGCATTTGCTTCCTGGATTGTTTTTTAATCTGATGAAGAAATAATGGCCGCTTTCCACACAGGCAATTGGATTGAATGGAAATCCCCATTAGTGACTAAAACATCCTTGTTGAGAAATCATAATTTATTTTCACTTTTTTTTTTACGGATGCAGGCAGAGAAACTGACATAAAATGTATTCTTTTATATTAAAATGATTTCCGCCCTTTTCATCTGATACTTTCTACTCAAAGGTGCAGCACTAAATGCAGATTAGATGTGTCTGTTTTGTTCTCCTGGCCTGCTGAGATTGGAAAATACCTGCACCTGGAAGAGGTGGAGGGACAGAGAATGAAATAGCAACTGTTAGAAAAGATGAGCCAGTCAGAATGGCAGCTGAAGCTTGCAGGGGTGTGGAACGGGGAAGACAGGGGAAATGGAGCCTATTTGTATGTCCTATCTAAATAGTATAAATGCAGTACAGTATACGTGCCTTTTTTCTTGCCTTGTTGTATCTGGCTTGCCTTGCTGCTTTTGTCATCTGGAGTTTGCATGTACCATTTGTCTCCCAGCCACACTGCTGGATTTAGCCCCTAGCCCCACCCTTTAATATGCAGGAGTTTTCATCTGTGAAATGTTGGCAGGGATATGTTTATACTGGAAATCTCTACCAAAAAAAAAAAAAAAAAATAGTTCAATAATTACTGCATATAAGCATTACACTTTTAAAAACAGAACATTCCTGAAATGTTTAGTTTACATATTTGTGGAAAACCGAGATGTGAAAACATATGCCTGCTTCATGTTTTGCTTGAAACTCTCTAGCAATTTGTTGCCAATGTGGATGGGCTATACTTTTAGGGTTTTCAGTCTGATGATAGTAGCAGGTGCTGAGCACACGTTCTTTGGTCCAGTGGTGGAGCGCCAGTGGTGGAGCACTGGGACACAGAGATGTATCATGGCTTGGATTGAGCGACCCTACCTGATCCTACCTACCCATACCCATTGCTCTAGAAGCAGATAGCCAAGCCAAGACCCTGGTGGGTTGAGGTTAATTGCTGTGTGTCCCACTGCACTGAATCTTTGCTTGGGGCCAGCCCTCTTATTAGGTAGAGTGAGGCAACCACCTCAGACAACATGCTGGGGAACAGCAATGAGGTTGCATGGCACTGTGTGCCATGCAACTTCCCCTTTGCCCTACCAAAGTTAGGTCTCTGCCTTCAAGTATGGTAGAGGGCACTGTATATTACTAGTGGTGAAGTCATATTCAATTGCCAGACTCATTGAGTTCTGAATGTGGACTATCAGGGAGTTGTCACGCCCCCCCCCCATCTGCCCCATGCAGCAAAAGGTGACAAGCTCCCAACAATTAGCAGTCCCAGAGATTCTTGTGTAAGAGAAGAGCCCCAGCGTGGGTTGTGGTATAATTTTAAAATTAAAATACGTTTTATTTTCATGACTCATGAGAATGTATGTATGAAATGGGGTTGTGCTGGGCTGAAAAAAAAGTTATGGTTGATCCTCCTTTTCTCATATTCTTTTGTTCTACTATTCTGTGCAACAACACCTGAAATGGTTAATGTTTTTCTCTTAGCACTATAAGGAGAACTCCATGTAAATCTTAGGTGTGAGTTGAGAAATCTGAAATGCACCACTAACAATGTCAAAACTAACCTGCTCTTTGGCATGTTGTAGTGATATTATGGGGTGGGTGTTCTTTTCTTTTCCTTTTTCCGGGTGATGTACTTTTGCACTTCACTCTGGCTGGGAGAAAAGAACATTTTTCAGGTGTGGCACTGTCAGCCAAAGGTGACTTTGTAAGAAGGGCTGGAATCCAAGAGGCTGATATCCAGCCAGTAAGCCACAACCCTTCATTCTTTTCATAGTTCTGGTAGGCAGCTGATTAACACCAGATTAGCACTGTTTAATATTTAACTTGCAGCATTCTTGTTCTCTGGTATCTGGGCTGCTGAAGCATTGCCAGCTGCGTTCTTCAGGCTTGTTGCACACCACTAAAAAATGAGGAAATGTGACTTGCAGAGACTTTGGGTTAAACATACAAACATACAATTTCCAAAATGCTTTTAAAATAAAATAGCTTGTTCTCTGACTTACCCAAATGTTAATATTCATCTCCATTTAAGTTTCATGTCAGAAATACAACAGTAAATGTAGTTATCCTCTGATTTATCCGGAATCCTGATAAACAGAACTATGCTTCTCTAAAGACTTAAGTGATGTATCTTGAATAACTCTGAAAAGACTTCATCATGTTGATGAAGTGAGAAGTAGAAGGAACAGGAGCTGATTAATGTGTGTGCAGCATACCACTTCAGTCAGGCAATTTTTGAAAAGGGCAAAGCAATTTTCACTAATCTCTTAGCCGGTTAGCCTAACCTATTATCTCCAGGAACCTGTTTTAGTCCATTAATGACACATGGCCTAATGCAGATCTGTATTTCTATTCATATGATTCAAACTGTATGACCTCGCTGCTTTATATGCTGCGGCTTATCATATGATTGCAGACTTTGCTTATCTGAATACTGTATTAGCTAAAGCAGATAGAAGGTGAATTTACTATACGCATATGTTTGTACGATTTCTTATGGATGCTCTGGTAGCAGTTCTACCCTCTTGTGTCCCGCACAGTCTTAAACTGAGCACCATCTCTGATCTCATCTAGGTTTTCTCGTGCTGGTTGGCTACATCTAGGCAATGTGTTAGGATTGTTGTTGCAATGCCAAGCTCAACAACATTTGTGTCCAGATTTTCACTTTTTGAAATATGGCAACCCTGTTATAAAACAGAACTATGCTTTAGACTCCTGTTATTCTTCATTCATGCAAGCTACCCCATACAGTCCATCTTTGGAAACTCAAGCAGAAACATGAACAGGATAAACTGTAGTTAGCTACATAAATTTATTGGTTTCTGAAGTTCGTGATTAGCAGGGGGCTATTGCTGACCTATCTGGAGTGGTGAAATGTCACATCTGCATTCTGAATTGTCCTGTCCTAACTGTCGTATTTCATTTTGGATAGATGGGATAGATGATCTCGGAAGCTGTGAAACTGAAAAAAGGGGGGGGGGGAATTGTTTGCCATTTCTTTTTGAGCCAGAAGCTTTTTCTAAGAAAACCTAGAACCGTCTGTTGGAGCAGATGGGCTAGAAATTGGAGAGGTGGGAAGAAGAGGTATAGACACCTCAGAACTTCCTTGAATGTCAGCCAATTAGCATTTTTGCTCTTGGAGCAATCTGGAGCAAGAAAATGAAATCAGACAGCAAGCTTAAACTCCTCTTTCTTTAAACATCTTTGCAGGGAAGACCTACTGCAATGATCCAGAAAGTTTAATCTACTGTTTTGGTGATGGAGCTAAAGGTCTGGGTGGATGGTGTCCAGCGGGTTGTATGCGGTGTCTCCGAACAGACCACATGCCAGGAGGTTGTCATAGCATTGGCACGTGCCATTGGTAAGTAATCGTTACACTTGCTTGGTCTAAAAGTAAGCTTGCAGTTTAATCCTTTACAAGTTTCATTGGAAGCAAGATCAAATGAAGTTAATGGAGCTTATGCTAATAAGGATGGCCATTGTTTTGTAATACATGGGAGATACATGAATGTTGCCATGTTTGATATGCATAGCTTCCAGCTACCTTTTTTGTCACTACGTTCATTTTTTTTTATAGAAGGGATATTACAAAGCTTTGTGTGAAAATCATTTGTGTGTCTGGGCATACAGGTAGGCTTGTTTCCCAGATTTATGCTGAAAAAATAAACCTTCCCTCCATTTTCCCCACTCACTCCTTCCCTCTTGTATTTTTGCATTATTTTTTTTGACTTCTAAGCACTCTTGGGTTCATTTGGGGAAGCTAGTGGGCTTGGTGGATGGGGGGAGGAAGAAATACAGGTAAAGGGGGATTGGACACAAGTTTGCACTGGGGTAAGGAGAAAATAGGGACAGACAGCTGGCTCCACTACAATCACTAATGAAGCTAATAAAGCGCTTCATATTGTCACTGCTTATACATTGTTCAGCAAACTCGCACTTCCAAAAACCACATTTGCTGAACTAATGCAGGTGTAGAAGAGGCTTTTGGGTGGTGAGGGGGTTGATTAAGAGTAGCTTACCCCTTCTGGCCACTTCTCCACTGCCAATTCCTCCTAAGCAGCCTCCACCTGAAATGGGCTTACTCAGTGGTAGGCAACCTAAGGCCCGGGGGCCGGATGCGGCCCAATCGCCTTCTCAATCTGGCCAATGGACGGTCCGGGAATCAGCGTGTTTTTACATGAGTAGAATGTGTCCTTTTATTTAAAATGCATCTCTGAGTTATTTGTGGGACATAGGAATTCGTTCATTCCCCCCCCCCCAAAAAAAATATAGTCTGGCCCACCACAAGGTCTGAGGGATAGTGGACTGGCCCACGGCTGAAAAAGGTTGCTGACCCCTGGCACTTACTTCTAATTCTGGGGAGCGGGGAGTTGCACTGCAGGAGCATATAACAAATAAAAACTGTCAGAGAATACATGGAAGGGGGAAATGAGTTGGAGGGAGATTTGAAGAGCCAGTCTCTCATATGGGTACTCCCTTGCAAATTCCTGCTCTTTCTTAACTTTCCCTATAACTCAGTGCAAAGAAGAGAAATCTCTGCCTTTTCCTGAAATGTTCTGCATGTGCCTGAGGAATTTATGAAATGTGAGTGAGTGTGTGTGCATGTGCAAGTTGCTAGTGAGGACAAATGCTATCTGATGCCCCTTTCCCTCAAATTATAGTTGGGTTGCTATTTCTGCATAGTAGGATGTTCTGCATTTCATTTATCCTCATACGTCTTTTTAAGTCCTTTGTGAGACAATTGGCTTTCAATTCCCATAACACATTTTCCCGAGTAGATAATGAGTGATGCACTAAAGTAGTGATTGGGCAGCTCTGGTGTTTGTTCATGAAGCCTTCTGCCATATACAAGAAGCTTGGGTATTGTTTGTCACCTCCCACGTTCAGCAGTCATACTGCATTTCACATGGTCAGAGCACAACCTTAATTTACATTTGCAACATACAAGGATGACTCAGAGCCTGCATGTTTGTTTTCCCCTTAACTGTTTTCTGGGCAGATCAGTACTCAGGCTTACGCTGTGTTTTCTGATGTGGAAATGTGCTAGGAACAGCAAGTGAAGCTTGTATTAGCCTCCACTTTTGCCCTTTAACTAGATTTAGGGGTACTTGTGTCCTGACTCTGCAAGATAGGGTTTCAGTTTCAGCTTATGTAAGTACTCCATGAGCTGGTAAGGAATCATCAGGGCTTTTAAGGCAAAAACCTTGTGGGCTAGCAGCTTATTGACTCACTACTGGAAGCTGTTGGAGCTCACAAAATCTTGCTAATGATAACTTTGCCTAAAAGGGTTTAGGTTCCTGCATTAAAATGCTCCCAAGAACTGCAGCCAGAAAAAATGTTAATGGAATTTGAAATAAATCTTCCAAAGTCATTCCAGATACTAAGTGTGTGCATTAAAATGTTAGATTGTGGAGAGGAGAGGAGGCCTTGGGAGGCAGGCAATATAGCAAGTGTGGGAGAAGATAAAGAACCCTTTCTGGTTCCCCCCCAAAAATGTATAACAAATGACAAAACTAACAGTGAAATAAACAGCTAAAGGTCTCACACTGAATTATTTGCAAATACCCTGAGCAAGGATGGTCAGGGAGTTCCAACTAGATAGAATCCACAGATATGATGCTCCTCAACATAAAGCATCTCTCCAAAAACCCTTCTGAGAATTTGGTGGTTACATTCCCTCAATGGATTAATAAATGGTATGAGTAGGAACCAAACAGTGTCAGAACACCTCTGGTTGAGACTGACCCTTTGCCTACCTGACAGCATGGGTTAACTTCTCAGATAGCGCTAAGCACTAAATTGGGCTGCACCAATTGTCCAAGGAAAAGTCTGAAGAAGATTTCCAGCCACCTGGTGTCATCAGCCTGTCAGCTGCCAGGAGAAAACTAATTGCTTCCTTGCCTGGGGACCTATTGACAGGGTCAAAGAGGAGGACTTGTGGAACTGGTTGTTTCATGATTTTTGAAAGGTGATCAAACACAGGGTATGGGATTCAGTGTTGCGGTAAAAGGGCTTTGAAATGGGGAATGAGGTCCATTCACATAGCACCCCACTGTTCTGGGGTTTTCTCCAACCCTCCAGAGTGAAGAAGTGAGGCTCGGCCACTTAGCCGAATCCTGCCCACACTCCCCAAAAGGCACATCTTCCCCATCACTCCCAAAGGAGTCTATTTTAGCAAGAGGTTTAAGCATGTTGCTAGCTTGTCATGTGTGGAAATGATCCTCAAAGCCTAGCTCAGGGTACAAATGGAGGCGGAACTGCTGCATTTGGAATGCTTCCTACTTCCTCCCCTAGTGGGTGTAAACATTGAGGTGTAAATGATAAAGTTCATGCCTAACCTTGAGTTATAAGAAGATAAATTGGTGTGAATGTCCAAGCTACCTTCTAAACCAGAACTGCTTTCTGATGGAGCAGTAGGGTAAAACTAGTTCTCAAGGATAGAATTTCCATGTTAAATGTTGAGCTAAAAACATGTGGCCCAACTTGGAATGGGAGCTGCGTGGGCTGAGGGTCACTGGCAAGACTGCCTATTGTTTAAGTTGTTGACAGATCTATCAGTTTTTATAAATGATCAGCATCCACCCACCCCAAAAACATCTAGCCTTCTGGTGTAATGGACTTGTCCTTGTGAGAGGGATATTAGGGTGGAATGTGAGTGTGATGCAGCTAGAACGGGGCAGGAAGGGTTATTGGTGTTTCTGTAGTGAAGAAATGCTCCCCACTTACGCCTGTTCCTCTTCTCAGGTCAAACAGGTCGCTATGTTCTCATCCAAAGACTACGTGAGAAAGAGAGGCAGCTTCTCCCACATGAATGCCCTGTGGAGTCCATGGCCAAGTGCGGACAGTATGCCAATGACGTGCAGTTCATATTGCAGCGCACGGGCCCCAGCCTCACCGAGAGACCTTCTTCAGACAGTGCTCCCCAGGTACCCGAGAGGACGTTTGTCAGGGCTAGCCTGCCCATCAAACCCAGGCTGGTCGGCACAGAAGTGCCCAGGCCCAGGCAGCCCAAAAAATCCTTAACCTTCAACCTGGGCCCTATGGCCTCCAGTGACCTGCTTGCCAAGAACAAGCTGAAGCAACACAAGAAGGACAGCGTGGGCTGGAGGGAAGGTGCTAGTGGGGGTCTGCTTTCCAAGGAGGAACTGTTCAAGACCATACTGCACCAACAGGAGCATCTCTACTCCCTGGAGATGCAGGGGGATGCCTTGGAAATGGACCTCCGGCACTGGGAACACAACAGAGGCTCCTGCCAGGAGGACGAGATCCTGCACCTGGAGCAGCTGATTCGGCAAAACGAGAGTGAGCTGGGTGAGGAAGGCTTTTGGCAGAGTGAACTGCGCTCAGAGAAGGAGTGCGAAAGGGAGCGCCAGGAGAAAGTCCACACCCTGCGGGCTACCATGGAGGAGTACACGCAAAAAATACACGAGCTTATGGTGAAAACGGAGGCCTTGGAGAGAGAAATTCAGTGGGAGATTTCCAAGAGGGCCAAGGAAGCCCCGAGGCAGAGCCCGAGTGAACTAGAAGAAATGGCAGCTAAAATGAAAAGGGATCTGGAAGCTAAGGCCAAGCAGAGTGCCCACCTGGAGAGCAGCCTGGAAACTGTGGCAAAGGCCTTGGAGGAAGCAGAGCAAAGCCTTCAGGTATGTATGCACTTCACAATAATGTTCTTTTTCTGAGGGGATCCCTAGATGGGTGGTTGCATTCCATGATGCATGATTGCATACCCATGTTTTTAGGCCTCTAAATGTTTTTCAGAATGCAGTTGAGCATTGTTTTTACTTGTTTTGCAATTTAAATTACTTGGGCGCAGAATAAGGATCAGTTAATAGTATATCTGTTAGACTAGGATACTAGGTCTAGTTGCAAAAAAAAGTACATCCCCATAAGACAAAATGCTACAGGAAATCTGTGTTGGGATCTCCTTTGCAGCCTTGGACTTCCTTAGAATTCTACCCTTCCAGGCGTTTAGCAGTAGATTAGGTGAGTTCTGGAATCTTAATAGAATGTGTAGCTGTTACATCAACCAAATGGAAATGATCTTGCACAATGTTGTATGTTCTGAGATGGGGCACTAAGCTCTTGGTTGTTTCTGTTGAACTTAGTTGAGGACTCTTCCCATGAGGATTATCATGTGGTTTAGCTGGGATGGAACGAGGGAGATTAGCATCTTGCAAGATCATCAAACCCAAAGGAATTAAAGCTGTTCTGTGCCCGAATTGATAGAATGGGCCTAATAAAGTTATACTGCAACTCTTGCAGACATGAATTGAACCTGGTTATGAGGTGTGCAGTCCTTCAGGCATAGTACTGTGATGTGTTGGTTTACATAGGAATTATATTTGTGGGCATTTGTGTGCACACACTTTGAGTGTGCAAAATGGTCATTTGCATGTAATCTAACCCTGAAAGCATCCTACAGTAAAAGGAACATTGCTTTGGAACAAATGTAGAAATAAAACCATTAAATAATGGTAACGGCTACTTGTTTGCCAACATCAAACCAGCTACCACTGTATTTGTAGAGTAATCCCCAAACTCCATACCCTCCAAGTGTCCCTATTTTCTAGGGACGTCGCTGATTTAGAGAAGCTGTCCCAGTTTCTGATTTGATCCCGGAATGTCCTGCTTTTCCTTAGGACGTCCCTATTTTCATTGGAGAAAGGTTGGAGGGTATGAAGTTATCCAACCCCTGAGCCGTCTGAAGGCAATCCTGTATTGGGAAGGGTTTTTAAAATGTTTAATGTTGTATTTTGTTTTTATATATGTTTGAAGCCACCCAAAGCAGCTGGGGGCAACCCAGTGAGATGTATGGGGTATAAATAGTATAATTTATCATTATTTATCATTATCCCTATTTTCATTAGAGAAATGATGGAGGGTATGCAAACTGTGCACCAAGCACACTACTGTGTGGTAAAAATAATAATATTTGAAATAAAAATTAGTCGTCTGTGAGCCCAAAGCAGAACCAGCCTGCTGTATCCCTGCATGAATCACTTCTCTGATTTTTCCTGCTTGCACTGCAGGCATGTCATTCAATACATCAGGTGTGTTTCACCCAGCTTAGTCACTTCCGTTGCAGCAGCAGCAACACAAGCAGAATTATTTGCCTTTGGAGGAGGGAAGCTCAGAACTGTGATTTTGCTCAGGAACATTGCCGGGGAAAGCAAAGTACTGTATCCTCGTGTTTGCTTCTAGTTTAATTTAGCTATTAGAAATCTGTGTTTGAAGGTGTTATAGCAACATGTTAATTATGTGCATCTTCAAAACACAGGCAGCTGTTGCTTCTTTTCTGTTCTTTGCTTTAAGCAGCAGTAATAGTCCCGAGTCTTCTCCTGGTTCTTGTTTAATTGTTGCCTAGACGTTGGTGCCATCTTATGGCCAAGTAGAGGAAATTCTGTGTACTGTACTGTACTTTTTTTTCTTTTGCCTCTGTCAGACTCTGATTATAAGGACATGATCGTGTATGGGTTTGTGGGGGACCCATTAAAATAATTCCAAACTGTAAGAATAATAATAGGCCCATGCACATCTGTGGGTTTGTTTCTCCTGGCTGCAGGCAGGGCACAATGAAGTGGGAGCAATTAAGCAGCACGCTCACTGTCTGAGAGCTAAATAAATAGACTACCGTAACATACAAGAGCCATTACGAGAATCAGATAGATTGTTTGTCTGCAGGTCTGTGCTTTTCTCAGTCTATGCTCAGTCTTTATAGCACGGTCAGAATACAAGGGTTATCTTGCTCTTATGTTTCAGTCTCCATCTTCAGCCACATTTAGAAGGAAGAGAAAATATTGTCATTCTGTTAGCAAAGAGGAAAATGGGCCACCTGAGTGGGGTGGGGGTGTGCTTGAGATTGTTTGGGGTTAGATGCTTTGCTAGCAAGTTGTCTAGAACTGGTGGATAGATCTTCAGTTGCACCCCAACACCCACCACAAAGACCCACACCAGATTGCCAGCAGATGCTGACTTCATGATAAAGAAGCTTTTGGAATGTGTAAGCATCCAGGAATGAATATCTAGCCACCTACCATATTATTCCTGTCAGCTCATGTAGTTTCTGGTAGATTTCTGCTAATGGTCAAGAAGCAGAGAGAAGCGAGCTGGAGGAGGCTGGGGTGGGATCAGAAGCCCTTCTTCTGCAGCTTCATATCTCAGATGAAGATAAGTTCACTCTGCCTGTTCCTCCTATATCTTGCAGGCCCAGAACCAAGAGCTGGAGGAGCTAAATAAGGAGCTGAGGCAGTGTAACTTGCAGCAGTTCATCCAGCAGACAGGAGCCATGGTGACTTCCCCACAGCCCAGATCAGAAGCGGAACCCCAGCTGGATGAAACCAGCTCTGAGCTGCTGGCTCACCAGAGAACCGGAGGTTGGAACACAAGTCAAAGGGTGGGCAAAGTTGGGGGGAGAGGGGAGGCAGGAGACCTCACTTTAGTTGAGGCCTCCTACTGTGCTTCCTCTCATGTAAGCTGGTAGGGAATGTCAATATCCCCAGTTTTCTGGCCTCTAGTTGTGACATCAGCAAACA
This sequence comes from Podarcis gaigeae, assembly GCF_964106915.1. NCBI lineage: Eukaryota > Metazoa > Chordata > Lepidosauria > Squamata > Lacertidae > Podarcis > Podarcis gaigeae. The sequence goes on along the minus strand of NC_139678.1, from coordinate 77,832,918 downwards.
ATCAGCAACCCATGGAAATGCATTGGTGTGGCTTTCTTTGAAGCCTCCCTTTAAAATTATCTGGCTGGAGAAACAAATGGACAGCAGATACAACTTATCCATAAATCTATACTGCAGTAGCAGGGAATAGCAGTTGGGGTGGGGGGAGAAGGTGGATAGGTTTCTGGGCATCTGCCTGAACTCTGCTGTATGGATCTTGCATCCAAACACTGTGCTAGGTAGAGCTTCCTCTGAAAATATACCTAAAAATGAATGTGAAGAAAAACTGGAAGTTCAAAGTGGGACATTTAGCACAACTATTTAAGAAAGGAAAAAGTCAATTTCTGATTGTTGAACTTGCTCCATGTTAAACTCTGGATTCCCACATATTACAAGAAGTGCAACACAGCTTAAACAGGGTAGATGTCTAAAAGCATTTATATAGATTTTGAATTTGCCTTGTGTGGTAAGGTAGCATCAAGCCGTTAAGCACTACAAAGGTCCACAACTACAGCAGTGATGGTGTCAACTGAAATATGGTCCCCTTCCCACTTATTCAAGAATATTTCCTTTAACATAGTATCTGGGTGGGCAGCCTCCGGGAAATGGTCTGGACTAGAGGTCTGTTCTGCTAGTTGCCTATCTCAGCTTCAGGGGGAAAACAACACAGAGTATTGTGACATCTTAAATGCTACAGATTTACGCTTTCATGGGCAGAGAGAGGGGTTCTACTGAGATCTGGCATTCTCAAAGCCCAGCATCCTATGGTATTTTAGCTAGCTAGCCCAGTCTTTGAAGATATGTTAGCCTTCCCATAACTTTGCAGCCGCTGCATACAGGCCAGCCTAAATGAGAAACTAACTGGATGATATTCAACACTTGCCCTCCTCCAGGCAGCCTCATTGACTCTAATGGACATTACCAACTTAGGTTCATTAATTTCAGTGGGTCTATTCTGAGTAAGACTTAGCTGAATACAGCTCATTTTTTTGGGGGGGGGGGGACCCACCTGTGCGGAAGCTCTTGCTGTGGAATGTGGACAGCAATTGCAGCAGTGTAGTTCCCTGGGTCTGTCTTGGCATGACCTGCACAATGCAGCACCACCTCAGGTATAAATTTTTCTAGTTTCCAAGAAAAATCTTGAAGTTGACAGCGTGCATGTATGGAACAGGCTTGGGTGTTGTTGTTTTTCTTTTTGCACCAATACACAATTATTACTGATTTTTCACACTGATGTGGTGTCAGAATAAGGTGTGGCCTTCCACAAAATCAATCAATGGCAAATGCTGGTGCCTGCCTGCCTGCCTGGTCACAGAAATTGGGTCCACTAGTACTCCACGATCGATAGTGATTTATCCAGCCAGAGAAAGCTGAATTGGGATGAAATAGCAGAGATACCAACTGCAAATGTGGGTTAGAAGTGGCAGCACAGGACGCATGTTGGGCACCACTGATGAGGGGGAAGGGTGCCTTAAAAAGTCTGAGATCCTTTGCCAGAAGAAAGCATATTGCCACATACCAATTAAGCAGCTTTAAAGTTTACCATAATGGTGGGGTGTTTTTTTTTTGGGGGGGGGGGAGACAACAGTCTGTTGTTTAGTTATGTGGTAAGCAGTGTTTCCATGGCTGCATAGCCAGCCAAATCAGCAGAAGCAGACCATGGTAATGCTGTAGCGTGAGTTTATGCAAACATTGGTTGTTGTTGTTTGTTTGTACAGAGTATAAGAGAGAAGGTATCTGCCCTGAGCAGCTTGCTATCTGAAATTCATCACAGAGGAAAGGGAGGGAGGGATAAACAGGGAAGCAATACTCAGTTGCATATGTTCAGATTCATTGCCATGTACTGGACAGGAAAGGGAACTTGAATCACATGGCCATCTCTTGACCTCTTAACTCTGGTTAACGAATTGGGAGCATTGTGTGTACTTACAGTGTACTGATTATGCTACAAATGGGGCAGGGTGGTGGTGGTGGTGGAGAACAAAACCAAAGGTGTAACTCCAGTGCATTGCATAAAGTCCAGTTACATATATATACCCAAAGTTCAGAAACCCAAAGAATGTAAGGAGGTATGACTCCAGAAAGGCTGAGCTTAAGGAAATGTGTATTGAAGTGCTGCTCCTGAAAATTCAGGCTATTTTGTTGTACTTTTGGATAACTGAACTGTCACCGTGATTATTTTCCCTAGATCTACTTGAGCCCAGCACAGATTCACCTCCCCGAGCCACAGCCAAGCAGTTCCTCGGCAATCCACGAAACCTTCAGAACCCCCTGGTGTCCAGCTTGAACCCTGAGGGTGTGTATGTTTGAACTGCCCTAAGCCTCTTGTGTGCTGAAAACCTGGTCTTGTCAAGCAGTCCTCCAGACATCCTAATCTTGCTATAGTGGGGGGCAGCTTTCATCTGCAAGGAGGTGGCTGTTACTACAAACTCTTCTTCTACTCCTCAGTTTTTCTCTCCTGCCTTCTGTGCTCCTCCTCCTCCTCTCTCCCTGCTCCCTGAATCAGCAGCTAGTAGCTTGGTTGTTTTGCAGGGGGTACCCATAAACTGTAGCATGTTGGGGCCAGCAGTAACCAAAGAGAAGGGAAGAGAAGCTGAGGGTGGGAGTAAGCAGAGAATAACAGGAAGTTATGCCTGCCATATGACATGATAGGCTTGGGCCAAGACTGCTCCACTGTGCAGTGGCTGAGAGATCAATAGACACTCACCAGTAACAGTCTGATCGCTTGCAGGATGGCATTTTGTCTCGGAGCAGTTGCTTTAGCTACACAGTGCAGTATTGCTTACTCAGCTGAGGATGTTTGCTAGTTCAAGCCTATTTAAAACTTCACTAGCAAAGACAAAAGCCCTGCATATGCAATTCGCTTGTCCTTCACCCAAGGTCATTCTGCCAAATTCCTTTAATGTCTCATATTTTAGTTAGCAGCTTAGATTCCTAAAGAGTTGATTGCAAGGGGATCTTTTCTCTTTTATAAACTCTTACAGAATGTGTGGCTGGATATCCCTGATGGATTAATTGCACCCCTTTCTTCATCCACCATTGTTAGTTTCATTTGACAAATGTAAATTTTAATCCCGTATGCTGAGGATATGAAATATCTTGCTTCAAAGTGCACCAGAACTGGTCTGTACAATTTTAAAATGCTAGTCTGTACTTGCTGTCCAGCAGTGAGTTCTACCCTGCATTCTGCATGGATCGGCTGTGTGATCGAGTTCCCCGCATATGACGTCAGGACCAGAAGTTCCCATTCCTTGTTTTAATAAGACACAGTTTTAGCTTCCTGGTTTAGCTGGTCAGTTGAAGCCATTTCCTGGGTTATGGCTGTTGTTGCATGCTGACAGCTTCTAAGAGCCACAGGTGAGCACATGAGTACATGTTGGGAACCAAAGGTGAACAAATTACCCTGGAAGGAGCATGATGTGTCCCCCACCGGAGCTACCCCTCCCCTAATGCCCCACAGACCCCAGCCCAGGATCTTCATGCACACTGCCCAGACTTGTGCCCTAGGGAGGTCACTTTGGTGCTGCTATTGCAGTGGTTTGACTTCACCCCCAGAGGTGCACTCCATTGTCTCTCAAGACAGGTGGATGCCAAGAACTATTTTAGCTCTGAAGGAAACAAATGGTAATTTTAGACAGCCTGGCTGAAAACCAGCACAAAGTATAAGGTTGCCACTCACATCCTGTGAAGTGGTGTCATATGAGAGAGAGGGAGAGAGACAGAGACAGACAGACAGAACATTTAGTGTTTTGTAATGCAATCCGTGTATTCCACAGTGTTGTCCCTATGGACCTTAGTCAAAGCAACTTTGAGTCACAGCAAGGCAAGTAATGCAGTATGTCCACGTTGTCTTTCCAGACCAGTTTTTAAACCCTTGAATGGTGATGCTGGTGAAGATATCACTTTGTGGGAATTAGGACCCAACCCATGGAATAATAGTTTGGTGATCTAATTGGCCAATGATGATGGGCCCAATATCCAGTTTGAACGTTTTTATCTATGCAAATAGATTTATATCTTGTTAACTTGTCCTGGGCAGGTCCCATTTGTTTGAGTGGGTTCTCTTTTTAAAAAGGATTCCTGTGGAATGCTCCACTAGAGTGTGGTGGTGGTCCTCATCCCAGCAACCTTCACTTTGTGGGCAACCTTCTTGACTGAGTCTATAGAGAGGGTTAAAATTAAAAGCCGGATCAGAAGTTATTTCAGAAGCGATCTAGGTGCAGTTTTTGGGGCTTTAAATTATCTTGACTATAGCTTGCAGTTCCCTCCCACCCCCATAACCATTTTTGATGGCTATGGAATCTTAGTCTTATCACAACAAAGAGCTAGGAATCCTTTACAGTTATAGCATCACAACAGCCTTTCTATCTATTTTCTTGGCTGTGCTATATTAAATCAGAGTTGGTTTTCTCAAGCTGGTATTCTGTTCTTGGAGAGTTCTGCATATTTTAATGGTGAGAATGGCTTCTGAGAATGCTGATACTTTGCTTTGAATATCGGAGCAAATGATCATGAAATTCTCTGTTGACTTAAACTAATTTTCTATGCTTATGGTACAGATTAGGTGGGCTTTCCCATTTTGTGATACTACAGTAAGGTACACCTCTGAAATTTTCTTGTGTGATCATTTCAATTTGATCATGCTTTCATGAAGAATCTGTCGCTATTTATGTTTGAATCTGCAATTGCATGGAATAGCATATCCTCCCTCCCCACCCCTGCCTTCCTCTCTGTCTTCGTCTTCTGGTTTATCAAACACTAAGCCATCATAATGGGGTCACTTCATTTATTTTTATATGTCTTGCAGTCATGTCAGCAAAGCAGAGCATCTGGAGGTAAAAAGGCCAGCCAAGGAGGACTGATTGCCTTGCGAGTATAACTGTATAGAAATAAAACCCTATTTCATGTATTTGACTTTTTATCATGAATGGATGGATATAGAAGGTTGTGCAAAATATTTTTACAGACTTTTTAAAAAAAGAACTTAACGCATTGGAAGAAACAGACCGGTTGTATTTTTTATCACTACTACCCTGTTTGTTATCATTTAAAATGAAGATGCTGTTTGTGGCTTCTCTGAAAATTTATATAACCTTTCTATTTCAAAACTTCATCACACAAGAGGACTAAATGGCAGCTGCCCTGGAAGGGTGTGAAACCTGCTGGAGACAAAACTATCCAGAGTATATACTCACGAGTCCTCTGTGTCCATTCAGAAGGTTATACCGCAAGCTACTACCATACAGTGAAAGGGTATTTTATCAGCCAGACGTCTTTACTGGACTGAACCAACGCACTATAGTGCTGCCACGTGTGCATGATAGCAGTTTTTACCTTGTATGTTTGGTATTTTGTGAAGATGCACATCTTGCTTTCTTTTTTAAGTTGGAATGGGATAAACAAACTGTTCTATTCTTGGTGAACATATAAAGATGAAGAAATGTTGCCCTGAGACAGAATTTGTGGCCATCAACAGGTCCCTTTCATACTAAGGACCTTTCAGATCTGGTAAAATGGGATTCAGGTGCTAGCAGTATCTTGCCATTTGTGCCTCGTGCCAAGTATTGCACCATCCACTATTACACAAAGAGAATCGACTCTCTTTATCCTGTCCAGGTATATTTCTCTGCCTAGTTTGGTGAAGGAATGTATAGTAGTCCTCTGTTCTAAACTGTTCCAAGGCCCATATGGCAAAACTAAACTTTTCCAAGCGGGTTTTCCCAGATTTTTTCCAATTGTTGATAACTGTGAAATTACTCCAGTGGGGACTGCAAACTAAGAGAGTTCTCCTTTGTTGTTGAGTGGCCAATTCCTGGGTTTGTGTATCTTGATATTTCTCCTTTGCAAAGTAGCTTCTGCAAGGCTGCTTTTTTGTGTTGCATATGAGATCAGCCCAATGCTGCTCTTCAAATGACTTACCTGTAGTGGCCTCTGCTTTGGCAAAAGCCTCTATGTCGTCCGGAGAGAACACACATTGTAAGCTCAAGGTTCGATTAAGTGTGGCTTAAGATGCTCAAGGCATCTGCTATAAATTAAAAAATGAGAACCCTAGGTCTATACCCCTTTTCACATTTATGCCAGTGCCCCACATCTCCTGTACATTGGCCTCTGCTTGTTGTGGGCCTTATCAGATGGGTGTGGAGTCCCTGTTCAAGGATTTTGAGGGCAGGGAGGAGGGAAACGCAAAGCAGTAGTGGCAGTAATGAGTTTATCTTTCCCTTACAATTCACAACAGGAATTTCCTTTCAAGTTACATTACACAGGACATGCTGTTGAGCTTAATCTGGGGAAAGTAGAAAACTCTGTGTGTGTGTGTGTGTGTGTGTGTGTGAGAGAGAGAGAGAGAGAGAGAGAGAGAGAGAGAGAGAGGGTGAGAGGTGAGAGTGCAGGAGAGCATGTATTGATGTACGTTAATATATGCATGCTTGCATGTGTGTGTGTGTCAGATTGCCAATGTAAAAATTGGCATTCTGGTTGCTGAAAGGGGAAAGATTCTTCCCACCCGCATCTCCCACACTCTTAGTTAGTAGCTTCTTGCATTGTTAGTTAATATGACTTGGTTGGGTGATCAGAGTAGACTGTGAAGCATTAACTTCAATATGGGCATGCAGTATGTTGCTGTAATTTAACTGCTTTTTTTAAACACTCTCTTTATCTAAGACTTCTTTAAAAATAAAAATGGGAGACTTTATACAAGTTAGAATGCCGCTCCCCCTGCCCCCAATACATCCCTGGAGAAGCTTCATACATGAAGTGGCATTTTCACATCATGTTGATGCTGGTTATTCAGAATCCTAAGAAAAGAAAGGATAGCTTCAGAACTGCTATGTTGAACACCTTCCCTTTATGAGGCTGATCATATACTACTGCAAATAATCAGCCGAAGCATGTAAAGTTATGTGGAAGAAACCCACCTTGTTAAATATTCAGCCTACTAGGTGGGACCTCAGAGGTCTGATAGAACAATTCCCAATATAATGTAGTCTTCTGTTTTACTATCTTCTTAATTACTTGGACATGGATGGAATGCTATCATTTCTCCATTTGCAACTTAAGCTGCACCCATAAAGCTTCTGTCCTGCATAAGTTCAAAATTAAGAACAAAAAATGCAGAGACATTCCTTAGATTCAGTGGTGAAAGGTGCAGCCAATAAAAATAACCCTATCTTCTTACAAACTAGTTGGAAAATACTTTCAACATTTTTAAAACCCTTGTTGTTTTGGTGCTTACATTTTAAAAAGAGAGCTGTTGCTCATTTTTTTACCAGGTCTGAGTGGAACCAGTAATGAATTTTTACTAACACTTTTATGTTGCAAACCCAAGTTGCTTCCAAACACATTCCACATTTTCTAGGACAGTAGCACCGAACATCCTAGACTGTTGCATTGATGGAACCAGATAGAACCCCTTTCATTTGTATAGGTTTGAGTCTATTTAACATACATTAATTTGGTCTTCAAATAAAAAAAGGATAAACTTTTAACTCCAATTTTCAAAGTGTGTGATGGAAGCTGCTTTTTAACAGCCGTGTATTGGAGTATGATGGAGAGAATGAAATAACAATTATTGGTAGCATTACTTGCTGAACTCTTTATTTGGCCAGTTAAGGTGCATCTTTTGTGTATTTATAATGTCCAAAGCTGATGTGCATTCTCACTGTGAAACCAAGAGAGGCAAATTGGCATGGGAGGGTTGAATGGATGTTTGAGTGGGAGGCTGTGAATGGCTCTGGGAGCCCTGATCTTGTTTTAAAATGTCTTTTGTGTATTATATAAGAAATATGACTTGTTTTCTGATTAGGAAAAAAAATCCTTGTATGAATGTATATCCCATGCACTGGCATTGTCTGGTTTCAAATTGTAATAAAATTCCTGAAAATATTTTGCTCTAAGGTGTGTCTTTGCGTACCAAAGAGAGTTCCCCACCCTTGTTCCTGGGCGATGACTCCACCTGAATGTCACAACCAGCCCATCCACACATTTCATTATAGCTCTGAGCTGGAAATGCAGTGGAGGAGTAAGATATCATTGCAGCACTGCCACTTGCAGAATGGCCTGCGTCCAACAATCCCTATCAGCATGAGTGGTGATCACACTGCCATGTGGCATCTATTAACACAATTGCAGGTGGGTTAGAAAAGAATGAAAGTAGAACACTCCTCTTGTTGGGGTGGCTTACCTTCCCCAGTCTAAAAAAATATATGATAAAATTCGGGTGCCGGTTAAGATCTTGGGATGAGAAGCAAGATTTTAGATCTAGATGAATTGCAAAAACAAAACACATTGTGGTTACTTTTACAAACCTCATAGCTGTAGCACTTTTCAGGTCAGTCACTCCCAGAGCCTCATCTCCTTTTAGCACAAGGATGGTGATGTGTCTCTAACACATAGATGCCTCTACAGTATGCAGAAACAAGGGTGTTGGCCAGAAATGTAGGCACAGCTGTTGGCTTGTTTAGTAGTCCATGTAGGTTGCCACCTTTACCCCAAAATACCTTACTGCTCAAGAATATGTAGAATAGTTGTAGCTATCTAGAGCAGGGGTCAGCAAACATTTTCAGCAGGGGGGTGGTCCACTGTCCCTCAGATCTTGTGGGGGGGCTGGACTATTTTTTTGGGGGGATGAATGGATTCCTACGTCCCACAAATAACCCAGAGATGCATTTTAAATAAAAGGACACATTCTACTCATGTAAAAACATGCTGATTCCTGGACCATCCAAAGGACGGATTTAGAAGGCAATTGGGCCAGATCTGACCGCCGGGCCTTTATTTGCCTACCCATGATCTATTCTAGAGTGATGAAAATGCAGGCTGTACGTTCTCAAAGGTACTCTTGCTTGCTTTAGATGTTTCCGTCTCAGAGTTCCGCCTCTGGGCTTATACTGTCAAGAACCCTGGTTCAGATTAGGTCCTATCAGCTGTATTGCAGTGCAGAGAAGGCAATGTGATCTTATCTGACACCATTCTGTGTTCTAAGAGACAGCAGGCCATTTGAATCAACATTGGTTCACCCTGCTCAAATACAGATGCTGTGTTTAACTGCATTCCCACTAAACAACCTCCCTGTTCTGCAGGCTCCTCCTGCAGAGCACATTACGTGCCTCTCCCCCCCCCCCCAAAAGCAAAGCTAATAATCTCTGCAGGCTCCTTTTTCAAAAGTAATCTAATCAAGTTGGTCTGTTTCTGCAAAAGGACTTTGCCATCGTTAATGGTTAAATTTAAGCATCTTTTTCTTTCCTAATTCTATCCTCTCCCCAACTCTGTCAATCAACACTGGAACTCCATCTGCTACTATGGCTCCAGCAATCCAGGACTGATGGACAGATGACAGTAGAAAGGTGGTCTCTTGGGGGCCCTTTCCAGCAACCAATAAATGAGGCTTGCATTCCAAGCAGTGAAGAAATGGTAGAATCATCTAGTGACAATGGTGCTAAATCCCATCAAAAGAAATGTATGAAGTAGCCTCACTGTTGGAGTGGTATGTTGGCAAGAAGACACACAAGTGGGAAGTGCAACAAAAAGGTGCATTAGATCCTTGCCCTTCCATAGGACTGCTCCACCCTTTCTTTTTTGAAATAATTTTTATTTGATTTTAAAATATAAAATTATAACAATACAACCATACACATACACATTTGGAAATTCCTCCAAATCTCTGGACTTCCCAATTTCCCCTCCATGGGTCCTATTATTAACCTTTTCAACTGCATATTTTTCAATAGACCATATTTTATATAACTCCATTAACTTCATAGTACTTGCTACATTGAAAGTGTTATTGTAATCCTGCTAATGTTTCTATCTGCTTACAGTGGTCTCCAAGATAAATTATATATTTTTTTTCCATTCTTTGTTAAAGTTTTGGTCTTTTTGGTTCCTGAGCTTCCCAATCAGTCTTGCCATTTCAGCATAGTCCAATAGTTTAATTTGCCATTCTTCTCTGGTGGGGAGGACTGCTCCGCCCTTTCTGCTGTTAGGGGCACAAGCAAACAAATTAACACTCTGCACTCAGTTTTAATTTTTCAGAAACACTTTGTGGCTCCTGAGCATGCTTGGGCTGCATTTGGGAGGTTTTGCCTCATAGAGCCACCTTTTGTACTTCGGCACACTTTGGGTTACTGGAGCTTGCTCTTTTGTTTTCGAGGGCCCTATTTGGACTCCATTACAGTGGTACCTCAGGTTACATATGTTTCAGGTTACATACGCTTCAGATTACAGACTCTGCTAACCCAGAAATAGTGCTTCAGATTAAAAACCTTGCTTCAGAATGAGAACAAAAATCATGCTCCGGCGGCGCGGCAGCAGCGGGAGGCCCCATTAGCTGAAGTGGTGCTTCAGGTTAAGAACAGTTTCAGGTTAAGTACGGACCTCCGGAATGAATTAAGTACTTAACCTGAGGGTACCATTGTATTGTCAACCTGGAGGCACTCACTTGGTTACTTGGGAGGGAGTAAAATAATATGAAAGGAATTTTTAAAAAGCAAAAAAAAAAAAGTGCACTAAATAGCAGGTCCAGAAACCCAGTGGGAGGAGAGTCTGGGTGGATTTCATGGTGCTGTGTTAAACAGCTGCTCAAATAATTCTTTTATTTTCACAAATATTTGTTTCTACATGCCAGTGCCACCAGTGGAGCCCACTCTTTACATGGCATCAGGTGAGCCTCTGGCCAGAGCATTCCACAAATGGGGAGCCACCACAGAAAAGGCCATTCTTGTGTTGCCACCCTCCAGATCTCATGTGGAGGAGGCATACAAAGAAGGGCCTCAGAAGATGAATGCAGAATCTGGGACAGTTTATATGGGGGGAGGCGGTCCTTCAGGTATAGCGGTCTTGAGCCATTTATTACTTTATAGGTCAAAACCTATACTTAGAATTGGGCATGGAAACTAATAGGCAGCCAGTACACTGTAATATGCTCAAACCATCTTGCTGGCCACCTGATTCTGCAGTAACTGAAGTTTCCAAACCATCTTCAGAGTCAGCCCCACATATAACCCATTGCAGTAATCTAACCCAGAGGCACCACAATGGTCCAGCATATCCACTGCCACACCTGCAGATGTAAAGGATAAGCAGAGCTGTGTGTCATCACATATTGCTGGCAGCATACTCCAAAACTCTGGATAACCCCACTCAGCAGTTCCATGTAGATTGAGGATAAAAATGAACTCTGAGGAACCCCACATTGATGGTTCAATGGGGCCAAAGAGCATTCACCAAGCACCACCCTCTGGAAACAACCATTCAAGTAGGACGGGAACCACCACTTCCTCCAGAAGTATACCATGGCTGATGGTATGGAAAGCTGCTGAGAGGTCAAAGAGAATTAACAGAGACACATTACCCTTCTCTCTCCCAACAGAAGTTACCATACCAGGCAACCAAAGCAGTTTCTGTGTCAAAACTGGGCCTGAACCCCGAGTGAAATGGCTCTAGATTGTAATTTATTGAAGACCAAAATGTAAATTAAGCAGGATCCATTTTAATTCTACTAGATCCAACTTTTACCAAGATGCAGTGGGAAAAAAAACAAAGATCTTGAAATAGAAGGGGCCATGGCTCAGTAGCAGAGAAAAAGCTTTGTCCCATACTCAAATCCTAGCATGTCCACTTGAAAACAGTATGGTCTCTAATGAACACCGCAAGTATCATACCAAATGGGGTCAGAAGAAGTATGTAAGCATCCCTGGCAGTAGTGCCAGGAGCAAGAGAAAAACTTCAAAGTCTCCCAGCTGAAACCATACAACTCAGTACGAACTACTGCAAATTGGGCATGCTCCTGTCTGCATAGCCCTTCCATCCTGTATTGTTTTGAGGCCAATATAAGCCATTCAAATTCCACAGTGTCCTGCAATGTGTTGGATCTTCCCTTTGTGCTTTACACTGGTTTTCCAGTTCAAAATAGGGCCACAAAATAATCTCCTTTGTAAGCACATCAAATGGATAAATTGCTTTAAGAACAGTGCCACTGAGCCACTCCACCAACAATATCAAGTCAGCTTCTGATGCCATTGTTTGGCTTTTGCACACAAGACAGTTAAGATGCTTGCAATTCCTGACTATCGATCCAGCCCATCAAACTGTTCTAGAAATAAAACCGTCTTGTCTTACACGTACCCTCCTACAGCTCCATTGCTGTTGCAGTGGGAAACAAAGCTCAATAACTCTTTGTAAAGAATGTCACAGAAAGTATTGATGGTTAACAGCACACATCACGGGCTTCTGCTCATATGTATTCATAAGCCACCAAGGATAGAGTCCACATTATGTGCCATGTGTTTTGTGTCCCCCCCCCCCCCATTTATTTTATTTTAACTTTTGAAGGCTTTATCCCCAGTAATATGGAAATTCCAAGAAAACATCACATCAATGTCTAATTTTCCTTCATTGTGTGCATTTTGAGATGGCTGCAGTCAGTGATTTTTTTGTTTAGAAAAAACTATGTCCCTGTATGCACCATGAAGTTGTTATAATAAGTGCCACACTTTCAACATGAGGGAGGGGAGGTGCTAGTACTGCATATCCTTGAGTACCCCCAGAAAAAGCACTGGCTGCAGTGTTAATGATTTCTGACAAAATGGATTCTGCGAACCTGTTGTGGCAGCAGCACAATAGACATTACCTGCCTGGGGGGTGGGTGGGATCCTCTAAATTAGAGAAAGTAAAATCAACTTCAAATCTGTCCTATGGGACAGGATTTGTTAATGAACCCTTCAGGATATTATAGCTACTATTTTGCCTTTCTGAAATTCCCTCAGTCAGGGAAGTCTGAAAGTGGTGTTTACACTACTGCCATCTACTTAGTATTTTACTCTTGCTGCTGTCTAGGAGATTTTGTGGGTTAGCTATAAAACATAGCTGAATAGCTGCAAAGCCAGTTGAGTTTAATATGCTAATAAAATCCATAGAATAATGGCTGCTGGTGCCTTATGATGACATTTGGTACAAAAAAAAATAGAACCAGGGCCAAGCAGAATGCAAGATGTGTCCGTTTTGGCTCCATGAAAGAGATTATTTTCTCCCTTTCCCTATACGCTTTGTGAAGTCAATGGGCTACTAACACAGCATCTGAGGAGTCCAGTTGTAGGGGTCTGCACTGCAAAGGATTCTGTGCCCCCAGTACCATAGTCCTGATCTGATTCAGGTCTCCTGCAAATGGTATTAATTTTTTTCCTGTAAGCCCACATAAGACTAAAGAGAATCTCCCTCCCGAAACTGACAGACCTTAGTTCTCTGCTCATGAATTCTGTGCCGCTCAAAAACCTGCATTCCTATACCTAAAACAAATTAGTTGAAGGTAATCACCTATTTCCACCCCCTCATCACAACTAATCAATAGTACGTTGACAGTGAATATTTTATGACATTTAATTTATGCATGCAAAAGCTTTACTAAGTCTAAAACTGACATTTATTTTTAAACTGTTTTATCTTTTAGAGGCATTGTACAAACAAGAACATTCTGCAACACATCCTCAAACCAACATTTTTAATGGTGCCAAAGGCCAGCTAATTGGATTTGGTTTGCAAACAGCTAACTCTGCTACAAACCATTTTTATTTGCCGTGTTGGGTCAGACGGGACACAGATTTCTTTAGAAATGTAGGCAACCTTCATGCTGGGATGACTTAAAGGCTTGCTGCAACTTAAAATGAGTGTTGAATATGCGTGTAGATGACTTATATTTAGTTTTCTGGGTGGACTTGGAATTTAGTTTCTCAGGGAAACACCTGCACATGATGTTTGGGGGAAGTTAGAGACGCATATGTTCACATAAACATGGTAAGAAGGATAAAATACCCTTGAATACCTCTGTTCTGGCATGAGAAACAGCACAGGCACAGGCGTCTCTGCCAGTTGTGCTGGGAAATAAATAAATAAATTCTAACCTGGAATGGCGGGAGGGAGATTGAAAGTCTTTGTGCCTCACAAGGAGACCCTCCTCAGAGCCCAAAGAGGACATCAGTGAACCAAAAGTCCAGAAAAAAACCCACTCCAAGGGCTCCAAAATGGCACATGGGAGCTCTCGCTGCTGCCGGACTACCCCACTCAACAGGGAGATGGGCCTTTTTTGCCCAGGATACCATTACTGCAGTCTTACCTTGTGAATGTTAGTGGTAGGAGAAAATCTCATTGAAGAACACGAAAGACCTCCACAAATACCCTACTCCCAAAATTCTCTACAGCAGCCCTCTCCTCTCATTCTTTCAGTTTGGTTAGGGAAGACTGCTCTACAGAATGTAGAGTATCGCTTTGCTTCTGCCCAGTATCACCTTTAAACAAGATACCTTCACTTAGCAGAGAGGCAGAGGGAGAGAGAGAGAAACACTTCAGCCCCAAGCATCTTGAAGCCATTCTGCTCTGCTATTTATGTAAAGAGGAAGCTGTACTTCTTGTGACATGCCACCAGTCAAGTTAAAGAGCTTTCCTTAGCTGGTGGGCCTCACAAATCTCTTGCTCTCACTTCATCACACCAGTAGCAGGCTAGATGGATGGTTATTATTCCTGAAAGCCAATGAACAATGGGCATATGCTCTCATTTAAAAGCATCTGCACATCTATGACAAAAAAGGCAGAACATCTCCATGTTCTACATTCCTCCTCCTTTGGGTGTGGTTTTTTAGGGGGGGGTGAGCTTTGCGTAGAGGTGGCGTCAATAATACATTTCTGCCATTTAATATTTTATTGATGATTTGACTTCTGCAGCTTGCTGTTCCCATTTCAAGGCTGATGACTGTTTCTGATTAAAGTTTTATGCCTGACAGGAGAAGCCTCCTCACTACACGGGAGATGCTTCTGGTCCCGTCCCCCCCAACCACTACAGAGCAGCGGAAAGGAATTGCTGGCCACCGTACAACAAACTATTACTTAAGCATGGTGTGGAAAATGAAGAGATCGTGAGGAGGAAGGGCTTGAGCAAGATTCTGAGCCCTGAGTGCCTCAGCTGGCTCCTTCCTGAGGTATTCTGTGGCAGCAAGCCCAATTGTGCTTCTCCATGTGGGCATCGGCCACAGCAGCCAAAGTCGAGGTGCTCCAGCGCAACACTTTACTTGCAGTCCATGATGTGCTCATCCTTAGTTGAATCCATCCATTGTTGATTCTAGAAACCCCAGTGGAACAAGCCATTGACATTTGAAAAGGTTCTACGGGTGTTCAGAACTTCCCATAATACAGGCCTCTCCTCTCCACTTTGCCTCTTGGTCAAAATTTGTGACTTCAGTAGAAGCCGTAGTCTAATTAATGGGTCAGAGGGCCAGCAGCTCCAAGCCATTCTTGTTTAAGCAACTCGCAAATCACAGATTAAAATTTCAAAGCCTGGTAAGGCAGAGGATTTAATTGACTGAGGCTAAGAACCAGGGTGCTTTGGGTTAGACATGAGCAGAATGCCCTTGGCTGTTCAGTGCTAGTAATCACAAGGGAAAGGAGACAAGACTCCACAAGAGCCCCTACAAGTCATTGTTATTAGCAAATGTTATTGGTGGGAAGGCTGGTAGCTGATAAACGTGCCTCGCCCCCGCCATCTTTCTACACTGGGCCAAGTATTGGGCTGAATGCTCAGCCAAAAACGAGAAAGGCCTAGTGCTGCAGAACGGTTATGCTTCAAGCTTTCTACTTCTGTCACACAGTTCCTAAGAGGGATGGGGCTTGCCACATGCCTCCTAGCATGGAAATTTGTTCAGGCAAAGCAACAGTCCGCCTGTTTGGAACTCAGCACTGAAGCAACACAATTCCCCCAAAATCCTGTCCTAGATTTGTGAAGGCCCTAATAAGCAACATCAGATTAATACTTTTCTTCATCCTGGAAACTCAATGGTAAAATAGGTATTTACAACCACATACGTAACTATGACAAAGCCTTGTATCGTTCTTTTCCTGTTAGGACTCAAATGGAGTTTGCTCTGGAAAATCATTCCCATTTTTTAACACATTATTTCCTCACAAGTTTTAACACCCACAATTTCCAGTTTGAGATAGTTCTGCTTCCTTCATATTTGAGAATTCAACCTCATAGTTATTTAACGAATAACTATTTATATATGCAGTCATTGCTGCATATATATCTTGTGCAAATTCCATGTGCGAGTCTTCCCTGTGAGACATTTTGATCCCACTTGACCAGCCATACCTGGAAATAATCATGCATACAGCTAGCTGGCATCTAAATATATCCTCTGGGATACATGACGTCTGGACAAAAAGATGACATCCTTGGATGGTGGACGGATATATCTTGACAAAGAACTGTGAGCTACATAGCCCATTCTAACAAGCTTTAACTTCCCAAATCTTGTGAGCAGGAAGTACAAAGGCTGCTGCAGCATTCTAGAAGATGAACCCTTGCGTAAAGGAAACTGGGTTGGCAACTGCAGGTGGTGCAGGAAGGACACCTCTCGTGGGTCCTCTCCCCGTCACCATACTTGCTTCACAGTGGTCACTGAACTCCATGGCCAGCAAAGTGGTCCCCTCCAGTGGTTTTTGGACTCCAATCCCCATCAGCCCTCAGCACCACAACCATTGGTCAAGATTAATGGGAGCCATACTCCAAAACATCTGGAGGTTACCAAGTTGGGGTAATGGCTAGATGCCATTTAGTTTATTATTTTATTTTTGCTTTGTTTCCCCCCCCCCCTTCTTTCTCACCTAAATCCCTTTTGGGAATGAACCAAGATTTCTTCACAAAAGCATGTAAGGATGCTGTTTGCTGCCAGCAGGGTGCAGCCACGAACTTGCCCCTGACGGGTTCCTTCGGAAGGAATCATGGCCACAGCAGGAGGTGAGTTTACTTCTGCTTTCATAACTGGATTCCCTCCTGCTACAAGAAGCTTAATAATTTGTACAGAGTCAGCATCTGATTTTAGCTTCTGCGCTGCCCCAAAGATACCAGGAAGAACACAGATGGAGCCTGAGGAGATTTTTATGTATGTGAGGGAGGGAGTATGGGGAATGGAGGGGGGTGTCTCCTCTTCAAAAGCCATTCCTTATCCAAAGAAAAAAAATTAATGAACAAGCAAAGGGCTGCTCTCTTTACACAGAGTAGAATTTAACTTTCATGGTCCAAGCTGGGATTTCAAATCATCTCTTTGTGGGCATCATCAGGCATCCCCCCCGCCAGCTAGACAAAGAACAGTTGAGCAGCAACATCACATGGGTGGATATGTTGTATTTCCAATAGCTGATGAAGTCATACCAGAGGGGTAAGGTCACCAGTTTGGTTGTTTTTTTAGTTTTGTTTTTTTAAGATGGTAAACATCAGTTCCTAGCAGCATTAGTAAGCTTATTTCAGATTCAATCAGACTTCAGTCACTTTCTATTGCGCTCGATGCTTTCCTAGTAAACAATGCAGTAAGCTGCGCATTTCATGGAAGCAGTGAGCAACGCATTATGCCAGCATTACTAAACACAATGTGGAGATATGGCGGGGCGGGGAAGAGAGGGCCAACAGATCTCCCTACACATCACAGAGGGAAATCTAGCCAATGGGAGAGAAGAACCCTACAGAGAACAAGCATGCTATAAAGTGTGGTGGTTGCCTGATGTTGCTTGCTCTTTATGTGGAGGTGGCCAGTTTGCTCTTCCTGCAGCAGCTAGAAAAATTTGAAAATGGAAGTTCAAGTTCAAGTTCTTTTCCAACTCACCCAGCTTAATCCTCCTCCCTCGCCAGCTGGGCACCTCCATGTATTACATACCTGCCATTTCTGCAAGGTCCAGAACTCAAAATACTGAGTTAAAATTGAGGCCACAATCAAAGGAGAAACTGTGGCCCTCCAGATGCTGTTGGCCTTCTATCAGCCTCAGCCAGCCAGCAGGGATGATGGATGTTGTAGTCCCGCAACATCTGGAAGACCAGAGAGCACCCACCCCAGCCAAGAATGTGGCTTGGCCTTCCCGTGTAATCTAGGACAAACCAAAAGGTAGACTATGTAGCAGCAGTGCAAATTTCTGTATGTTGGGTTTCTTGCAACCAGCTTTCCCAAGTCTTTTTTCAGGAATTGCCTGTTACATAAATCCAAGGTCTAAAGTACAGGAGGAAGAGACCTGGCTGACTCCAGCACCTTTCCAGGTGATGTGCAAACAGGAGTTTTTTATATACTAGAAGGTGCTGCTTTAGCCAAGAGGGCTCATCATCTTTGGGCAGATGGCTTGCAATCAAGTTAAACAAGAGCATTTCAATCAGGGAAGTAAGACTCAGTAACACACAATACAAGCCTGTTATCTCTGCCGCTGCCTTGTGTCAACACACCCACACACACCAGGCCATCCAGATAAGCAAAGCTGCTCTCAAACAGTCTCATGCTTAGGGTACTGCAAATGAGTCAAGCAGTGTAACTTCAAAACCCAAGAAATCCATAAGGACGCATGTCCTATGCAACAGACACTTAATAGCAGGGAGACAAGAGTTTAGGATTCGCCTTATTATTTTTTCAGTGGCTCTTGTTCTGTATCAAAAGATTCTGACTGTTTCTGGATGAGCAAGTTCTCTATCCCAGTGGAATTTCCTGCCAACTGATTTTAAGAAGCATTATGTAAGCCTCTGCTTACATTGATGTGAAAGTAACATGTGCTCTTCCGGTGCTTCAGAAACATACTGCTCTCAGCCCCAAATGCTATTTACATTCTTCTAGGATCCCACTGGCATAGTCAAGAGACTCTGGCGCACATTAGGAGCAGGGCAGGGTGTCTCAACCTGCCTTCTCCAAAATGACAAAAGGAAGAATAATAAATCAGAGCACAGTGGTACCTCGGGTTACAGACACTTCAGGTTACAGACTCCACTAACCCAGAAATAGTACCTCGGGTTAAGAACTTTGCTTCAGGATGCAGCACGGCAGCAGCAGGAAGCCCCATTAGCTAAAGTGGTACCTCAGGTTAGGAACAGTTTCAGGTTAAGAACGGACCTCCAGAACAAATTAAGTTCTTAACCCGAGGTACCACTGTATCTTAGTCAAAAGCATTCTTAAGAAGTTAAACGGCCTTCATTGGCAATTCTTACAGCACTACAGTACCATCGTGGCTATTTCTCCAATCGAATAGTGTTATGCATCAGAACATAACAGCCTGATGCATCCAGTATCCTGTTCTCACGGTGGCCAACCAGATGCCTGTGGGAAACCAGTAAGTAGGAGCCAGGCACAAGACCACTCTTCCCTCCTATGGTTTCTGACTCCTGGTATTCAGAACTTTACTGCCTCAGAAACTAGAGGCACAGCACAGCCATTGTAGCTAGCAGCCATTGATAGCCTTATCTCCATGAATTCGTCTAATCTTCTTTTAAAGCCACCTAAGTAGATGGCCACCAATGCTTGGAGAGGTATTATCACCTTTCCTGAACCTTCCAAAATTCCGATTCATGAGATGTCCCCGAGTTCTAGTGTTGAGGAGGCAGACTTCATGCACTTTCTCCAAGCCATGAACAATTCCTTGCATGCATGCAAGTCACCACTTCCTTGCCTTTTCTCTAAAAGGTCCTGAATGCTTTCCTCATAGGGAATTGCTCCGTCCCCTTGAATCACAGAACCTCGCATCTTTTTACTCAACTAAGCTTACCTCAGGAGTCTTTTTGAAAGTCCAAGTATACTCTGCAAGCTGAAACAGCTATCAGTATACTTAAAACTCCCAAATAACTTATAATCGGTTGTGAGACAGGACTCGCCCTTGCAGAAGTTATGCTGGCTGTGTAAGCAAGACTTGTTCTCCTATGTGCTTGGTTATTTTATATTTAGCAAAACTTTACAGCACTTGAGCATCTAATCTTGTATTTTTTTTTAATGCAAAGCCTTCATACTTTGCTTAAGTAGCTTGCATTTGAATTCTGGTATCTTTGCTTTCATAGTTACATGTTTTAATCATGCACGACCATGGATCTCAATTCTCAGTATGTATGTACTGGTAGCAAAGCAAGAATTAAGATAATTTGACTTTTAACCCATAACATTCTTCATCAAAATGGAAATACCTGAAAGTTACCATTTAAGATTCATGCCCTATGTTTGGGGGGGGGGGGGAAGAGATTCACAACAAATAAATTGATTTTTCTCATCAGAAATGTGCAGAGTTTGCATTGTTTAGCATTAAAGGTCTTGAGATCTATTCCATAGATCTATCTCCTCTTGAGATCTATTCCATAGTCTTGATGAGGACTAATATTTCTTATTGTTCCTGTACATATCTACAGGTCAGCTCATTTTGAGTAACTGAGGATTATCAAATGTGGCTCATAGTAAAGCCTATTTCCACCCCAAAAGTAACACACACACACATTTTGGTTGCAAATGTTTACTGATTTAACAATATGACAAAGATGAAGTGACAAATGATATTTGCCAATGCCAACAACCTTCCAGTAGATTATATGATGAATTTCTTATGTTATATAATGCTTTACAAACTCTTATTCAGCCTTGCCACAAACCTGCATTAGGTCATAATTATTCCCATTTTACAGATAAGCATACGAGTTCATGAGCCATTGCAATGGGAAATTTACTGGTGGGGTACACTGAAAAAAGTAAATCTTCCTTACAGTGAATGTGATGCTATATAAAATCTTGCTTACCGGTATTTTTGAGGAGTATCGGATAGGTAATTTACACACAGTTAAAGTTGAGAACGAACAACAAATTGTAGGTAAGTTGACTGTTGGTGGCTAATGGATCTGTTTTGTTAGAAGAAGTCATCCACTTTCCATTTAGAGGATCACGTTAATACATAATGAATATTTCTCTAGGTTTCATCACTAAAGCTGGTTCTCACATTCACATACATCACTTGATTACTCACAGCTGAATATGTAAACCAGTTCCACTGACTTCTTTTAAAATGAGGTGATAAGATTATTTCATGTCTTCGATTGCTCATTCACACATGCTATTTGATCTTCCAGTATATCAACTGAGGAGCATGCCTGGATGAGTGTGCCTGCCTGCCTATAAGACAGAAGTATATGTGTGTTGTCAAGGGAATTGGTAACAAGCAAAGCTGGCCATTTCATCTATGTTGTTGGTACTGCAGAAGACACATCTCTCTAGGAAATTCCCTCTAGCTTACTTAGTTCAAAACCTCTCTGATGAAAAAGACACCCAGTGAATTGCAATGAGGTGTACATTGTAAGGTGTACTGGAGCACTTCCAGAGTCTGGAGGAGCACAGCACACAAACCAAAGACAACCTAAGAACATTCATCAACCAACAGCTGTCAGTATCGCTTTCCTTTCTGTCTGGGCATCTGAATTAAACTAAGGCAACTATGTTGTTAACCTAACCTACAGAGGCCAGGTAGATAGATCTGTGTTACAATCAGAAGCTGCAAAGTATATGTAAGGAAATCATATCTATTTTGGCAATACACATTCCACAAATCATGCTAGCAGGACGTTGAGCACTACCATAGCTCTTTGGGCTAGTACACAATTAATATTTGAAGCAGTTTTATGGTTCCACATTTGTATAGCTGGGGAGGCATATATAGCATCTCCTTTAGTGTTTGCATACTGCTTTGTCAGTAACTACACCTTCATTTTCCTGGAACCTCACTGTGAAAATAAACACATCTGAACAATGAGCCAATGCAACAAAGTGGATTGCTTGACTACCTAGGGAAATTTGGGTCCAAATTCCAGTTGTCACCATGGATTCCTTAGGTATCACTGCCAAGAGTATCTCCCTCACAATTTTAGTTGGGAAGGAGTGCAATGACCTGCTTAATAAGATTGTGATTAGGAGGAATAGAATAATGATTGTACAACATTGCACATAAAACTAGTGTTAGACAGAACCAACAGAAGTGATACAAAACCACGGTAATCTGGCAGTTTTTACATCATGAACAGAATGACCTACAAGAAAATTCCTTCAAGCAAAATTATTTCATAGCCAGACATAAAAAAGTAATAATTTGGCCATCCTAGATTCCTTCCACTGGACACAAATGGTAAAATGATAGTTACCTGTTAATGCCACATTTTCACTATTCACAGGTTGTGTTTTCACCTCTTTAAATGTTATACCATAACCATCCCAGGTGCCGTGGGAGAAGACACCCCTCAAGGGCATTTGCCTACTCCACCTTGCTCTGGTTTAGACTATGATGCAACCCCACAGATATCCTCCGAGCTTGCTCAACTATTTTCTTTACTGTCCTTTTCTCTGCTCTCTAGGGAAACAGGGCCTTGACAGTTCGGGGGGGGGGGGGGGGGAATCAGTATGCATCCCCCACATGCCCTTTTGAAGAGGAAACTCCCCTCTTCTCTTTCTTGAAGCAGCAGCAGCTATGGAGCAGCAGGGAAAGGAAGAGTGGGTGAAGCTGTTCCCAATATTGGTGAAATTGAAAAAGCTTTTCCTCCCATCACTTTTCTGCAGGGAAAATGTAAAAAATGTGAAATGGCAGACTGAAAAACAAAAAAGCACTTCAGGTAGAACACCTCTTCACAGGTTTCATGAAAATGAAAGAAGATTGAAATGCAGTTGTAAATATACTTTCCTGCATGGCCAATCATTTTAAAACCCTGACAGTGCACATAAAAACTGCATTTCTACCTTTCATGCAGGAGAGAGGTTTGTAAGTGTTTGTTTTCCTACATTTATATCCTGCCTTTCGTCCATTATGGAATTCAAGGTGGCACACAGATAGCTCTGTGGGAGAGGGTCACTCATCCATCTGACCTAGATCAGATCAGCTTCAGCAATGCAGTGGTCTCATATGCCAAGGACTTCTAAGTGGTCCATGTGTCTGAGATTACAGGCCATTGCTTAACCCCTTGTCCTGTCCTGATCTGCACCTACAGGACAAGTAAGCGGAGAAAGGAGCAAGAAACCACAAAGATCTCTGAGGAAGGCGGGGGGGGGGGGAGAGAGAGAATGGTTGCAATTGATGCTCAGAAGATCAGAGAGCGCCCCTCACACTTGTAATTTCTCAACTGCCTGACTCACTCACTCACTCATTACTATACCGTGACAGGAGGCAGATTCTATGGTTCAGTACGATCTCCACTAAGCAACTTTTTAGAAGTGTATAATTTTATTTTATTTTGGCAAGGGTGTTCAATCCCTTAGACTGACCATCATACATTTACTATCTTCCCACATGGCGCTCTGCTTCATTCTGTATGCATTCCACTTCATTGATTTTATGGGAAAACCCAAGAGAGTCCAAGCCAAGTAGTCGTTGCCAATTGCACGCCTTCCCGAGGGAAAACACAACCTATTTAATAGCGGATCCAACACAATTTATTTTGAGTCTTCCATACATCCTCAAAGGAAGGAACATACATGCCCATGAGTGTGCAAACGTCAACTCTGCTCTTCTGCAACAGCCATGGACGTGTTAGTGGTTGATGTCCAGCTCTTGAAGGATTCTTTTCTCCAACTGCACTCAGAATGGAAGAAGTCACCAGGCTCCAATGCGTTGTTTCTTCTTGGGGAAGGGGCAGGAGGTAGCAGAAGGAGACACAGTGATGCCCGAAAAGCAGGTTAGCCGCTGTCACACGCACAGTGGGGGCACTAGCAGCACAATGTGCGTTAGTCAGTGGCTCACCTGCTTCTGGAGAGTTAGACCAACCACAGGCAGGCTGGCTCTTCTAAGATGTCAGCAACAGACACCCCACTACCACCACCCCTGCCCCTACCAACATGGATCTGAAATACACAAGAAATAGATCAGCAGCAGAGTCACCACCAGCACTC
This sequence comes from Podarcis gaigeae, assembly GCF_964106915.1. Lineage (NCBI taxonomy): Eukaryota > Metazoa > Chordata > Lepidosauria > Squamata > Lacertidae > Podarcis > Podarcis gaigeae. The sequence goes on along the minus strand of NC_139678.1, from coordinate 77,809,258 downwards.
CCTAAGCCCCAATATATTCGGCCACACTACTTCCCTTATTTCAACGCATACAAAAATAAGCCCAGAAAGCTTCTGTTTCAACACCCCTGGGCCATTCCAACATGTGCAAGACAGATGCAGAGCACACCAGAGGGACTTTCTACAACACAGGGCAAGGCGTCAGCTGCAAGCGTTTTGAAGTCTCTCCCTTTGGCCACTTTTTGCTTAATTCTGTACTGCACTTACCCAACACAAAACAACATGTCAACTTGGAAGAAACAGGTCAGTGCAGTCAGACCCCCCAGCTAATTCACAGAAAAGAAAGGAAGAGATCTTGCTGTAGAAGTTGGAGCAATAAGGAAGTTCCGTTTCCACCTGGAGGACAATTCCCCGCCGCCACTTTTACCCACTGACTTAACTGGATATGAGTTACATCCTCCGCCACCCCACTTGGTGTTTATACAAGCACAGGCAACCGAACAGCGCAACAACCCCTTTTTGCAAGTCTGCTCAGAATCAAGTTATACTGATCGCAAACCAAAACGAAGCAAGAAGCCCCGTTCCTTTCCTTGCACACCCTGAAGCGGAGCGAGTGTGGAAACCTGGCCGACCAATTAATCGGCTGGCTAATTTGCGACAAAAGTGAAACTGCTTCTTTCCTCCTCAATGGATCAGCTGCAATTTCATTAGGCAACGAAGCGTTTCGAAATAATATTAAGAAGGGGAGGAAAAAAGTTAAATGGAAGTTCAGAGCCCTTTCCCAGAGCTTGGGGGGGGGGGGGAATCGAGGACTGTCAATGACCTGGTACGAACTTGCTTCCGTTCGTTCCTCGGCTAACATCTACATTTGGCTTTGACGACTTAATTTCTTCCCTGAGCACGGATGCGCCTTTTAATTGACTTGGCCGGGAAAGGGGGGGGGGATGCTCTATGCCGCACGCTGAAAGTGAAACCAAGAAATGCTGTCCCCCCCTCTTTTTTAATGCTTTCCCTTAACTGCTCAACCTTAAAACACCCAGCCGGAAACCAAGCCCTACCCCGAAGCCCCAGCACCCACCTCTCTCCCTAGTTACCCCACTTACCTGAACTTCGCAGGCGCCGCCTCTCCTCGGGCACTTTCCTTCGGGCTCCTTTCGGCAGCCTGCGCTGCCCACTTTCCACGGGCAGGAGGGAGAGCGCGAGCGAAGCAGAGGCAGCGGCAGCGGAAACTTCTCCTTCCCGGCGTTGCGCTGCGCTACCCAGCCCACGCCGCTGCCGCGCAACCTGCCTTCTCTTTCGCTCCCCTACCCCGCCCTGGCTACATGCAAATCGAGGCTGGTGACGTCGCGCGGCGGGTCCGCCAATGGAGGCTGCGCCCGGCTGCCGGCCAGCCACGCCTCCCGCCGCGCCCGCCAATCGGCGGAGACCCCCTCCTCGCGCGGGGCTAGGCAGCTCCCTCCTTCGCCCTGCCCCGGGAGTTACAGCGCGGGGTGCGGCGCGTTCGGTTCTGCACGTCCTTACTTTAGGGAGGAACCAACTGTACTTGCCCGAGCGTCGATGCCGCTCTCCTCCCGCCCGCCCGCCCGCCTCCCTCCCCCCCCGCTCCCTTTCCCGCAATGGTTGCCGCCGGCCAGGCTCCTTTCCAGGAACGCGGCTGGCGAAAGGGCCGGGCGGGGTCGAGCCCGCGGCGTCGCGTCCGCCGCCTTTCTCAGTTGGCGCGGTTCGGCTCCCCTCGGCCGCCCCTCCCCTCCTCGGGGGTGCCGAGTGGTACAGCCCAGCCTGGGCTTTGCCATGAGGACAGTGTCAGTGCGCACGTAGCAAGCGCAGGAGCGGCAGAAGGCCGGGTCCCAAGCGGCGCGCGGTGCCGGCAGGGGCGGGCGCGCGCCGCGAGATGTTTCCCCGCGCGGCCGCCGAGGCAGCTGCTGTTTGCAGCTGGCGCGCGCTGTCCTCAAAGGCTCTTTCGAGCGCAGCCCGGCCGCTCCTGCTCTATCCCCCCCTCCACCTCTCCAAAAAGGTAGACGGAGCGAAAGAAACCCCGCCCTGCTCTTTTACCTCATTTGCTTCTTTAAAGGATGCGCGCGCGTGTGCGTGTTTGTGTGCGTGCAAAAAGCCCAAGGGATCTGGTTTATCTTTAGCACGGGAACAGTACATTCAAGACTGTGCGGCAAACGCTACAAATCTTGCACGCTGCCTGGGGTGGTGGTGGTGCAAATCGAAGGCATTTGTGCACCTGAGCCTCGTACTTCCAAGTTGGGTTCCTTGGCGTCCATGGATTGCATGGCTCCTTTAGGACACTTTCGTAGTTTTTTTTTCTTTTTTAAAAAGTGTATAGAACCATAGCCGGAGAGTTGCATTTGAATTTTTCTTAAGTGATGCACAGAACACATGAAGGGGCATCTGAATGTATTGCTTTCAAGCCCCGTTATGTCTACCTTGATGCGATTTTGAGATGCTGTTTCATCATCTTCCACTGCAGGAATTCTCAGGGTGGACTTTTAGTACAATGTGACCTTTTATGAACTGCATGGCACTTTGTGCAGGAGTTAGGGCAAAAGACTTGCATGACAATGGAGGTCTCTCAGCCGATCACATAACGCCTAAACGTTATTATAGCAAGCTCCCTCTTGCATTCCAGAAAGGGTATCTAGTGGCATGGCCCTAGAACGCACACACAACACGTGCACATGTTTGCACATAGATTATGTTTGACATATTTTTCTTAATTACACAATTGTTTTTGTTAAATGTAGGCTAGCAGTATCCCGCCCGCCCCCCGGCCGTCCCTTCCAACTTTACAATTCTATGACTCGATCAAGTATGGGCAAAGGATAAAGTGCAGAAATGGCAATGACAATGCACTACTACAGCAATCCTTCCAAGTAATTTGTAAAACCTCTTTCTGACTCCCCACCCGAATTTTACGATGGGATTTACAAAATTGGTGTCAACTAAGAACAAGAATCCTTGGGAGGAGGAGCGTGTCGAACGCCTTCAGCGCTCTCACTCCCGGCTCAGCCTCAAATAACAGTGTGGCAAAAGTGTTACATAAGAGGAGAGACTCAGCCTATAGCGGCGGCGGAGGCTGCAGTCCAGAGGACGGGAATGCAGGGCAGGAAGCTTTCAGGCCAAAAGAGCAACGATGCATAAGGGATTTGTGCACAACTTATGCAGGCATGGAGGGGAATGGCTACGGACTACTGTCCCCTTACCTCACTGCATAGGAATGGGGCACGGGTGACCATGCTGAATAGGGACACTGGGATGATGCCAATTAAAAAGGCATTGATCTTACTGCTACCGTTTCCCTGTCAATCATCGCCCTCCTACCCCCACTCACTTCTGCCCAGATTTACCGTACTCCTTTGCCATTTCTCCACCTTCCACACCCCTCCCCCGCATTTCCCCTTTTTCTTCCCTCCCTCTCCTCTCACCAGTGCCCCAACTTGCCGCTCCCTCCCTCCATTTAGTTCTTTCCTATCTTGCTCTTTCTTCCCACTCTGCATCTAGAGTTTGTGTTGGACCTGGAGCATCTTGCCAGAGTTCAGCATTTGTGCTTGGTGGGACCCTGCGCTCCCCTAATGATGAGCAGCCCCGAATAAACCCTCAGCAAACATCCTCAGTCAGTCACCCTGGGTCTTTCCATAGCTCCTTTCCCTGGTAGATAGTAGTGAGGGGTTTTTCCTAGCCACCACTAAGGCAGAAGGAGCCCTAGGGGTGCTCAGCTGGTGAGCTTTCAGAGGACCCCAGAGAGATCAATTTAGGAATTGTGTAGAAGGGGAAATTCCACCAGTTGCCGCTCCTATCAGTAGGAACTGTGGTGAAATATTTTTAGGCAACCGAAAGGTATAGGAGCATCTGGACTAGGCAACCCCCCCCCCTTATTCTCTGACAAGCATCTGTGCAAAAACAGAGGGAGGGCTAATCATATTCTGCTTTGCATTCACCCCCCTCTCTCTGGATTACTCAGTTAATTCCACACTTGCTCACTGCTTTTTAAGCTGTATGTTTGCCCCTCTGAGCCAGTTAATCGGCTGCTTTTAACACATATCCTTTTCTGCCTTTAGAAACAGCATTGCTTTCATATGTCAGATGTGACTGGCATACATACTAGCTGCCAATCTAATGTAGATTCAGTGCCAAGGAAAGTGGAGTTCTGCAACCAGAATGAATTAGCCAAATTAAGTACATTTCAGAGCATTCATTCTGCTCCCAAGAGGAAGTGTTTCAAAGAGTTTGGGATTTTTAGCAAACACTGGTGTTACATGAACCAGAAAAAGAAAATCGTCAACCTGCGATGCTCTACAACTTCCCTGCCTCTCGTGTTCCATGTTGCCTGCCTATTCATACAGTTAAGACATGTTTCCTGGTATTCCATCTAACTTTGCTTGGTAATACTTGAATCTGTGTTTCTAGCTGTCCCACAACAGCACTAGAAAACTGCTGCTTTCCATTTCTTTGGGTGGCTTTTTGCTTACTTCATATGCCAATTTCACTGGAGCAAGCTGTCTCTGGTGTTGGCAACTTGATAGGCTGAAAATATTTCTAGTCTACTTACACAGCAGACCAGCACGTGTACAAACAGCATGGACTAACCTCCTTTACTGGAGTGTAGTAAGCTCATTGGTTAATCTAGTGCTGCTGGCATACATGCAGAGCAATACCAATGAAGTCATGGAATTACAGTGGTTTAGAACCACTGTAAATGAGATTAGACTCAGGCTAATTGTCTCTTGCAGGGATTTGCAGTAACTAAGCCCTAAAGACTTAGATCTCTTTGCATGAGTTTACACAGTTTTAATACTTGTACACAAGGTCTTCCAATACATACCAGTAAAGAAAAGGAACTGGTTTTGTCCAAGGGTGATGGGTAATCATTTTTTCAGGTGCCATTGTGGCAAAGATTAGCATGTGATGCATGTTTTTAGCTGTGTTGTGAAAAGTATTTCCTGGTTTTTGCAGACCCAGGCTGCTGCTGAAGGCACAAGAACAGGTTGTCGTGCGGTTTCTTTCATGAGCAGTGGGTCACTTTACCCGTGTCTGCTACCACTGGATTGCGGCAGTTAGGTGATCTGTGAACTGTAGCTCCCTACTGCCCCATGCTGAACCACATGCTTGAGAGCAATGGGGCAATACATGGAGGCTTAGAGTAAACTCCATAGAAACCAATAAGGACTTGCCCCTCCCAAATAGTTAGGTATCAAAAGAGAAGCATCCCAAAAAGCAGGGGTGGGGAACCATTTTCAGACTGAGGACCAAACGCCAGGGGTGGATGGGGCTAGAGTCAAAAGTGGGCGGAGCAACAAATGCAAATGTTCTCATGCTGTAGGCCACTGGCCACACCTCCTCTATTCGCAAAGCATGAGGCATTGTAGGAGTTGAAGGACACATTCCAGCCAGGCAAAAATATCAGGTGTGAAGCAGGGCCAATTAGAGGAATGGCCTAGGAGAGAGGTCTGAGGGTGAGAAAGGACTATTTGAGGGCAACTGAAGTTCCCTTGCCCTGCGGAATGGGAGGAATAGCACCCATTACATTATAGTGGACAAAAGAAACTTGTGACAGACAACTTAAAGACCAACCATTTTATTATGATGTAAGCTTTCCCATATTACACTCATGTCATCAGATACATGAAGTGTTATTTTGAATTGCAGGTATACATATGGGGTTTTTTGTGTGTAAATATTTTAAATTGTAAAGCTTTTGAATGTGTTTGTGGGAGGTGGGGGTTATTGTTTTGTCGTGTTTGTTCTAACTGTTTATTTGTGCTTTTATCCCTTATTTTTATCTTGTGAACCGCCCTGAGATCTTGTGATGAAGAGCAGTATAAAATAAATAAATAAATAAAATAAAATGCAGAGACGTGTAGGCTGATAATTATGTTACTAATTGTGGTCATTATCCCTGTCTGTACCTTCCTGCATTTTCTGCTATACCTCTAGAAGTTCTTGTACAGTTTTTCCCTGGAGAAAGGAGAAATACCATCTTTTAAAAATCAAAGTAAAACATTTTCTGCAGATTTACTTTGTTCTAATGGGTGGTTCCATGGCCATTTATTTATTTATTTATTTATTTATTTATTTATTTATACCCCGCCCTTCCCAATTCAGAAAACCAGGCTCAGGGCAGCTAACAACAAATTTAAAACACTTAATTGTAGAAGCAGCATAAAATACAGTATAAAAACATGAATAACAATAAAATTCAAAGTTCAAAAATCAATTTGGGGGAAATCCATCTAATAAGCATCAGCCAGGGCTAGCTGGCTGAATTAATCCTACTTGGGCCAGCGAGGAGGCCAGGGGAGAATTAGCTGTGGGGTCTCAGAGTGGGTAATCTTCATAAAAGGGAAGGGGGAGGGAAGAGAAGGGAAATAAAAGATCAGGTTGAATTCAAATTAAACGCCAGGTGGAATAGCTCTGTCTTACAGGCCTGACGGAAGGAGGTTAAATCCTGAAGGGCCCTAGTCTCATGGGACAGAGTATTCTACCAGGTCGGAGCCATCACTGAAAAGGCCCTGGCCCTGGTGGAGGATAGTCTGACTTCCTTAGGACCTGGGACCTCTAAACTATGGTTATTCGTGGACCTTAAGGTCCTCTGCAGGGCATACCAGGAGAGGCGGTCCCGTAAATACGAGGGCCCTAAGCCACAAAGGGCTTTAAAGGTCAAAGCCAGCACCTTGAACCTGACCCTATACATGACAGCAGTGTGAGCCTGAAGATACTGGTTATACTACACACACACACACACACACACACACACACACACATATATATGCACATTGCTGGTAATGCCCTTCAATAAAACCACGTCTGTTTATAGCTCACAGACACACCTAGACGTTTGCACAGTTTATATTCAGCCTGCCCCACAGTTGAAGTCAAGGAGGATAAACGGACCATACAAAGCTGCCTTATATTAGGTAGACTTCTTGGTTCATGTAGCCCAGAACTGTCTCAAAGTGAGACAGACAGTGAGACGGACAGATGCTCTTCAACAGCTCAAAGGAAAGCCTTTCCCAGCTCTTCGATCATTTGGAGTTGAGGGGTGTGAAACCTTCCACATACAAAGCATGAGACTGGCCTCTTAGCGACAGCCTTTTCCTCAGACTGAATTAGTTGAAATCCAATAACAAAATTGATGTGTGTCAAGTGGAATGGAGAAGTGATGAGAATTTCATACACCCGTTTTTCACAGAGACTCTAGATCAGTGGTTCCCAACCTTTTTTTAGCCACGCCCCACCTAAGCACCTCTAAAATCCTGCTGCCCCCCAAGACATATAATTCTTATTATTCAAAAAGTGAACTCCTGTTCACGTGAAGGAAGCCTAAAAGGCCATTAACTTGGTCTAAACAAGCTTCCAAATTGCCCTCCTTAAAAATCAAATTGCCCCCCTGTGGGGGCATTGGAAATCACGGCTTTGGATAGTTTGTGTAAAATATTGAAAGTCCCAAGATCCCAGTTTGCTTCAAAATGATTTTTTAAATATCCAGTCCACCCCCCACTCCCGACATAAGGCTTATGATTTGTCATGCTTAGCTTTCCCCAGTTTTTATAATAGTTGACAGCTCTTTCCTCATTGACCCAAACAATGACCTTGTGAGGTAGTTTGAAGGCTGAGAGAGGGAGAGTGACTTGCATGAGACCACACAGAGAGCTTGGTGGCTGGCCTGGGATCATATGATGGAAGCCTGGGAGAACAAGGATAGCTTTCCAAGTTAGTGTTCTTTGAATTTCAGTCCGATCTACTGTGGAGATCTCCCTTAACAATCTAAACTGGTCGAGCCTTTATTTGCCTTTCTGTGACTCACAGAAACACTTTTACAGCTCAGCAATAAAAATGAACAGTCCATGGCTGGCTTTACGTGGGAAATGTGTCTGTAGTTCTAATTATCCCAGTGTTTAGCTGTGCGTGACCATACACTGGAGAGCACATCGGAGGCTGGAGTGGATTCAAATCCTCTATGTGAAGACAATGGGGTGTTTTTCAGTCAGAGCCAAAGTATATCTTACAGTCAGGGACCACAGACATCAGTGGCTGTAATGTCCAAGAAATAATTGAGATGGTGGTCTGTCTTTTATCTTTTCTGTCTCTGATGTTTTAGTGTTTTATGGTTGCTTTATTGTATTTATTGTTGTTGTCTTCAAACTGTACTTAAAATGGATAACTTACACTTCTGACTTGTGGTGGTAGCCTCCTGGGGCTTTTTGAGGAAGAGTAGATGACGATATCATTATTATTATTATTTTATTTCTCACTACAAAGAGGAAATGAAATAATTGCTGGATTATATTTCATTCTTTTAAGTCAGATTAAAAACACGATTTATTTAGCAAGATATTCGTGTACATTCTCCAGATTTTGATCAGGTTTCCAGCATTGTAACATATATTTTTTGTTTAGAAAGCAATAACGTATAAATGATTTTTAACATGTATGTGGGCACCTTGCTAAATGTTTCCCATAATATATTTTTAGTTAAGTCAATCACTGCTGATAAACCAGTGTCAATCTAGGGCAGTGGTGGTTGAACCTATGCCACGCATGCCAGAGGGGGCACGCAGGCCGTCGCCCCAGCACAGAGCCGGCAGAAGGCAAGCGTGGCGCGTTGAGCCCTTAGCTCAACTTGGGTGGCCAGAGCGCCATGTGCGTGGAGGGTTGGCGCAGGAAACTGTGCAGCAGGAGTGGGATGTGATGCCCGTCAGGGTGTTGGCTCTCTCCAAAATGGGGGTCACAGCTATTCTTTGGCCTGAGTTCATTGCGCCCCATTGCGGAGAGGCTTCTGGAGCATATTGTGGCGATTATTATTTTGTTCAAGTGGGTTGCAAAATAGCACTGGCAATTATTATGGTGGGCCCTCAGTTTCGGATGCTGCTCAAGCAGGACAGTAAAGAGCCAAAATCCCCAAACTGGCCCGGCTGCTGCAGCGCCTTTAGGGCTCCTTTTGCTCAGCTGCTCCACGCGGGATGCCCAGACCGAGAAGGCGCCCTCGTGGCTAGGGAGGCGCAAAGAGAAGGGCCGGGTGGGGCATTGGTCCCATTTGGATACATGACGCTATCCCCAAGCAGGCGCTCATGTTGTTTTCAGAGGCTGGGCGTGGATCCTAGGACTTGTGTCTGAGTAGAAGCGCCTCGGATGGGACGTCAGGGTGGTGCAAAACAGAGCCACAACCCCCAAGGCACGTGTTTTCCCTTGGGGAGCTTCTGTTGTGGGTGGGGAGGGCACAGCGCTCTGCACATGCTCAGAGGCATGCTGCCTCCTCTTGCTGTGAGGTTGAGGCTTTACACCCCCTCTGGCCACGCCGGACACCCTGCGTAGGGGCCAGTTGGGGCTGGGCGAGGGAGCGGGGCTAGCACGTGGGGCCCATTCAGAAAACAGTAGTGCGATGGGGGTCACCGCTCTGCACACGCTCAGAGGGTCACGCCAAAAATGCTTGCTTGCTCGGGCTGGAGCTTAAAAGCAGGGAATCCTTAAAGTGGAATTCTCTGCCAAATAATTTTAAGTCAATGAAAGCACTTGGGATTGCTTTCCTTACTTAGTTTGGATCATCTTAATGCAAACTTTTACAAGTTGTGTCATTCAAAGCTCTGTTATTGTGTTTTTCTTTTAAGACAAAATATGTTTATGTATGGGTTGTTTTTTCTAAACTAAAGCCTCAGTATTCAGGTTAAATTGCCGTGTTGGCACTTTGCGATAAATAAGTGGGCTTTGGGTTGCAGTTTGGGCACTCAGTCTATAAAAGGTTCGCCATCACTGATCTCGGGCATTTCTTGCAGCTCAGCACAGCAATATGCTTTGTCATCATGTGGCTCTGAAAGCTCACAGCTTCCTGTGTTTCCTGAGAAGTCAAACAGCCCAAGTGTTAGTGGCAACTAATCCACTTATTCTAGGAAGCTGCCTTATACTGAGTCAGACCTTTGGTTTATTTAGATCAGCATTGTTTACTCTTCACTGGCTTCCAGGAGCTTCTCGATGTTGCAGGCCGGAGTATTTCCCAGCCCTATCCGGAGATGCCAAGGTTTAAACCCGGGACCTTTGGATCAGTGGCATAGCGTGGGTTATCAGCACCCAGGGCAAGGCAAGTAATTTGCGCCCCCTAACCTGTGGATTTGCGCCCCCTAACCCGTGGATTTGCGCCCCCTAACCCTAACTCCCAGATGTTGCGCCCGGTGCGGCCGGCCCCCCCTGCACCCCCCACACTATGCCACTGCTTTGGATGCAAAATGTGACCTCTACCACTGACTTCCCTCTCTCAAGCATGAATTTGATGGATGAGTTTAGTGATGGGGAAATGCACCCCTAAACTGGGGCCACTAGTCACAGAACAGTGTATGTGATTAGAGCTGTACCGAAGCCAATATGAATTGTTTTAGTTATTTATATACAGTGGTGCCTCGGGTTACATAGGCTTCAGGTTACATACGCTTCAGGTTACACACTCCGCTAACCCAGAAATAGTGCTTCAGGTTAAGAACTTTGCTTCAGGATAAGAACAGAAATTGGGCTGCGGCGGCAGCAGGAGGCCCCATTAGCTAAAGTGGTGCTTCAGGTTAAGAACAGTTTCAGGTTAAGAACAGACCTCCGGAACGAATTAAGTACTTAACCCGAGGTACCACTGTATCATGACTTTGTATGCAACACTCTTTGGATACGTAATCAGCTTACGATAAAATGATGAAAGCACTATAAAATAACGAATACATAAAAATAAGCTAAAAAAAAAAAGGAAGCATACAAAAGGAGCATCAAAATAACCCAGATAAAACCAAGCAAGGAAAAGCCTGGTGGTATTTGCCACTGAAAAGTGGGTGTCTGGCAAAGTTTTATGAGATGATCATTCCAAGGCCGAAGCAGCACCACAGAAAAGGCCCTTTTCTCTGCACTTCATATGGGGGCGGGGGGGGGGGCGGCTCTGACAGTGATTCCAGACTATGGGAAGGCAGGTTTGGAATCAGGTCCTTTGCTCCAAGTCTCGAAGCCCTTTCAACATTAAGACCTTAAACTGGAATGATAAATGCTTGTAATGTCTGATCCCGTTTAGAAGCACAGCAGCAGTATTCCACAGTTTCTGAACCAACTTCAGAGTCAGATCTTCCTTGTTTTACTTTGCCAGGAGCTTTTTATGACTTGACTTGTCAGCACTGCAGACCCTCCAAGTGTCCCTATTTTCCAGGGATGTCCCTGGTTTAGAGAGGCCATCCCGGTTTCTGATTTGATCCCGGCATGTCCTGCTTTTCCTTAGGATGTCCCTATTTTCATTGAAATGTTGGAAGGTATAGAGCTGTCTGAAGGCAATCTTGTATAGGGAAGGTTTTTTTTAAAAGAGTTTAATGTTTTATGAAGTTTTTGTGTATGTTGGAAGCTACCCAGAGTCCTGGGGCAACCCAATAAGATGTGTGGGGTATAAATAGTAAAATTATTATTATGGAACAGGACGTCCCTATTTTCATTGGAGAAATGTTGAAGGGTATGGCATTTTGTTCCCCTTGTTTTACAGCTCCAGCATCTTAAGAATTAAAATGGTTGAGATATCTTTGAAGTATTTAGAGATTACCAGCTGAAGTTGAATGTATTCCTACTTTTTTTTAACCAGCCCAACAGGCTGAAATTCCACAGGTAGAGATTTCTTCTCTCCAAGCCAGGAAAAGCTTTGTCTGCTACATTTCTGCATTTCAAGGTGCCGGCACAGGCACAAGGACAAGTAGGAAACATCAGGTGATTACACAGGGACTCTGCTGTAGATGAAAGACTAGCATTTGGGGTTTAGGAGCACTAAACTAACTTCTCTAATTCCAGCCCCCCCTTCCCTCTTCCTCTGACCCCCCCCCCTGGAACTGTATTCTCTGCTAAGAACAGCCCCAAACATCAACAAATCCTGCTTTGTTCCAAAAGAGTGCTTCAGATTGCATCTGGGCGGGCTTCCATTCATAGCGGAGGCCTTGTTTTCCTCCTCAACATTCAGCGTCTCATGAATTATAGCTGGAAAGGCCGTTTCCTACTTTTGCTTCGTTTCATTCTCAGCGTTGCTAGAAAGGGACAGCTGAGGCTGGTGTCGTGCTTGCTTCGCTTTGGTTTTTTTAGTCTTACCAGGGAAAGGCACTCTCTACCCTCCCCTGGTTTCTGACAAGATTCCATCCCAAGGCTGAGCAAGAAACCTACATGATTCATGAGTACGTGTTATGTATAAGGGAGAGAGATTGCTCCGTACGTTTCCCAGTTTCCTTGGGAATCTTATGCTTTCAACAAACTGCCTCTCCTTGCAGATAAACTCAAAGGTCAGTCTGATTCTCTGCGTGCCTACTCAGAAGTAAGCCCCACTGAATTCAATGGAGCTTGCAGCCACATATGCATGTCACCAGATTGCAGCCCTAAGGGCACACCAGAGAACATGCTATTCTCCATCCACCTTGGTCCTGTTGCATGCTGCCTGCTGACCATCCTGCCCTCCCCAGAACAGGCCCAGAAGCACGTGGAAAGAAAAACTCCCAGGGTTCTGGGAAGCTTAGGCCCAATCCTTTGCAGACTAGGAGTGGAGAGTGGGAGTACCTGATCTGGTCGCAGTGGGCCAGGCATTGGGGAGACAGAGACTGCCAGACGAAGCTTCCTCTCCCACTCCTCCCTGGTCCCACTGCATCACCCCAGTAGCTTCCCAGTCCAGGCACTCTCACAGGGCTGGTCAGCTGCTGGATGGGGTGGGAGTTAGAGGCCCAGCCAGATGCAGCCTGGGGATTTGGTGTTAGGATCTCCCAGACCGTTTGTTTTTTAAGCATCGATTAACAGCAGCTACTGTGGGCAGATGGTACTCGCACCAAAATGTGATGGGAGGGGGAGATAACCGCCCCCTTGTTTTCCCAATTAAAATCCCACCCTCCAAGTTGCTATTCTGTAGAGGAAGGGCAAATACCCGTACATTTCCCCTATAAGGCCAAAAATAGCTTGGGGAAGCAATTTTATTTGGAAAACATTTGCCCAGGAGCTGGTGGTGGTGGGGAAATAATCCTCTCCATCCCCCACCAGCATCGCAGTCCCAAACTCTGCTATAGTGATCAAATTGTTGGACTAGGACCTGGGAGACCCGGGTTCAAATCCCCACTCTGTCATGAAGCTGTCACTGAGTGGCATTAGGCCAGTCACTGTCTCCACCTGCAGTGCCTAAACTCCCTCATAGGGTTGTTGTGAGGATAAAATGGGAAGGAGCTCCTTGGAGAATAGGTGGCATAGAAAAATAAATAAATATCTGGATGGGAAAAGATGAAGCTGTTAAATGGGGGGGGGGGCAGATACAGGAGATCCTAATTGCTTATCTTCTGGGTCATGTCTCGATTCGTCCCCACAGGTAGCTTGAGTTGCCACTCTAATTTTCTTGAGAGAACTACTATGCCTTTTACTCAGCCTTGCGTTTAAGCACTAGCCTGGTAGCCATAGGTGACAAGGAATTGCGTGCAGGTGAGTGAGGAGGCTGGTGGAGCACTCTGCCTGTCCTTAGTGAGACCCCAGCAGGCTGGTACATTGGGTGGGGGCAGGCTAGTAACTTTTGTGGGCTTATTTACAAAACTGCTTAAACTGTCACATAGCAAACAGGAATTGAGCAGCAGTAGCTTCCCCCATCATGGCAAGTTTCACTGGCTTCGTTTCCACTTACATCACAGCTATGGCACTGAAACGGTGTGGAAGTTAGGCAACCCTACCATTTCCCCAGGGTTTTTTGAAACAATTGCTCATTTTTTCCAGCGGTCACTAAACTGAACATAGTAACAGAGGTACCACTGGGAGGTGCAATTCTTACTGTGGTAGTGCAAATTCGTACTAAGCGCACGGCCTATTTGTTTTTTTCTTAAGTAGTCACATTGGCTTTAAAAGGACTACACTGCAAATGATCTGAGAACGGTAGCTTTAATTGCATGCAGAATTGGTGTGTATGCATTGCTTTGGGCATTCTTGCAACGCATCAAGCAAAACTTCCAACAAGCCCCAGGTTGTATGCTTGGACTTCCAAAAGTTTTTGCTTAAGTCCCTCACCAGAGGCCCTGAGTAAACTTAGTAAGATGGGGCGGGGGGATCAATGTACAGTCATACGTTGAAGTAGCTTTGGGATGAGTATTTTTGGGTTGCGCGCTGCGGTGACCTGCAAGTAACAAAGTGCGTTACTTCCAGGTTTTGCCGCTTGCACATGCGCAGACAGTCAAAATGACATCACACACATGCGCGGAAGTGGCGAATCGCGACCCGTGCGGACACGGGTTGCGTTCGCTTCGGGATGCGGGCGGGGCTCCGGAATGGATCCCATTCGCATCCAGAGGTACCACTGTATTCAGGAACAAGAGCCTAGATTAAACAGGCAGTTCTCATAACGGAGGAAAATCGTAAATAAGATAACTAGTGGGGGACTTGAGGAAGACTATACAATTATGAGTGGTTTTGGGGGAGAAGAATGGGATGTTATACTAGAACTACCCAATGAAACTGACTGGCAGGAGATTTCAGGCAGACCTTCACAAACAGTGCATGATAAATGTGTGGAGTTCGCTGCCATCAGGCCTCCTCTCCCTCACCTGTCACCAGGGGCAGCCATTCCACAGTGGGAGAGATGCCAAAAGACCAGCTCCATCAGCACCTCCTGCCCCTGAACTGTGCCACCTGGTCATTGTAAGAATTTGTTGTACCAGAGTGATTTTCTTCTTCATTCCATGTCCCTTTTTCCCTGTGTGTCCCCCCCCTTTTTTTTTAGTCTCCAGGTAAGGACCGTCTTGTTTTAATTGATTGTTTCAAAGCTACTCCGGGAGCTCTTTTGGCTGAAGAGCCAGGTACAAATAATCTAAATCAGAGCTTTCAAAAATTTTCATGTTGGTGACACACTTTTTAGACATGTATTATTTCGTGACACAGTAATTCAGTTTTACATCATTTCGTGATACAGTAATTTAGTTTTACTAGCAAACCAGAGGTTAAACTAACCCCTTATAAGGGTGTTTGCGTGACACACCTACACACTGCAGCCAACACGCTAATGTGTCGCCACACGCAGTTTGGAAAGCTCTGATCTAAATAAAGAAATCAGAGACGACGAGGGCCACTAGCAAAGGTTGCAATTCTACCCCCTTTTCCTAAGAGCATTCATCAGGACTTTCTTCCGAATAGTCGCGGTTAGGATTGCCCTGTCAGCCATAGCAGCCATAAAGCGCACTCCATGCATTTGCAGGAAGCATTTGTGTGTGTGTGTCTGTATGTGAATTTACATTCCCCGTTCGGATAACGACACATTTAATGCAGCGAAAATAAGCGATTAACCTTTCTCAGTCTGGCTCTTGCTCTTCGCTTCCACGAGCGCGTTTTGTTTTGTCTCGCTGGGCTAGCTGGAGCATTAATAACACCGGGCTTCCCGCTTGCGCTAGCAGTATAATCCTTATAATCCCGAACTCTTTAGCAAGAGAATACTGGCATGCAGTCCTGCCCATCCGTTCCGCGGGGTTTAACACGCACGGCTCGCTCGCATTCGACTGCAGGGTGCGGCGGCGGGGATGGGTGCTCCAGAGACCTCTTGCGGCAGAACTGCGGAACTGCCGCTTGGTGCAGAAGCGCGGAGGTCCCCATCTCTTAAAACTGCCAGATAAAAGAGGGAAACGCTCTGCACAGACGTTGTTGGGATTCATTCAAAGCACGTTCCACTGAAAGAGCACAATCCTGAACGTGCTGAGGCACGAAGCCTCTGCTTAGTTCAATAGGTCTCACTCTGTGTAGTGAGCGTGCTTGGGACCGCTGTCACAAGTGGCAACACTAAGCCGAATTACGCGGATACTGCTTTAACTTTCAGCAAATCAAACAGACGTTTTTGCTTCAAGCCTGCTTTAAGGAACCCGCCAAGTTAGTAGAGCAACGCTTCCGATTCCGAAGGGGCCTTGCAGAAAGCCAGGAATGCGTACGTGCGTGGGAATCTCTGTCTGGAGAAGCCAGGCGCTTCTTTCGTGACCTAGGCGCACACAATGGTTTTAAAGAAAGGAAAGCTCAGACTTGCAATTCCTGATTCCTTACGGTGTTGAAAATTCAGACACGTCCCTGCCTTCCATCGAGCTTGATATCCGTTTATTTAGCCCGTGCAGATGCGCCGCCTTCTAAACTGTGTGTAAGGTTAACAGTTCCCGTAATTTACGAGGTGCATAGCTGTCAACGTTTTCCTTTTTTTAAAGGGAAATTCCCTTATTCCGAATAGGATTCCTCGCAAGAAAAGGGAAAAGTTGACAGCTATGACGAGGTGGCGAGCGGGGAGGACAACTTATTTCACGGCAGGGCGTTATATATATATATATTTAAAAATAACCCCATCTCTATATAAATCAAAATTCCTTTCTGGCCAGCCAAAGCGGTGAGCAAGCTTCTGAGTCCACCAGAACTCTTCGTCCGATTGGATGTTAAACAAAGAGATCGGATAAAAAGAGAGCTGGATTGGTATTTAAGTCATAACGTCTGCACTAGTTAAAAAGTTAGTTTTTGTTTGCGCATTGTACTAGAAGGGCGTCGTTGGAGGGGGGGGGGGGAGCATGAAGAGCTCCCGCACCTCGGCATTTGCCATCACTCTGCCGGCTTCAAGAGGGAATTTTGGCAGGCAAACCTTTTCTCAGCCCTGCATGACAAGTTGCAGTCGCCAAAAGGGAACCCCCCCTTCAAGTGTTTGGACCAGAGAAAGCCCGCATCTGTAAATCCCACTGACGTCGGCCTCTGAGCCAACAGGCACAAAATCGGGCTGCCCAAGGTGCAGGCGCTAGGTCGCCACAGAGCATAGCTGTCAAAGTTTCCCTTTTTTAAAGGGAAATTCCCTTTTTCCGAATAGGATTCCTCGCAAGAAAAGGGGAAAGTTGACAGCTTTGCCACAGAGGCGCGGCGAAAGAGCGCCCTGGAGAGCGTGCAAAGGGCCATCCCCACTAGCGGAGGAGTTGCTTTGCATGGTTTCATTTTCTAAGATGGGGGGCCTCTCTAGTTCCTCCACTGTTCAGTAAGTAATAGTTTAGGAGGCGACACCTCAGCGAGAGAGAAAATGCTTTGAACACATTTTCACTGTGTATCATGTTTTGAGCCGCCCTGTGATCTTCGGATGAAAGGCGGTGCATAGATTCGATCAACGAATCAATGCAAAAATGCCCGGGTTGAGGAGGTCCCAAGCCAGAAATCTCAAGTCAACAAGGGTCTTTCCCGAGACCCGAGATTGAAAATGACCCGGTTCTGCGATGAGCAGTTTCGCAGGCAGCGAGCCCGCGTTGCGCCCACCGTTTCGCTGTGTCGGGAACTCGCCCCGGCGAAACAGCGCCGCCCCATCGCAGCCACTGCACTGGAGCAGAATCCGGGCGCTCACACTGCGCCGCAGCTCCGTGGGGCTTCCGCTCTACTTCGCCTCTTCTTCCGCCCTTGCTCCCCCCGCGTTTTGCCTCGAAATGGAACAGCCCTTCTCGCCGCCTGCCGCGTCAGGTAACCCGGAACATCTGCGCGTTCCCTTCCGGGTCGGCTCCGGAGGCGTTCTCGGCCTTCACAGCGGTCCTGCTTTGCGACGCGGCGTCTGTCTCCCCCTGCCCCGCGCTCCGCTTTGCGTTCCTTTGCGGGAAAAGGGGGGGGGGGGTGTAAAAAAGCAGCCGGTGCGCGTGCGCATTCCTCTCCTGTTCCGGTCTACATAGCCTTGTGGGGTCCCCTCCTGGCAGGTGAGCGGAGGGGGGGAGGGAAGGATCCTTTGGGGCCTCCAGGCCAGACCAGGGAGCCTGGCTGGGCGAGCGGAGGTGGCGCCCATTTCCGGGATGGTGGTCTTTGAGAGGCACCCGCTGCCCGGAACCGACGACCCGGTGACGGGCGAGGAAGGCGGCTGCGCTGGGCTGCTCGCTGGAGAATTCCGCGCTTCCTTCTCTATTTTAAGATGCGTTCCGCTTTTCTGTTTTCCCAGTCCGGTGGGTGGCCTATGTCAAGGATGGGGAGCCGGCGGCCTTCCAGTTGTTACTGGGTTCCCAGTGGCCCCGTAGTGTGGGAAAGCTGGGAGCTGAAGTCCAAAAATATTTGGAGCGCCCCTCCCCCCCATCCCAGGCATAAGTACCGGTACTAGAATTCAAAAATGAGTGGCCCGTTTCTGCGTGGTGCAACAGTCTTGCATTGCACCTGATGGCATTCTCGCCAAAGACTTATTTTCTGTATTTATTTTGCTTTATTGGTGTGTACAGTGGTACCTCGGGTTACATACGCTTCAGGTTACATACACTTCTGGTTACACACTCCGCTAACCTCGGGTTAAGAACTTTGCTTCAGGATAAGAACAGAAATCAGGCTCTGGTGGTGCGGCGGCAGCAGGAGGCCCTATTAGCTAAAGTGGTGCTTCAGGTTAAGAACAGTTTCAGGTTAAGAACGGACCTCCGGAACGAATTAAGTACTTAACCCGAGGTACCACTGTACTTGATTTGCCGCTCCTTAGGCCACTACCACACTATGAGGGAAAAGGTAACATGGGAAGGACTGATACCACTGTTTGCTGACTAGTCGGGTATAAAGTATGTATTTTGTTTGCTTGGAGGACTTTTACAAATCTCATCCTTCAGTGTTGCTACCCCCAGATACATTGAAACAATAAAATAGCAAAATAGTGGTTAAAATACCTCAACAACTCAGCACAGTAGGGTGAAATCCAATTCAGGCAATCTTTTTTATTATTATTTTAAAGAAAGGTGAAGAAAAACGTCTGCCCGGCAGTGGAAAAGATAAAAGTGTAAGTGCCAGACCAGAGGGATAGCATTGCATCAGTGACATGCCATAACTGATGACCACTCCATGAATGGGGTGCCGTAACAGAAAATGCTGCCTCTGTCTGCCACCCCTTCTGACCTCTGGAGGCAGGTGCTATTGGGCTTGAGTAAGTGGGTCGGTTCATGTGGAAGTAGGTGGTCCATCAGATACCCATGCCCCAATTCATATAGACTGTTAATGTGTTCCAACCTGTTAATGGAGTCTTGGATATAGGGTTAGGCTGAGGTCCAACCCAGTTGAAGCTTAGTATCAATAAAGGAACAAACAATGTTTCCGAACTGTACAAAACTGACTCCTGTACCAACAGAACCGATCCTCATAGCTGTCCTAGATTGAGTTTGTCATGTGTGAAGCCCTTAAAAAATTCAGCATTGCTTGCTTTATTCCAGTAACTGCAGCCTGATGTGGGGAAAATTATTTCATATTTATTAGCACCTACTAAATAAATTAATTATAGATTAATAAATATCCTATATTTCTACGTATTAGCATAACATTTCTGTGCAATTGGTCTTTTCCTAGATGCAGATAAAACATGACTTGGAGGTCCAGGCTTGCTCTCAGATAGCATGGCAGAATCAATTTGTTTTCAAATCCAATTCAATTGTGGGGCAGGGGTGGTCAATTGTGGGACAGGAGACTTTCTTGGAAGAATATTTTTATTGCCTAACTGGTTCTCCAATCTTGTTAGGAAATATGACATGCCTTCTACTTGTTGATATGTGGTGAAAACATTACAGGTGTGCAGTTGTCTGTAAAGTGTTTTAATAATCAGTGGAAGAAGACTGACCTGGTCACATACAAGGTAAAACTGGACCTGCCCTACTCACTGTCTTTAGACACCCACTATCTTGACAACTCCTGCCAACCTAGCAGTTCAAAAGCACGTCAGAGTTCAAGTAGATAAATAGGTAATGCTCCGGAGGGAAGGTAAACGACGTTTCCGTGCGCTGCTCTGGTTCGCCAGAAGCGGCTCAGTCATGCTGGCCACATGACCCGGAAGCTGTACGCTGGCTCCCTCGGCCAATAAAGCGAGATGAGCGCCGCAACCCCAGAGTCGGCCACGATTGGACCTAATGGTCAGGGGTCCCTTTACCTTTATCTTGACAACTGTCATTCTATCACCATGGAAATGATGTCGCACAAAAATATATACAAATTATTACTGTTGCCCACATCTCCTGCAAAAGATATACCCTGTTTAACTGCCTCTCTCTCTCTTTCTGTAACTTAAATGTTCCCTAATAATAATTTTTTTCTGTATGTCACCCAGAGAATGACATGGTCCAGGTTGCACGTACAAAGTCAAAAACAATGTATTCAGCATTTTGTGTCGTTTGCAAAAGTTTGCCTTCAATTTGAATCTTGTTTCTTGTTAGGGAGCCAATTCCAGATGCCCTGCAATGGATGAGGACAGTCAGGACGAGCTCATTAACAAGAATGCTGCAGTAGGCAAAGTCAAAAGAACGACTGCACTGCTCTTCAGCGACGCAGGTAACTGAAACTAGTCGGAGCCTTATTCTTAAAACTGCTGGAGCTTCTGAACCTTAAGGCATTTACAAGAGAAAACTGGTCTGTGGTTTTGTGTTTGGAGATATTCTTCATGGCTTCACAACTGTACATCTCTAGGCATAGGCATAATTTATTTCCTAGTCACTTCAAACTTGGATGTGAGTGAGGTTTGCAGTTTTACTCTATAAATGTTAAGACATTTCTACATAAAGCAACTTGGTGGTCTTTTTTAGAAACCATCTGCCTTCCCTAACTTGAGGCCCTCCAAATGTTTTGGACTACAGCTCCCATCAGCCTCAGTCAGGATGGCCATTGGGCAAAGAGAGTGGGAGTTGTACTCCAGCAACAAGGTGCCAACCTGGGGAAGGCTGTTTACATCATTCCAGATTTTCTTATGTTTAGCAATCTGAAGCTTCATATACATGGCTCCTTATTTAGCTAACACTGATGGCTAGAATTCCCTACACAGCCAAATGCTATTGCAAGCATTAGCCGTTAAAACTCTCATGCATGTTAGTGTGTGGTGCAATACAACTATTGGGGTTTTTTTAGCAGAGGAAGTAAGGGAACAACAGCTATCTTTTTTTCCTTAGAAAACCAAATACCCTGATAAGAATAACTATGTGAATTTGTTAATGTTACACACTTTGTTTGGCCTTTTATTTTGTTTCAGCTATGCATGGTGGAGGGATGATAAACAATATGCAGCCAATGACGCTTCAGTCCCTGTTTGCTTGAAGTCCTGCTCACACCCTTCCTTTTTGTTTTTGAGATTTCGCAGCTCACTGAACACACATTTTCAGCCATGAGAACTAGAAATCTATTCTTTTCTGGTTGGAAAATAAAAATAGAGATAGACTCTCAGAATAATTTTGTTTCTGATACCAATGCCATGTTTTTGTATAGATTTACTGATTATACAGTTTTGTGTGTGCATATGTAATATGCAAACAGAAACTAAATACCAATGGTCTTGGATAGCTCCTAATACAAACTCCTATAAGGGGGACTGGCCACTACTACTGCCTATTATTTTCTTCATGAGTCCCTCCCTGGTGGTGGAGATGTAGTTACTTGATGTTGGCAAGAGATAAACACTTCCGATATATGGAATGGTACGCACAACCCCACAATCGTACGATATATGGAATGGTGCGCACAATACCATCAGTACTACATGTTAATGGGTGGTTGGATTTTTTTGTAAAGACTTTGCTTTTTCTTTGCCTTACATGATAGTTGGCCCTGAGCACTCATGTTCTTCCCTTTTCTGTCCCTCTTATGTTCCTCTTGTTCAAAAGAAAGCAGTGATGGAAATAGTGGGGACTCTGATGACACGGGCAGTGAGGAGGAAGGTGATACTGATGAAGATGGAGGTGAAGAGGATGAAGAAGGTGAAGATGAAGATCTAGAAGGTGATGATAAAAAAACAGCTCAATGTTATGATCATTACTATTTTATGGAATCAAGTTGTCTCCAGCAGCTATTTAACTGGACATAGCATGTTGGGCCATGGTTCACACATGAGATGCGATGAGATAGAATGTAAACCGTCATTAGCATATTTATCTCTCCATTCTTCCAAAGATCTCAAGCAGCATTAATGCTCTATGTGAGTGGAATGGTTATAACAACCTAGACTGAAATCATCCGCTTTGTGGGTGAGCAGGAATTTGAATACCCTGGTCTTCAATCTCAACATTTTGATCCAGGTGCAGGGAACCCTTTTCAGCCAGAAGGCCACATTACCTAGTGGGCAGCTTTCTCCCGGGGTTTGCATACCAGTGGTGTGTGTTTCCTAAGTGATTGTGTGCCATTCTTTTATCCAAGCAAGCAGTATTGTCACAATTCAAGGACAGGTAAAATCACTAGAGGAGAGCGCAGAGCTGGACCAGTGAGACCAGTTTTTCCTATCAAGCAAGCCATACATATGATGACAGCTAGTTAACTGAAATTTTAATATAGCATTGGGCTACTGTGCGCCCACTGGTGTTGAATCATGGAAATAGATGGGATAGCTGTAGAGTGCTGGTTCCTGGTCTTCCAGGAATCTATTTGACTGTTGTTTCTCTTCAGGATCATAGGGCACTTCAATCCAAAATGCATTATGTGGAAATAAATACTAAGGAATTATTTCATTGTTTTGTAAGACTCGGAGGAGGAGGAGGAAGAAGAGGAGGAGGAGGAAATGGAAATGGCTGCTACGCAATCAGCACATTTGGTTAAAGCAAAGCCGCAACTTAATGGAGGCTTTCTTTCTTCCTCTGATGAAGATGCTGAAAACTGCCCAATATGCCTCAACACATTCAGGGACCAGGCTGTTGGAACGCCTGAAAACTGTGCCCATTACTTCTGCTTGGATTGTATAGTCGAGTGGTCTAAAGTAAGAACTCTTTAGAGAAATTTGTTGCATAATTTATCTTACTCAGTTTGTTTACATTTTTTTTGCAAAGGCAATAAGCAGTATAATTTGATGTGACCTGATAAAAATAATACCAGACCTGAGGCAATTTTCAGATCATCCTGTGCAAAATGCTTTGTGATTTTTGTAGAGATTCATTGTATGGGATCAAGTTATAATGCAGATTTACAGTCACTGGCTAAGAAGAACTAGACCAGTAGAATCTACCATTATGCATTTTAGTTATTATCCTGAACTACTAGAGCCCAACCTTCATTTAGTTTTTGCAGTAATAATGTGAACCCAGTAGACCTTAAAAAGTGCATGCGTTCATTACCTTGTTCTCTTTTTCTATAATACCAATAATATTAGTTGCTC
The DNA here is from genome assembly GCF_964106915.1 of Podarcis gaigeae. Classification (NCBI taxonomy): domain Eukaryota; kingdom Metazoa; phylum Chordata; class Lepidosauria; order Squamata; family Lacertidae; genus Podarcis; species Podarcis gaigeae. The sequence goes on along the minus strand of NC_139678.1, from coordinate 77,786,241 downwards.
TCAGTCTTGTTATTTGGGTAATATAAAAACCAAAATTGCTACTCTGGCATAATCTGGCAGATTTTGGCTTACCTTAGCTAAAAATTGTGCTTGCTGCGGTCCCCTTACCTTAGTATTGTTTTTAATGGTTTTATGTATGGACTGTTTTAATTACTTTTATTTTTCATTTTTAGCTGTTTTCATTGTTTTATAATTGCATATTTTATTGTTGTACCCTTTCTGGTACTTTATGGTAAATGGCGGGTAAGAAATCAAATAAATAACACATCCCCTACTTCTTTTTGCAGAATGCCAACTCTTGTCCAGTAGATCGCAAACTTTTTAAGTCTATCTGTGTTCGAGTGCACCTGGGTGGAGAAATATTGAAGAAAGTAGGTTTTCCATTGACTTAAGAAAAGTTAAAACTCAGAATCCATGTTTCATGCAGTTTTTGTAAAACTTTTTGTGTCCGCTTTCTCCTTCAACTCGTAATTCATAGCAATTTTTCCCTTCCTGGATACCATCCTAAAGCTTTGAAACCTTTCCTTAATGGCACTGTTGATGGGAATTGCTCACTTGAATGAATGGTTGTGGTTTTGGAATATGCAATTTTTCCAACACTGATTTTCAGAAGTACAGTGGTGCCTCGCAAGACGAAATTAATCCGTTCCGCGAGTCTCTTCGTCTAGCGGTTTTTTCGTCTGGCGAAGCAAGCCCATTGACGGCTTAGCGGATTAGCGCTATTAGCGGGTTAACGGCTTTTAGCGGCTATTTGGCTTAGTGGATCAGCTGATAAGCGGCTTAGCGGCTTAGAAAAAGGGGGGAAAGTGGGAAAAAGTCGAAAAAACTCGCAAGACATTTTCGTCTTGCGAAGCAAGCCCATTGACGGCTTAGCGGATTAGCGCTATTAGCGGCTTAGCGGCTTTTAGCGGCTTAGCGGCTTAGCAGATCATCTGATAAGCGGCTTAGCGGCTTAGAAAAAGGGGGGGGAGAAGGGAGAAAAAGTCGGAATAACTCGCAAGACATTTTCGTCTTGCGAAGCAAGCCCATAGGGAAATTCGTTTTGCGAAGCGCCTCCAAAACGGAAAACCCTTTCGTCTAGCAGGTTTTCCGTCTTGCGAGGCATTCGTCTTGCAGGGCACCACTGTAATGTTTTTTGGGTAGGCTACAGCTGTCACTTAGAGATCTGGCTTATATGTGTATGCGTAGAAGGGCCTTTCTATACACAGCCCAATCCGTGTGTGCTCTCTTTATGGTGGCTTTCTGTGGGATGGGTCTTCTAGTCCTTGCCTAAGAACATTGTGGCTTGTATTGCAGGTGAAATACCAGTGAAGCATGCTTTTATGTAGAGAGCATAGGGGAACAGGAATGTTGTGCCCCATTGCACTAAAGCGGATAATGAAGTTGACTGGTGCTTGGCCAGGTGCAAACACTATTGAGTTTGCAATAGTGGCTATGCTTAGTGTAGCTATTAACATGATAGTGTAAAACTTCCTAAAAATGTGCAACTTTGCTCAGATTCCTGTTGAGAATGCAAAATCTGAGGAGGATAATCTGGAGGAGGACCCTACCTTTTGTGAAGTGTGTGGCCGAAGCGACCGAGAAGATCGCCTGTTGCTGTGCGATGGCTGTGATCATGGGTAAGGAGTTCTGCCTTTAAAAACCCTCCTTGGGTATGCTACTTTTGCCTGATGCTTTCACACTATATTAGGCCTGTAGATGCTTCTTTCTCTTGTATGCTGCCTGTATTTTATGTTATTAATTTTCTATACCACCCTTCATCTGAAGATCACAGGGCAGTTCACAATATAAAAACACAAAAATATATAGCATAATTTCTTCTTCTCACCACCCCCTCTACCCCGCTAGGTTGACATGTTTGACGAGTATGCTGCCTTTTTTCGTCTTGCAGGGGGGAATGCTAGCAAATCATTGTTGCTAGAAGATCTTCATTTTTCTTAGGCAGAACTTGAAAATGTAGGGTTTTTTCCCCTTCAGTACTGAGATAAGGTAGCTTATACCATAAAAACAGAGTGTGCAATAATAAATTATAAAACAATTTAAGGTGTGAAAACAGCCACCAGATATTTACGTGCTATAAAAGAAAAATGAATTTTTGTTATTGTAGGCTCAAAAGAAAACCTGCTTTGTTTTCTCTAGGGATTTTTGTTATTTAGGTGCCCATTACTTAAAGCTAAGTGGGAGGTGGTCCTTAATGTGCCTAGATGAAGGAACCGCTCAAAGCCTATAAGAAGAGGATAGAAGAAGGTCAATGAATACAACATAGGGCACAAGTTGGCCTTGTTTGGGAGATACCTCCATAGGAGCAATCATAATGTATGTCCTATGCTGTGCTATTCTAGAACCATGAGGTACTTGGAGCCATGCTATGATTGAAGATTTGTATAAGCAGCCAGGCTTGTGAGATGAGGAGGTTTCAAAGAGTTGCAGAACTTCCTTTGCACTCAAAAGAATTATATATGTCTCTACAAGTGCCTGCGCTACTGTTGTTAGGAAGCTCCTGCATGTATCATCTTAGAGAAAAAAACATGTTTGTCTGGCCAGCTACATATTACATGCTTTGCACCCTCTTGCTCTGTAAGAACATGTTACACTTTCTTTCTTTTTAAAAGATACCACATGGAATGCCTTAATCCTCCGTTGAGTGAGATACCTGTCGATGAATGGTTCTGCCCACCATGTGCACCAGCAAATGCTGTATCTGTTGACGCTGGCAAGTATTTTCTTTAGTAGCTTAGCTTTGTATTGTAGAGAGCTGTTTTTCAAGAAAACAGGACTTTCCCACAGCTTATGCAACATGACTTTTATTGAGATAGGATTTTCCCATATAAACCAATCAATATTGCTCTAATTGAAGGAAAACTCATTCAGTGTTAAAAACTGGTAACAAAACAACATTTTTATCTCACTACCTCTTCAGCTAATGTTGATGTCCATTGTACAAGCCTGTTACACCTAGAGTCAGCCACACCATTGCATTGGTGTGAACAGTAAATTGCTCCATAACCGTCTCTTTATCTAAACTGGTGTTTGGATCTGGTAGTTGCCTTGGAAGGGAAAACATTGCACTGTCCATGGGGAATTCTAAAGCAAAGGGATTTAAGGAGCTTTCTTTTTTTCCAGAACCCTTGCCAGTTTTGTTCTGGAGGCTTAGCAGAATGCCTGGATTTAGGTCTCTAGAAAGGTGTTCAGGTGCTGGTTGAAACACAGCTGACAACTGATCTTGTTTTAAGAAACAGATCATGTGAGTGAAGAGGAAGTTGCTTCCCTCATAGCTGATGTCGTCCCTACCACCAGTCGACTACGTCCCAGTGTCCGAACTCGAGCTATAGCCAGAACACGTCAGAGTGAGCGTGTGCGGGCAACAGTGAACAGGAATCGCATAACAACTGCACAGCGAATTCAGGTACTGCACATTCTGAGGGGAGGATTTTGAGTGGAGAAAGCTCCTAATTGTAGCAAAGAGACAGTTTGATTTAGGAAGAAATCTGGGCTTGGGGCGGGGGCGGCTTTTCTACTTCCTTAATTTTGTAGTAAATCAACAATTGTGATTTCCCATCTTGATTTTTAGCATGTACCAAGATACCTTATGTCTTCCCTTCTTGATGAAACCATTGATGCAGTCGCAGCAGGGCTGAGCACAGCTGTGTATCAGAGACCACTGGCTCCTCGAACTACAACCAAGAAAAAACGAAGAGGAGGTAATTTGCTAAGAATGGTGGTGATAGTTCTTAGTTAATTTTTTATGAGGTTTACACAGCTCTCTTTCCACCCTTTCATCTTAAAATAATTCTGTGAGGTAGGTTAGGGTGAAGCTGTATGATAGGCACAGGAATCACCATGTGTGCTTCATGGCTCACAGTGGATTTGAACCTTTGTCTCCCTGGCTTCCCCCAGTATGACATCACTAACTGTTTCAATACTCAAGCTGTCAGTGGATTTCATTTATTTATTGGTAAACTCTTTCTGTGCCTCCTTTTAGCCTCCACAGTGAAGCCTCCATGGCAGCTAAACAAAATAAACAAGCGTAAAACAACAATCAAAAGGCCCAGAATATGAGCAGCACCAATAAAACCAGCAGGCAGCTAAGAAAGGCAGAACACGCAGCAGAGCCTTCTCTGAAGATTGAAGTGTATGGCCTGGTTCATGTGGGTGCAGCAGGCCCTATGTAGCTGTCAATAACTCTAGGGAAAAACAGAGCCGCTACCAAGTGTGTGGCATATTAATGAATATTCAGTTGGCAGCTGCACTTGAACCTGGTGGATTGATTCAAATGTTTGTTTTGACATAGTAACGCCTTACAGATTTTCTTTTGGTGAGGTAACTAGCCATTTTATGGACCCTCAGATGTGCCAGGGTTGGAGGGTCTTGCACCAGACATGCTCCAGGCATTCAAGTGACCAGCCATTAGTTTCATATGGTCTGTAACCTCTGGTGGCTTTACAGTGGCTTTGTTCACACATAAAAGCAAAAAATAGTCTGAAATAAGCTATGGTTTGCTGTGAGCGAGCAGTGTGCTGCTCGGTTGTGCCTGCTTCCCTTCACCCCACCTGGAGATAGGAAACAGACCACAGAGTGGCTGACCTAGTTTTAGATGTGAAACCAGTGCTTGTGGTTGGTGACCCTCTAAATAAGCTGTAGGTCAAGAACAAACCTTGACTTGCTCATGGTTTGGTCGGAGAGAAACCACAAGCACTGGTTCTTGTGTAACCAAAGCCAAGTGTGGTGGCTTGTTTTTCCCAGCTTGAGAAAAAAGGTGGTGCAAAGCAGCAGAGAGCACAATCATTTTGCTTATTCGTGATAAATACTAGTTTGTTTTAGACTATGGCTTTCCATGACATATGAACCTGACCAGTGTCGGCAGGGCCATCTGACTTAATCCCAGTTTGTTGAAGCCACAGAAAATGAGAGGTCAACAGAGAGTGAACACCTCTGGAATACTCTCCATTTATTCTCTCCTGAAGGGCATGTCTTTTTAAATTTAGGCTGTGGTGTTTCTGACACGTGTTTCTTTTCCTTTTGCGAACGTATTGTATTTAGCATGCAGATTGCAGAAGTGATTCAGGTTAGAGCCTGTATTTGCTGATCTCCAACTCCAAAATCTTTCTATATTTTACCTAATACAGGGCGGAGAAAGAAATCGGCAGGTAAAAAACCTCATACCAAGTCATCTGCTGGAAAAAAGAGTGCTGGAACTTGGATTAAGAGACGCAAACGCCGAGCAAGGCGGAGGAAGGGAAAAAAAATAAAAGTATGCTCCTGGATTTTTCACCAATGCAGAAATTTTTCTATTGTTTATGCTTTTCTTGTAATAGAGCATTGTTACAATTTTCTTGTAATACAGCATTATTTATTTAGGAGTAATTATTACTTTATTTCATATACTCAGACAGTCTCCGGGCCTACTGGCCAAGGTTTTCACCTACTTTCTATGATCCCCTTTAAGAGGGTTTCAGAGTAGAGAATGCAACCCCTCATATTTCTGTGATATGTAGTCATGTTTTCTATTTTCATAGTGTTTGGTGGGAATCCTGTTCTGAGCATAAAGTTAACCTGCTCTCCTTCTACCCAGGTGAAAACTGAGCTGACATCTCGTTCCCGAATCGCAAAAACCCTTCGTCTTGGCAAGCCTGTACGTGGCATTTCAATCCCTTCCATGTACAAACCAATGGAACCCTCTCTTGGCCTTATGAGAGCAGATATTGGAGCAGCCTCTCTCTCTGTGTTTGGAGATCCTTTTGAACTGGATCCTTATAACAGGTATGAAATATGACAAATGGGAAGGAAACAAAGAACTGCAGTTCAGAAATACATGGAGACTTTTTCTGTGATAGGCAGGAAAGAAGAAAAATGGGGCTAAATCCAAATTAGATTATAAAGCTTATTCAGGTTGAAGCTAATCTTTTAAGTCTGCCTACTCTATATGTTCCTTAACCCATGTTCACTGCTATTTCAGAAACTATAGTATAGTATATAAACTATAGTATACCAGAAGACAGAATTTGATCTTCTCAGTTTGAATATTTCATTTAAGAAAATAGGCAAAGCTCAGATAAGATGGAAGTTGGTTGTGATCTTCAAAATTTTCTCTCTCCTAGCAATGAAGAGCTTCCTGTAAATTCAGCCTCACCTGTGAGCAACAAAAGAAGAGGTCTTTCTCAATCAGCACTAAGATCACATCGTCCTGTCGCTCGACCAGTCGCTATGGGGCTTCCTGGGTAAGGCCAGCCACATGTTGCTTTATTATACAACACAGCAGCAAGAGAAGTGAGGTGCACAAAGTTCTCTTCTAGTCTGTGGTCTCTCCTGTTTTGCACACTGCGTTGAAACCTCAAGCCCTTTCTTCAGTCTTCAAGGATTCATGCTCAGTGCTACAGACCATAGCATAGTGTGTGTCATATGTGTATATGTGGAGAATCATAAGATTGTACAGTTGGAAGTGACCCTAAGGGTCATCTAGGCCAAACCCCTGCAATGCAGGAATCTTTGCTAAAGCATCCACGACAGATAGAAAGACAGTTCAAATCCTGTCTTAGTTGTAGGTGGCTTGAAGAAGCTACAATCTTTTCCTTTCAGTTCTCAGTTTGCTGAATAGGTCACTATTCCTAAAATTACTAAGGTGATGACTCTCAGTGAGCAATTAGAAATAGCAACCATATACCTCTAAATATTCCATCTCTCTCTCCCTCTCTCTCTCTCTCTCTCTCACTCACTCAAACAAACACACTCATACACTCATTCCCACTAGTTTGATTCTCTCATTCCACCAGACAGGTGGAAGGGAAGCATTTGATAACAAATGTCACTCAAGACTCTGGAATTCTTAGGAAAGCTTATGAAACACCCCTAAAATTAGTCGGAAATTGTCAAATTAGGGGAGCGGGAGATTCCGCTGGCCACCGTGAAATCCTAAGCAAGCATATTCTTGAGATCAAATTGTCATCAAATTTGAGGGAGGAAGCTGAGAGTGGGAAAGGGAAAAGCACCATCTGCCCAATTGTTTCTTCACACATAGCACATCCATATTCCTTCTTTAGACTGTTAGCTCACCCTGATTTTTTTTGTAGTGGTGGAGAAGGAAATATTTGCTTGTGGGTGGAGTCTCTCGCTGTCCTTTATTCCAGTGAGACATCCCTGCTGCTTCCGTCACGGGAGAGGGCTAACGAGAGAGGCTCTCCATTGAGCTTGCCTCCTGTGCGAAGAATGCCTTACTGCATGCTTATCCCCATTCCCTGCTTATTCAGGCCTCATTTTGGAAACATGCTAAAATAATAATAATAATAATAATAATAATAATAATAATAATAATAATAATAATAAAATGCCCAGCAAGCTTACCCATGCAGTGTTCCACATGTTCAGCGATGTGTTTCTAAAGGAGCCCTTAGGCTGCCAGGTTCATGCAGTCCTGGGCTACTGATCCTTGGCATGCTAACATTGCTGCTGCCTACAGTGCTGAGTACCTGGGAACCCTGTTTTGGTCTGTTTTGTTCAAGGATGCCCAATGTCCAGTTCAGATCAGGCATCTGCCAGCTGGTAGAGTGTTTTGAGGCAGTTTCCCTTTAACTGGGGCATGAGGTGGAATGTTGGAGCTGGGAGGTTCTCTTGCAGTTGGGAGCGGAGAGCCCTAAACAAACTGGAGGGAAAGGGTGGGCGACTGGGAAATTTGCCAAGCAAGGAGGAGTAAATGTGTGAGTAAGCAGAAAAAGGGGAAGACAACAAACGGAATAGGACAAATATTAGGGGATTTTCAACATGGGTAATCTGGAGGGTTTTCTTTGGCGTTGGGTGGAGGTTATCACAGCCCTGCTTTATCACAGCCCTGTTTTCGGTTGTGGTTGTTGCTTTAAGAAAATTAAATTTACATGGTGTGTTAGAAAGAATGAGGGAACCAATCCCTGCCCCAAAGGGCTTACAGTTTGTTGTGCTAGAAAATGGTACAAGGGGGTTGATGGAGGCCGGGGGTACAGAGGGGAAGAATATGAAATTGGGCTCAGTTACAATAGGGAATGGAGACTTGAGGAATGGGATTTTGAAAAGGTGGATTTTGAGGAAGTGAGGGAGGCAGCATCATGGGAACTTGGTGCCTGGCTTTGTCCCTGAGGCTGAAGACTCAGACTACAACTAAGCATGATAAGAAGCAGCTGTTTTGTCTTGTGTTCACATGTCTGTTTTGGTTCACGATATAAATGATGGTTCGTAGGGGTCTGTTCACTGCATCAGAAGGGGTGTATGGATGACATATTTCATGATTCACAAATTCTGTGGGCTCTTTTGAGACAGTTATGTAAAGCAGTTTCATTTCTTTTCGCTTTCGTTAGTTTTGTTATTAATTCATTACTACTAAGTTGCTTAGTGGTTCTCTCCCTGGCCCCATTTTGTTATCTCAATGACCCTGTGAGGAAGGTTAGGCCGAGAGATAGCTCAAGGTTTGCATACTAAGTTTTCTGAGAGGAAAAAGAATCATTTTCCTTACTTCAGATTTGAACAGGGTCATTTGACTGGATTCCTGCTCCTCTCCCCAAGAGACTACCAAAACTGAAGCTTCTGTCTTGTGGATCCATGCCTGTCAAATTTTTAAAAAATGCTTTAAGGTTTAGGGAGCTTTCTGCTTCCTTTTTATTAGGAGCCAAAGCGTAAGCCGAAATCACAGATGTTCTTTCTAGAGCCAAAGAGGGCCAAAGCTCATTGAGAATTAGGGGAGAATCTACAAAAGAGCAGGAATGCAGCCAAATGTTTGCTTCCAAAGAAGGCAAGTTCCAGGTGAGTTATTACAGGTAAGGCAAAAGCAAATTGGAGTTCCAAAATGGGAAGTAGCTTGTTGCAGCAGTTTGGACTTTTCAGAGCACTTAGCTTAAGGGGTGTTTGTGTGTGTGTATTCAGGATAAGGCTCCTGGGGAATACCAAAAGCATATTTTAGATGTATGTCTGATGCTATGGCCATTCCAGTTTGGACACTTAATATATTAATATTTTTTATTTATTTCAGTACTGTGTATCTATCTTGCCTTTCTAAGAAGTGATCATGGTGGCAACACCACAACGGAATTTAAAGCAATATATTAAACAGTATAGCTATCATCAATTTTAAAAGTAAACAATAAAAAAACTCCATTGAAAACAGTCAGATTTTTTTTTTTAAGTGGGCCTAAAAAATCTTGCTGGACAATGTGCCTCCACTACTCTTTGAAAAGCAGTAATAGGCTGGACATATTTCCTTTGGCAGGGCATTGTATATTCTTGGCACTATCCCAGAAAACCCCTCCCTAACAGAAGAGTTCAGGGCAGGGCTTCAGTAGATGTTCTACTAGAAAATTCATATGGGCAACAGTGATTCTTCATGTACTATGATTTGAGCTTGTTTAGAGTTTTCAAGGTCAAAAGCCAACAACTGATAAGTGAGGGATTGCCTTACTTCCCTATATACCTATCTGTTGACTAAGGTGATCTATGGGCAGTGCTTTATTTCTGGGGAGACTCAAGGATACACAGTACTGGCACCTTAACCGCCCCCCATAAAAAAATGTTAAAGTGCAGCACTTACTGTAACAACTTAGTCCCAGCACCATTTTTTTCCTTAAAAAAAGAAAAAGCACTGTCTATGGGTGCCCACATAGTAGAACCTCATGCATCAGAACTTGGTTTCATGTCAGCTTAGACTTAATCTTTCAATGCAGTAGCAGCTGCCCTGTGCAGCATGCTGCCCGTTGCAGTTGAAATGCATACAACTCCTTTTTAAAACCTTAATAAAAACCTTTTTTTTAAAAAAAATCACAGGCTTTTCCAGAAGGCAGTCTTTTGTTGTTGTTTAGAACTGCTTTATTTGTTCTTACTTATTTAGTTTTTATTTTATATCATTATTGTGGTGCGGGGATCTCTAGTGGTTTATAAATATCCTAATGAATTGATAACCAGTGCAGAAAGTGTAAGGTGCAAGTGGTATGCTGCACTTGGCTTGCATCATCCAGCATCCTAGCAACAGTATTCTGGACAAACTGAAGTGTCTGAACTGTCTTCAAAAGCAGCCTCATTAAAAAGCACATTATAGTAAGCCAACCTGGAGGTGACCAGTTGTGAATTCCTATGCAACTTACGCATAAGTAAGCCTCACTGAGTTCAGTAGGCCTTCCTCCCAGGTCAGTGTGCATTCTAAAGCATGAACAATTGCAGCCAGATCTGGTTATACCTGCTTGGCTTATAGCAGTGGGCGTATTTCCATATTATGCAGGCAACACTTGGTATAGTTACACTGCTTTGCCGCATTTTAAATGCATGATATATAGTGACTCCATATATTTTAGATCAGTATTTCTTAGCTCTCCACATTCTTGACAATTGCACAATGCCCTTGATTTTAAAAGTAACAATGGGAGGGAAGTGTGATGTATAGAATGCTTACTGTGAAAAGCAAGAGTGACTAGAAGTCCTTCTGCTTATTCTGTAACATTGGTGTTATTTGAGAGTAAGTGTTTGTAGGATTAGTATGTGTGGAGTTGCAGGCAGAGTTAATGGTTCTGCAATAGGTGTGAAGCCTGTTAGCTCAGCTGCAAAGCAGGTTGAGTGTAGAGGCAGCTAGCTTTTCTCTCAGATGTGGCCTTGGCTAAGAAGAAGGAGTTATGGATCTAGGAATCCACAAGAGGTACATGTTTTGGAGCCATTTCAAAACATCAGTGGAGCATCTTATTTGTCTCACTTCTTTTTTTATGGAATGTCTGCATTGTTTTCCTCCAGTCTTCTGGTTTGGAGTCCCATTTTGTAATTTTGGGGCACCTTCTAATGAGATGGTTGAGTTTAGTGAGCTTCTTGGGTGCAAAGACACTGATACCTGAAATACTAGGGGCTCTTCTTTTAACTCCCGTGTTTTGCAGTAGGCAGGCGGAAAGCTCAAGCTCACAGTATCAAAGCAGAGGTGTGAATAAAACTCACCTTTTATTTGGCAGAGGTCGGCTGAGTTGTTTCACTAATGAAGTTTGTTCTATACACTGAGTTTTTCCTTTATTTCTTTGCTACTCGTATCTCTTTAAATAAAAATGTGGGTGAGATGGGGTGTTTTTATTGTGTTCATTTGGATAATTGAAAGCTGTTATAATTTGCTTTTTTAAAAAAGAAAGAACTGCTTCAAGAGCAGCAGGAAGAATCTGTTAGGCTGCAGCAAAGCAAAGAAACACTGCTGCTGCAAAAGACTTACACAGGCTGAGCAGGCTGCTTATACACAGTGCACAGGACCAAAATGATTCAAAACAAAACAAAACTGCAGCTGCCCACTGGTATGGATGGGCCAGACTAAAACATTTTAAGGCCATTGGGTTTTGGTGGAGCAGATTTAGGCTCCATTTCTATATGCTCTTAACCTGAGAGCAAATGCCATTGAACTCAGTTGGCCTTACTTCTGAGTAGATTTGCAGAGGATTGCACTCTTAAGCACGCGTTCCGTTCTCCAGTTGAAATCAACAAGTGCTCAACTTATGACTGGATTGTGCTCCATGTTCTTTCTTGCTGTCTCAGACTTAGAGAATGTTATAAGTGTGTAGTAGGCAGAAAGCCAAGATGGTACTACAAATGTTGTGTTATCTGAAGGTTCTGGGTTTCAGAAATACCAGTTGGAACACCCACCCCCTCCCTGGTCTTGGTAAATGTTCACATAGCTTATCCAGCTGTGGACAAGTATTGGATTGAAAACAATTATTGCAGCATTTTTTATATTGCTTTGGTTTCCATATTATATGTGTTTCATTATATTAGCTGTTTCAGGCTTCATTTTTGGAAGGAAAAGTGGGTGCAAACATTAAACGAAATGAGAATGAGATTCTGCAGGTTTTCTACACTTGCATTGGATTGTGGAGTACAGACAACTCTGCATATTACCGGGTTTCCGCCCCACCCCCACCCCCAATAGCAAGGCTTTTCATAGTATTTTCAGCCCTCTATAAAGAAAATAATACTTGGCCATTTATTTTCTTATCCCACTAGCTGTAGTTATTTTGTATGCCATCAACTCAAGGTAGGCTGTTTCTTCTGAAAACACTGGTAGCAATAGGACTGGTTGGGGATGGCTCATCTTTAACCTATGTAGCTGCCTCAGGTTTGTGGAGATGTGCTACATTCTCAAACCTATATTAATAGGATGTCAAAGATCCTTTGTTCCTTATGATGTAACCAGTATAGTTCTGTATAGTGTGAAATCAGAAGGCATGCCTTGTGTAATTTATAGGAGGAGTGTTCCTGCCTTGACACCTGAGCCAGAAGCTGGTCCAGCCCCTGTGCCCGACCTGTTGGGGAGCATCCTGACTGGACAGAGCCTCCTTATGATGAGTGGTTCTGACGTCGTCATTAATAGAGATGGATCGTTGACAGCAAAGAAAGCAGGTAATGCTTAGTTAGACTGATCTGAAGTTTGTTAGCATGTTATGCGCACAAGCACTTTATAATCCTTGCAAGCAGCAGGCAAGCAAATGCCATGTTGCAGCCTGTAATAGTATGTCTTGAATTGGTAGCCAGAGTTATTCATAGAGTATCATAGAATCATAGAGTTGGAAGGGACCCTGAGGATTATCTAGTCCAACCTCCTGCACTACAGGAATATGCAACTGTCCCTTACGGTGATCGAACCTGCAACCTTCGCATTATCAGCAGCACGCTCTAACCAACTGAGCTACAAAATCAGGACATATCAGTATTTTGTTTATTTGTCAAAACACAGCAATAGAAGAGAACAGTATAGGACTATTGACATTGTACTGCTGTTGTGCTTTCTAGAATGTATCACATTAATCTGAATTTCATAAAATAGACCAATTGATTGCCCACATTTGATTTGGTAAGCAATATATGTAAGTGATCAGAGGTTATACGGAATTAGTATGAGAGAGCTTAGGGTGCAATGACCAACCCTTTTATTTTTTAAGTGTTGACACTTGGAGGTGTAACTTACTGTCATACTGGAAATTGTGCTAGCTGGCACAGCTGACAGTTCACTTGCATAGTGTTAATTAGTTGCTAAAACCCCAATTCTGTTGTCCCGTGTTTACTTCATATTAAAATTATGGGATGTTATTGTCGGTATAGAATAGTACAAGCAAATGAGTGGGAAAACTTTCATGGGTTTTTCTCGTGTCTCTTTCAGTCTCATTGCTGCATGACAATTCAGCAAGCAATTCAAGAGTGGAGGAAGGCTTGGAGGAAAGTGCCCAGCAGGGGGCTTCCCAACTGGGGACTCCAGTTAGTGGCAGCTCTGCTGCTGAATCTTTGGTTTCTTCACAACTGAATTCGAACTCCAAATCTGCTGTCTCAAATACTTGCGCCTTGTCCTCTTCTTCACTAAGCCTAGCAAACAAAGCAGTGAATCCATTGCAGATTACATCTGGAAGGGCTCCCATTAGATTTGAATACTCAATGACTCCAAGGTCTGTTCAGGCTCAGAGTTTAGCAAATCTGAATAGATGTGGCCCCAAACTGGGTGAAGTATTCAGATTTAATGGAGGCTCTAAACTGCCTGGGGCTCCTCTTTCTGTATCTTCTAAATTATTGTCCAATAACTCGAGTTCACTCTCAAAACCCGTACCTGTGCGGCAGCCTCTGAAATTGTCCCCTAAAAGGCTTGATATCTCTGAACTCCCCAGGATACCAAAGATTAAAAAGGAATCGACTAGTGGACATTTGGGATTGCAGCCGGCCAGTGACCGAAACAGTGATATTCCCAGCTCCTGTGTAACACAGTTGACTGGCAAAGGGAGTACAAACCAACCAGCTGGTGATAGTAAAATGGAGAGCAGCAAGTCGCGTGCTCCTCAGAGACAAGCGCACACAAGTGGAGGCTCTGCTGCTGCCCATGCCAGTTGCACCTTTCCTCCTTCAAGGGGGAACGTTGGAAGCTCATCATTTGAGAGCTTTAAAATCAACATCCCTGGAAATGTGGGACATTCCAGCAGACTGTCTAATCCTGGGTTTTGCAATACTTTCCGGCCTGTGGACAATAAAGTACAGCAAAAGGAGAATCCGTCGCCCCTCTTTTCGCTGAAAAAGACTAAACCAGTCAAAAGTGAAATATATGATCCTTTTGATCCAACAGGCTCTGATTCAAGCTCAACAAATAGCAGTCCGGAAAGATTGCCCCTTGCTAATATCACCAGAACAATATCCATAGCGAGTCCAAAAGTCCAGACATTCCAAACAGTGCGCCGCATTACCCCTTACACACTGGAAAATGTATTTGGATCAGGGGCCGAATCATCAGATGTGCCATCAAGTAACACAGAGTCTCATGATGATATGATAAAGGAGAGGCTTGTGGAGCAGGTATCTGACGCAGAACAAGAGAAAGCTGAGGAGGAGGAATTGTCAAGTCTACCCTGTACATCCTCTGCCATCAAGCAAGTCACAGATGTAGAGCACTTAAATGAGGAGGATGAGAATGGTCCTAGGGTAGTTTTTGAAGATGACCTAGGTAAGGCTAGAGCGAAAATTGAGGTGGACAGTTCCGTAAGAGAAAACAGTCTACAGATATTACCCAAAAATGAGCAAACGGAAAAGCGATCTTTTTCAAGATCCCCATCAAATTCCAGTTCTCGAAGCCAGAACACATTAAAAAGAAAAAAGGCAGCTACAAAAGACTACAAAAGCACACGATCAAGATCTAGATCAAGAACGTGTTCAAGAGATAGAAGCTCCAGATCTACTTCTCGCTCCATTGAAGAAAAATACAGCAAAAGCCACAGGACTAAATCAAAGACTCGGCATTCTTCAAGTGACCGCTCCAGTAGTTATGAGCGATTGAAGAAAAAGAAAGCAAAGGATAAGACGAAAGACAAAAGGGCAAAAAGCTCCTGGGCAAAAGAACACAAGAGATCTAGATCACGATCTGGTAGTCCAGGCAACTCTTCTTTTGAGTTGTATGAAAGTCGGAAAAAGAAAAAGCACTCTGCCACTAGAGGAAGGGGGAGGGAATGTTCCCCATCAAACAGTGCTGAGAGAATGAAGAAAAAGAAGCACAGAAGAGAGCGAAGCCATGACAGGTACAAGAAGGAGAGAACCTCAAGGTCCCGAGAGAGAAAGAGATCTAGATCTAGATCCCGGGAGAAGCGAAAGAGGAGATCAAGGTCATCCTCACCATCAAGACCCCGGGAGTCCAAAGGGCCTAAGTCTAGGGAGAAACAACTGCAACCTAGGTCACACTCCAAAGAAAGGAAACATAAGCCGAAAGAGATGCCAATGCTACCTCTTCAAGAGAAGGACCAGAAAGGCCAGAAATCCTCAGATGATAACCTGGGCAGTTCTCTTGATCATGCTCCTCCTTGGACCCAAGACTTGGAAGATTCAACACAAGAATCACTGAATGTTCATCTAGACCTGATGCCTGTACAGGAGAGCCCTCCAAAAGAGATAGCAATGAAAGTTGATTTAGAAGAGGCCATTGTAAAGGAGCAAATCTGCAAGAAACTTGTAACTGTAATAACTTCTCAGGCAGAGTCTGCAAGTTCTGGAGTGCTACCTGACACTATAGATTCTTCCACTGGGAAGGAATTGGCAGCAGGCTATGAGTCACCAGGACTTGCTAGCCAAAGTAGTGAGCAACTGGAAGAAACTGAAGCTAGAAACGAATATATTGATGATGTGTGCCCGTTTTTATCAGACTGTCTTCCAGTGAAGGAGGAACTTGTACAGGAGCATGACGAGCCAATGCCAATTAAAGTTTTGCCTGAAATCAAAACGCCAACAGAGGCTAAAGGCGGGGGCCTTACATTGGGTGAGAATGCCACTGATGTAAATAAACATGAACCGGAAGCAGTAGCTCAAGGTCCTGTGTTGAAATCTAAAGCACCAGTGAAAAGAGTTACGTGGAATCTTCAAGAGGAAGAAAGTGATGCAGGGACTGCAGACAAAGCAGCAAGTAAGTGCCTGGTAAATCTTCAAAATGGCAAAAGTCGATGCAATGAGTATAGGAGCTACTTTTCTCATTAGAAGTGAGACGGAATGTAGTTGTTTGTCATGGTTCAAGGTTGGATTGGTCCCACTAAATGAGAGCCTCAGGTTATGTTAAAAATAAGGGGTGCAGTTTCGCTGTAGTTTGGCACTTACGTTCACCTTGCATGCTCTCTCCTTCCTTCATGCCCTCTGACATTGCCTTTTTTTGGTGGCAATCCATTTTGCCATTACCTCTAACCTGGCAAACTGGTTTTCTCTTTCCCAGAAAGCAGAATTCCAAAGCAAGATTTTTTGGGGGGGTTGGAGAGGAAGCTTAAACTATGGTTTACCATTTCTTATGTAATAGCAGACACTGCTTGTTTTTGTTAAGTAAGCCATGGAGTTCTCTCTAGCATATATGCATGTGTACTTAAGCAGTGTTTAGTACTGCAGGGAATTCTTTAAAACTTTCTAAAGCAGCTAGAGTTATTTAAAGAGAGACTTGATTCCTCTTGTTACACTTGTTACATGTGTGGTTTGAAGAATATAACATGGGTATGTGCATCCTAAAAACATAACTAACTTATAAACAAGCATAACTCTTCCACCCTCATCCTGGATCACACTTCATAAACTAATTGTGCCAATTTTAAGGAGCTTTAAGCTATGAATTCAGCTTTGCTAGGTATTTCTAGGAACTTAGAGACATGTTTGTGCTTGCAGACTAAAATCTCATTTTAAGAAGTTGGGGAAGCTTGTTAAACCATCTGTACTGAATTCTTCTGAGGTTGTCATGAAGTTTGATAACTTGAAGTGTTTTTATCTGCTGTGATCGTCTAGATGTTTTGTTCTGATATGCTTTTCTTCCTGGGGATCTTTCAGGGGTGCCATTCTGCAAACAGCAGAGAACGAAAGAAGGGGTCTGGAAAGCAGAGGATTTGACCCAGACATTAAATCAGGTGCAGTTAACTGAGCCTCCTCCAACCAATTATATGATTCCTGAGCCTATGTTTCCTGATCTAGATTCCTCTCAGGTTGGTTCCCACACCTTAAGACAAGTGTCATGGGAGGCCATTCCACTCCATCTCTAAACTTGTGCCCCCAACTTGACTTCATTGTGGAACAGTCTTCTTCCTCCTCCCCCCCCCCCACCCACATGTAGTACATTTCATTCAGCCCATGTACTGCAATAATTTTTCTGACTTTGGCATTCCCCTACTTAAAAATTGAAACTGTGTCCTGCTGCTTTGCAATGGGCTTGTGATTTCTAATTTCCAATAGCTTATTAAATATGTGTGGGTTTTTTAAAGACATCTTAAAACCAGCTATTAGACTGCATACAAACATGCTTATTGAAGACCACCCACTGCTCACCAGTGGGGCTGATGTGAGCCCAGTATTATCTTAATATATTACCCTCCTTTCCCCCTAAGATCCCAGGATAGGTTACAACAATTTAAAACAAACTTTTCCCTTTTAGAATAAGCAGAAAGTAATATATGTGTCCCTTTAAATGAAAGCTGTTCTTGTAATCCCTATGGATCATATCCCCACCCTCATTTGTTCAGAACATAAGAATAGTCTGATGGATCAGGCCAGTGTTCCAGTGAGTACAGCATCCTTTTCTCCCTGTAGCCAGCCAGGGAAGCCTAAAAACAGGACCTGCCCCACCAGTATTGTCCTCTCCTGTGATTCCTGGCAACTGGTATTCAGTGGCATTCAGAAGTAGAGAACATGTTGTGATATGAGAAGTGGTCTGTGATCCTTTTCTTTTCTTTTCAGGTTTACAACCAAAACCTGCCTCTAACAGCACCACTGCCCTCGAGTCTGCCCCCCTATGCGCCTGTTAGTCAGCCCACCGTCCAGTTCATCATGCAGGGGAGTCTCCCTCTGCTTAGCTGTGTGGCGGGACAAGGATTGACTCCGGAGCCTGGCAATCTGGCAACAGCTTCAGAACCAGGAATTCAGGCAGCTTCCACAGGAGATACAGAGGAGAAAGTCAAAGCACCTAAGTCCCCTGTGGATAAATCAAAAAATGAGGAGGTGAGTGGAGGTACCGTATTTTTCGTCCCATAGGACGCTCCGTCCCATAGGACGCACCTAGTTTTTTAGGGGGGAAATAAAGGAAATTTCCCCCCCTTTATTTCCCCCCCAAAAGCAGGTCGGGGAAACCAAACCAGGTCGAGGAAGGGCGCTGCACCTCCCTGAGCTTGTGGGGCTGGCCGATGTCTGCCTCAGGCGGCAGGCTGCTATCCGCAGCGTGGGGAGCCCTGCGGGGAACCCCTGCAGGGCTCCCCATGCTGCGGATGTCTGTCCAGCGCGTGGGGCGCTCTGCTTCAGGGCGCCCCACCCGCCGGGAGGCAGGCTGCTATCCGCAGCGTGGGGAGTCCTGCAGGGGTTTCCCGCAGGGTTCCCCACGCTGCGGTTGTCTGTCCGGCGCGCGGGGCGCTCTGCTTCAGGGCGCCCCACCCGCCGGGAGGCAGGCTGCTATCTGTCCGGCGCGCGGGGCGCTCTGCTTCAGGGTGCTCCGCCCGCCCGGCGGCAGGCTGCTATCCGCAGCGTGGGGAGCCCTGCGGGGAACCCCTGCAGGGCTCCCCACGCTGCGGATGTCTGTCCGGCGTGCAGGGCGCTCTGCTTTCAGGGCGCCCGACGCTCCGGGAAGCAGGCTGCTATCCGCAGCCTTGACATCCCTGCCGGACCTCCTGCAGGGCTGCCCGGGCTGCGGATGCGCTCCTGAAGCGCCGGGCGCTCTGCTTTCAGGGCGCCCGACGCTCCGGGAAGCAGGCTGCTATCCGCAGCCTAGACAGCCCTGCTGGACCTCCTGCAGGGCTGCCTGGGCTACGGATGTGCTCCCGAAGCGCCGGGCGCTCTGCTTTCAGGGCGCCCGACGCTCCAGGAAGCAGGCTGCTATCCGCAGCCTAGACAGCCCTGCTGGACCTCCTGCAGGGCTGCCCAGGCTGCGGATGCGCTCCCGAAGCGCCGGGCGCTCTGCTTTCAGGGCACCCAACGCTCCAGGAAGCAGGCTGCTATCCGCAGCCTAGACATCCCTGCCTGACCTTCTCCAGGGCTGCCCAGGCTGCGGATGTCTTCCTGAAGCCTGGAGAGCGAGAGGGGTCAGTGCGCACCCACCCCTCTCGCTCTCCAAGCTTCAGCGAAAGCCTGCATTCGCCCCATAGGACGCACCCAGATTTCCCCTTCATTTTTGGAGGGGAAAAAGTGCGTCTTATGGGGTGAAAAATACGGTAGATGGCTCGCTAAGATGATGAAGTTGAACTCATGGGCAAAACCCAAATGGAGCAGCACACTCGCACAACAGCCATTGCGCTCGTGGGAGCCCCATTCTTAGCACAGCACAACAGCCAAGTCCAGTGCCTGTCTTAGTGCAACTACTATTCTACTTGGTGACATTTAAGCTTTGTTTACTACCTCTTGTGCTACTGCTTGCACAACATCAACTCTCAAACTGCATAGGATCTCTCCCATAAAATCTAAGAATTCTTCTGCTGCATCAGACCATCTAGTTTTTCAGAACAGTCAACAGATGCTTCATGGAGAGAGCTGTCCCCAACCCTTGGTTGCTAGAAGTAAATCACCACTGAGCATTTAACTATTTTGGTGAAACATTAAACTATTTTGTTGATAGACCTGTCCTTTATGAATGTGTCTGATGCTTTTTAGATACACCTAAGACACTGGTTCAGCTAGTGGGTCCTAGCCGGATCCTAGGTGGGTTGCAACAGGAGCACTATAAACATGCAAATATATGGTTGAAGATCAAGAAATTGGTCCCTAAATGTATGCTTCGGTTAAAAGCGGGTTCTGGATTTGAAAAGGTTGAAGATACCTGGTCTAAGCTATTCACAGTCACTGTAATTTGTAGCAAGGCATTCAGTAAATTAACAGTGCAGTTTATTAATAGGCTTTCCCTGAACCTGTTGTACTTCCTGAGGAGACCTGAAATAATACGATGTCTGAATATCCCACTTGATCCCCAACCCCCATTTCATCACAACTAGGACTGCCACAGGGGAAGCAGCATATCTTCCTCCTGTAATTTAAAAACCACTGCTCTGATAACTTAGTTTGAAAACCCTACTTGCAGGCAGCTTTTTGGTTAACTGCTTTTTTTGCCCTTTATAGTACATGAAGAAACTTCACATGCAAGAGAGGGCTGTGGAAGAAGTGAAACTCGCAATTAAGCCCTTTTACCAGAAGAGGGAAATCACTAAGGAGGAATACAAAGATATTCTTCGGAAGGCGGTGCAAAAGGTAACGAGAGGGAATATCTTATTTTAAACTTAGGCAAATGGCTGTGAAAAGCCCCATTTAAGTCATGCTCTGTAAACTGAATATTAGCTGCTGGCACAAGACTTTCCTTCTCTTTCAGGTAGTGAATTTGAAGTCAAAAAAAGGCAGGGTGACTTAATGCTAGGTTCACAGAAACTAACTCAATCCCCTTTTACCTTTCCTAGATCTGCCACAGCAAAAGTGGTGAAATTAACCCGGTGAAAGTGGCTAATCTTGTGAAGGCTTATGTTGAGAAGTACAAACATATAAGGAAACACAAGAAGGCTGACGCTGAAGAAGAGCCCCTTGAAACAGGGAACTGAAAAAGGCCAAGCCCCAAAGATGAAACAAGTGGAGGCTTTTCTAGCCAAGGATTTTCTTCTTCTGCAGAGGAAAGCAGGGATAATGCAATTGCATGTTGCAAGACACCCCTCCCCACTCAGCAGCCGAACGTGGTCGGGCCTTCCTGCAGGGTGACCCATTCTCACACAGGGATGGGCATGGATTGGACTGCAGTTCAAGAGCCAAATGTCAGCAGATCCCACTCAGCTTGTGGAGTAGCTGGGCAAAGAAAAGTATGTGTGTGTTGGGGAGAGGACACACTATCAATTTTCATGGCTTTGATTGCCCCCCCCTTTGGTCTCTGCACCTGTCTTTCTAGTTTAAAACAGACACTTTTATATGCAGTGTACAGCAATGTATACTTGCTCCCACTGTCTTCTTATTTATCAGAAATGTGGATTCTTTAGCGATTTCTCAGAAATTTGGTTTAATACTTGAACCACAGTGTTTCTAGCCTATTCTGTGATAAACTTTGACTCGCTCTGTCTTATGGGAGTTGCAGACGTTTGCTACCCTTTCTAAATCCACTCCTGAAAACACTGCTCCAGAGTTGGCATTCATTTCCCATTTTGTTGAAATATCTCAAATGAGGAACTTCATTTTGAAAGGGCGGGGGTGGAAATTGGTGGAAGGGGATTTGAACTATGTTGAAGCTCTTGTGAATAATGTGCTGAAGGCTGGTTTTGAGTAGTTTTGCAATCAACAAGCTGCCTTTCACTGAACAGGGAGGGTGGGGGGAGTGGAGGCAGAGAAGCACCATTTGCAGACTTTCAATAACAAACCTGAGGTATGCAGCAAAAAGGATGTACAAAGGAGAAATGTGACAGTTTATAAAGTTATTTTGAATTGTTTGTGGTTCATAGTGGTTCTTTGGTTGTGGTATCATTATTAGTATTTATTAGTTAAGTACAGAGACTGGGGTGGGGGTAGTCAAAGATACAGTTTCCAAGACTTGGGGATCAGAAACAGGTTGTGAGCTTGCACCCGTTTCCCCACCTTTCCATCTGGGTTTGGCTTCACATGCACAAGTCAGTCTTGAGATTTACCTGTTTGAAGTAATCTGCTGTCATTGTTCTCTTCTCTTCTCCCCACCCCTCCCCAAACTGGGATGACCAGTAGGTTCATCACCTGCCCTTTATTAAAACAGTGAAACAAGTTATAGATTTGCAATACTATGAAGAGTATCCAACATACAAATTAAAACACAAAAGCAACTTTGAATGAAAACTGACGGATGATGGGCTCTGCCTATAAGCCATTAGATAAGATGGCCACCATAATACCCAGCGACAGTTTTGTTTCTAACCTTTTGCAAAAAGGACTACTTTATGAATTGCATGTCTGTCTTTATCAGCAAGAGGATAACACATTGTCAAGGTTTTGTCTGTTAGGCCTGCCAAAAAGCTTTCGCTGGGGACAAGATCCTCTCCCTCCATTCTGAAGGCCACAAAGATAGCTACATGTATGGGTCTTTGTCTACTTTCACCCCAGATAAGAGGATGTTATTAACTGAAAGTGGAGTTTGACTGCTCTAGAGAGCAACATCACAATCCTAAGAAAGCAGGGCTGGCCTTAAGCAGAGGGAAGCAACTGCCTCAGGTGGCAGATGCTGGGTTGGGGGCCAAAGGTTGCAGGCCCCCAACTGTTCCTCTTGAGCCCCCTCCTAACTATTCCCCTCTGCTACGCCCCACATGGCCTGCCCTGTGCTAGCCTGCTGCCCTCGGGCAACAGAGGAGGCTATCCTTTCAATGGTGTTGAAGTAAGATTTGACCACCTCCCCACTTGGCTTCAGAACCTTAAATGAGGGGTGTGCCATTTTGTCCTTTGCTTCAGGCAGCAACATGTCTTGGGCCAGCCCTGCAAGAAAGGGCCATAGTCACACCTGCGAGTGAAGGAATATATATATATATATATATATGTGTGTGTGTTTGTATGTATATATCCCATTTCACTGGCAATCATATACTGGGGAAACGGCTGTGGTGATTTTAACTGTGTTGAGCCTTCAATTTTGCCCCACACAAAGTTTCACATCTTGCACAATTAATTGTGGGAAGAAGAAGGAGGTAAAGGCTTTTGAAAGAGAGAATTGAGGAAATGAAAGCAGATGGTTACGTCAGAAGGATATAGCCGTGGCTTGTGAAGCAGGGAGCAGCAGGACAACAACATGGCCCAGCATGGATCTAGTGAGTACCTGCTTTGATTCCTACTGATTGCTGCTGCTTGGAGTGGAGTAGAAAAACAATGGAAGGGGCAGTGCTGGAGGAGGGCTTGGTCAGGTGCTGGGTGCTGATGCTGGGCCTACCTGCCATTTGTTAGGATGAGAGAGAGAACTTGCCATCTTTAAAATAGTAATCCTGTGCCAAGAGACATATGTTCAGGTTTTGGCACAGGCTGTGCATAGAATCATAACTTTCTCAGTCCTTCTCATTGCAACACTGACAGACAGAAGAGGCAAGATGTTTTAAAGCTGACCTGTTCCACTCCGCTGCTTAACTCCTCAGCTACGGGAGCTGCAGCAATGAAAAGGCCAGAGGAAGCCCCCAACAGCACAGGCTGCTCCTGTCCCTTTTATTATGCCCTTTGTGTTCAACGCAGTGGATCTTTTTTCAAATAATGTGTTCAGAAGTAGGCCTGGTTAGAGGAACTGTATTGAAATGAGTATTGGAGGAACTGTATTGAAATGAGAGCTGGTTGTAGGGGGGCATACTTATATTTTAAATCCTGCCTCATTCGTCGAGCTCTGTGTGAATGACTTCTGACTGAAAATACAAAAATTCACTGGGTGGTCTTGGACCAGTCACAGCTTCTTAGTCTTAACCTACCTCACAGGGTTGTTGTGAGGATACAGTAGGGAGGAAGAAAACCATGTCTGCCACCTTGAGCTCCTTAGTGGTAAGGCAGGATATAAATAAAATACATACACACATGCAAACATAAAATAAAAGAGTGGGCTATGTAGGACCTTAAGCACACCATAAATCCTACCCCATCCTGTCTCCAATTTCTCTTGCATTTATGTGCACATACAGTTACAGCAACCTGGTTATAATTTAACTACCCTCCTATACTCAGAACCAGTCAGCTAAACAGTAGAAAAAGGTTAATTCCAGATGAAGTGATGTATGGAAAAATTCTCTGTATGTTTGTCAGAAATAATTCCCTCTCTAAACAATTAGGTTTTGTCCCTAGTAAAAGTGTTTAGCATTACACGGTTAAGAGCTGGAGCGTTAACTTATGTGTGTGTGTGGCATGAAATAATTTGAGCAGAATGTCTGGCAAGCTACTCGCTTGGAAACAATGGTCCTTTTTCTTGATGATAAATCACAGTATCTTGTGCCCTCTGTTCATCAGATCAAGGACAAGAAGACTACCCCAATGAAGTGACACTTTCCAGACTTAGGCTCCGAGTGGTTCCACCTGAGGTCCTGCAAAATAATGGCATAGAAAGCCTGAATTTAGACCGGAACAAGCTGAAACAGCTCCCTGGGATTGCAAAACTTTGCAACCTGAAAAAGCTGGTTTTGTCTAAAAATGATATCATAGACTTCCCAGAGGAAATCAGGAGCTTGGTCCATCTGGAGAAGCTGGAACTCAATCAGAACCAAATCCGTGTTATCCCAGAGGGAGTCTTTTCCTGCCTTCCAAAGTTGAGACATCTTCGACTGAACAACAACCGCTTAGACAGGCTTCCCAAGGACCTGGCAGTCTGTTGCAGCAGCCTCCAGTACCTCAACCTGTCCAACAACTTGTTCCTAGCTATCCCTTTGGCGGTCTTGGAGCTGAAATGTTTGCAAGAGCTCTACCTGTATAACAACAAGCTGCGCCAGCTTCCCATGAAGATGTTCAAGGAGCTGCCTCTGAAGATGTTCAAGGTCAGCGGGAATCCTCTTCGGGAGCCTCCCTATGAGGTCTGTGCAGGAGGCCTCAGGCAGATCATCAGCTACTTTGACCAGCTTCAAAACAGCCGAGCGGAAGAGGACAGGCGAGTCAAGACCATGTTCCTGGGGATGTCCTTAGCAGGGAAGTCCACCATTTGCAAAAGCCTGAAGCAAAGGCAAATAGTTCGAATGTCCGAGGAAGAGCGGACCGTTGGGATTGAGATCAGCGAGTTCCAGATCCAAGGCTTCACTTTTCTCTTCTGGGACTTTGCTGGCCAACTGGAATACTATATGACTCACCACATGTTCATCACCCCACAGGCTCTGGTCATCTTGGTCATTAACTTTCAGCAGTAAGTGTCATCTTGCTTACCTTGTGAAGGGAGGGCAAAGGGGAGCGTGGCTTTTAAGTCCTGTTGGCACCAGCGGGGTCGATTTACATGTGTGCTTCACATTCTTATTTATAAGTGAATGGAATTTAAATGTGTTATCTTTGGCTAAATTTGTACTCCTGTGTATGAAGTTAGCTTTTTTTTGTCAGCCAGAAACATTATAATTGCAGGAGTTTTATCCCTGCTAGTACTGTATGCCCATCAGAGAGCAGTGAACTAATGAAGTCTTAAATCTTATGCACACTTGGAAGTAAGCTCCACTGAACACTTCCAAGCAAACTTGCATAGGCTCTTGCACTGCAAGCTATTCTTCTAAATTGGAGGTGGCTAAAGCCTACTGCAGAGGCCTTAGCTAGACATTGAGGTGCACTACTTATCATTGCACCCAATCTAAATTAAAAAAAGACGACAACAAAGCATGCTTTCCATTATTCACTGAGTGAAATCTTTTTTGCTTGGCCACCACCAGTCAATTAATATTACCTTTATGGATAATCATCATTACTCTATTTTTATGGATATTTTCACAAGTGCCACAATTGCAAGCTGAGAAGAATATACTTTTCTCATAGCAGAGGCCACTTCTTAATATCTGTATTAAGCTCCGGTCACATCCACGCCATATATTTAAAGCATTTATTTTTCCCTGAAAGAATATTGGGAGCTGTACTTTAACCACAGAGAACTACAATTCCCAGCACCCCAACAAACCACAGTTCCCGGGACTCTTTGGGGGAAATCATGTGCTTTAAGTGCATATTGTGAATGTGACCTCATTCTCTTTGTGAGCTACCAATATTAGAGAAACAAATTTGTTTACCCACACAATGTCAGGGCAGCATCTGTGAGTGATCTGGAACTTCCCTTTTTCAGGTATCAGCGGAGCGATGACTCCTTCAAGGAGCTTGTTGGATTTTGGATCAACAACCTCTTTATGCGAGTGCCCAACTCTGTGGTCCTTCCCGTTGGAACTCACATAGATGTTTGTTGTGAGCAGGAGGTTAGAGAAAAGAAAGAGGATATAATGAGCAAGATCCAGGACATGCTGGATGAGAGAAAGAGCACCTTAGCCCATCTCATTGCCAACCTGGAGGACAATGAGGAATCAGAGTTCTTTGTGGACCAGTGGAATAGGCTGAAGGAAATGGAGCAATGCACCCTTACGGTGAGGAAAATGTGATGTATTTTGAATATTTAGGATGACCTACATCAGGGGTGGGAAACCTGTGGCCCGTCAGATGTTGGACAGAACTCCCTGACCATCAGTTACAATGGCTGTGGCTTGACCTGAGTTAGGAGTCCAACAACATCTAGAGGGCCCAAGTTTCCAGTCCCTGCATTACAGAATATGATGTAATGTAAACTCCCAAGAGTGTGTTGGTTGGGAAAGAAAAATTAAGTAGATAAAAAGAGATAAGTAGATAAATTCCCTGGATGCCAAGATTCAGGTTTGGGACAAGTACCCTTGGGTGAGCAGAGATTTAAAATCACAAAATATGCAGCAAAGTGAAATGTGTAAAAATAGACTGTTGGACCTTTAAAATATGTCCTTGTGAGTTCCAAAACTTCCCATTTCCCCATCACACGGGGGAAAACATGTTTGGGAAGTTAAAAATAGTTTACTTACAAACTATTCAAAGGTCAGATTCATGTGCTTTTCCATACAGCAGTCAGAAAGCACAGGCAGTAACATGGCTCTCTTGTGAGTGGTGCCATCTGGCCCCCAATTTGTCAACTCCTTAGTCAAAAGTAGGATGTGAACAAGCAGCATCTTTGTTGGGGGGGTATATAGAAATTTTGGAGGCTGGGACATTGAACCTTAATAACAAAAGAAGGTGCCTAGAGCAGACCAAAAGTCCATTCATTCCAGGGGTGGAAACCTCCGATCTAGGGGCCAAATATGTCCCACCAGGTCACTCTCAATGGCCCTTGAAGCTAATGCTGCAGGCCATTGAGACCTGCCCTAAGCACATCCCCCTTTTGCCAGCCCACACCACTCACTGGCCTTACTTTTACACCTTCCACGAGTGCTTCGGCCCGGCTGGAATGTGTCCTTGATCTTTGATAATGTCTCTCACTTGCCTGAATGCAGGACCGAGAGCAGTGTGTGAGTGAATTACAAGCTATCCTGCTGTACAAAGGTAAAATTTATGAGTTGATCCACCCTGTTTTTCCTCTGGCCATGCCCAGCGACCTGCTTCCAGTAGTGGCTAGCCTTGTGCCTGTGGGCATCCCACAAGTGGAACCTGAAGTTATTGTTCCCCAGCAGTTGATTCTTTGAGGCCTAAATCTTCAGATCTGGGAGGATGCATCCAACCACCACTGACAAATGACTCCGTTCACTTATGAATAAGATACTTCCTTTCATCTGTTCTGAATCTCATGTCCATCTATAGATTTAGTTTGATTGTAGGAATCTCATGTTCTATGGCCACCAGATGCATAAACCATAGACTGCCCACCAGAATAACAAAATGCCAGTCTTTGGTCGTTTGCATCTATTGCTTGCTTGTAAACTGTTTGGAGTTTTGGTTTGTTTGTTTGTGGCATCTGTATATTTTTTTGCCCCAGGTTTTGGACCTTGTTCCCGTCAATTGCATGGATTACGAGGACATCAAAACACTCGAAGGCACAATTCTGAAGCACGTCAAGAATGAAGCTGTCTTCCCGAATGTCATCCAAGTGCTGCCCCCTATCTATAAGCAAGTAGAAGCTGCAATTGTGAATATTGTGCAAAAAAATGAAGAGTTGGCAGAGCATGGCAAGTAACTGTTATGAATGGACATTTTGCGCCTCCCCTCTCTTCCCTCTTTTAAATGCGAGAGCCTAGCCCTTGAATAGGTGAGTCATGATGCAGAACAGGGTCCTTCTGAACATTTGGGAAGAGACATCGCTTGGGGTAGTATATCTGCTTTCGTTGCATGTGGAAGGTTCCCAGTTCATTCCCCAGCATCTCTTGGGAAAGACTCCCTTGCCTTGAAACCCTGGAGATCATCAGCATAGATGAAAACTGAGCAAGATGGACCAATAGTCAGACTCAGTAGATGGCAGTTTTCTATGTACAGAGTGTATTTCGCTGAAATACACAGCCACCATCACAGCCTCCTCATAAACACTTGCAATAAGGGTGATGACCTCTAGATTGCTTGGGGGAGAACCAAAGTCTCTGAGGCAGTCTCTTAGACAGCTGTCCCTCAGGACAATAGCAGGAGGCTGATATTGGCTTCTCTTCTGTGGTCAATTTGCTTATTTTTATAGTCCACTCAGCCTGAAAAGTTGGGCAGGCCCCTGTTTTAAACATAATAAAAATCCAGTAAAAGCATAAAAATCCAATTAAAGCATAATAACATTTGAACCAAGCATAAAGCATATAAAATAAAATAAAATGATCACTGGTTGATGGCCCTGATCCCCTTCTGCAGCAAGACCACAGAGAAAACTCCCCAAACATTCAAATTTAAAACTATGGGGACATTTTCACATTCCCAGATCTACAATGAATTCCAAAATAGTTGTTAACCACCTGGAGGAGCCAGCTTAAGTAAGGATGTGATTCTTCATTAGCACTCACCTCTTTAGTATTTACTGTCCTCCTCTAGTTCTGCTCCAACAGCAGAACTACAGCATTTCAATCATTTATAGAAAGGTATGGGGAAGACTTTCAGATCACATCTAGAGGCGAACCTTACCTACCATATTTTTTGCTCTATAAGACTCACTTTTTCCCTCCTAAAAAGTAAGGGGAAAGGGTAATGTGTGTTCGTCTTACGGAGCGAATGCAGGCTGCGCAGCTATCCCAAAAGCCAGAACAGCAAGAGGGATTGCTGCTTTCACTGCGCAGTGATCTCTCTTGCTGTTCTGGCTTCTGAGATTCAGAATATTTGTTTTTTTGTTTTCCTCCTCCGAAAACTAGGTGCATCTTGTGGTCTGGTGCATCTTATAGAGCAAAAAAATACGGTAATTCACACTTTCTGAAACAATACGCAAACTGAAAGACAGACAGCTGTTCTTCAAAATTTATAAATAAATAGCCAAGTCATGTGGAAATGTGGATAAATGGGTTTAGGGGTGGAAATATGAGAAACGGAGAGAATCCAAATTTGACAAATCCATCCATCCCATTCTACGGACAGGCTGATCCCAAACCTGCTTACTCAAAGTATTTCGTTCTGTGGCTCCCTTGCAGTCACTAGAAACAAGTCTTCTTCTAATGGTCCTTTAGGTATGATGGATCTCAGTCTGTTACATAGAGAGCTTTCCCATCAGTATCGCCTGACCCACCTTGATGTAGAACTTCTGCGGGATATCCTGAGATACCTTCACCGCATTGGGCTAATCGTGTGGTACGAAGAGGTCAAGCAGCTAGAGAGCACGGTGTTTCTATGCCCGGACATTCTCATAACCATCTTCAAAGTGAGTGCCAGGTGTCCTTGGCTGCTTCCACACCAGATCTCTTTATGCTGTAGAGACATTGATTCTCTGAAGTTAGCTAGAAGGGGAATGAAAATGGAGGTGCCACACAAGCGTGTAGCATTTATTTATTTACCATGTCACAACAGAAAGTTTTCTAGGAGATCAACAGACTCCTTTAGAGTGCCAAGGCTCAGCCTGAGGTTGCCAACTGCTTTACAGACGGATGTTCTGTGCCTTTTATTTATACACTACTATAAAATCTAGTAGGTGGGAATTGGCTAGATGGGTCCAGGGAGTGGTTAATGCCTCATTACAGGAGGGAGTTATGCCCACCATCTTCTTGTCCCCACTAACCACATCTAGTTTGAACCTGATCGAGGAAAGTAGTAATCCATCTTCACCACGCCTGATCCCTTGCATTCCAAAGGCAGGCACGTCCTTCAGATCAGCATGTTCACACTGCAAGCTGTAGAGGCGAAGGCAAGACTTTTATGACCTTCTTGGTTGTGTTCTAGCACAAAATGGGGATTTCAGGTCATTACTGTCTAAATGAGACCACTTGCTCCAAAAGGGTTTATCAATAGGCTATGGAAAGAAAGCAAAGAATGGACTATAGGAACAGTCTGCCCCCCCGCCCCCCTTGCCATCTTTGAAACACTGCATCAGTGTCGGCATTGCATCTCACAATAGGAATGCAGATAATACAGCGGGATGGACTAGCTAGGCATGTGTGTTGATTCACCTGTGCATATCAGCTACTGAGAGAGACCAGTTCTGAATTCCCGCCTGCCAACCACATCTTTGCTGGAAGCCATTTTCTTTCAATGACTCCTAATAGCTGCAGCATATGCTAAGAGGGTTAGGCAGGCTTCCCCAACTTGGTGCTTTCAAATATTTTTAACTACAACTCCCATCATCACTGTCTACTGATCATGCTGGCTTGGGCTGATGGGAGTTGTGGTCCAAAACATCTGAAGAATGTATTTGCTACGCCTGATCTAGGGAAAGTGTGAGCCTTACCTGTCGCGTATTTAAGGCTTAATTTTTCTATGCCTGTATTTTTTATAATGCTTCTGTTCTTCCAGACTCTTGTCCGGTATGGCCTGACGCAGCAGCTGGAGAGCATTGCTGTGGACATCTTGATAGCAGAACATGCCACCATTCGAGACCGGGCCAACTGGGTGTGGGCATTCAAGTCAAAGGCCATGTTGTGCCAGAAGGCCATGAGAGCTTTGCTCAAACACCAGCTCTACTTGGACGGCATGAGAGACGTCTTTGAGGAAATGGTGGGCAGCAGATCTCAGAAGGGGAAGCTCTTTAGCCTGCTGGAGCACTTTGAGATCTGTCTGGAGGTCAGAAATACAGAGGGGCTCAATCCAAGAGCCCGAGTGTTCGTGCCAGGATTGCCGTGGGAAGCCGCACAAGGCCATGAGGAAACTCACTACTTATTTCCCACTTATCTCAACCAGAGTGAGGAGGTTTCCAAAATGTGGGGAGGAGACCACAAAGAAGACCTTCATATCCATGTCTACTTTTCCCCGGAGATCCCAGAGGGATTCTTCAAAAGGTAGTTAAACAAAGTGCTATTTTTTTAGGAAAAAAGGTGCCAGAACTTACCAAGAACACCTCCCTCCTCTTAGAATGATTTGCATAACCTGGGGCAGCCACAAAGATACATACATTTCCCACAGAAATTTTCAAGCAAAAATTGCACTACAGCAAAATTTTGGTATTTTGTGTGTCTTTTGATCAGTTTGTATTATTTAAGTAAAGTTTAATTTAAAAAGTTACATTTAGTTAAGTTTTAGTTTCTTTTGTTTGTTTGATAAATTAAACCAATATCATTTACAACCAAGAATGAGTATCTATCTATCTATCTATCTATCTATCTATCTATCTATCTATCATCTATCATCTATCTATCTGTATATTCATATATTCCCTGGCTGCACACCCCAGGAAATCCGTTGTTCACATCCATGATGGGATCTGAAGGCATTGACTGTTGTTTCTCTCTTTCCAGGCTCATGGTTAAAGCTTGCTCTTTCTTCTCAACCCACTGGGTTGCAAAAGCGATATGCCTGCTCATCTGCAGTGGCAAACCTTTACTGATCAAAGCGAACAACCAGAAAGGATATAGCTACATTGAACTCAGGTGCAGAAAACCAGCTGAGAGGGCAGGTACCACAGAAGGACAAACTTTGACTCACTTTGTTGGATGTTAGAAATGATCTCCTTCCTTTGTCTTTCACCTGAAAAGCCAGCATTATCATATATCAAGCACAAAGCTTTTATGAGAAATTGGAGCAGATGGGATCATGCTTGGTTTAGGGCGTTAATCTGAAGCTTGATTTGATGTGCCAACACAGACCCGATGGTGGCAGCACCAAACTCAGGCACAAACAGCAGAAAACTTTTGCGTAGGTTAAATTTGGCAGTTTCAGATGCATGTAGTGTTATCCTGAGTTGCAGGTAGATTTATACATGATTGGGGGGAGGGATTTGTAAACAATGAGGTCAGGGGGGAAAGGAAATTTGGAAAAGCACAGATGAAGATAAATACCTTACTAACTGTGGCAGCAGTTGATAACATAAACATCCTAGCATTGGTGAGCCAACATGTAGTGTGATTAAAAATTGTGCCAATTCAACCCCACAAGTGATAATAATCAACTTTTAAATGTAATTCAATGGAAAGCTTCATGAACCACGTGCCCTGAAATTTGGGGTCCCATCCAAACCAGTGCCAAGCTTTTTGCACCACAAACCCTGCATTTTGCACCAGTGTGGAGTGAATCAGACAATGTTTTTGGGTGTTAACTGGGAACCATGGTTTGCTGTATCAATTCCTCAGTTTGGAGAGTGGTACAAAACGTGGGGTATTTTAAGTGCAAAACGAGTGCAAAACTTTGGGACTTGTTTGGTTTCAGTTCTATTCACTTGTGGATTAAATAAGCGTAATGGGTTATTTGATGATGTGTTGATTAGCTGAGGGAAGACCCACACCATACATTTAAAGTACACCCAACACGCCTTTTAAAGCACATAACTTTCTCCAGAGAATCCTGGGAACGGTAGTTTGCAAAGGATACTGGGAATTGTATCTG
Source organism: Podarcis gaigeae (assembly GCF_964106915.1). Classification (NCBI taxonomy): domain Eukaryota; kingdom Metazoa; phylum Chordata; class Lepidosauria; order Squamata; family Lacertidae; genus Podarcis; species Podarcis gaigeae. The sequence goes on along the minus strand of NC_139678.1, from coordinate 77,753,919 downwards.
TGGGGAGAAACTAGAGTCCCCAGGATTCTTTGGGGAAACCACGTGGTTTAAATGTGGGTTGAATGCACTTTATATGTGTGCTGTGGCTCTGCCCTTGCTGATGCCAGGATGCTTGCATTAACCACATGTTTTGTGAACAGTCTCTCTTAATAAGGAATTATGCCTGCAGTTTTCTGCATTTCTTCCCTTCTGATCTCACTGTTTACAGTTTCCTCCCCAATGATGTACAAATACGCCTGCAAGTTGGGGTAACACTTAATGCATCTGATGAAGTGGACTGTAGTCTATGAAAGCTAGATTTGCTGCCTTTAGGGTACTGCAGGAGGCTTTGTTGTTTTTGGTAATTTATTTATTTTTTGCTGATAAATTGCTTTGCCGGCAACTTCTGTTGGCTAAAAAGATGCATCTGTCAACATTTCCCTTTAGCCAACTATCTAGACAGAAAATCCCACTTAGTTCCGTTTCTCTGTTGTCTTTTAAAGGATTCCAGTTGGTGTGGGACTTTGTTATGACAATAATCTCCATCAGCAATAAACTCTTGGAGGAGTGGCCTGGTCTCCATCTTTGTGTGAAGACACCTTGTCGGACAGCTGGCTGCCCTGCAGAATTTGTCTGGCCAGATGTGGATGACAAAAGCACAGTGTAAGTATCTCACCCCTCTGCTCCCCTGCCCTGAGAGCATGAAGTTTCCTAACTTTTCAGCAGTAAAAACAGCAAATTCCATCTTCAATGATGAAGGCTTCTGGAGAACTTGAAATCTTGCACACTGTTTAGCACATTTTGGTTAGCCTAATAAAGGTATTGCCTTAATATGGATTTTGATTTTTTTCCTATAGGCCAACACAGGTACCTTTTGTTATTTGCATAATGTTTAAGTGACAACTACAGTAGCTTTGGCCATACCCTGAGCACACATAGTGTATTTCAAACAAAGCCCTGATGTTGGCCCAGAGGCAAAGTGCTCTGAATTCAAAGCAACTAGGAAGATGGCTCTGTACCCATCAAAGTCAATTTAAGAACTTTCATATATTTCCAATGGGCCATTTTGTTTTGCTCCACCATATTCCACTAGTGATATCAAGAAACAAATTAACTGTCCATCTTTCTTATCACCTCTTATTTGATGTGTGATGTGTGATGTGTTGTGTTTTGATTTTTTCTTTTCCTTTAGGCTTCACATTCTTCTAGCTAGACCTCAGGGGTGTAATTTGCACAATATATAAATCAGACAAGTTATCTATCAAGCTTTTCTTTCTCCCACAAAGAGACCATAGGCAACACATAACATGTTAAGTTATCTCATTTCAAATACTTCTTTATGTTCACAACAACCCTGTGAGATAGGCCAGGCAAGTTCTTTTTTATTGTTGTTCTTTCAGTTTGCATGTCTCTTTTCCACATAAGTATGTCTAAATCCACTCATACCACACAAGAGCAAAGGGGGGGGGGGAAGGAAGAACACATAATTACAACAGTCTTAATACCAATTCATTTCAAAACATGTCAAAGCAAATAAACATAAAAATATTGCTATAATATTTTAAATTCATGATAAAATAGGCAATATTGACCATTAAAAAAAGTTATCAGTAGATGATGTTTAAAATATCTAAGGCAGGGGTCAGCAAACTTTTTCAGCAGGGGGCCGGTCCACTGTCCTTCCAACCTCATGGGGGGACGGACTATATTTTGGGGGGGAAAATGAACAAATCCCTATGCCCCGCAAATAACAGAGATGCATTTTAAATAAAATGACACATTCTACTCATGTAAAAACACGCTGATTCCCGGACCATCTGTGGGCCAGATTTAGAAGGCAATTGGGCCAGATCCAGCCCCTGGGCCTTAGGTTTGCCTACCCATGATCTAAGGCATATGTAAAATATAAACATTTATGTTTGAAAATATTTAAACCAGATAGGCTAAAACTCTCAGGTGCTATCAGGTTTTTATGAATAGTGTAACCAGCAGCAAGTTTCTCAAAGCTGCCAAGTTCCAGAAATAGCAGCCAGCCTCCTTTGAGCCAGCCACAAACATTCTCACATAGGCCACTCTCTCCTTCCCCTATTCTGATGTTCCCCTATTCTGATGTCCAACAGAGATGGGGGAAGTGGGACATTGATGTTCCTCCTTCTTTCTGCTCTGGGTGTCCACACCCAAGCAAACGTTCATGCAGCCTTCATGCACAAAGCAGCATAGGTTGGTTTGCCCAGAACACCCCATCACACCTGGATGGTGAGGCAGCTCTCCAGAGCTTCTCCTGCCTCTGGGCCTAGAGCCCAGCATCCCAAGATCCGCAGATAAGCACAACAGCAAAGCAAACCAATTAGCACACAGTCGTACCTTGGTTCTCAAACACCCTGGAACTCGTACGTTTTGGCTCCCGATCGAAAACCAGAAGTGAATGTTCCCGGTTTCCGAACGTTCTTCTGGAAGCTGAACGTCCGATGGGGCTTCCATGGCTTCCAATTGGCTGCAGGAGCTTCCTGCAGCCAATTGGAAGCCACGCTTTGGAAGTCGGAACGTTTTGGAAGTCAAACGGAATGGATTCCGTTCGACTTCCGAGGTACCACTGTACATCAAAGGAAGGGAATATAGATATATACGAGCTCATTTTTGCAACAACCACCAATTAGTCTGGGGTTACCTTGACTACCAAGATGGTATTTGCAAGCCTTTTGGAACATTTCTACTATAGTTCAACACAAATGGGCAGATTTCGCCAGTCAGACCAGTCATTGTGTACCCCCCCCCCAAGAGCTTAGCAGTGGTTTGGTGAGATTTGAATAGGCTTTTGTATGTCCAGCATTCTAGGATTGTTTTACTCAGAATCAGCACATTTGAATTAATGTACCTAAGTTATGTGCATAAATTTCAGGGGGTGTACTCTTGAGTATGACCAATGTGGGAATACAACCTCTAGTGCACTGGTAGTTGAACTCAACTCCCATCAGTGCCAGCCAGCATCGTGAGTTGTCGGGAATGATGGAAACTGTAGTCCAGCAATTATCTGATCTGGAGGGTCATAGATGCCACCTCCCTGCCTTAGGCTGTGTACATACTGTACCCCTAAAGCCCATGCTTTCACCCAAAGAATTATGGACACTGACAATTTATTGTTCACAGAGGTACAATTCCCAGCAGCACTTAACAAACCAGAATTATTTTCAGGGGGGGAAATGTACTTCAAATGTGCTGTAGTGTGTACACAGCCTTTGTGTCGCCATCCTTCAAGTTGAAGAGTTACCAAAAATAAATAAATATTTTGATTGCAAAATCTGTTTACTCTTGCCTTTGTATTCCTTCCCTTCTTCAAAGGACCAAAGAAGAAATCAAAACATGTGGAACTTGTGCCTTTCGATTTGAAACTGAGCTGCTGTTACCAAAAGGTGAGACCAGAGATTTCAGGTTTCATTCAACTGTAGACACATTTAAACCTGGCTGGTGTGGGGCAGGAACTGAGGAGAGACTGTCAAGTACAGTCGTACCTCGGTTGTCCAACACCTTGCGACTCAAACGTTTTGGCTCCTGAATGCCTCAAACCTGGAAGTAAGTGTTCCGGTTTGCAAACTTTTTTTGGAAGCTGAACATCTGATGCAGCTTCTGCTGCTTCTGATTGAGTGCAGCCAATTGGAAGCCACACCTTGGGTTTTAAAAGTCAAACGGACTTCCGGAACGGATTCTGTTCTGGAACCAAGGTATGACTGTATTGCCCTCTAAAGTGCACCCGTTGCTTCTTCTGTTTCGTTTTGTGAGTGTGTTGGAGGGTGATATAGACAACAACTAATAGTTAAGTGATTGATTTCAGTGGGTTTAAGCACATTTACATCTTCACTGGATTGTGGCCAAAACAGGAGCTACTGTAATTGCTGGTATTGTAGTATCATGGGGTGTTTTGAATCAGAGGATCTTGCCAAAGTACAGCAAGGAGGTGATTGGTGGGAGCTTTCCATCTCTTGACTCATGTCAACTCCTAGGCACTGCAGTCCCTTCAGGACCCCCCCGATAAAATATTTGAGGGGACTGCCCCCCTCCCAAGTTGATGGGCATGGTGTGTGTGTGTGTGCACAGTGTCATGTGATCGATTATTTGGGTAGGGGTTTACCTGGTCCCCCTCCCCAATATTTTATTCAAGTTGGCACCGCTGGCCTAGTGTGTCCTTGCTCCCCTCCCCTCAGGCCTTCATAATTTCCATTACGGCTATCATTTTAGCATACTGCCCAGAGTTTGTGCTTTGGCTGCCTCCTCTACTTGCTCAAAGCATCATAAAACACAGTGCTTTTTTAGTTAAAAAGAATGAAAGAAAGGAAAAGTTTCTGGCACTCTTATATCAATAAAAATACTGTGGGGTGTCAGCAAAAATTGGCTGCCATGGGCAGCATAAAAAAGAAAGAAGTACTGGTGTGCGATTATCAGTGAGTACCACAAAAAAACCCCACTGGAAATATGAAATAGTAATGCAAAACTAAGAGTATGAAGGAGGGGAATATGCACCCAGTCAGTAGTCACATTTACTAGCTGGATAACTAACCATGTTATTGTTTTAGTCCCAAGTGAACGGAGCATTGCCCAGGCCCCTGCACAGTATTATGTCACCAGCTATGGCAACGCCACCTTTGGATCCAGCACTGTCCACGTGGAAAGTCAGGTATGCATGTATGTATGGGCTGCTGTTTACTGTGCTTTGTTCTTGGGGATTTATACTTTTGTCTAGGCGGTCTTGATGAGTCCTGTTGGAGTGTACCATATAGCTTTAAAAGGTGTATTATTATATTATCTTCATCACTTTCTCCCCAAAAGTGCTGGAGTGTTTCCCCAAAATTCCCTATGCCAATTAGGGAAATTCAGACTGCAATTCCTTAGAGCAGGGTAACCAATACAGTGCCCTCCAGAGAGGTCTGGATGCCAACTCCCACCAGCACCAGGCAGCAAGGCCACTTACCAGAAATTATGGGAGTTGTAGTCCAACACAGCTGGAGGGCACCATGTTGGTTACTCCTCCTAGAGAGTGACCGAATATAGCATGTTTATTTGACTATTAGCACAGCTTAAAACACCCCCAATATTTATTTGCAATTTGCAATAATGAAAGAGAAATCTTGACAGTACTAATATGGAGAGGAAATCCTTCTAAGGACCCTAGTGCTATGGTTGGAGATTACCCCTCTGCTTGCTCTACACTCAAAGGCAGATCCCTATTCTACTCACAGAAGTACAATTCCCTAGTAAAACGGATTGAATGGGAAACTGCAAGCTTTTGGAGGGGAATAGGTGTCGCCTAACAACCCCTCAGCACCCATGACTGGTTTAAAGAGGTACCACGGTGCTTTAAATGCATGGTGTGAAGGGACCCAGAGTATCCTTGCATAAGATGTTATTAAATAATTCTGACACATTTTAAATTGTCTTCTTCTAACAAAATGGCCACTTCTGTAACTTTATCCCTTACCTGTTTTGTTGCAGAATATCCTGGACAAATGACAAGAACCATGCAATAAAAATTGCCAGCAACATTTTCAGAGATTTTCAGAGACATGTTTGGTTCATGTGGGACCTTAGAAATGCTTCATTCTAACTGACTGTTGACCACCATAGGTTGAAAATGAAATGCAAATTCCATGGTAGAATGCCAATTTATTTACAGATATATGTGAACAGAAGTACAAGTATGCAATCTAATAAACTTCTACCATAAGTTACAGAACAATTTGCAGGGATTCTTCAGCATGATTCATCATTCACTTTAAGTTGATTATATGCAATTTTTTTAAAAAAATCATTTATTTGTTTCATAACATTTATATACCACGTTTTTGTAAAAAACACCTCCGAGTTAAAAAAGTTAAAAATCCCCTGCAGCTTTCTAAGCATCTAGGTAAATTTGTCTACACAATAATGTTTTAGCAAGTGCCACAATACAGTGCTTGGTATCAACAGGCAGGGAGACCCCAAAGTGCTCACAGAGACCCCCCCTCCCACAAAAAAATGTTAACAGTAGGGAATGCAATTATAGTAACAATAGAACTTTCAGATACACTATTACTGTAACAGGAAAGTTAAGGCGTGTCAGAAGCACATTAGCTGGAGTGTTTGAGCTGCCCATTCTCAAGGGATCTGGACAGGTAGCAAGACAAAAAGTACACTCTATTCAATACCTGCATCAATGACAAGTGTAGTTTCACAAGAGTTAACGGAGTAATGCTGGTGCCTCTTTGCTCAAGAAATAAGTCCTCTGATTCAGCACTGCGTACAGTACATTTGAAATATTATTCTGATTACTTTATTATGCTGTCTCTTACTATGCCCTGCAAAATGTCTTCTTAATGATGTACACTTTCCTGGGATCTTTTGATAAAGGGCAGTATATAAATAATAAAAATAATAAATAAATAACAATGTCATATAAAGAGGGCCAGAAACAAACTCTCCTACACCTCCCCTATAAAAAACAACCATAAACACATATTGAATTTTCAAGCTTTTAGATTTTTGTGTTGTGGGGAATTTTGTTGTACAGAGAAAATAGTGTTATAACTGGGAGGGGCATAGGCTTCATTCCAGATCTTATTAGTATCCTCCCTCCCTTCATTCACTGTAGGCAACCAAGTGCTCTGCTTATAGCTGGCTCCGCTCTTGGTTTTGTCACTTCAAGGGCTGTGAATTTTACGAGCGCGCTTTTTGTGCTATGATTTGGATAGAGTTTTCATATTCAACTTCTGCCTGCAGCCCACTTCCAAAACTGAGGAGCCCTCTACAGTCCCTTTAATTTCACTTGTCCACATAAGTGGCCAGTGATAGGATCCTGCTTACTAGTTGTGGGTAATGTTCAACATGGATTCTGTAAGTGCAGGGACGTCTTACCCAGAGGCGCTAGGGGGCAGGGCACCAGGTGCTGGGCTCTCAGGGGCGGCAATGCGAGAGTCCGGGACCTGAGAGTTGAGTCCGAGGCAGAGCCTGCCCGTCGGTTGGAGCACCATGATGGGCTCTGCGTCGCAAGTTCGGGGGTGACTCAGCCAGTGAGACGCTGAGGCGGCCGGCCAGCTCTGCCCTCCTGCGTACCTGGGACTGGGGGGTGGGGGTGGCGCTGGGCGGATCTTTGCACCCTGGCACCACATATGCTTAAGGCAGCCCTGTGTAAGAGTGACATGCTCACATCTTTTCACAGAATGCAAAACCTATGTTGAATATTAAGCAGGAATAGCAATCTGGCTCTTGTCACAGATCTGAACTAAAAGCAGGTGACATCAAACTGACTATGGAAGCAGAGACCAGTATCTTCCCTTTCCCATAAAACTTACGTAATATGAAATAGTATGCCAGCAACTTGTCTTAAGAGTGAAAGAAAAAAATCTATCTTTTCTGCAATGTCTCACTGCTCCACCACACACCATAGTACTTACAAACACTTCATGACCCCATCTCATATGCCATGTTGCTTATACTGGGGCAATGTCATATCCCATTGTATTTTAGGACGCTGATGGCCAGAGCAAAAGGCTAAATTTATGTTTTCCACTCCTCGAGCATCTTAGGACACATCCATGCAAGAGCTCTCTAACTCCTAAAGCAGGAGGCACAAAACTGCAGAGATATTTAAATAAGATTCCCTTCATAAGAACATTAGGGTAAAGTTATTACATGACTGCCAAATCATATCAAAAGGGAAGAGCAGGTCTTGATTTTAGCCATCAAGAACTGCTGCTACACACTTCCTCTAAACTGGAAGTGAGCGAAGAGTGTGGGACATCCTTCTCCAGATAAAAACAACTGTGCGGAAGCCCCCTGGGAGCTATTCAAATGAAGGCAGTTTAAACTAATATAGCAAGGTAAGTTTTCTGTCATCACCAAGACCTGCCCTGGCTCCCAAGCCCCTCATAGAAGAGTTACACTGCCAGAGCTGAGAACACCAGTTCAAACCAATGCACATTTGTTGCACAGCTATGTCTTACACAGCTGCCCATGACTAGGCTTGCAACCCTCACAATCTTAACCATCTTAACTATTTGAGGTAAAACTGCCCAGCTGAAGACACACCCACTTCCTTTGTAGACACAAACGTAAGTGGATGGAGGAGCTGCTTTGCCCCTCGAGATGTGCAATTGGCTAGACAGACAGAGGTCATCATCCCACATCAAAGAACTGCTCTGTATAAATATCAGTGGGCACTTCAGGATGCCTCGTTGTGTCACACACAGTGCTGGCATGCACCTCTCTGAGCCTATATCTCACCAAGATTGCAGGAGATTCACTTCTCAAATTACACTGCTACCCCATAGAGCCAGGGGTTCCATATCTTTTGGGGGCCCTGGGGCACATATGGAAAGCTAAGAACCTGTCATGGGCACCACAAAATTTCTATACTGCAAAAGGAAAATTGGAGATGCTCAGAACCTTCTTCCCACTTCAAAAACAGGCAAAGCACCAAAGAGTTTCTCCTAAACAAATAGTTAAAACCAAGAGCAGGCAAAACATACATCATAAATACCTAAAAACACTTCTCCTTGCACCTAAAAAAAGGGGGCTGGGAAGACTGGTTTGCTCCCCCTCCTTCAAACTACCAGGCAGCTTAAAGTATCCATCTGAAACCTCTCAGGAAGGAGAGGAGGAGTGTAAAGCTAAAAATCAAAGCTTGGCCTTCAGGCAGTCTGCCACCTTCTGATCACACTGAAAAGCATTCTGGGGAAAGGAACACAAGAGTGGGGTGCCTGGATGGCTGCATTTATTTTTTTGCAGCAAACCCAGAAGCACCCTGGGTAAGGAGGGTGGGTAGGTAGGTAAGAAAAGTAAAAAAACTCAGAAAAAGCCCCGTTGACCCTTTATATAATGCACACTGTGAGCTCTTCTCAGTCCCAGCAAGCCAAACTGACTGGAATAGTTCACTTATGAAGGGAACAGCCCACCCCAACTACTATACCATTATTGCGAATTCTTTTTGCACTCTGTGCCTTAGGGCTAGGGCTGGGCAACACCTGGTTTTCAACACTGTGATATAAAGGTAAAGGTACCCCTGCCCGTTCGGGCCAGTCTTGCCAGACTCTAGGGTTGTGCGCTCATCTCACTCTATAGGCCGGGAGCCAGCGCTGTCCGCAGACACTTCCGGGTCACGTGGCCAGCGTGACGAAGCTGCATCTGGAGAGCCAGTACAGCACACGGAACGCAGTTTACCTTCCCGCTAGTAATCGGTCCCTATTTATCTACTTGCACCCGGAGGTGTTTTCGAACTGCTAGGTTGGCAGGCGCTGGGACCGAACGACGGGAGCACACCCCGCCGCAGGCATTCGAACCGCCGAACATGTGATCGGCAAGTCCTAGGCGCTGAGGTTTTACCCACAGCGCCACCCGTATCCCTGTGATATATCAGCAGCTAAATACCACAATATGCTGATCTATCATGGTGTCTGGAATGTATCGAAGCAGCCGAGATAAATTGCCCAGCCGAAGCCCCCATACCGCTCAGGTGAGCGGGAGGGGCACCGGGGCTTCGTTAAACTGCTCAGTTTGGGGGATGGGAAGCCTCCCACCTCCTAGCTGAGTGAGCCCCCATACCAGCCTGGCTCATGGAAGCTGGAGGGGTGGGGGACTTCCTCAAAGGCGCAGGCAGGTAGATCATGAGAAGGTGCTCACCCAGACCTTTCTCAGGCACTGTCTGCCTGTGACTTTGCCGTCTGCAGGCAATTTCAGCTGGTGCAATGGATTACCAGCTAAAAATGTCTGAAACCGGTATCATGATCTGAACACCATACCGGTTTCAGACAATTTACCAATACATTACCAATAGGGCTGGGTGGAGGGCAAGGAGTAATTGGGTTGTTGTTTTTTAAGGGTAAAAAAAAAAGGCAATAGGAACATAAGAAGCTGCCTTAGACCAGTGGTCTGACACTGTATATCAAGTTCAGTACTGTCTACACTGACTGGCAGCAGCTCTCCAGGGTTCCAGGCATGGTTCTCTCCCAGTCCTACTTTGAGATGCCAGGGATCGAACCTGGGACCTTCTGCATGCAAAGCAGATGCTCTACCACTGAGCTACAACTTTGAGACGGGGGAAGAGAAACTCATCTTCCTTCACTTGAAGATGCATGGTAAACAGGGCTGTGCGCACGTCGAAGGCATCCAAGAGGGGGAAATCTGCAGGTTGTGGTTTGAGCTCAGAACTCTGCTTCCTGAGAATATCAGCTTTCACCTTCTCTTTCTTGACATGAAGATGATTTAAAGTGTGCCTGATGAACCCTTAGAAGCCAGAGACGTGGCTGGGTAAATATTTTTTAGCAGTTTGGAGCAGGGCTTTAGCAATCTTGCTTTACCCATGAAGACATGCAAAATGTGAACAAGTTGTGCTAATCAGATTAACCTGCACAATTTCTACAGGACACAGAATTTGCATCTCATGGTGCAGATTTCCCCCCCTGTTTAGCATGGAGTACACACAGCCCTGTTTTTAGCATGGTGTACAGACAGTGCATTTGTTTTGTCAGGTGTATATATAACTGGCTGAGAACTGGAACACTGCTAGATTGCCATTTTGGCTTTGTTATTTTTATGATCTGTTTCCCAATATTTACTTTTATGTTGTTAGTTTATTTTTATTTTTATTTTATAATTGCAACATACCTTCCTAGAATCTTTTGGGCTGAAGGGCAGGATGCAAATTCAACCCTGATTGTAACCCTGTTCCCAAAAGCTTTATGAAGTGCACTACTATGGTGATGTGCACCTGTTAGTTCCAACCTCAGATAAAAAGCAGAAGTTATGCAGGGTGACAGAATACAGAGACCAAAAAAGTGGGTTTTACTGTAGCTCCTCATGCAAGCCAAATGTGGAAGTGACCCCTTGCGAATGTGAACACACATACAAACCCACACACTCCAGTCTTACTATTTGAAATCTTGACAAGAAACATGAACTAATCCATCTCCATCATGGTAGTCAGCTGCTCTATCATATCAAACAGGCTGTTGGAGAGTTGCAGGCTCAAGTTTTCACTGTTCAAGGATGAGAAGCCTTGCCTCTGCAGGTCTTCATGCCACTGCTTACAAACCATCGGCACCAACTGCAAGACATAAAAAAGCTCGTTAAGGCTTGCCTACTTATTCCAAGATACCTTCTTGCTATGCAGCTGTCCTCAAAACCCCCCAAAATATATGCACACCCAACAGCAAACAAAACAAAAGACAGACTGCCTGCAATTCTTTCAAGAGCCAAATGTCTACACTCCTCTCCAAATGGCACTTCTGGCAGAGAGGATTGGGGGCCTTCAAAACCTGCTTGATCAAAGGAGATAGCAGGATTGAAAAGAAGGATGCCCCTCCCAGACCATCTCCAACCCTCTAAAAAACCACTACCTGCCTCCATCCTACAACCAGGTAAGCCAAAAACAGCAGAGCGATAAGAATCTCCCTTTGGTACCTACTAGGTACTTATAAGTACCTAACAAGGACGCAGGTGGCGCTGTGGTCTAAACCACTGAGCCCCTTGGGCTTGCGGATCAGAAGGTTGGCGGTTCGAATCCCCATGACAAGGTGAGCTCCCATTGCTCGGTCCCTGCTCCTGCCAATCTAGCAGTTTGAAAGCACGTCAAAGTGCAAGTAGTTAAATAGGTACCGCTCCAGCGGGAAGGTAAATGGCGTTTCCGTGCACTGCTCTGATTCGCCAGATGCAGCTTAGTCATGCTGGCCACATGACCCGGAAGCTGTACGCCGGCTCCCTCAGCCAGTAAAGCGAGATGAGCGCCGCAACCCCAGAGTCGTTTGTGACTGGACCTAATGGTCAGGGGTCCCTTTACCTTTACGTTTTAGGTACTTATAAGAATGTGAGCCTGGCACAGGAGTGCCTGCCGTGCTGTGGTCCATGGGGTCATGAAGAGTCAGACACGACTAAACGACTAAACAACAACAACAAGAATGTGAGCCAAGGATCCAGCATTATGTTCCAACAGATATCAAGGTACTAAAAATAGAGCTGGTTTCCCTCCAGGAGGGGGGACAAGACAGTGCAACAAGAGATGTCTGCCAGCCGTCAACAAGCCAATGAGACGTAGTAAGAAGCGTGTTAGTGTGTGTGCATGCACACCGAACAACCCGTTTTGAACACTCCCCTGTTGCAGGAAAAATGTAGGTTAATGAATACATCAGAGCTTGAATTAAGTCAAAAGCCACTAATATGAAGGGTCATGAGGGGAACAGGTATAGGACTAAAAGACAGGGGACTGGTCAAACCCAAGCTACTGCTTCTTTAGAAGTACATGGAGTGCTCATTCACACTTCCACTTGTTCGATGGCAAGAAAGCACAGGTCCAAGGGGTTTTCTGCTGGCCACATGCTTTCTAGCTGGGAGCTGATGTGAGTAGAAGTCCAAAATATCTAGAGGGCACCAAGTTGGCAAATGTTGGAATATGGTATTTTAAAATCCACTGGGCAACCTTGTCATTCTGCTTAAGCCACTTCACACAGTTGTTACAAGAATAAAATACTTTTTTGGGGGATGGGAAGGTGCAACAATTATGCACAGCACCTTAATCTACTTGGAGGATACATTACTTTGCACTGCCTCCAAAGGTCCTTGTGAACACATGCATCACACAGGTATGCTTGCTAGGGAGTCCAGAGTAACCGTGGTTCCTTTTCTGAAAGCAAGCCAGCTTTGCTACCATACCAGTGGTGGAAATGGCCTTCAGATTTTGTCTGGACAAGTGGACTAGAAAGTCATTTTATTCCTAAAGGCAGTACTGTGCACTGTTAACTTCAGAGGACTGCTTTCTGCTCACCTTCACCAAGATGAGCTTGGATTCCTTGGGTTTGTCAGATGCAAAGGACTGGCCAAAGCACAGGTAGATGGTGTAGTCAGGAGAGGAACATCTCTGACCATCGCGGAAAGCCCTCAGTTCTGTTACAAAAGAGAAAGATCCAAGGCTCTTCTAAGTCACTTTGGGGATCCATGAACAGAAAGGGCAATAAAAAAAGCAAAGGTGTTTTCACTTGTCTTGGTAAACAGCTACTTGTGTCATGTGTGAAGGTTAATTAATAATACTGGACTCCCAAATCTCATCAGCCCAGCCCAATGGTCAGGGATGAAGGAAGCTGTAGTTCAGTAACATCTGGAGGGCATCTGTCAGGGGTTCAGAAGGAGAGACACAGGAGGGGGAGCAAATGGAGAGTGAGGAGGAGGAGTACGAGGGGGGCGCAGGCAGTGACAGTGGCCAGAGTTATTCCACAAGCCTCTCTAGCGAATCGGAGGACTCACAGAAGGGAGCGCCGGTGGCCAGAGCGAAGGGGACTCCAGGGGGGAAGCCCCAGGAGGAAGGGGCTAGCGGGGAGTCCCTGAGCAGCAGCTGGAAATCAGGACCAGCTTCTCCACCAGAGCGCAGTGGGGAGGGGGAGTCCCAGGAGTCGGGACCAGTGTCCTCACCACCAGAGGGAGGAGAGGAGTCAGGTTTGGCAACGCCCACATCAGGAAGCGGGGAAACGGTCAGAAGGAAAGTAACCGGCTGGGCGCGCGCGCCAAGTTCAAATGTACAGGAGCGCGGCACAGCGGGGAGCCCGGGAAGGGAGCCAGGTCCTAAAGCCCGCCGGAGGGAGGGGCAAGACTCAGGAGGCTCAGCGTCAGAGGAGTCCAGGAAGGAGGGAACCCCAGAGGGCAGAAAGACCCAGCGAAGGAAAGAGCAGCGTAGGAGGTGGAGCCGGGCTAGAATCTTAAACTGGTGTGGGTGGAGCAGTGAGTCAGAGGGGACTTAGCCGGTCTAGCGTCGAGACGTGGGGCTGCGCGCCCAGAGCTTGGAAATGGAAACTAAACTTTAATAAAGATTTTTGTATATAACATCCACTGGGCGTTGGTCCTCTGTGAGCTGGGACCTAGCGGCAGTCCTGACAGCATCATATTGCTATCCCTGCTCTAGGCAATATAGATTTAGACATGTTTGCATTGCATTATAGGCCAGTTTAAGAAGAAATCAATATAAGCCTTCTATGTGAAAATAACTTTGGAATAACAGGAGGATATAGGCAGAAGTGATTTTCAGTTAATCAATAAGCTCTTCACCCAAGTTTGCAAGTGTCAATTTGCAACTGCAACAGCATATAGAGATTTAACGTGTAGGACTGGACTTCTATACACAGGTGACAACTGAGTCTGAACTGTGGGTTTATCCACACTTCCTCTTTCCACAGGAAACCCACTGTTTAGCACTCAATCGGAGCAGATGGCAATCCAGATTTTCTCTGGATTGACATTTGCTCTGACTTAGCACTAAAGAGCGGGTATTCCCTGGGAAAGGAGTGGGGCAAAGGCAAAACTGCTCTGATCCATGCCTAGAAAGTATGGGTCAAGCATAAAACTGCTCCGACACGTGCTTCCTAGCAAGGGACAAGCAGAAGTGTGGATGAGTTCTGTTAACATAGTTTAATAACAAAAACAGCGGAGACTGAACAGTGGAGATCTCCTGCTCAAGCAGAGGGAATAGCAGGTTAACTTTGTAACCTCTGCTAATACAATAGGGGAAGCCATCTCTGTTTTAAGCAGGGGACTGTGATTCAAACCCCTCACTGAATTGGTTTCAATCTGGCTGTGTGCTGTTGCTCTCTGCTGTGAACAGGTATGTGTAGTCAATGCAGGATTTAACCCTGCCTTTGCACCCATCAGACGATGTGGTGTCAGCTGATGGGTGGGCAGGTGTAGCTTAGGGTAAGGTCTTGTGGGTGAAAGGGGACCTCCTGGCAGGCTAAGAGGTTCTTCACCCCTGACCTTAGGGTCAGATGCTCAGTTCTTAGCCCCTACAACACTGACCTACCTTATTGGCTCACTGTAAGAATTACTAAAATAGGGTATTGTGAACTGCCTCATATTCTCTAAACCACTCCAAAAATATTAAGCAGCATTACTGTTCTCCTTCACTTCGGCACTGCCAGAAGCTTGACAGGCGTAATGAAAATGGGCCACAATTAGTGCCATGTGTACCTTGCAGTAAGCAGTCAAAACTGTGTGTCAAGACATGCTCCTCAACTCACCATACCTGTTGCTTATTGCTCCAAGTTCTGAAGCTTTGTGGACTAGAACGTTCCTTTCAAAAAAGGGGTGGGGAGCAGAGATTCTGAGAATGATACATTCTGCACCCAATAACAGCCTCATCTCACTCATATCCATAAAAGCTGAAATGGTAAAGCCTGGGTAGGATGAAAGTCACAGGCTACTGATAACACCCAACACCATTCATTGCACAAAGCACTTTTGAAATACCGTATTATGGCCAAATTACAGCTAAGCAAAAAGTCTTACTGCTCCCTAAGGGAGGCCTTTTATGACACTGGGGAGGTTTTAATGCACATAAGGGTTCCAAATCAAAGCCTCTGGGCCTGACCCTTGTCTCAGGTGTTTTCTCCATGACTCAACAAAAGCAGTTTCACAACTGTATCATCATGCGCCTGTTTTTAAATGAGTCATGCATTAACACACAGTTTAATTTCGTGCCCACAGAGGAAATACCATGTTCCTAGAGAATCACCTTGACAGAATCTTTCATAGTTGAAGATGTCAGTTTCTTCCTCCCGTCCCAACAGCCTGGGTGGAGGACGCAGTGCTGTGTGTTCCAATTCTTTGGAGAAAGCCCAGAAGACCTTACATCGACCAATTCGCCAGGCACAGATCTTATTGTTCTTCTGGTACAGCAGCAGACCCGCATTCTTCAGTAGTGTCAAGGTATGATTAACTTGCTTTTGATCAGGAAGGATCTCCGGGTTTGGAAATAGAACATGTTGTATCTGCGGGTTTCCTCCAATTTCATAGGATGGGTTGTATGTGAACATACAGCTATTAAATTCTACTCCTGCTTCGTGCAGCAGCTTCCCGCGGTAGTAGATAGAGACATCCAGATTGAGAGGGGCACATCCTGAAAGAGACAAGGACATGCTTAATCCAGTGGGGGAAGCTTACTAGCTCCATGCCTGCTAAGGGGTGCAGGCTGACAAGCCATCTGCAGCGCAGCACAACACTTACACCGACAGAGGAAAAATGCTATTTGGTGGTAGCGGCAGGTACATTGATAGAACCATCATATCCAACAGAAAGGAAGCTATATTATCATCCGCGTGGCTAAATTAAGGCAGTTAGCAGTACAGCTCTGCTGCACATAAGCTATAGCTAAGCAAACAGCATATATTCCCTACAGTGCTGTAGAGGTTTGGCCCTCTTCTTTAAGACCTTGCTGCCCAGAGACCTACACCCGCTCCCCTCATGATTCCACATTTGTTTTGGACTTGCTCAAAAATAGAATGCATTCACTAACCTGCATTGTTCTGCAGTGGAGCAGCATGAAGGGGGGGTTGCTCTAGTGGAAAGGGGGCAATTGGAGGTGCAAATGTGTTCTGTTCCACCATGGCTTGCTGGTTTGGAAACAGATGGCAGTCATTTCTCGACAGGTTGTTCATCACTCCATTTCCCTGAGGTTCTTCATTCAGGAAAACGTGTTCAATGAAGTTGTTATTATACAGGGCTTCTCCTAGCACAGAAGAGGAACACCTTGGGAATTCTAACAAATGTTATGCATGCCCTAGCTCAGCCCTTGCTGACCTGGTGCCCTCTTAGCCCAACACTTTTAGTGCATTTCCCCCTCAGTTTCCTACTTGCAAAAAGTCAAGGTTTCTCTTTAAAGTGGATTATTATTATTATTATTATTATTATTATTATTATTTGCACTAGAGTGCTTTAATTCACTTTAATGGCACAAACTTAAATTTCTGGTATGCAATTGAATCCCTGGGGCAAACTACTGGCAGTCTGGAGGTAAGCACAGTCTTCTGCTTGTTGCTAAAGCAAATCAGGGGCTTTGCTACACCTTGTCCGTTCTGGATTTTTTGTTCATTAGGAACTACCATATTTGCTTTGGACATCTGATACTAATTCAAGCAGGCTGAAAATCTTAAAATAGTTTATCATATGCAAGTGCCAGGAATCAAATGGCGATCCAATGAATCAATCTCTCCAGTGCTCCAAAAACCACTGTGCAGCTCAGTAAAATTTCTTTTTAGCACAATTATTCATTTTGGAACAATTTCAAACATGCAGACTGCAGAGTAACTCTACTCACCCACATGGTTAGCTTGATTTATCCCAGGAGGTCTATTTTGTTGAGGATGCTGCAGTGGATGAACGGCAATTGGCTGGGAATTCACATTTGGTGGATGTGCAGCCAGCCAGCCATCTGCTACTTTACAACAGTTATTTGCCAGTGGTTCACTCACTACTCCAGGCACCAGAGGCAAGCAGCTGTTTTGGTCGATACAAGGGATTGTATGTGCAACTTCCCCTGCTGTATTGGGGGTAGAAAAGAAACAAATCAATGGAAGGGAGATGATGGAAGCTGCCCAGAGTAACTAGCCAGATGGATGGGGTATAAATAAAATAGTAGTAGTAGTAGTAGTAGTAGTAATGCAACTCAAGAGAACACACTAGCCTTTATAACAAATTAAGCACAAGACAATGTGAAATTTGTATGCCATGCCTTTTGAACAAATTTTGAAAGATGTAGGGATATATAGGTTCTATCTGCACCGGCTCACTCCCCATCACATACACACACGAAATATTGCCCATTAAAGCCCCTGAGCATGAGATCACATTTGTTATTAAAAGTATCTGAGCAGCAGCCAGAAACAGAAATGTGTAGCCATCCTTAGGACTCAGAGGCTGAGGAAGAGATGCAAGGTGATTTTGCCAAGCCCACAGCCAGACCTACCTAGAGGATGTTCTGGAACAGGGGCCCAGGAGACTTGTGAAACTTCATCCATGTCAGCTTGCTGCAAAACCCACTGGAGCACATCTAGATGGTAAAACAGGCATGAGCAGTGATGCATTTGGGCAGATGAAGTCTATACTGGTTCAGAACGATGTTGATGTGGATGCTGCACCAGACCTAATTTTAAAGCGTTTAACGCCTTTGAAATTCTCTCTTTTTCTCATGCAAGTTTAGAGGAGGAGGATATGCTGACAGAGCCCACAAAACGGAAGCCAGTGCCAAGTATGTGATAAATAACCCCCCATCCTTTTGTATCTCTTTTGTATGCCCACCCCCAGGTTCAGTGTGTGTCCCTTGCCCTCCAGAATATGAGCTCATAAAAATCAAACCAACTATCAAATCCACTCTAGAGGAGCTGCGCCTTGACTGCGCCGCCTGTGGCTGGTGCAGCTCCGCTCCCTGGGCCTGACCCGGGGGAGGAGAGCAGGCGAGTGGATGGCAGCGCTGCCGCCCACCCCTCCTTGGCCGTGGCACACCTCAAACCTGGCAGCGGCAGCTCTTCTGGTCACCCAGTTGTAGTGGCTCTGTAGTGGCTCCTTGGTCACCCAGCTGTAGTGGCTCTGTGGCTGGGTCAAATCTGACCCGGCAGCAGATAGCAGGAGAGTTGGCGTCAATGCCCACCCTCCTTTGCTGCAAGGCCTGACTTGGTGGCAGAGAGCAGGAGGAGAGTGGGCAGCAGCTTCCCCGCCCATCTCCAACCCTGAACTGTGGTGCATGGAAGGGTGTACTCCACGCCCCTCCCCCCTCGGGGGTGCAGTCTTCGTGCCCGCCCTGGGCAGTGCGGGCATACACTCCACCCCGACCACACCTGTATATAGGGGGCAAGGTTTTATAGACCAATACTTAAACCTGGACTAGTAGCATAAAGGTAAAGGTAAAGGTACCCCTGCCTGTACGGGCCAGTCTTGCCAGACTCTGGGGTTGTGCGCCCATCTCACTTAAGAGGCCAGGGGCCAGCGCTGTCCGGAGACACTTCCGGGTCACGTGGCCAGCGTGACATCGCTGCTCTGGCGAGCCAGAGCCGCACACGGAAACGCCGTTTACCTTCCCGCTGGTAAGCGGTCCCTATTTATCTACTTGCACCCGGAGGTGCTTTCGAACTGCTAGGTTGGCAGGCGCTGGGACCGAGCAGCAGGAGCGCACCCCGCCGCAGGGATTCGAACCGCCGACCTTTAGACCTTTTTTTTTTTTTTTTTAGGATTGTGCACTACTATGCTACTAGTCCTTTTTTTTTAGGACTAGTAGCATAGTAGTGCACAATCCTAAAAAACAAGTGTTACGTACTGCAGACAATTAAGTTCCATTAGCAGCTTAGTAGCTAATTCTGCACCAAGTGCAGCTTCTGGACTGAACCCAAGGCAGCCCCACACAGAGCACATTACAAGAATTAAGCTGTAAGATTATCAAGGCATGAATGACTGCCATGTGTTTTCAGCAAGCTACCAAAACAGCACCGTTCTGAATCCAATCAGAGTCACATCTAGTTCAGCATCACCTCCAACAACTGCCAGCAAAACGCCCCTGGAAAGCGCCTCTCTGGACAAGATAGGGTAGCGGTTTCCCATTTGTCAGAAGAACAAGGGGATGCCTTGATTTTTTCAGTTGCCACAGGGGCTAGGGAACTGTCTGTGCATCTGCCAAAGCTTTTTAAAAAGTGATATGTAAAGGCCAGTGCCCAGCAGGAAACTGCACAGTGGTGATGCTGTTTGTTTTCGTTTCCATGTTAAAGCTTAAAGTGTATACATATTCAAAATCCTTTTATTGAAACAGTTCCAAAAGTAATCACTCATTTGTGAAGCTTCTTTCTCTCTCTCTAGTTTCTCTGGTCATTATTTCTTTTAATGAGGTGGGCAAAATGGCTTGATGCAAGCCATATGCCAGGCTTGGAAAATTGCATGAGCAGCCCCTAATTCCAAATGGCTGGATGAGGGATTCATGTGCGGGTTTTCATTTTTTTAGAACTTCCAGTGGATCTTCCAATATCAACTGATATTTTTCAATTGCTGTGCTGGGTGTGTTGTGATCCTACAGGGATAGGCTTGCTTCCCAATGGTAGCATGTTTCATTCCGATGTGGTGTAGTGGTTAGAGTACCGGACTAGGACAACACAGTTCAAAGTCTTGCCCAACTATAAAACTCACTGGGTGACAACATGGGGACGAAGAGAACCATGTATGCTCTCTTGAAGAAAGTTGGAATGCAAATGTGATAAATGAATAAATATAGCAAAAATATGTTCTAAGCATCTACTCCAAATTTATGTTTGTAAACCAGAAAAAGAGCATTCAAGTTTTGACAGCTTACCTGGGCATGGATTTTCCAGTGACAGGGATTTAAAAATATCATCGATCTCCTGCTGTAAACCAGAAAAATAAAGTTTTCTCCAAGACGACCATACATACAAAAGATGCTGTTTTCAGCATCTTGAAATGATACTATTGCAGCTTATCCCAGGAACTTTCAACATTTTTAGTAATCAGTCGTCTTTCAACTCTTGTGATTCAGAGCAACAGCCTTGCCTTTTAATTTGCAAAAATTGAAGTTAGGCCAAACAAAGAAAAGAACTAGTCTGGGCCTTCCAAACTGTCTTACGTTCAGGATTGGGAAGCATTTTGGCCCTGCAGATGTTGCTGAACTACAACTCCCATCAGCATGGCCAGTGGTTCAGCCAGATGTTGTGGTTCAGCAACATCTGGGGGCAAAGGCTCCCTCACACCAGCTGTGCATGCCTAGTACTGAGGGAAGCTTCCCTCAGAGCTACAACCTCAAGAGCATTTCTCATATGCAAGGTTTCAATCGTTTTGAGTCTCTCACACATATTTAAAGTAATGTACGTTTTCAAATACAAAATTTGGGATCCATTCCTAAGCATGTCTATTATGGAGTCAGCCTGCATAGGAATGCACTGCTAAAGTGGCTTGTGCTTAATTGCAACATAACCATCCCCTGTGAAAATGTCCAGTACGTATTAAGTCTGGAAAGTCTGTTGGATTTACTCCTGTAATCAGCTGCACAAAGTTGGCCAGCAATGGGACCAATACTCTTTGCACAAATACTATTTGCTAGTGCACCGGAGCACAAAGACAGGCATATCTCCTTCTTTCCTGCCACATGGCAATGACATCATTATCACCAGCAGCTCCATAAACTGTTTTGCTGCAATACACTTCCCATGAAAACATCATGAACATGTGTTCATATATTGAAGCTGCTGGATAATCTTTGTTATTTTTATATACGTAAAATTTGGAAAAAATTAAGAAACAAACACTGTTTACGAATTAATCAATTTAAAAACCTTTAAGTTGACTGAGAAACTGCCTCTAACAGACTGAATTCCTACAGACAGGGACTCTTCATGTGTCTGCCACCACTTGAGATGCCTGTCCTTCCATTAGTTCTTCAGCAATGTTCTCCCTTGCTCAAGGAGTTGTTGAAACAGGAAAAGGAACACACCTCACCCACCAATAATTTTTGCATTCACATTGACTTACTTATTGGATGTTTATTCATTAGAAACTCCCTGGTCTAGAGTCCTACACCAATGCGTTGACCAGCTCCAAACTGAATAGCTTTCAAATTGTTCCACAGCCCTCTCAAATCTATTGTGCCCAACTGTATTGTACCTGGGATGTAGACTGGTGTAGAGCTGGGGATCCCTCACTGCAGGGGCTCATATGCAACTGATCAACTTCATGGTTACTTTCATTGACTTGGAGAAGAGGAGACACACAGGAAAAAAGACACAGTGAACAACAGTTACAGGATGAAATGCAAATATGAGATGATACATAATTTCATGACCTGGTTGCAGAGAACTATGGCCCCATCTGCACTATACATTTAAAGCAGTATAATACCACTTTGAGCAGTCATGGCTTTCCCCAGAGAAGCCTGGAAACTTTTGTTAAGGGTGCTAAGAGTTGTTAAAAGGTAAAGGTACCCCTGCCCGTACGGACCAGTCGTGACCGACTCTGGGGTTGCGTGCTCATCTCGCTTAAGAGGCCAGGAGCCAGCGCTGTCCGAAGACACTTCCGGGTCACGTGGCCAGCGTGACGAAGCTGCTCTGGCGAGCCAGCACCAGCACAGCGCACGGAGTTTTTAGGAGACCCTTATTTCCCTCTCAGTCCTACAATTCCTGGAGTGATTTAACAATTGATCCCTTTTAAAAGAGATTACTATCTTTTCAGACACTGGAATTCCCTTGAAGCATGAATAAAGAAAGCCTGTGGTGGATGCCCACACTTCCTTCAATTTATCAAGCACTTTGTGTTAAAGAAAGTTTTGCAGCCCTTAACCCTGCATCCCTTTTCTGTCTTTACTTGTGTTGGCAGGAGGATTAACAGGCGATGTAGAGTTGCGGCTGCGGGGGATGATTCGGTACACGTGGTAGTCAGGGTATTCAGATTCAACTTCTTCAAATCTTTTTGTACTGTTTAAGGCACAGCGGAAGTTGGTTTTCCATCTGGCTGGGTCTGGTACACCTTCATTGTACTTTCCGCTGACCATAGCCCACGCCTTTCCACACAGAAACATGGGAGAAGAAAAGATGGAAAAGTGTGAAAGAACTATTCTGATGAAGACCGCATTCACACCACGTTTTTAAAGCACTATCATACCTCTTTAAACAGCCATGGCTTCCCCCAAAGAATTCTGGGAGCTGTAGTTTGTTAAGAGTACTGAGAGTTGTTAGGTGACCCTCAGAGAGCTACAATTCCAAGTTCCCTAGGAAGAGGGATTGACTGTGCAACCACTATGGAAATTATAGCAGTTGCAGGGTGCATTCAGAGGCAGGGTACATTGCATGTTTGCAGAAATGGGCACCCTGCATGCCTAAAAGAGAATCTGCCTTATTATTCAGCTACAGCCTCTAGTAAATTGTACTCCAGTCTGTGAAAGCTTATGCCACAATACATTTGTTAGTCTTTTTAAGGTGCCAGAAATGGCTTTTATACTAGAGAGTTGGAGGAAGTCAACGTAGCATTAAAGAGATCATTCTGCTTGCCTGATGGAATGATCTCTCTTCTCCTTCCCCACTCCTGGTGCTGTTCTGGGGTTGGTGTCTCCTGAACCCCCTCAGAGCCAATTTGGTGGGGGTGCAGGAGAGAGGGGACTTCCCAATTGCACTACCAAAGTTCTTAAACGGCACAACCCATTAGCTGAATCTGGCCATGGCAAATACATGCAAGAAGTCAGCCTTAGTAGAACAAGAGTATTACCTGGAAAATCTTGTAATCACTTGCCACGAGGTTCTTCCTTGAATTGTGCTTCCAAAGGATACGAAAGGTTGTGTGGGTGTCATCAGTCCAGGCCACGCTTTCTTTATATCTTCCACTGTTGATCTCATTGATCAACCAGTCAAAGAAACGGACCTTTTGACGACCCCTGAAACAGCAAAGAGAAATACTGAACTGGAGGTTCAAAAATACTGGAGGAATGTAGCCTAGATATCACCACAACATGCAGCAGCAGCGTCAATTATGATGGATGCACAGGTGGCACAATGGCCCCAGAAATCACTTGTGTCAGACCTCTAGGAAAAAGAAAAAGACATGGATCCTACACAAAAACAGATGCCGATTACCATAGCAACTTCTTAATAAACAACAGGTTGCTCTGGTCTTGGAAGTCAACACTTTTCCTCATACAAATGTCAAAAATACTTTTAAAGCATCAGCTTCCTGGATACCCCCAGGACAGGACAGCCCAGCAATATAATTCATTAAGAGACGTGAGAGTGAAGAGGGTCAACAAATCAGCAGCTGGAGGGCAACAGTTGAGTTGGATGTGGACTTCAGTCTGAACCTGAGCTTGTCTACCATTTGAACCATGAAAATAAGGGTGATTCGCATTGATGAGAAAACTGCTTGGATTAATTATTATTCTCACAAGGCTGGGGTAAAGAAGGTGCGCTTGGATTCTTGCGCAATAATCATGAAACTTGTACATATCTACTCACCACAGGTGAGGGCTGTAGTTGGCTAAGCCCAAACTCCAAAGCGCAGGCTCACCATAAAGTGGATTTTGACACTCAAGAGAAACTAAAACTAACTGGAGCAAGAAACCAAAGGAGCAACCTCAAAAAAAGTGTAGCAGAACAAACACTGGACATATTATATTAAGTTTTACCTCAATTTTAGCTACCCTCAATGGCGCTACTGTTTGGTCATTGGCATCTCATGCAGTAAGGTCTGCATTCCCAAAACTCAATTACTACTAGTAAGCCCTACTGAACACATTGGCTTACTTCCAAGTAAACGTGTAGGACTCGATTGAGCATGTTCTAGTTAATATGGGCTGCTACTAAATAAATAAATAAATAAATGCAATGTGTGTGTGTGAAATGCCATCCTATATCAAGCAGACAGAATTGTCAGTTTTGGCTGACAAACTCAACCAACACAGCTTCAGGAGTTATTGTGTAGAAGTGTGTGTTTGCACGTACCCAGTTCTCCCTCTCCGCCCATGCCTGCATGCCTCTGATTGCCACAAGAACACTCACCTCTCATTTGCTGGTGCAGCCATTCTGGAGTCAAATAAGTCTTTAAATATGCCTCGTGGCAAGTTGAAATATGACAGCTACACACACTGAATCTTGTACTGCTTAATGTCTTGTGGACTAATGGAAGATCATGAGGCAGAATCTGTACAGACCAGAGAAAATAAAAAGGTGGAAGCCATGTCAGCAGACTTGGTCATTTTGATAGGTTTTATTACATGTTAGAAAACGGAGCTACTGTATGGTTGAGTTGCCACCAAGTTAGCACAGGATATATTCATTAGGTCAGAGCTTTCCAAACTGTGTGTTGCGACACATCACTGTGCCAGCTGCAGTGTGTAGGTATGTCGTGCAAACGCTCCCCACACTCCTCCCAGGGCTGGAAAGGGGTTAGTTTAACCTCTGGTTTGCTAGTAAAACTGGTTTGCTAGTACAACTCTGGTTTGCTAGTAAAACTGAATTACTGTGTCGTGAAATGATGCATGTCTAAAAAGTGTGTCACCAACATGAAAAGTCTGGAAAGCTCTGCATTAGGTTGTGCAAAATCTGATGGTCCTCTATGAGGCTAAATACCATAATAACAGCAACATGAACCACCAGCAACTATCACAATCTCTCAGAATTATTACCAGAACTTCCACTCCCCCTCCCACAATAAAGTTGCTCTTCTACAATACAAGGTGCAACTGGCATATTAATCAGGGCTGATAAACACATCCTTGAACAGCATCTACTTGAGAATTCAGGAGAAAAATAGGAGTGCTGCACTTCAGGAAGTGCGCCAACACCACCCAGAATAACGACTTGCACTACTTCTCCTTTATCAAACCATCAGCCGTTTTCTTGTCTGCGATGAGTTTCAACTTATCTGACCTCACCCAGCCACTTTCCAGGGCAGAAAAGCCTCCACAGCTGCTTCAGATGGAAAGGAGAAATAAAATTAACTGTCCCTTCATATTCCAATGATGACCTAATTCCCTGCAGCTGTGAAGAAGCATGTGTGAGAGAGTAAATAAGATCCCTGTGGGACTTAGAGCGAATGTCTATGGCAGTGTTTCCCAACCTTGTGCCTCCAGATGTTTTTGGCCTACAACTCCCATCATCCCTAGCTAGCAAGACCAGTGGTCAGGGATGATGGGAGTTGTAGGCCAAAAACATCTGGAGGCACAAGGTTGGGAAACACTGGTCTATGGAACTAATCTGGCAATATAAGAGCAGAACCACTACAAAAGTGCTTCCCCACCCACATACTAGATGCAGAAGCATATAATGGCAAAAAAAAGCTGCAATGTGGTCCAAGAGCAAAAAAGGAGTCCTGTCAGGGCAAGCTGGGGATATTTGCCACTTGAGGCAAAAAATAAAATTAAAAAATCCCCCCACCACAGATGCACCCCAAAGTTCACATCTGCTTAAAAACATTACACCATAGTCTATTATTATGACTAGACAGTCAGTGTCTTTGCAATCATTTCATTTACTAATGTGCTGCCTAATTCAGCCTGCTTGAGAACTGCAAAAATCTAAACTACTCCCAACCCTAAAACTTATAGTAATTTTCCAAACAGCCATAGCCACACATTTCAGCCTCACTTATTGCACAAAAGTGCACCTCCTAACAACATTTTCAGCAGTTTAGGATGAAGATATCTTGCTGCATCAGTGCTGGTACACATGATGCAAGGCTTAATTTGTGCCAGGGATTCTCATGCCACTGTCCTGGTTGACTTCTGTTGCAATATTTTCTTCCTATTGACACAGCAGTTCTGCAGTTCAGTGTCAATGTCCTCTTCTGAGGAATTATGATCCCTCTTGCAAAAATACAGAAGCAACCTATACTGCTAGGCATTTTAAAAGGCAACTTAAGTCTGACCAGGGAACTACTGCATCAGTGCTGGTACACATGATGCAAGGCTTAATTTGTGCCAGGGATTCTCATTCCTACAACCTGTTCTGTACCAGGGACGAGGCATAGAATATCTCTGGCCTAGCCAGGACATTACCCTCCAGGTGCTACTGCAGGACAACTCTTATCCCTAATCACTGGCCGTGCTGGCTGGCACTGGTAGCTGTAGTGTAGCTCAACAACAACATCCCAAGGGTAGCATTGGCTACCCTTGGTGAATTTCCTCTATAGAAGGTATGTCTTTCCCTACACCCCAGGAGCTATTTTACCACTCCTGTACATCTATGTCTGCGCAGATGTAATTTTTCTTACCCCCCTGGGGATGGGGGGAAGACAGTGATCGCAGCAGCAACTGCTGTCCACTGTGTGCTCGTCTGACCAACACGTGCTGCCCCAAAGTTGCCTACACGTGTAGCCTCCAGATAGAAAGTCCTTACAAGCCATTTGACAGTGTGCACATCGGGCAGGTGGGGATTGCACGAGCATGCTAACTTTGAATATGTTCGACCAGCGCAGGCACGCAGGGAGCTGCTCCTCGGGTCAGGCGCGCAAACAACAGATAATGTCAGCATAAAACTCAACTACGGGGGCTTCCACGGGGTAAATAATACGGTTTACCAAACAGCCTTATAAATGGTTCTCAAGAGCGAGGCAGTGCTCGCGCGAGCAACACTAGAAAGCCTGCGCAAAACTATGAGCTGCCCTTCGACAGGTTCGCTGCTGCAATCCTACACTCAGCAGCAAATCCCACTGACCTCCCCGGGACTTACTCTCAGGTAAGTGTGCATGTTATGATTAAAACGAGGGAGACAGAAAATGATGCAAGTCATTCCTCCCTCGCTCTGCACTGAAGCTGCTCTACCTCAGCGACCCTCACCCCCGGTTCCAGACGCCCAATATAAAGGTGCGTTACCTGTACTGCTACCAGGTGTTTTCTATTGCGCGGCAGGTAGTAGAATTCTGGCGACATCAATACGCTCACGCCCCCTCCGGCGACGGCTTATAAGAGAAGCCGGGACGCATTTCATTGGCTCGGAATGGCTCCGAGGCCGTCAGCGTCGGCCAATCAGAGGCAGCCGCCTTTCGAACGGGCGCACGGGCGCGCCCCGCCCCACGGAGTGTTTTCTTTCCTCCCAAACAAAATCCTCGCCGGAGCGCATTACACCGCTCCCTATTACGAAACCGGCGTTTCTCGTCTCCCCTGACCATATACGGCGGTTTCCGTCCCTGTAAATCACATGATATCAACGAAAACTTAAGTTTCATTTCTGAGGAGCATCTTGGCGGGCCACGTGGCTTGCCTGCTGGTCGCCCTTTAGAAAGCACATAGGTTCTTTTTTTGGAAGGAGAGAGTCTAGCTGCTGTACAGGAGGACCACAAATGCGCCCTCAAAGAAGGGCTGGAATGATTTCACTTCTGCTGGCAAGCAGCCACCTCACTGCACAAGAAAACTTTGCCAACGACCTGCGCCGCTGCATGCCGGCTAGGGCCGTCTTAAGCATATCCGGCGCAGTGGTGCAAAAATCCCTCCGGCGCCCCCTTTTCCAGAGTTGTCCACCTTTTTTAGGGAGCTGACACCACGCTTACACATTATCTCTGCTTGGAGGGAAAAACAGGAAACAAACTGTTTTAGTTGCTTGTTTATTAACAATGCACTTATATATATGACACCACCACATTGAATTTGGCAGATTTAAGACAGATTGTCTCATTATGTAACACCTTGTTTTTAACAATGTTGATTTCTCCTTAAATTCAGAATACAGTAGCTGCGTTATTCATGTAAAATAGTTCGATACAGTACATTGTATGGCATAGTTTTTCCTCGAATTCTAAGGTTCTCCTAACACCTTAATCCTTTGCTTTAATAAGGGAGACCTTAAAACAACGTGCAAACGTATTTTAAAATAATTAAAATTTGAAATCCACTACATCAAGTCAGCTCTCAAAAAAATAACACATACTGTGTGCTTCAAATACCAGTTAAGAGATTTTGCATACTATTGGTCAGGTAAGGTTAACATCAGTGGAATTCACAACAACAAAAATGCTTGCCTCTAGCACATTTCACAGCTTCAGCGGCCACACACTGTCCCTGAAAACAATGCATTGGTCAGTCTGAACCATGTCAAGTAAACTATGGAAGTAGCATATCCACAACACAAACTGTGCTAGAACTTTCTTTTCAAGTCTTAATTCCATAATGGGTACAATATGAGGGAGCCACTACTCCCAGCCTGTGAAAAGTAGTGGAACGTGGCTATCAGACATTTTGAAAATGTGATAGTTTACAGTACATTCTTGCAGCCCAGTGCCAGGTTCCAGGCATTGCAGTGGGTTGGACTAGATGACCCTTGGGTCCTTTCCAACTTTACAGTTCTAAGATTTAATAAAAGGTCCTTACAACATAATGCAATTTAGTCCCATATGATTAAGCAATTATAAATAAATTGCAGAATAATAATAAATTACAGATTTGTAAATCCAGGGACTGTCCCCAGGAAATGGGGACATCTTGTAACCATACTCTAACGTATACTAGTCACCTAAGCCAACAAGGTGGGTATTATTATTATTATTATTATTATTATTATTATTCCTCACCCATCTGGCTGGGTTTCTCCAGCCACTCTGGGCAGATTCCAGCACATATAGAAACATAATAAAACGTTAAACATTTAAAACTTCCCAACACAGGGCTGCCTTCAGAAGTCTTCTAAAAGCTGTGTAGTTCTTTATCTCCTTGACATCTAATGGGACATCTGACAGGGAAGGTGCCACTGCCAAGAAGTCCCTCTGCCTGATTTGCAGTAAGTTCCCTTCTCGCAGTGAGGAAACACTCAGAAGGCCCTTGGATTTCAGTGTACCTCAGTGTCCGGGCTGAACTACCACTACTACTATTTGCAGAATGGCCTGTATGTATTTAATGACATGTAGCTGCTCCTGTAGCATTCTAGCCGTTTTGAACGCAACTTGTCTTCACAGTCTTTAAAATAAGTTGAAATCTTTTTTCCAGCATATTTGCAAATCAGCTAGCTTTGGGTTTCTGGGAACTTGCTATTTCTCCTATTAAAAACCTGATGCCGTATTTTGTATTAATAACAAGAACGGCTTTTTCCTGGAATCTACCCAATAGTACCCCATAATAAAGTTTCCAGGGGGAGATTGGCTGATAATTTAGCAGGGTAGCTTGCTCTACAGAAGCTTTACACAGCATGAAGGTGCACCTTATGCCTGCTAATGTCTATGAATCCTGCTGCTCTCAAAAGGCACAGATAGAGGGAGTAGTAATTGGGAAACTTGGCCCGATGCAAAAGGGGAGAGGGGCACCTACACCTTTATGAGTTGTGTAGAAGAGGAGCATTTCCGCAGGCACACCTTACATGGCAAGTTGCAGCCTGATGAAATTCCCTCTGCTGCACAACAACTAAAGTGCACGAGCACACCTCCCTTTTTTGCATTTGGCCACCCTAAGTGACATATGGAGCTTACCTTTCAGGGAGACTAAGAACAGAAAAGCTTGCATGCCTCACCAGAACAAATCTTAGCCAGTGTCTTCTTCTTGCACACTCTACACCTAAGTTGACCTCTCATGGCATCAGAAGCCACTGTGGGAACAGCTTTGTTTGCAGTGGTGCTGGGACATGTGCTAAGAACCTACCCTTAGTTCTCATGCTTGGCACCACTTTGAAGGAGCTTTTATTTTTTTACTGTTGTTTCCATAGAAAGCTAGAGCTTGTGCGGTTAAAATCTGAGGATGCAAGATAAAATTTGTCCCAGCTGTGTCTGCCACTAAGTTGATCCTCAGATAACACCCAACCCTCTTGGGAGCCCCCTCCCACACCCAGCCAGTTTAATGATTAGCTTGCCATGGCTTGTCACACAGTGGCTGCAAACTTGTGCACTTCTGCTTGTGAGTAAGCCCCACCGATCACGGCATGACTCACTTCAGGTATCTGTGTACACTCTGTACATTTAAAGCATATTTAAAGCATATCCATCCTCCGATGGCATCTGGGAACTGTAGCTTACCCCTCACAAAGCTACAATTCCCAGCACCCTTAACAAACTACAGTCCCCAGGATTCTCCAGTGTGTTTGTGTGTGTGCGTGTGTGTGTGCGTGCATTAAATGTTAAGGTGTGTACACAGTTGTGTGCATAACTTCAGGCTGTTTTCCAACTTCTTAAAATCATCTATAATTATCCCCAGTTGGCACAGAGGGATGAGACTAGAAAAGCATTTATTCTTTTTTGTTAACATCTGTGTATGCCCTCAGCTTCTAAACTGCACGCTAGCTAATTAAAGCACTGCTTTTTTCCAGCCAGACTTTTGCTTTCTATCCCTTATGCTGATACTAGTGGTCTGGCAGGATTCCCCTCTCTGAGGGATTTAGTAGAATGTATTTGGTGAATAAAAAACCCTATAAGTTGCAAGAGGAAGTGTATCTTCCTCTGTGGACTTCGGTGAGGATGCAGAGATTCTGTTAACAGATGCATTCCTTACCCTGTCTGGTGATTCAGTTCTTCCTTCTGCAATGGTTCTCCAGGAGCAGAGTGGAAGAAAGCAATTACTGAACCTACCAAACTGCTGCAGGGATGATCAAATTGCTTTTGGAAAATGATTGCTATGGATGGAAAATAATACAAGCTAATATTTCAGGTTCTTATTGGGAGTTCTTGTTGACATTCAGAACAACCTGTGGATAACAATTCAGAACTAAAATATTTGGATCATCCACACATTTGTTATGTGACATAGTTGGCAGCATTTGTATATTCTCTTTGCTCTTATCTTATCACAAGGGACGCGGGTGGCACTGTGGGTTAAACCACATAGCCTAGGACTTGCTGATCGGAAGGTTGGCGGTTTGAATCCCCGCAATGGGGTGAGCTCCCATTGCTCGGTCCCTGCTCCTGCCAACCTAGCAGTTTGAAAGCACATCAAAGTGCAAGTAGATGAATAGGTACCGCTCCAGCGGGAAGGTAAACGGCATTTCCGTGCGCTGCTCTGGTTCGCCAGAAGTGGCTTAGTCATGCTGGCCACATGACCCGGAAGCTGTCTGCGGACAAACGCCGGCTCCCTCGGCCAATAAAGCGAGATGAGCGCCGCAAACCCACAGTCGGCCACGACTGGACCTAATGGTCAGGGGTCCCTTTACCTTTACCTTTGCTCTTATCAGCAAACAACTCATTATCTGTGCCCCAGACAGCAGCAATGACCTCTGCTACCACCAGAAGCACCTACTAACTGTTTTTACTGGCTCTGTTCCTGTTCTTTGACAGCGGCCTGACATGCAGGAATTAAGGGTCCCTCCAGACGGGTGTTTTTTTTCACAGGCATATTCTGCAACACGTTATTGACTCAATAATAATGCATTAGTGGTAGATTTATACTGGGATGCCCACACAATTATTTTGCCTTATGAGTTGTTCTGCAATGCCTCCCAACGCTATTGCATTATTGCCACCTAGAAGGGCACACCTGCGTTCTAGCACACAACAAATAGGAGAGAGAAAACCCCCCAACAGCCCTGGAACATATGTGGTTTGAAAAGTTATAGGATTTCAGCACTGATTGGAAACGAAGTCTTAAAAGCAGGATCACATATAACAGCCCTGAGACCCTCATGGATGCACAATAAAAAGGACATCTAGAGGGGGACCAGGGTGGTGAGGCTTTCCCCGTCATTTGTTACATGCCACAGAAATCTCCACCTACGCTATCTCTGCATGGCAAGCCTCTGTTCAAGGCACGGGAGCAGAGTCATTTAAAAAGGCAGCAATCCTCATTCAAAGCAATTAAGTTCCATTCACTAAGTCTGCGGCTTGCTCCTACCCATTCATAGCTTCACACATGAATGAGCATGAACTGAAACTGGCAAACCTGACTACAATCTTTTATCTTGTGACTTCGAATTTTTGCATAGATGGGATTACCCATCCCTCAGCCTTACTTGCTCCTTCTGTGGTTTGTGCCCTTACATCAGACGACTGGCTGACATAAGAGTGAAAGAAAGAAGTGGCTTGTTAGTTCGTTGCTAGCAGAAATAGTTGACTGCGACTTCTAAGAACCAGAAGCACCGTTTTTGTGCAATATGCCATCACCCTAGACATGCACAAAACTCCAGGAGATTTGCCCAAAGGCTATCAATGGCTACTAGTCATGATGGCCAGATTCCATCTACATGGCCAGAAGTAATATGCCTCTGAAAACCAATTGCTGGGAGAGTGTTAGGTGCTCGGATCCTGCTTGCAGGTTTTCCACAGGCATCTGGTTGGTGAGAACAGGATCCTGAAGTAGTTGGGCCATTGGCCTGATCCAGCAGGCTTATCTTTGCTTGCTTACTTCTCAGGCAACTCATTTCCCCCAAGCAGTTCTGCCTTCTCTTCTCTGACTTTGCAAAAACAAACCTCCAAATGTCTCAGCTCCCTTGACTAGAAAACAGATATCAGTATTTTGGTAAGTGTTGACTGCCTTCACAATTGACATGTCCAGCACAACTGTATTGCTATTTCACACACTGTGTACCTGTAAAAATGTACAGTGTGAGTTTAACCAACACGTTTGCACGTTACCCTTGTGAAAGAGCCAGAATTGGCTGCAGCTCCCTGTCAAGGATACACTTGCAGCAAACCAAGAGTTGATGCCTCCCAGTGTGTGAAATGGCCCTCACAGAAGTGGTGGTTCTCTTTGTCTCAGCTCTGCATGCCATAGGTGCTTTTTTGGCCTCTGGAATGCAATGCTTCCTGGCAAACTTGTTGGGTGGCATGCCAAAGGTTGGTGAAGCCAAAGCAAAAAAGCCTCCCATTCTCTTTTACACACAACACACCCGCCTGCTACACATTTACATATGCACATCATGAACATGCAACACATTCATTCTGTCTCACCCATGCATACATATGCTCCATGTAACCTTCCCTACCACAATTATGCTTCAGAAACCACCCTATGGGCTCCAACACCATCAATAGAATCCTGAAATTGTTTATATCCTAATAATCTATGAAACAGTGCAAGAACACCATGCTAGATGCCAACAATGCAGTAATGTTGGGGGAAGCATCACAGAACAACCAATGAAGCAGAATGATGTGTGGCTGGCCCAGTATAGATCTATTGCTAAGACACTGATACTGTGTCAAAACACACACATACAAAACCTCCATCAGTCTTCTGGAGGGGATCCCAGTCTTTAAGATGTCGCAAGTCGCTCTGTTTTCCCCCATCTGGCTTTGAATGCTGAAATGTGATATTTTCCTATGCTTGACCAGGGAACCAAAATGCCTTTGGTCTCTGAAACAATTTGAGCTAATGGAGGGCTAGGCCTACATACAAGGTGCTAGTTGGCCATCTAAGTGGCTAAGCAGGGGAGACAGGTGGGAAAGAATGCAGAGCTTCTGGAGGAGAGCTGGAAATTCTGAGTAGATGAAGAGGGTGGAATTTTTTCAGTAAGAAACTGAGGCCTGGGCCCCTAAGAGGTCATGCTAGTTTTGGCAGAGATGGAACGGAACAAGCAGGTGTCTCACCAGTCTAGGATGGAAAGGCAGTTGTGAGGATGAGCAAAACTTCATGGTAGTAACACATAGGAATTGGTTTGGGGGATACTATTTGAGCAGAATGAGACAGGTTTTGAATCACCATAGCCTAGATATTGCAAAGGCGAACCCAGCAACCTCCTCCTACCACTCACAGTCTATATATAATATAAAAGAGGGGAATTTTGGCTGTCACAACCAGCCAAACTAGAAAGAGAAAGTATTTCTAGCACTTAAATATGCAGCTGGTTTATGGAGGTGTTCCCCCCGACAAATCATTTTTGCAATGTCCAGAAAAATCTGTCACATGCTAAAACATCACACACACACACACACACACACAGAGAGAGAGAGCCCACAAGCTTCTCTTTCAGTGACCTCACTCACATGGTCATATTGGAATCTCAGATGTATGTCACAGAATACCAAATTAAGCTGGAGCAGCAGCAGCAGAAGCACTGCAGTGTCAATCAGTTAATTGCTAAAAACCCCACAGGTTGGGGGAGGTTTCAAGCGCAATGTGGGTGGGTAAGAAACGCACCTTTACATCGACACGCACACAATGGATGAAGCCATTCCTGGCATTGCCTCAGTATGCTATGCTGCTCTGAGGCTTCTGAAAGGAAGCGAAACTTGCTTGAACTCTCCACGTTCGAGAAAAGCATCTTCCAGGAAAGAGTGGGAAGGTCTTAACATCCACCTCCTGACACGCACAAAAAGTTAACTGTCATATACCAGACAAGCTATGTGGAGGTGGAAAAGCACGTTCAGGTACCAACGTGCCCAGATAGGTCTGGGTACATCATGGCACAGCTGGGAATGTGCAGAGGAATAGAAAGATGCAGCACAGTTGCTGGCATGCCCTCTCCTACCCAACTGTTAAAGATGCAAGAGTTTCTCTCCTCTTTGGCATCTAATCACTTTATGGGCTTTATGTATGTGCTTATAACCAGCTGCGAATATGTATGTGTGGATAACCAGCCTCATATAACCAACATGCTTAAGTCTAATTAATGTGTGAAGGGGTTAATGCCATAGAGTAAGCTGTCCTGCCAAGGTTAGCTAAGTCATTCCCCCTAACCTTAGGAGGAAGGTTAATCAAGTCTATTGTTGCGCCTCAGTCTACCTGGGAAGCTCAACACGTGAAGAGGTTCTTTTGTAAGTAAACCACTTTTAACTTACCAAACACACTGTCTTCTTCTATGTTAAGGGAAGCAGGAAGTTTGGGAGCTCACAAGGGCATATTTTAGAGGTCTAAAAGCCTATATTTACACATTTTACTTTGCTGCATATTTTGTGATTTTAAATCTCTGCTGGCGTTCTCTCACCAAAGGGTACTTGTTCCAAACTTGGATCGTAGCGCCCAAATAATTCTCCTTTCTTACCTATTTTTCCTTGCTGTCAACAATATGACCATGCATTTAACATGGCATTTCATTTGGTTCTTATTCCCTGGCTTGTTTACTTTGTACTGAAACCTTAACTGAGTTTTGCACTACAATCCATGAGCTAGGATTGCCAATTTTTTTAACCATCTCTGCTCCTCTGCCTTTTACAGTTGCCTAAGACACACAAATCAGGCAGATGAAACTCATCCTCATGCCAGGAAAACTTTTCCCTATTTAGTTTCTGAATGTTAGAAGCATGGGAGCAAGGGCAGTAAAAAAATAAAAGAAAGAAACCATGCCCAGGTGTAACTTACCTGAGTCACATCCGGACACACTTCCTGAGGCAGTGGATGGTAATGCAGATACCTGGCATTTGCCCAGTAGATGAGGTAACCAACCTCCTTGATTCATATTGCATACCAGGTCAGCTAGAGACAAAAGGATCAGGACCATTAATTTTGCTTCCATCTAATCTAGTATGCAATATTTGTTAACTTCCCAACCTCTTGTGAAAGTTGCTGTATATGTGTCCAAGAAGAAAAACTCATTCTAGGATAGAAACAAAAAACACTAACCTGGACAAGTGAAAGAATTTGTGGTGAAAGAATCTGAGGAATCTCACAAGAACTTAGAAAAGAAACATGAAAAAAGAGACAAAGTACCTTGACCTGGCACATTTAAGATCCTTTCCAGGAGGGATACCAACTTGAATAAAATATTGCGCGGGCCCTGGTAAACCACACCCCCAGGGACATTAAGTAGGGGGGCTGAGGGCAGCTCCCCAAACTTCAAACCAAAGAGCCAGCCCCCCAAGTTCTTTGGCAGCCATGCATGCATGCTGTGGGGTGTGCTGGTGTCATGCACGCATGCTGTGGGGCATGCGTGCACAGTATGCTAATGTTGCATGGCCCCCTCAATTGCAAGGGCAAGACGGCGCTTGTGCCCCACATAATCAATTGCAAGATGCAGCGCACACACACCCATTTGAATGGCAATGCCCACCAACCTTGCAGGGGCACATCCCTCAAATATTTTATTAGAGGTGGCCAAAGGTATCTTGGCCCCTATGAGTTGGCTCCTATACTTCCCAGAGTCTTTGGGTGTTTTTACAAACAAAAATTGGCTAGCCAATTAATAAGGGGAAGAGTGGCACGATCTTCTCTTATGACAGCAGCTTGTTGTGCTACAGTCAGAAGGTGAAACTTTTTATTGCTATGGGGATAAACATCATCTGCACATCAAGCTGCTTTTCAAGACACATGTACAGTGGAAAGCGCAGGCAAAGTCATTTCCTCTGGTCTTTTGGCAACTCTAAGTGACTCCATGATTAAGAACAAGGAGATGCTGGGGAAAAGGCAGGCTGCCATTTCCTGTTATAGATGAGCAGTCCTTTGGCTGCATGGTTGTGCTTGTAAAATATTTAGCCAAAGTATGTTGAAGTTAAAAACTTGTACAAGTATTTATTTATTTTTTGAGAAAAACAAAAACTTTAGCAATACGTGTGGTCTAGGGCAGGGATTCCTGGACTGCAGTCTGCAGACTGCTAGTTGTCCTCAGAGCTTTGTTCAGGAGGTGTGCAGTGTGCTTGTGAATGAAGCACAGCCATCACACGAAATATTCATATTGATTTTTTAAGTCGTCTTTTTATTGCGTTTGATAACTGGGTGCCATGACCTGGCCCGGGAAATATGCCAGAACCCAGAGCACACACCCCTGTTGCTCTTGCCCTCTGTCACAGAGCACATTTCTGATGCACAACATGGCCTCAGCCTGCTGAGTCTGCATAAACACGTTTCTCACAGTCACAACCACACACAGTCACAACTGCAATGTGGTTGCCATTGTCCTGTATTGGAAATATAGGCACCTCTCTCTCTCTTGCTGTTAGCTCTCTATTATTTTACAAGAAATTCACTGCTGTCTTGGTCTTGAAGCTCTGGCAGCTTGCTAATTCTCCCTGCACCCCACCCTCCACATCTTCGAAAAGAAAATGCACTTCTGTCTTTTGCTGGCATAGCCGCTATTGTGGGCCTGTCTTATCAGCTTCCAAAACAGAGAAGAATGAGCTAACTCTAGGAGATCTTCAAAGAAGAGAAGCAGTAAATTCTCCCGACCCAGATTAGGCTTCATGAAACAGATAGTTTTAAGCAAAGTTCATACAAAATGTTGCTTTTCTGTTATCTGGTACTATGGTATTGCGTGGTACATAGTAGCATGCCTTG
Organism: Podarcis gaigeae; assembly: GCF_964106915.1. NCBI lineage: Eukaryota > Metazoa > Chordata > Lepidosauria > Squamata > Lacertidae > Podarcis > Podarcis gaigeae. The sequence goes on along the minus strand of NC_139678.1, from coordinate 77,716,589 downwards.
AGCGTGCATAGATATAGCCAACTGAGATAGTTTAAGCTTCTGTAGTAATTGTGTTTCTTTCTGTAATAGTATAAAAGTTTTGTGCACCCTTTGTTTGGGGTCCCAGCTTTTTGTAGATATCCACTGGGGCCTCTAGATTTATGCTGCAGCAATAAATATGAACTCTTTTCACGCGCTGAGTTTGCCTTCTTTTGGCAGAAGGGCTAGCATTTTTATTCCACTCTCCTTTGTTGGTTAACATTTTCTTCTATTCCTTATGTTGTTTGGTACTGCATAGTAAAATAAGTTCTATGGAATGCAAGAATAAAATGCAATATATATTAAGAAAGAAAAGAAGCAACAGAATAGAGTTAAAACTCATACAGCAACATTACAAACAGAAAAATCATTAAGTGGTCTGCCAAGACCGACAGCAACTTTCAAGTAGTCTATGGGGAAGAAACCTTTGAAAAGCACTGGTCTCAGGTCGGCAGGTACAAAAGAGGGAAAAGGCCCCTGCATTTTAAAGCCTTGTGTAGAAGAGGGAAATGTAAGCAGGTGTACCTCACATGACAAACAGCATCTGCTGATATTCCCTTTTCCATATAACTGCTAAAAGAAGTCCCTCTCGTCTTTTGTAGTTGGCCACCTGTCTGGGGCAGGTGTTGAGATGATCAAAATAAATGAATAGAGAGGAGGGGTAAGCCTGGTCTGCTTTTGTCACCTTCACAGCAGCCTGGTATTCCAGTGACTCTTCCAGACATAGAGATTAACACAGTTCCCTTGCTAATTGCTGCAGACCAAGCCCCCTTTGCCCTATACAGTTAAAGGAACTGGTTCAAAAGTTGACAATAACTCTCTCGCGGGACCACAGCTGCTTCTAACTTCCACTCAGAACTCTAAAATCCCAAGCTTAGGGGTTTTTGATTATCAACCACACTTACTTTTCTGGTTGGGGATTCCCAGTAGAAACGAGAGGTGCTACCACAAAGAGTTACTCCTAGTTTCAATGTAGTCTAAAATATCTGAAATTATCCTGAGCAGCTGCATTCCAAACTCCCTTCTTGCCTGTTACTTCACCATTTTACGCAGAAGTTACCATGGGCAGAATTGCTCCTTCACCATGTATTTGCCTAGTATTTGGCAGCAACAACCAAAAAGGGCTTTGATTAGGGCCTGCTTGCAGTTTGCCCTTTTCTCTCTGGATTCAGAGAAGTAAGAGCTGTGATTTGGAAAAACAATTGGCAAGCAGTGATGTTTTTTAAAAATGGATGCTATATACACTTGACCTACCACTTCCAAATGGTTCCATCTTCTCTTAAAGATGCTAAGTGTGGAAATAGCATAAGAAGGATTTCACTTATAGGAAACATGCATTTCTTTTGTTCAGCTGAGCATCTGGTAAAACAGGTCTTTGAAATACAGTAAGAGTTGCTTGAGGACACACAGGCTGGTGACATGTGTAATGTTTGGTATTTATAAAAACTGTTTGAAAGAGGATTCCTTTTTTTTGTAGCGGCTGTGCACTCACCCTACTTTCCTCCCTAGTAATGTACACACCATAATGTCAGGGTCTGGGCAGAGGAGGGGGAATGGTGGAGACCGCCTCCCCATCCTGACCCTTCCAGGGAGGAGGAAGAAGAAGACAGTATAGATTTACAACAGGGGTTTGAGGGAGGTAGTAATTCAGAGGCAGATGAGGGGGAAAGTTGGGAAATCATAGGAGAGGAGGAGCAGGCAGAGCCGGAGCAGCAGCTGGCTGACACATTAGAAAGCATTCCAGACCCACCATCTCCCAGAACTCAATGAGCTTTAAAGGTTGGAGAGCAAAGAGCTCAAAGACATGGGGCACTTAGCAGCACCCATAGAGGAGAAGATGATGACGACGACGAATGAGGAAGTGGGAGAGAAAGGGGGTGGAGATTCCCTTGGGGCACTGCCACTATCCAAGAGTCTGGGATCTATAGCCTCTCTCTGTAAGGTTTGAAATAAAAAAGGACTGTAAGAAACTTTCCCCTATCTTTATACTTTCCAGGACAACCAGCCAGGAGCCACTGACAGCACCCTCACACACAAGTAATCAATCCTCTTTCAAGCAGCCCAACGATGTGTGTTGGGAATAATCTGTCACCAACCTGACAGCCCTGGAGACTGACAGTCCTGGCCCGGCACTCAATTGCTGAAAGCTAAATATTTTTGAAGGAGGTGCTAATCCTTCCTCTGTTTAGTCAGGAGCTAGACCGCTTGTTGCAATGTCTTTCATCCCAGCACTTGTTCCTTTTACAGAAATATTGTTTCATGCACCCCAATTTTCCTTGCTCGTGGGTCCAGCACAGAGCAAGACATGTCTGTCTCTCCAACTTCCAGCACCAGCCAAAGCTCCTACACAAAACTCTTGCTATTGTCCTTCTACTTTGCAAGGAGATGCTCCTTCCCACTAGGTGAGAGGGGTTACCTCCTCTTTGTCTCTATGGCAATAGGACAATCTTTTCCCAATGTAAATGGTGGTACTTAACTGGTTGGCTAAGCCATAGCCTTTACAATGGAATTGGTTTTACTGGCTTCCTTTTAGAATCATAGAATCATAGAATTGTAGAGTTGGAGGGGACCACAAGGATCATCTTGTCCATCTCCCTGCAAATGCAGTAATTGTCCACCCAATGTGGGGTCAAACTCATGGCCCTGAGCTTAAGAGTCTCATGCTCTCCCATGCTCTCCCAATTGAGCTATCCCCATGTTGAGATTCTATCCTCACCTACACAGGATCACAGGTTTGGAAGGTACCCATGGCTATCATCTAGACTGATCCCCCCAACCCCCCTACAACAATATTTGTTTTTTTAAACAAAAAAACAGGTATAACCCTTCCTTTAGCCCCCCCCCCCGTTATAATTTTTATGCTAGCTTATTCTGATGGTGAAAGAAGAAGTGAAAATTTGCCCACCCTGGAATTTAAATGCCACTTCTTTATTTTACCATAAGCAGCCTTTGCTAACCTGGTGCCCTCCAGACATTTGAGGCCACAACTCTCACCAACCCTAGCCAGAACCCCAGGTTGGGAAAAGTTGATATACCAGTCATTGTATACACTGGAAAAGCTCCAGACCAGAATGCATCTTTCCTCTGGTTTACCAGGTTATGACTGTAATCCTGCACACACTGTAGTTGGGAATAAGGGTCACTGAACATTTGGGACTTGCGTTCATGTAAGACACACAAAGGAGTGTGCTACAAAGGATGACAACAGGTGTGGGAAATGAAAGAACTAGGTCTTGTTTCTGCATCTAACAGCAGCAAAGGGCAGCCTCACGCACAGAAAGCCTGCTTCCTGTTACGCTTTGCAGAGATACCTTGTTCTACTGCGGACAAGCTGTTTTGCTTCTGTCCTTGTTTCTCTTCCTTGTTATTTTTCCTCCCTGAGGCAAAGTTTATTAGCACAATTGAAACTGGCTGAGCAAATAAAGCTGCTTTCTGTCGTATCAGCACTTGCTAATGGGTGGAGACTTCAATGAAATTTTAAAACCACAGATGGATACCACCTCAGTAGCTAGGGGAAAAAGGACGAAGGTTAGACTATTAATAACTATATGATACACTGGAATTTAGTGGATTCATGGAGATTGCATCATACTAAGGAAAAATCATATACATATTTTTCAGGAATTCATAAAACCCAGCATAGAATTGATTTATTTCTAACATCAGCATCATTACATCCCTTTACTAGCTGATGTGACATTGATATTCCCATTATAGCTGATCACTCAGCAGTAATACTGGAATATAATTTATCTAAAACTCAGGAAGGTATGAGGAGATGGTATCTTAATATATCATTATTAAATGAAAAAAACTTCATTCAATATATAACCCAAGAAACGCAAATATATTTTAAAAATAATTCCAAATCTTCAACATCAAGACTGATGGAATGGGAAGGATATAAAACTTACTTCAGAGGGAAGATAATATCCTTCTCTGCCAACAAAGCCAAGCTGCAAAGATTAAAAGAAAATAATCTAAAAATTTCTTTTAAAACACTATGGGGCGATATGGCAAATATCCCATCTAAGGTTACATACGAAAGAATACAACAACACACATTAGAATTTAATAATATACTAGCTCAAAAAAATTGAGTTCAGCCTACTAAGTCTAAGACAAATATACTGGGAACAGGGAGAAAGGATATTTATAGCAAGAGTAATAAAAATAAATTGTTATTTAGCGGAATTGAATTTAATTCTAAATTATATTCCAGATTTCCATGGGTCAAAAAAAAAATATGGATGCGCTGTGCTGTATTAGAAGCAAAAAAAACTTGTTCTGATGAATTGGAAGAGCTGCAGAAAGATTCCATTGAGCACATGGATTGATAATATGGACAGATTAGCTACATATGAACAAATTGCATGTCGACGCAAAATAAGAATGGATAAATATGAAGAAATCTGGAGCGAATATTTAAGCGATGAGGCAGATAGTGGTGGGAAGTAGGGGGAGGAGAGAGAGGTGGGAAAATATTGTTAAAAAGGTGTAGTCATAGGTATATCAGTGTATTCAAATCTGAATTGTCAAATTGTGTTATTATTGTTATTATGATTTTTGTTGTATGTGTCTTTTGCGGTTGATGTTTGTATCGAAAAAATGATTTAAAAAATAAAATAAATAAATAAAGCTGCTTGGTTCTGCATTTTACAATGTGAAGTAAAAGAGAAACTCTAATCTAGAATAGGCATTCATTGGATCTCAAATCCTGAGTCAGCCAGAAGGTTGGCTTGTGATAAACTTAATCTAGCACATGATAGTAGCAGAGCAGGGCCTTTCCAGCAAAAACACACCCACAGAAACCAATAGCAGCACCCTTTTCTATTTGCCAGGTTGCTATTCCCCACCCAGATGGAGCCACGGCTGAGCCACCAGCTGAAACTGATAGAAAGCACTCCTGCCATGGTGGTCATTGGTACCTCCAATGACAATGATAGGTCCAAGAATACCACCCCACCCTCCCTCCTAAAAGTCTCTGAAATACCCCTGCTCTATTCTATCTCTCTTTCTCTCTCTCTCTCTCTCTCTGTTGTGTTATAAGAACTCTTACCCATGCTGGGATTATGCAATAGCAGCCCTTGGGAGAGCAGGAAATACCCAGACCTTAAGGAATGATGAAATTACTTAAGTACAGGGCAGACAAAATTCTCTTCTCTACTTCCATGCAATGGGTTTTCCCCCACATAGAGCAGCCACTCCTGTTTGCAGCTCTGCATTCTTTCTCTAATTCTCTTTGACTTGGATTGATTTCAATTGCGGGAAAAGTCCCTTTGGTTACTGATCTTGGAGATGATGACAGGCAGTAGTAAAACTGGCAGCCTCTGAGAACCTTGCTAGCTGAAGGAATAAAGCTCAGTTACAGTAAACACGTGGGAGTAAGTCCCATTGACTGCATTGGGTTGCATGTTAGCTAGGGCTGCCAAACGTCTGGGTTTTCCCAGACATATCCAAGAATCAGACGTCGAAAATGGCACCCAGAGAAATTTTTTGCCATTCAGAAAAATATATGGAAAAACCTGGATATCTGGCAAATCCTTTTGGGAGTGGGGTTTTTTTTTTTTGGCAGACTTTGCTAAAAAAAATAAAGCTCATCAATAGTGGTGTCTGGATTTCCACTTTTTTAAATATGGCAACCCTAATTAGCTGCATTAATGTCCAATTGCTTTCAGTGGGCCCTAAGTCAGTACTAAGGCTGTGTGTGCACACTATACTTTTAGAGCACATTCTTCCCTCAAAGAATTTTGGGCTCTGTAGTTTACCCCTCACAGAATCAGAATCCCCAGCAAACCTTAACAAATCACGGTGCCCAGATATCTTTGAGGAGAAAAATGTGCTTTAAATGTGCTTTAAAGGTATATTGTATTCACAGTCTAATTTGTACAAATGATTTCAGGGAGACCTAAGTGCAGCTAACTCAAAGTTGTATTCAGCACTGCTGTACCCGGGCCTTAGGTTGCCTACCCCTGAAACAGAGGGTTGTCCTATGTCAGGGGTCACCAACCTAAGGCCCAGGGGCCGGATGTGGCCCAATCACCTTCTCAATCCGGCCCGCGGACGGGCCAGGAATCAGCATGTTTTTACATGCGTAGAATGTGTCCTTTTATTTAAAATGCATCTCTGGGTTATTTGTGGGGCCTGCCTGGTGTTTTCACATGAGTAGAATGTGCGCTTTGATTAAAATGAATCTCTGGGTTCTTTGTGGGGCATAGGAATTTGTTCATTTCCCCCCGCAAAATATAGTCCGGCCCACCACATGGTCTGAGGGATGGTGGACTGGCCCACGGCTGAAAAAGGTTCCTGACCCCTGTCCTGTGTGAAGTAGGACACATGGCCACCCCATAGAGACAGTTTCACTCTTTCTCATTTCACCAATCCAAGGTACCCTCCCTAGTGCCTGATAGTTGCATTCTTGGATTCTTATGTTCTTCAGCGAGATTAGTTTTGATGACTCAGCTGTTAAGCGAGCCTAAGAATGCACTTTTGCTTTGCAAATTGAAAACACATGGCTGGGTCACAGTGTTTCCCACTGTTTTCAAACATAGACTTGTTATAAGAAAATCTGCTCCCTTTTCTTTATGGGGTATTCCAGAGCCCATATAGAGTACTTAAGTGGGTTCCCTATCGGTAGGAGAAAACAAAGGGCAACCAGAGTATATTGAGAAGCAAAGTGGCTAGTAAGCCTGATCTTTATTAACTGTTGCAACAGAGTCCCCACTCACCACACGCAGGAGGGAGGAGAACCCTGAACAATGATGTGCAACCCTTTACACTGTATAGACTTTTGAAATTCTTCACTCTGTAGCCCAAGACCACCACAAAACATCATACATACATCACAGAAGGAGGCAGTCTATGCAGCAGAAATCCTGCCTGCCAGGATACCTAATAATGGTCACTGGTTGCATTACCTGGGCGGTCTGGTCATTCTTTTCTGATGGTTAATACTTTAGTTCCTGAATCCAGGTCACAGGCTCACCCTATTCACACACAAATATGCCCTTAAGACAGGATTTGCAAGCAAAAACACAATGGGAAGGCTTTCCCCATTTGCCTTCCTTACTGTAGTGGAATATCTGGGGTCATTGGCACAGTCAAAATAGATTCAGGATTGCTCTCCCATTCTATTCAGACACGTGGTTCATATATTTAGATATGTGTGCATTTATGAATATTTATTCTATATTTGAGACCTTAAAATTCTTATAACAGACTATAGCTGCATGCACACTATACATTCAAAGCCCATGGCGTTCCCAAACGAATCCTGGGAACTGTAGTTTATCCCTTACAGAGCTAGAATGCCCAGCACCCTTAAGGAACTATACCAGCCAGCACAAGCATTCTGCTGCTTGAGGCAGAGAAGTTACACACACACACACACACACACACACACACACACACACACACTACACCAATTCAAGGTACAGCCCTGCCACAAATTAAGCCTAAAAGAATATCCCTGTCATACACATGCTCTACAGTTTTAAACCTTTCCTTCTGCAGTTACACAGGAAGGAATGCTGATCTTCCACTCCCTTTGGGTAAACCAGAACACCGAGTTAATTGGAAGGGTGGCACCTGTGTTTACCTGGCACAGGGCAGCAAATCTGGGTGATCCTAAATATAGAATTCATCCGAGGCAGTAGCCTCATGTATGACATCATGGTGGGTGGGTCTGTCTGGGTTGCACAAAGATTGCTGCTTCTCTGCTTAATGATGACTTCACAGTACTGCTCCCTCAACACCTGCCTGAGTTTTCTCCCTTTCGGTTTCTGTTTCAGTCTAGTTGCATCATCAGCTATGCAATCTGGCAATGGATTCTGTGTAATAACTCTTACAGTAAACTTTATAAGCCCAGGCTTTAAGATCATCTTCTGAGATCCTTCTGAAATCCAGGGTTTTTGCTTTTGTCAGGGGCTATGTACTTGTTGGATTATCTTCGCTGGGAAATATGTGTGACCTCGTCATTAGCAGTTTTAAGGAGAACTCTAAAGGCCTTAAAAATAATAATCAATGTGTGTTTTTAAATTGTTGCACTGGGGATCAATTGTTCATTTTGAAAGGGCTATTGTGGTTTCAGTTCGATGGTTATGAAGAACTATGACCTCATCTGCACTATACATTTAAAGCACTGTCATACCACTTTAAACAGTCATAAAGGTAAAGGTAAAGGGACCCCTGACCATTAGGTCCAGTCGTGACTGACTCTGGGGTTGCGGCGCTCATCTTGCTTTATTGGCCGAGGGATCCGGCGTACAGCTTCCGGGTCATGTGGCCAGCATGACTAAGCCGCTTCTGGCGAACCAGAGCAGCGCATGGAAACGCCGTTTACCTTCCTGCTGGAGCGGTATACCTATTTATCTACTTGCACTTTGAGGTGCTTTCGAACTGCTAGGTTGGCAGGAGCAGGGACCAAGCAACGAGAGCTCATCCCGTCGTGGGGATTTGAACCACTGACCTTTGGATCGGCAAGTCCTAGGCTCTGTGGTTTAACCCACAGCGCCACCCACGTCCCCTGACTAAACAGCCACAGCTTCCCCCAAACAATCCTGGTTTGTTCAGGGTGCTAAGAGTTGTTAGGAGACCCCCTAGTTTGCTCAAAGAGCTGCAGTTCCTAGGGTGGTTAACAATTATCGTAATCCTTTCCCCCAGTAAACTCAGTGGTTGCCCACTGTGAGAACAGGATACTGAACCAAATGGGCCATTGGCCTGAAAGAGCAGTATTTTTATTACATTCTTTATTATCTCTTCTCCAAGCTAAACATACCCAACTCACCAGCTTCTCAGCCCCTCACCATGCTCAAGTTCGTTACAAACCGTCTAAAACTACTGTGCCCCAAACTGGACACAGTTACTTATTCCACACGTGGCCTAAACTAAGCAGAACAGAATAGGAACATAACTTCTCATAATCTGACACCTATACCTCTGTTGATGTAGCCTAAACTTTTATTAGCATTTCTGTGACTCAGCACACAATCATTAGGAGCCAATATAAAACACTGAGATGTTTTAGACCACAATTCCCATCAGCTTCAGCCAGCATGGAGTGAGCAAGGTTGCCCTGCAGCAAACTCTGCCTTGCTAGGCTACCATTTGCTGGCCCAATGTGAAGTGGGGAAAGGGCCCAGGAAGTATTGGTTGCAAATGATTTCCCTGGCTCCATTTCTGCTCCTTAAAAACTACCTTTCAGAAGCGCTCCTGAGTCCAGAATTGTTTTGCACCCAGTTAAGGAAGCAACTTCAAATGCAATGAACGAGAGTGCCAAGGCATGCGGAATTAAAACTGAAAAAGGAAAGAGGGTTTCCCGTTGAAGGTCAGAATAACCCTGCCTGTATCGTTTGACAGCAGTTGGAAAAGTAATGCTCTTAGTTCTTTTGACGTGGCCTTGAAGGAGACTGGAGTTTCTGTCCTATACAGGAAAGAAGCAGTTTCTCATGGGAAATACTATCATAAACATGTATCAATGACAGTTTGATTAAGACTGCAATCAGTCATGATTGCTTTCAGTTCACCTCAGCTCTGTTGTGGTTACAGTGTAAGTGTATTTAGATCTTAACAATATCAGCAATGGCTTTGCCAGCCTTCTTAGGTAGCTTTAATGGAATGAAACATAACTGGAAATCCCACTTTCACTGGGAAATTAATGAATGGTTTGTTGTTTTGTTGGCCATGTGAGAAGGAAAAGGAACTGATTTTTTCTTGATTTGACTGCTTAATCTTTTGTAAACCACTGAGGGCTCTTTTTTTAATCAAGTGGTATATAAATTTTATGAAAGAAAGAACGAAAAGGTGGAATGCTGAACAAGCTTTTGATGTTAAAATAACAAAGTCTGCATGTTCATGCACCTATCTGACTGCATGCACACTGCATGCACACTGACTGCATAGATTTGTTCATTGATCTATGCAGGCATTGACAGAACATGCATGTGGAAAATTAACATGTGCCATAGTAGGATGTGAATCGCCAGTCTCTAGGGATAAGTCAAATTGCCTGTGTGGTGAACAGCGTTCTCTTCCTAACCTTGATTGCAATCCTATCACATTTGTCACTTTTTACCTCCTACCTGTAGAAAGGAGCCAGTGTGGTGTAGTGGTTAGAGTGTTGGATTAGGACCTGGGAGACCAGAGTTCAAATCCCCACTCAGCCATGAAGCTCACTGACTGACCTTGTGCCAGTCATTGCTTCTCAGCCAAACTTACCTCAAAGGGTTGTTGTGAGGATTAAATGGGGGGGGGGGTAACTATGAACTCATTGAGAGAAAAAGTTCAGATACATTATGCAATAAATACAAATAATTATAAAAATAATTGTTCAGCATTCTCCACTTCAATCTAACATTATCCATATGCTTTGAAAAGCACTAGCACCACCTGTAGGTTCAATCGAGAGAAAGTAAAGCATTCATTATTCACAACTGATTTTTCAGTTGTTTAGTTGTATACTTAAATCTCATTAGTTCTCAAGATAGTACAATTTTCAGATTCAGCACATTTACTTTAAAACAGTTGAGCCATGTTCTCTAAAACATCACATAGCAGCATATATTTCCCTACCTCTTAAAAAGTGAGAAAACTCCTGTTGAAAGAAATACAGTGTTTGAAAGTGGTTGAGTTCTGCTTTCACATCTTTGACTGGTACTCCCAAGGAAATAGATTGTTTCAGGAAAAAATGAATCATGGAAAAATATTCTTTTGTTGTAAAATGTGTCCATGTTGTTAAACTTGTCACCTTCTTAAGACAAAACTATTTCCTGCTTCAACCACAAGGTAGCGCCCATACCCATTTTTTTGAAATTGCATATACGATACAGTACTGAACATAGCGAACCTTTGCTGTAACTCTGTGTAACTTAGATAGAAACCCCAAACCTAAGGTACAATGTATATAACTCGGGAACGAAACATTGTGATACTTTTTTTTTTTTTTTGCAATACCCACAGGGCATTCAGATTGCTTCTTTAAATGCCATTCCATATTTTAAAAGGAGAAAGTGCTTTGAGGCACCTTAAAGATTAAGGCTGCTTATCTGAAAGAAACCTTCGTTGAACTTAATGGCACTTACTTTTGAGTAGATACATATAGGATTGTGCTGCAACAGATTTATTGAAGCAAAAGCTTTTATGGACGAGAGCAGAGGTTTTGGGTCCAGGGCTCCCTTGACCAACTATCTTCTTTCTGCGCACCCCTGAGGGGCTTAGGACCCCAGCTGTGTCACCCCTTGCCTGCAGACTTGGTAGCCTCTTGCCCTTTTTCGAACACCCTCCCTTGGGGAGTGTTCATTCAGCCTTCTCTCCTCTCCCCTTTCCTTGGGAGTCCTCTGGGCAGCTGTAGCTGCCGCTCCTGGTCTCTGTGCTGCCCCCTCCCCACTCCAAAAAGAGGTGTTTCCTCACATTGCCCCACAGGGGCCTGGGAAGCAACCCCTGGCCAGCCCCAGAGGCACCATTTGCCTGGGGAGCTTGTAGCCAGGGCTGCTGCACAAACAGCTGTGCAAGCCTTTGGGAGGCAGACATGAGAGAGCATCAGAGGAGAGGGGGAAAGAAAGAGGGACAGAGGCCAGTGTTGCCCGCGGCACCCCTGACCACCATTCAAGGCACCCAGGGTGCCACGACACACTGGTTGAAAACCACTGGACTAGAACCTTACTCAACAGACATGTGTGTGATCTGTATTTGGAAGATATCCATAATATGTAAACAGTGGAGCAAAAAGAACATTAAATGTAAGGGATAGCAACCAGTCTGTGACATTTCTATGTGGAGCACAGCAAAAGCAACAATGCAGAGCAGTGAGTGTGAATATCTCATGTGACTCCATGGTGCAGTTCTGCCATTTTAGACTCTGGACTTCATAAATCTTCATTGTCTGAACTGAGAGAACCATGGGGAATGGAAAACCCAAACAGGAGAAAGCATGATCAGGTGTTCACACTGCAGCGAATGGGCTGTTGCGCAAAACCTTTTTGAAACTGTGCCACAATTGAAAACTGCAAACGATATCAGAACTGCAATGCATCCTTTTGCCAGCAAAATGCATAAAAAAAGATTCAATAATGTGCAAAAAGTGCATGGGGAAAAAACAAGAAATTCCTAAGGCAAATGATGTGAGCACTGATCCTTGTTGTGTGCACAAAGATTAAGTTTCTTATGGCCCATCTGCTGGGGAAAGAGGCAGATAGCTAAGCTATCATTGAATAGACCAGGGATGGGGAACCATTTTTGACCCAAAGGGCCACATTCCTTTCTGATCAATCTTCCGGGGGCCACATGCCAATGGTGGGTGGGGCCACAGGTAAAAGTAAGCAGAGCAAGGAATGTAAATTTTACCATTGTCTGGTAGCCTAGTTTTTGCACACCTCTTTCCTAAGGCCTACCTCTCTATCCCCCCTGCAGGCAAGGAAGAAACATTGTTGAGACTGATTTCAGCCAGGCAAAAACACTCAAGGAGGGCCAGTGAGGGCTGTGATCCAGAGAGAGTTCAAAGGTCCAAATAGAGGTCTGGTGGGGTGTGTGTGTGTGTGTGTGTGTGTGTGTGCAGCATTCCCCCCCCCCCCAGGCTTGAGGTTTGCCATCCTAAGGAGAACCTGTGGGATATGCAGATGGATGGAATTTAAGATGTACAACTAGCACACGTCACTATTTTATTCACATTTTTAGAGGTTTGTTTGTACAGTTGGTAATGGTATCATGTTCTCTTTTTCTACAGTGTGACATGTTCTCGTTGAGAATGCTTTTCCTGCATGTAATCTGTGTAATCTGTTCTGGGTTAGCTAAGTGCATACCTGTCTTCTTTCATATTTCATTCTTAACTATGTTGTTTCTGACCTGCTCTTTCTGGGTTAATAAAAGTGTGCATATGTGTGCAGCTGGATTCTCTTCCTGTTGTTAATTATTATACTAATATTATAGTCATGAGGAAATATTGAACGTTATGTCAAGGGCATAAACTGAGGGCAAAGCAAAAGCCACAATCCAACAAATGGTAGTTGCAACATGGTCATGGCTTCTCCCAAAGAATCCAGGGAACTGTAGTTTGTTAAAAATGCTGGGAATTGCAAACCAGGATATTCTCTGATGTTGTTTAGAGCTAAGAGAGTGGAACATTAATTCCCCCTTCCTTGAGAAAAGGATGTACTCAAAGGGCACAAAGCATTTTTTGGAGTAAATGACAGGAGGTTAGTAATAAGATGATTAATGACTACACAAATCAGTCATTTATAGTCTGTAATTTAAAACCATTTTGCATCTGCAAAACAACTTCACAGGGACTCCATTTTGGGCTTCCCAAAGGCATCTCTTTGGCTATTGTGAGAAAAGGATGCTGAGCCAGGGGTGCCATTGCCCTGACTCAGCAGGGTTCTGCTTATGTTCTTACAATTCCAATATGGGAAGCATTTGCTGCACTGGGTTGAAGGGTGAGGTATAAATTTAATAAGTAAATAAACTGAAGAGAGATCTGGGAATAAACAGACAAGGAAAGGAAGGGAGCAGCATGAGAGTCAAATGACCGAAACCTTCTGTAGCAGTATCACAATAAACAGCACCCACAGACAGAGGAAAGGGCAGATTGTTCATTCCCCCCAGATAAAAAGTTTGATAAAGATGAGAAGTTCAGCAGTTTGCTCCTGGATTTTTTTTTTTTATTCCGATAAAATTTCTCTTCATGTGGCTGTAGTCAATTCGAATTAAGGCAACAATTCCCTTCTGTTTGTGTTATAGATACTTCCTTCTCTCGTTCCCTCCCCCTCTTAGTTAGATGCTCCATGGAAACCCAGATGAGACAACAAACACAGATTCCAAAGTTCAACCCAACAATACTGCCAAAGAATGGGAGAGATAATATATCATAATTATAGCAAAGTACAGCTGTATAACTTTCCCTAATGTGTGGCCCTTATTTGCCAGGGAATTCTTTTCTTCCTCACCTTGAATATGGACCTTCAAGGAAGTTGGGTATCAGCAGCAGCTGATTTCATCAGCTGAATGGAAGGGGAAGAGACACTTATGGGAAGTTGGTCGGGTGATCACTAAAATATATAGGACCAGGATTGTTTTTACTTTCAAATGTCAGTACTCTGAATTATACCTGGAACAAGACTGGCAAGCAATGGAACTCAGTAGATAGAGTGTAAGGTGCCATGTTTTCCACTAACTGCTGTTTCTGAACACCTTTCAGCCCTTATGAGTTCCAAAACTCCCCTCTTCCTTCAGCATATGAAAAGACAACATGTTTGATAAGTTAAAAATTGGTATACTTATAAATTCTTCAAAGGTCAGGTTCATGTGCTTTTCCATACATCAGTCAAAAACGTTGTACAAGCAGTAAAACTAGGCTTAGTTGTACAGTGGTGAAAGTTCCTAAATTATTGGTATAGATACAGAATAATGGTTTGTGAGAGCCTCTTCACACGTTGAGCTTCTCAGGTATACTGAGGTTCAGCAATAAGTTCAATTACCTTCCTCCCAAGTAGCAAGGGAGGGACCTAAACTAAACTGGCAGAACAGTTTATTCTATGGCCTTAACCCCTGTGTTAATTAGACTTAAGCATGTTGGTTATGAGACTGATTATCCCATACCCCCAACCTTAGATCCATGGAGGCCATTGAGCTCCCTCTGTGTATTAGATTTGTCAGTCTGTCTTCAAATTTTTTCTTTTGATTATAAGACTCCTCCTTGGCTAGGGAGGAGCTTAGTCTATGTAAGCTTCTTACACCAAGAGCAGGCATCCCCAAACTCGGCCCTTCAGATGTTTTGGGACTACAATTCCCATCATCCCTGACCACTGGTCCTGTTAGCTAGGGATGATGGGAGTCGTAGTCTCAAAACATCTGGAGGGTCGAGTTTGGGGGTGCCTGACCCAAGAGGAAGAGGGATGAAAGCAGGAGAATAAGCCCAGCTGGCCCAATCCTTTCCTCTCTGCCTCATCCCACCTATCACCTCTCCTTGTCTTTCATTCTCCCTACAGCCATCTGTGTGTGTAGGAATCACATGGTGGCCAATTTTTTTTAAGCCTCATGGCATATACCAAGGGTGGCCAACTCCCAAGAGACTGCGATCTACTCACAAAGACTGACAGTGATCAAACTTGTTGAACTTTTTTGGGGGGAGCCAGTGATCTACCACAGATGTCCGGTGATCTACCTGTCGATCACGATCAACCTGTTAGACTTGCCTGGCATATACTGGTTTTCCAGAATTTTTTTCAGAGAAAATGTAAAACAAAACAAAAAACACCTGAGAATGAATTAGATAGAGGGGGCTGGTAGTGCAATTACAGTGCATCAGAGAGTAATAGAAAATATAAATCCTATAAATGCGTTTTTGGTTGGCATGCCCCAGTCTGGAGAGACAATGGCGTGTACCTCCAGGGGTCAAGTCAAATCACTGGTGAATCACAGCACCTGCTGTGGCTGCAGAGACTGGTAACTCATAATTGCTGCCTCCTGTGTTGCTTTTGCTGCATTAGTAGCACCAAAGTGATGTATATCACTTAAGATTCTATACATATTAGACTTATTATAAAGGACTTTAATAAAATTATATTATTTAAGGTCTCAAACAGAGATAGCATTTCTTTAAAACAAAAAAAGCACCAAACTAACAGTCATTAAACTGTATTTTCTCCTCTACATAATTATCACAGCCACGTCTAAGCATATGACATGATTAGATGTTAATATATTTCCTTTCCTCTGACACCTGCAACCCATCTCACAGAGAATAGTTTAATTTTTTTCAACTCAAACAGAACATATATTAACATTGACTTTTCTGCCCGATCACATCATTTATCCATTCTTTGATCACTGGAGTCTCTCTGTCTCCCATATTCTTCATATTTTATTTCTTGCTGTCACAATCATATTAACGGCCAATTCTTGATCTATTTTTTTATTTTAAAAAGTTGCTTCTATAAGCCAATAAGAAAAATTGCAAATCCATTATTCATGCTTTCCCCCCTCATTTCTTCTCTTCTCATATATCAATAATTCTTAGCTGAAGGGCAATTCTGTCACAACTGGGGAATTTCCCCCTCCCATTTCGACACTTCCATCAATTATTGCTACTTTTTTTTTATTAAATTTAATTTTGTTGGTGTAATACACCATGCTACCATCCTAGTATAGCACCAGGTAATCATTTCGAAATTGATCCCTTGCAAATTATGCACATAAAGAATAGCAATATGATGTTTCTCTGTCTCCTCCTGTTTGTTTAATGCTTTAAGAGAAGAGCTTTGTGAAACTGTTGGTGGCCATAGAATCAAATGTTTGACTTCGCCTTTTAGAATAAAGACTGCAATACCTTGAATAAACAACATGGAAAATAACAGCAGTGCTGCAGCACAATTCTATGCTTACTTACTTAGAAGTAAGCCCCATTCCTCATCATTTCTAGGGCAGGTGTTGGGAGCCTGTGACTCTCCAGATGTTGTTGGACTCCAATCACACCAGCCTCAACCAGCATGGCGAAACATAAAGGATGATGGGAGCTGTACAGCAATATGTGGGGAACCCCAAGTTCCCTTTAAACCTTTTCCATGGACTGCAAGAAGATCAAACCTATCCATTCTTAAGGAAATCAGCCCTGAGTGCTCACTGGAAGGACAGATCCTGAAGCTGAGGCTCCAACACTTTGGCCACCTCATGAGAAGAGAAGACTCCCTGGAAAAGACCCTGATGTTGGGAAAGATGGAGGGCACAAGGAGAAGGGGACGACAGAGGAGGAGATGGTTGGACAGTGTTATTGAAGCTACCAGCATGAGTTTGACTAAACTGCGGGAGACAGTGGAAGACAGAAGTGCCTGGTGTGCTCTGGTCCATGGGGTCACGAAGAGTCGGACACAACTAAACGACTGAACAACAACAAAATTTAATGAGGTCATAATAAGAATGCTTTACGCCCAGGGATGGAAGGAAGAGAAAACACCAGCTAAAGAAGAGTGGATTATGAAGACAATGGAATATGCTGAAATGGCAAAGATGACTGGAAGAATCAGACATCAAGAGGAAAACAAATTTAATACAGAATGGAAAAAGTACATAGATTCTATTAAAGAATATTGTAAACACTTAAAGACGTTAGTAGGATTTTCATAACACTCGTAATCTGCAAAAACCAAAAGACTAAAAAAAAAAGGATTAAACCAAAGTTAGATAAATGTAATCAAATGCGGTAAAGATTTTTTTTGTACATTTTGAAAACGGGGGTTGGTGGTTGTGGTGGGGAAGTCTGGGGGTTCAGAGAACCCCAAGTTTGTATCAGTGTTATTTGGTTTGAATGGATGTTTGTAATGTTAAAAAATATGAAAAGAAAAAAGAGAAAAAATGAGGTCATCATCACAACCATAGGTTGCAATCCTATACTCATCTGGAAGGTAATCCCCATTGAATTCAGTGTGCCTTATTTCTGAGTAGTCAAAGGGCACTGTTAGTTTGTTACCAACTTTGCAGCAGCCCACATGTCATGTGAAGACTTGAAGTAGCTTATCCCAGGCAATCCACGGTGGAAGTGGGATGAATTCAGGCCCACCCAGTGGACCATATTGGCAATGTCCAGCACAATTAGACATTTGTGAAGGAGATGGCAATCCCATAAACTACTAGCAATATGTTTCTCCTGGTTTGAAATAACACTTCTGTAAATACTATCCCAGCTTTGCTCATTAAAGAGCTTATTCCAGATGGGCGAGGAGGGGGGGATAATAAAACTATTATTATTATTATTATTATTATTATTATTATTATTATTATTATGTTCTTCCAGATGTTGGCTTTTGCTGATGACTGGCCACATTGATCCCACCAAGCTGGACATCTCTATGTTGAACACTATGAGTCCAAATATACTAGCAGGATTAGCACCAGTGGAACAGCAGCCATTGCTTAGAAGTAAACTAGCAGCAACCCTAGCTGAGCTCACTATGCCGGTGATAACAGGCACATCTTCTACAAGCCACTTCCTATTTCGCGTTGGAAGGTGGTGACTCCATTTGAACTGGCTGCCTCAGGGATCAAACTGTTTTAGGTTGGTCCTGGCTGCTGTATATTAATTATCATGCTTGAGCTGAATGATCCTAACAATTCTGTAAGATGTTGTTATCTATCAGCTTTATGCTTGGGGAAGGTGTGATATGTTACCAAGAGGACAAGGTTGCACACTGCCCTTCCCGGTGAATGCTGCTCATTAATTGGCCAAGGTCATAGGAAGAAGCTGCAGAAGCTTGGTCAGAACATAGTTTAAAACAGTCAGCTCTATCACAGAATCCTGGACAATATTTCACCTACAAAAAAGCACCATCTCCTTCTGTATCCTGAAGATCATCAGTAGAATCAATTTCTGGGAGTTGAGCTCTTCCTAGAGTGAAGGACCTGTCACTGCCACCTCTGCCACCATCACCAACTTCATTGTCACCAGCCTGGTCATCAGCATTGTCACTGTCACTCTCATTCCCTTTCTGTTCTGTATCGCTGTCATTTTCAATCATCAAAACATCATCCTTAGCTTCTGGGTCAATGTCTTCTTTAAACCACACTGCTTTGTAGCCATCGTCTGACATCCTTCTGTCTTTAGTGAGGATGGATCTTACTTCCTTTTCACTGTCTGTCTCCCCGTTGCCTTCTTCACCTTCCCTGTTCATTTCAGAAGCTGCTGATTCCTGGCTGCTTCCCACTGTCTCCTCCAAAGGAGGCAGGGTGCCTGACCGCTTCTCTGCAACTGGTTTGTCGTCTTCAGACTTCACACTTGCTGGCAACTTATCCTCCTTTCCACCTGAGTTAGGTTTCTCATCGCTTTCAATGCAGCTGTTGATCAAGCCTGCAACAGACTGCAAAAGAGGGACATTTATTGTTCATACTGATGGAAAGGGAAGTGAGGTGCGTAGAGAAGGATCACCCACATTGGAAATGATTGGGCCTAATCCCCCTGTGGTATAATTCAATCTAATGATTAGCCAAATCACACTATTCATTTCTGCTTAGTATGTCTGCCACGTTTACATATTTACATATTACATACAAATGCTTCATGCAATATGCTGAGAACTCACAAATGTTGTGTAGTGGCTGATGCTCACATGGCAGCACCAACTTTTCCTTCTGTTTCTGCTTGACAAATTGCAATCCCAGCTCAACATACTAGCTTGTGTGATGTTGTAACTGATGTACAGGTGTGACTTTCCAACAACTCATTGCATACGGCTCTCATCTTTCTTTGGGTATTTTTTGTTGTCGTTGGCCATCGTTAGAACATGATAAAAGCATAAAAGCTCACAAATTCCTGCACTGCAGTTCTTCACAACTAAGGCTTGTACTCTCACTCCAAAATCAATGTATAGCAAAAGGCCCACTTACTTCAGTGTCTTCTCCATATCTTTGTTTTAGTTTGTGATACTTGTAGGAGACCAGTCCAAGCAGCACTAATGTGACTAGCAGTAAACATCCCAAAGTGGTGCCCACAGCAGCCATGCCCTCTGTTCTATACTGACAACTCTGTTCTGAAAACAAAAACATAAAACAATAGCCTGATATTGGAAACAATCTCTAGAAATCCCCACTGAAATCTGGTTAAATAATATTTGGAATGTGGCTTTATTGGCATGCCTTGCTTGCCACAGAAGGGTAATTAAAGGCACTTCAAGGGTAGGCACTTTCGGGGAGACTTGGCTTCCTTCCTTCCTTTTCTTTTATAAATAGATACTTTTATTCCATCCTCAGAACAACAAAAAGACTGTGGAGAGGCTACTTTAATGGATAATACATACAGTAAACAAATGTACTGCTTGCGTACTATGTACTGCATATGGAACTTAATAAGAATGTACCACTGAACAAGTTACTGTAGTTACCGTAGGTTCTGTTCTTGTATTTAAATGAAAAACAATTTTAAAAAATCATTGGGCGAGGGGACATCCTCCTGAATGTCAATATAAGACTTATGTTGTAAGACAGGTGGGTATGGATAACAGGTTTTAGAGGCTGCAATGTCATTACTCCCTCCTCTTTCCTTGATGGTCTCTTCCAGATTCCATGACGCAATATATATAAAAGTATCCCTAGCATTTCAGTTGATGTATCTAACACTGAACTAGTCACCAGCAGATAGCTATGCTCCAAGTTTCTATCCAATCGGAAACACATGCCAGGGTTTTCTTAGGTTGACTTGGATTTGCCTGCCGTAGGAATTTGCCCTTTCGCATTTCACACTTCACATCCCTATTAACTACCAAGCTATCGTTTTAAAGCTTTGTGGCGATTAGTAAAACCGCGACCAGCTATCAGTTTCATGTCTGTAATCTCCAGCAGCGTGGACTTTGACTATTGCCTGCAGGTTTCTATTACTTCTAAGAGTTTATCATTAATATGAAGTGAAATGTCTAGCACTTCACCTCTCAAAAACAACTTCAGAAGTGCTGGAATCAAGATACTGCTTGCTAACTAAATTAGGGTTTTTTTCCTAAAAAAAAAAAAAAAACACCACAATCTTTTGGAGAGAGCAAAAGCCAGAAGGGTGGCTCAGTTTAAAAAATGGAGAAGCGGGATGCCTAGTTCAGTGGTAAATGACATACTCTGCAGGCAGAAGGGCCCAATTGAAATGCAATTTAAGGCTCTCCAGCAGCAGGGTCCAAAAAGACTTCCCAACTTGAGACCCTGGAGAGCCACTGCCAGTCAGCCAAAGGCGGAAACCATGGTGGGTTAGAGCAGGTATGAGGAGCCTCCCACCCCTTCCCCACCTGAAATGGTAAAGGCCAGACACAGGTTTACTACTTCAGTGTGAACCAATTCTCAAACGCATCAGGAGGTATAGTGGTCTTACCTTACACAGAGAAATAATGTGAGCAACACTATCTCTAGTCACTTTGATGCCACCCTGGACCTGATCCAGCTAAAATTAGTCATGACTAAGCCCAAAGGTTGGCGGTTCGAATCCCCGCGACGGGGTGAGCTCCCGTTGCTCGGTCCCTGCTCCTGCCAACCTAGCAGTTCGAAAGCACGTCCAAGTGCAAGTAGATAAATAGGTAAATGGCGCAAAGGTAAATGGCGTTTCCGTGCGCTGCTCTGGTTTCGCCAGAAGCGGCTTAGACATGCTGGCCACATGACCCGGAAAAACTGTCTGCGGACAAACG
This sequence comes from Podarcis gaigeae, assembly GCF_964106915.1. Classification (NCBI taxonomy): domain Eukaryota; kingdom Metazoa; phylum Chordata; class Lepidosauria; order Squamata; family Lacertidae; genus Podarcis; species Podarcis gaigeae. The sequence continues at coordinate 77,695,434 of NC_139678.1, read as the reverse complement.
TCGGCTCCCTCGGCCAGTAAAGCGAGATCAGAGCCACAACCCCAGTCGTTTGCATTTGGACTTAACTGTCAGGGGCCCTTTACCTTTTTTAAGCCCCATTCAAAGGAGCAGAATTTTAGTAAGCCATTACTAAGCATTTGTTTCAAGTTTTTCCACAATCAGTTTTAGCTGTATTGGGATCCCTGCATGTAATACCTAATGTCATGGCCTAGGCCCCAGACCTAGACACTTCTCCAACAACAATTCCCTGAACCAATCTCAAGAAGCTTTCTTCTATTGATGGATAACGGCCGCTGGGTGGGACGGATTCTAAAAGGGACTTTTAAAGCCACCATTCTTGTGTATCATGGGTCCCCACCCCCTACGCTGGCTATTTGTGAAAGAAAACAACATATGCAGGACCAAACCACGTGCCAAATGTCAAGTATAGTCTGCCTCTGAATAACACGTTTACTCTATGTCTTGGGCAACTTGTGGTGGTGGGTGTTTGAGGAGACACAGGTTCTGATAGTCTATGAGATGAATTACCTGTTGGAATGGACGTCGATTGGTTGTCAGAAGATGAAGTTGTTATCGATAGGGTGGTTGTTCTAGTTGCATCTCCTGTGGTATAGGTGGTTGTTCCATTATAGAGAGGTGTTGGAACAGTGGAAGAAACAGTCGTATCAGTTACTTTGGTGGTTTCTGTCTGAGGTGCCTTAGTAGTAGATTGCCCTGTTGCTGGACTCTCACCTGTTATGGGATGCTTTGTGGTAGTTCCAGCCTGAGAAGGTGTATTTGCAGTCGACCGTTTATCTGTTGCTGGGCTTATATCTGTTATGGGATGTGTGGTGGTGGTTCCAGTCTGATAAGAAGCTGAAGTAACAGTTTGGACCGTTCCCCCTGTTGCCGTGGATATGGAAGGCTCAGTTACTCCAGACTGAAAAGTTGTTTCAGCAGTAGATTCATCAGTCCTATCTGTTGCTTGGCTTATCCCAGTGATGGGAGAACTGGAGGTCTGGGGTTCTAAAGTGCTACCTGTGATTATGGGAGACTTTGTTGTAGTTACAAAAGGAGGGATGACTGAGTCAGATGTTGGGCCTGTTGCAGGCTTCTCTGTAATGGCAGTATTCCTGGTTGTACTTGCAGAAGGAGTTATAGGAAGAGTAGTGATTGTCCCAGGTGGTAAATCTGAAATATCTGAAATAGTGGTCCCTGCCCCTGTGGTAGTGATGGCTGTAGGAAGAATGGTTGGAGCTGAAAATGCATTAGGCCATGGTATTAGTTATTATTCAGTGTTGTATCTTTACACTAAGAAACTGAACACCTTATTCATATGAAATGTACACAGATTAAGGCTCAAAACCATTATAAAATGGAGACAATATTGTAACAGCCCCTAGATGGTGAACCTTTATAGATCCCATGTAGACAAAATAATGACAACAGGTCTTTTATCAGAACCCTATGGTAATCTTATCAGACCCCTGTGGCTCTTGGCAAAGAAAACCTATGCCCTTAGTTTTATGCTAGGAAAAGGGGTTAGTGACTAGTTCAGATCCAAAATCACAGACCAAATGTTTTGTAAGGGCACATTTGGACTGTCCAAATTAGGCTTTCAGGCTTGCTATTGATTTTTTGCTGAGCCAAGAATAAGGCTAACGTCCCTTAAGCCATATAACACAACATGAAGTTACCTGAGGTAACTTCCAGATGGCCTGTTAATTGAGCATTAATCTTGGTTGGTTTGTACAAAGTTTCTGGGGTGGCTATATAATGTCATATATTTATTGAACCTTCATTCTGTTTTGTTTGCAGGGAGGTTATACAACATCACATCAAACAGAAGAGGATGGCATGGTGGGCTGGCAGTGCTCCCCTGACCTCTGGCTGGTTGTGTTACTGCTGCTTACCAGGAGGTAGAAGGGTAGGGGCAAGGCACTGGTAAACCTGGTACAGTTTAAATGTATCAAACTTTATCATGCTTTTAATATTCTGTTGGGAGCCACCCAGAGTGGCTGGGGCACCCCAGTCAGATGGGTGACACAAATAAAATAAAATAAAATAAAATAAAATAAAATAAAATAAAATAAAATAAAATAAAATAAAATAAAATAAAATAAAATAAAATAAATTAGTAGTTATTCTTACATTGGCTGAGCAAAGCAATTATTATCCTGCACTTTCCATTGCATATTCCTATCACTTTCCTTATGGCAGTACAGTATGTCCCATTGTTTTGAAAGTATGTTTGCTGAGCAAGAAAACACACACACACACACACACACACACACACACACACACACACCACTTTAAATATGTAAACTGAATTTGTTGGTATGTGGTTGAGCCTCCCACCCCAAACAGAGATAATCTGGAAGCAGACTTTTGCCTTAGTCTTTTTGAGCAGTATCTGTGATCCTTATATTTCATCTATGCTGTATGGGCTAACTTACTTTCTAAAGGCTTGACATCTACAGTTATCAGGGTGCTGTCCTCTTGCAGAGTAGCTGTGTCATTAGCAATAGCCTGTGCAGACATGAAAGTGGATGTTAACCCTTCGCATAAACACATTAATTCCATCAATTCATTTATGAAGGCACTAAATTAGTTAAGGGCTCTGAACAGTTCGAGCTTCTGTGCATTGGAGTGTGTAATCTATACACTCCAGTTCTGCAGAACATACAGCTGATGTCTACATATGCAATTCACAGATAGGTCTGGCAAGAGTGTGAAGCTAGGCAGCACAATTATGACTCCTACACGCACACTTATAAAATTAGGATGAAAGGGTTTCCTGTTTCATTTTGTTGATTGCTTTCATTAAAATATCCTCACAACAGCACTCAAACAGAGCAAGGCCACTATTTATTATGAAAAGCAACATAAAATAGGTCTTCTATTGGTGCAGTGGAATGCAAGCTTTTGAGTTACACAGAAATCTTAACATATATACCTATGACTGTGTACTTCAAAAGCTTGCAGAACTTGGTCTAATAAAAGATACATCATCTTTCCTAATTTGTGCTTCCAGAGTGTTTGGAACAAAGATTGCCAATATTGTTACATTTTTAAAACAAATGTGATCCTGACCAGAATGTTAATAACTATCGTGTCCTGGCTCCCATCTGTCTGTTTGGTTTTTTTGTCCACTTTAAATTATCCATGACCAACCAGACTCTCTTGGAGCGAGAAATAACAATGAGAGAAATTATGATGACAGCAGCCCATGTTTAAAGGGGCCTCTGGTGCCTTTTTCTAACATCAGACATTACAATCAAATTAATATAGCACTCAAATTTTGGGGGCAAGATGACCTACCAAAAGGGTGACGGTGGAGGCCACATCCAAAACTACAGCAGTCAGGAGAAATCCATCTACGGTAACTGTGAAATTCGTGCTGTTTTGGATTTGGTATTTGATATCAGGATTGAATTTCTGTGAATGGAGAATATAAAAATAGACTTTAATTAAGCACATGGAAGCCAGACAACAATTTGCCCCTATGCTCTCCACCCCATTCCCACCCTGGCTATGCAATATGCACCTAGTCACTAGTGCCAATGTCCTGGATGTGGACTTGTTTGTATCGGCTTCCCTGTTATTGTCAACACTTTCAGCATGTTTCCTTTCAGCCTGCCCCGATTATTTCTCCAGGTTGTAGGGTATGTAGGCCCCCCCTTCCAATCCTCATTTCTGCAACCCCTTCAACACAGAATAAGATAAAATAACTAAATAAACTGTACCACTTCTTACTTCCAAATTTATCAGGAAGTACTGAACTACGCAATTTCAGAGCATTATTTATTTGACAAAAGGTCCAAATTGAATATGGTCCCAGGGCATAATTTGGGTGCATGTGATACAGTTATGCTGTAAAAGCTCAGCTGGCCAGTGCTTGGCTGGGAAATGGCCTGGGAGCCCCATGTGTGTTGTGTTGTGTTGTGTTGCCTTGCATTCCATTATGGAAGAAAGGAGATGACATAAAATGTAAATAAATATTTGACCAAATAATTTTTAATTTTTAATGTTCATGACAGATTTTTTATTTTTATTTTTGGTGCCTGCAAAAGATTGCTTGATCCAGGTGGTTTTTATTTCATTGTAGACAGGTAAATGAGAGGCAACGTGGGCAAGTCATATGCAGATCAGGGGTTTAAAGATTTGCACAAGTACAGAGGTGAGATCATAATGGTAAAAGAGATATGAGGGTCGTTCTAACCCTTCATGCATTAACTCGCATGAACCTCATATAGGAACCATATCTGATATCATTATTAGTATCTTAACATCTCTGCCCCCTCCCCCTGCCCGGCACCCCAATGACCTTCAAAGGCATCTAAAATTCCATACATCAGTGAAGTCATCATCCGCAGCAAAGATGCGTAGGGGCACTGAAGGTTTCCCAGCCTCCATGACCAGGCTGGGAACAGGCAGGCCCACAGACACAGTTCCTGTGTACAGGGTTTTCTCAAAGTATGGCTTGTGGTCATTTCTACGCATAACCTTGATTTCCACTGTTGTTTGGGAATATCTGTATGGATTGTTGGTCTGGAAAGCCTGGAAAAAGACAGAGCAAGAAGCACAAAAACAGTCATACAGTACTCCTCAAGGGATAAAATGAAAAATGACTTAACAGAAAGTAAGCACGGGGTAGGGGTGGAGTATGTGCTTGAGATCTGGGATGATAAGCTTTTCTTCCACTCTCTGCCACTGGCTTTTACAATGTCACCAAGTGTGGAGTGCTTCACCTTTTAGTAGACTCTTGAGGGGACAGGATTGTCCCTTTTGGCATTCTGCCAAAAATGCAGAAATTCAGTTTTGTAGCCTACATTTCTTAATCTAAGGAACTGAGGTGAGCAACATTTTAACCAAACACTTGAACTCCTACTACATATTTTGGGAAGCTGTTTCTTTGTCTGTTCACAGTGGGTAGAATCCAACATAGCATGGGAGAGAATGATCTGTTACGCAAGGAGAAATTGTGCACACCCTAATTCTGTTCTAGGGATTCCTGAATCTGTTCCAAGTCAAGGGCATGTTTCATAGCATCCTAGAGTTCTAGCTGTAGAGTTGGAAGGGTATGGGGGAGGGAGATGGGGAGACCTCATTTCATGAGAGGATATCCTTGCACAGTTGGCACCCTGTCCTTGAATACCACTCTATGTACTTGGACACTTCTTAAGATATTGCTGCATGCCATCCCAATCTCCAAGTACTGCAAGATTTCAGGAGTTCCAGGGTTCCTGTTTCCTTTTGACTGAGGGACAGTGGAGACTGTTGTATCTTTATGATATATGGTTTGTTTACACACATATATGTACAATCTGATCCTATGATGGATGGGTCAGCACTATTAAGCCCTCCAAAAGGGTCTTGTTTCTACTGTAGCCATGACCTTGGGTTCTAACAGAAATCAAACATAGCTCTTTCTCCCCCCCCCCCCCCAGCCTGCAACCTTGAAGGTTCCAGTTTCTAGCACACATAACTCGACTCTCCAGCTTGGCATTTGTATTTCTAACTACCAGAGAGTTGAGGAAGGGAGCCCCACCCATTTGCTGTCTGGCACAGAGCCACTTCCTTTGTTACCATAACAATCCAAACTTAGACCATTGCCTCATCGGGAAACTAGCCTGGCTGTTCCAAGAATTTGAATCCTTGCTTAGATTTTTACACTTGTTGGATCCAGGCTTTAGAAGGGTCTCTCAGCATACAAGCCTACCTTGCCCCAGACTCATAACATGGTCATATGCAAATTTTGCATAATGGTTCCTGAGATCAAGAAGCAGGGTTTTGTCTATGTTTGGACACCATTTTGAATCAACTGAACTTTTCAAAACCACTGGTTTCAAAACTGCACACATTCAGCTGATGTGTGGGCAGTTCAGCCTCACTTTCTGCAGGAAGCTGCCTTGTACACCTGAACCCAGCAGGCCCGAACTCCCCACACACCAGCAGATGATATCAGGTGTGGGGCAGGTGAGCATGGTCTGGGGGAAATGGTCTTGTGGGAAAAATAGGGAGACCTGGCAGGCCAAATTTGGCCTGTGGGCCTGAGACTGCTCATCCTTGAAGGCCTATAGGATTAGATCCAGTTTATCATGGATTACCGGTAAATGTGGGAGTGGGGAACTAGAGGCCATCTAGATGTTGCTGGACTACAACTCACACCATCCCTGACCATTGACCATGCTTGCTATGAACAACATCTGGACAGCGACAGACTCCCCATCCTGATCTAATAAATGGCTAAGACATTTCTCACAGCCTAGCTTTGCCTTCCCCAGCCTGGTAACCCTCAGATCCTTTGAATGACAATTCCCATCAGCCCATGCCAGTCCAAAACACTTGGAGGGCACCAGTTTGAGGGAAGCTGAGCTAGCTCTTTTCTCCTTGGTAAACACGTATTCCAGCTAGGAGTTGATCAACACAGATCACCAAGAGACTTACCACAACATACAACATGAAAGTCTTCAGAGTGTTAACAGTCTTGTTCATTGTTATTTCCCCAGAATCCTTGTCTATTGAGAATGTGTCATCATTTCCTAATGAAATTTGAGAAAATTAGTAATTGGAACTTCTGGTCACCAGAAGAAAGAATGGGATGGGTGTATCCGGGGGTGGAGGTGGGGTGGGCAGCTGCCCCACATCAAGTAAATAAATAAAAATACTTAACTAAGTAATTGTGTTGCGGATAGCTCAGTTTTGTCCTCCCAAAATAAATCCTGGCTACGCCCATGGCTCTGATACCATCACATCCAAGGCTGGATGTAGCTGATGACCTATGTTACCAGCTGGGATACAAGGCACAGTGTGTACGCACCTTTGCCTGCCACATGGAGTAGCTTATTTAGAACACATAGAAACTCAAAAGGCTACACAGGGATTTATTAACTAAGCCTTGATTTTCCTGGAAATGTTGACAGCCAAAACATTTTTTTCCCCTGTGGGTAGGAGTAATCTACTCACCATCAGCAATTGCATACTCTACTTTTTCATTCAAATCTCTGTCCCCATCAATAGCATAGAGGGGTCCTGGCTCCAAGACCAAAGACTCATTCTGCAATAAACAAGGTAAATCATTTCCAGATGTTTCCAGAAATCAAAGCATTTGCTCACTTCAGGTACTTTCAGCCATTACGAGTCTGGCTTTTAGTTAACAAGATGTTACAACATATCTGAAACAAATTATAAATTATATAGCTGATGCTGCAGCTGGCTGATGATGAACTGAATGGAGCCTTTTTCACATATGAGTGATATAAATTTAACAATGATGATAATGATGTGGCTACATTCACTCTGGCTCTTTTGGAGGTCCTGGCCTGTTGAAGATGCTGTGTACCCCCATTGTTCCCATGCTTGCTCCCCACACCAGCCTGCAATCATTGCTGCTCTATCTCTCATGCTAAAGAGGTTCTCTAATAAGTTTGACATGAAACCTGCCATTTTGCATGTGGCCACCAGCCTCAATGCAAGCTGTGTGCTTACATACCAAATCGTAGGTTATTACTTTCCTAGCGAACAACAAGTCCATAAGCAGGAAGCAGCCACTGTAGCCTAAAGGAGTGGCAGCTACAACAAAGAGAGTCCCATTTCCTGGTAGTAGAAGCTAATTTCATGACACGTAGAAGTTTTGTTTTGTCACTGCCGTTTCTTATGCATAAGAAGATGCTTATTGGAAGGGGTAGGCTGCTCATAGCATACCCACCACACAGGCAAAATCTGCTCCTGAACCACTTGTTGTATGAAAGCACACTCCTCATTGTGTTGCTGTTTGGAGTCAAACCCCGACTTGCTGGCATTGATCTGGAGTGAAGCAGAAGACCTGCGAGCAGCAGCCCTAGCATGGCTAATAGGCTTCTCTGCAGGTAACAGGAAGTTTGGCTGACTGCTTAACCCTTCCCCCTTCTGCCACTTTCCCGACTCAATATTGCCCTCCCCAAACTGCCTTTTCATGTGTGGAAGGAAAGACACTGGGGAAAGATATGAGAACCCCATTTCTTTCTTTCTCCCTTGTGGGCAAAAAGCAACAAGGGCATGTTTTTGAGCATTTTTTTTTTAAGACAGGAGGGAATGGGCAAAGCAGCTTCTGTCTGCTGTTTTTTTTGCTTAGACATCCTTTGCCATAGACTGCAATGGGTTAAAGGAAAGTGGAGGCAAGAACCAAAGTTGTAGTTTGAGCCTCATGCAAAGTGTGTTTAGTTGGGTTGTAAAAGTTGTAATGTTGTGTAGAAGTTTTTCTGCCCCAGCTATTTTTCTTGGGAATAACCAGTGCCCTCTTGGTATTGGCACCAATTCTGTTCCAGGTTTGATGCAGCAGGCAGAGGTGCTGCTTGGTTCCAGGGCACTCCTGGGCTGATCTTTGAGTCCATAGACAGCAAAGACAAAAAGAGTCCTATAGGGACCAAGAGGAGCAAAGCAAAATTAAGTGAGGGGTGGACACAGCCTAAGGGTTCCTTGTGCATACCATATTCTCCGAAATGTTGACCTTGCCAGTGTAGCCCGTGTTGATGCACATTATATTCCCTCCAAAAGGAGTGCATGGCTGGAACCAGGGAGGTCTCCGGTCAGCCTGTAGGATATGTATGGTTATTGTTGCAGTGGCTGTGTGTGGAGCTTCACCGGCCTTCCCATCCTATATGAAAGAAAAATGAAGGACAAAAACAAGAAATGGGAACATGTCCATTATAACAGCAGCACCAAAACCCCAAATCAAAACCAAAAACCAAAATCCCTAGCACTATACTTGCAAAACCCACCAGGGCAGGTTATGTTGGAATTTTAAGCCCTTCTCACGAGAAGCTTGAATTCCTGTTGACCTCCCTGGCTGCATTCCCCAGCAGACGCAGGCAAGGTCTCGATCGGCGATTCTTCTCAAATGTGAGAAGAACACACCCCTCTTTCCTGCCTTCCCCCAGGCAGGGGAAAGAGATAGACAGAAACGTATTTACATGCTTTTATTTCTGTCTTTGCAGCGTTACAGAAAACGTGACTGCTCTCTCCATACTCAAGCAGTGTTGAGACAAAACACTCCCTGTACATCCTGTACAGCTCATATTACACTGTGAGGTAATTCCGGTGCTGCGCACTGTGAAATGACTGCCCCTCTGTTCCCACAGCAGTCCCAACATTCCAATCATGTTTACACTTCAAGCTAGGACTTTGCAGCTGCATTGCTTCATTATCGTAACAGGTTACCCTTGTCAGAGGTTCTGAGTTCAAGTAGCTGCATTGATTCATACCAGCCCAATTAAATAAATTCATTTAAAGGCAATACCTCTGATCAAAGGTCATGAGTGCACCCTGCTGGAAACTGATAGTCCAGCACCAATGTGTGATTTGATTTATTTAAAACATTGGCATACTGCTTTATAGTTGAAAACAGAATGCAATGTACAGAAATAAAAAGAGTGGGAGGAATTCAACATTGAGATAAGGCAGTCGTTCAACCAGGGCAAGCATTTGGGGTTGCTAGATGGAACGATCCCTCCCTGCCTCCCCACTTGCACTGTTCTGGAAGCCCTTAGTTGAATACCACCCAGTGCAAAAAATAAGACACAATTCGTTATGATATAACATTTGCAATAATACAATAACCACAGTGGCTGGCCACATGCAGCAGCCAATATTCATGGCCAGGAAACTCCTGGGTAAACAAGTATGTTTTCAGCATGATCTTTCTTATGCATTTCACTGAAGGGGGAAGCTCTGCAAACACTTTTATTTAAGTATTTGGATCTCTGCACTGAAATGACTGAGAAAGCATTTGCAGAGCAAGGAACTGTGTTCGCGCATCAGAGCTCTTATACCTAGGCCAGACTTCTGGGATGTGGGGGCCTGGCAATTGTCAAGATTGCCAGTGGCAACCCTGAAAGCACAAGGGCATTTATCTGGTGAATGTGGAAACACATGTGCAGCAGGGCAGTCGCAAATAAACATATATTTTGCTCATGATAAAACTCACCATGGCATATAAGACGAACTGCATGTAGTTAATTTTTTCATAATCCAAGGTTTTGAGCAAGTAAATTTGCGGGTTATTAACTCCTTCAATGTTAAAATACTCCAGTCCTACCTAGAAGACAAGAAGAGATAGTGACACACTCTTCATCACAGATATGGAACCTAATGCCATTTCAAAAACACTGTTCAGTGTCAAAGGTATTGCTTATTGTTGCATGTTTCGACACCTAAAGTGACTGGGTTATGGAAAGTATATGATCTCTGGTTTCTTATTGGTACAATGGAGTTTTCATTTAAATCCTTTTAATTAAGGCTTAGAGTGTGAAAACTATGCTCGACCCATGTGTATTTTAACTGTGTGTTAGACACTTCTAATTCTCTGGAATCAGCATGCATCAAAAGCTAATGATGCCAAGGTCATGTTTACTGTGATGTGTCAATAGCTAATTAAGCCAGGACTAGCCTCTGGTGTGAGGTGATAGCCTGGGCTAATGGACTATTAGGACATCAAAGGATCAAAGGAACTGGGGATGAGACACCAATTGAGTAGGGTCCCCATCCTCCACAGAAAAAGAGAGGGTGGAAGCAATTGGAGCAATGTAGGCTGGAAGCTTAGGAGTGAGGTAACACAGATAGTAAAACAGTGGAGAGAGAGAGAGAGAGAGAGGGCATAATGTTTTATGTTTATTTGGATTCAGGGCTGCAGCTATGGGAGAAGCAAGTGCCGGGCTTTGGAGCAGAATCTCGGGGCCCCATTCCATAGACTGAAGTCATGTTCACAATTTTGCTTGTCCCATACCTAGAAACCGTGGCTCTGAGTGGTTTTCTGCTTCTCCCATGCTTTGCAGGCCTGGGTGGGTCTGAGTGGTTTTGCCTTTGCGCTGCTGCTTTCCCTCAGAAAACCTGCTCTTTAGTTCTAAATCGGAGCAAACGTCAATCTGGAGAAAACCCCAACTGATGTTTGCTCGGATTTGACGGTAAACATTGGGTTTCCCTGGGGGGAAGTGGTGGGACAAGCAGAAGTCCGGATGAGCCCTGAATGGGAGGGCCCTCAAACTCAGCATGTTTTGAATTAAGTGAACAAATACACATTTCCACTGAAAGAGCTCCAGTAAAACTACCTGTCTGCACCACTGGCTATACCAGGCATAGGCAAACTTCGGCCCTTCAGATGTTTTGGACTACAATTCCCATCATCCCTGACCACTGGTCCTGTTAGCTAGGGATCATGAAAGTTGTGGGCCAAAACATCTGGAGGGCCGAAGTTTGCCTGTGCCTGGGCTATACTAACTCCCCACCCAAATATATACTAACTGGTGGATCTGCTGTAAGGTTGTAATATATTGTGTCTTTGTCAGCATCCTTAGCTGTTACATTAGCCTGGGGCACGACAGTCGTGTTCACTGCTATATCCTGAAAAACAAAACAAAAAAAGGAACATCATTTTGAGCTATTTTTTGTCACATGTAATTTACAGCAGATAGATAATTTACTAGGCAGATAAGTAACATGCACACAATTTTCTCAGAAGAACCAAAGTAGGTCACAACATTCAAATGCAATCTAGAATAAAGGAACAACTAGTTCCTTGCAGAATCCTGGGCCAAAATGAAAAGGACCACAATTGACATGTATGCTTTTCTTATAATGCGAAGCAATGATGAGGAAGCCTGAGGAGTCTTGGGGACCATGGTGTTGTGAGGCGTGGACTTTAACATCCTCCCACCTCAGAGTCTCTGTTTTCCTCTCCTAAGCTGCTGTTGGCATTTTTAAAAAAAATACTTCCATTCCTGCCTATGGAAGCTGTGCAGGATCCTCCTCAGCTGTTATTTGGATTTACATAACCCCCCAAAATGTGTGTGTTGACTTTGTTCATATAGTTATAGCCTCACATCTAGCCTGGCACTATACTAAATGCATAGACTCGTAGACATATGCTTTTTCATTTTTAATACTGTATTTGCATCCTGTCGCTTCTACAAAAACCTCACAGCAGCATATGGTTCTCTCCTCCCAACCTACATTTCCCCCTCACAATAACCTTGTGATGCAGGTTAGATGGAAAGAGAGTGACTGGTTTAAGTGCACCCCATGAGCTCGCTGGTGATTTGTAGTCAGGTCTCCCCAGCCCACTCCTAGTCTTTCACCAATCCCCCTATTGGCCTCTTTCTACCTTGCACTAAGTGAGAGAGAATTAATGGTTTATCACATAAGGCACAATGGAATAGAACCATACAACAAGTTATCACATGCAGAGGGGAATCTGCATTGTATTTTAAAACTGAATGTGTTTGGCTTCATCATTTTAAAGATTCAGTGTGACGAGATTCTGTGTGGGATAATGATGAGGATCTTATCTAATGTAAATGAGAGTTATTGTTCCCTTCAGTCAGAATAGGAGAAGCTTGCATTTGACTATTAATAACTTTATTGTAGAGGGGATACCTTTATCTAATTTTACATTTAGTCTTTTCATGTTTAAATTGCTATAAGAAGAGTTTTCTGTATTTTATATTAAATAAAGGAGTAAAACCTCATGTATTGCAGATACATGATTTTGCTGGCAAAGGAAGTAGGCGGCATTATAAACTACAACATATGAGTTCTTTACAATACTAGTACCAGATTAGGATGCTATCCCTTTAGAAATATTGCTAAATAAAAATAAACCGGGATATGATAGAGTTATTTAAACAGTTTGATTAAACATTGCACCTAATATTTAAAATGAACAGCTACTCCTATTTTCTGCACGAACTTCTCGATTTGAGGTTGGAAATCCATTGTGCACTGTAACTAGTCAATGAAGGGGACCTGAGGGTGGAAATGTATTTGACATCTTCTATATCCCCCCCCCCCCATGGTTGCGTTAATTTGCATACAATTGTATCTATGGCTAACAAAGTGGACATTACTGTTTGAGCAGTTTTTATGAACTTGCTTCAAAGAAAATATTTTAGTGAGCTCAATAGTGTAATAGAGTTGTAATCTATATTTCTCTCTTAACTCTCTTGGATATTTGTTTGTTTTTTTGGAATTAAATTGGAAACAACAATAATATGTTATGGTTAAGTATCATTTCTATTTCATTGTGTTATGCTTAATATTTGTATTTTAATGTTTATACAAGTTTATTCTTCCCAAGATTATGGTTCTGTCAGAATTATAGCTACAGTCCATTGTCACTTGTTGCAGAGACATCATCATCATCATCATCATCATCATTATCATACCTCTCGAACATTGACGGTGATGTTGGTTTCTGGAAACACAGGAGGGTTGTCATTCACATCGATAATGTTCACTACAACAGTAATACTATTTACCTGGTGGTGAGCAAAGCAGAATAATGTTAGTAACTGATTGACTGTTGAAATGCTGAAAATCAGGGGTGATGCTGGTGATGTTAGAACTATGGTCTTTTAAAAAAAAGAATGTTGGGTGGCCCTCTTGGCTTCAAACATGAACTAAGCTTGAAAATGACAATAATCCAAAAAGTTCAACCCAATACATGTCTGCAGAAGCAAGTGCCACTGAATTCAAATATGTTGCATTACTTATTCTTGCAATTTAAAATAAAATAAATTTAGCAGTTCCAAGTGTTTTGTGTTTGACTTTTTTTTATACAATACACTTGTTTTTTGAAAACTGAAATTATCAAACAAAATTGAGGAGGGGGGGAGCACTGGCCCCACCCCTGGCATGTCATTGACAAGGGATGGAGAGAAAGATACGTGGGTGAAGGAGACAAAGGGTGTATCAGAGATAGAGGGTGTGTGTGACCATGTCTACCATTAGCTTCAGCCCCACCCACACTTGACATGCAGCCCCTGGCAGATTAGTTGCTGAGGGAATGTGGTTCTCTTGGGGGAAAAACTCTGGACCTAGATGACCTTGCAGAGAAGTGTCTCCCACTATGTTTTTGCAACATCTAAGAACACAAAGTAGCATTTCAGATATTACTCACGACTATATCCGCTCTGAAGCACTGTAGTTCTACAACTAGCGCTGTTGAAACCTGTATTAAAAACAAATGATTTCAATTAAATCATGCTTTTCTGGCACAATTTTTAAAAATATTTATTTATTTATTTATTTATATGTATGTATGTATGTATGTATGTATGTATGTATGTATGTATTTTAGCTCTTGGTGCTGCCTGATAGGGCCTTCCTCGTAGTGGCTCCCTGTTTATGGCTTGCCCTCCTCCTGAAGTACATCTGCCTTCATTATTATTAACATTCAGGAGGAATATGAAAACATTCCTGTTCACCCAAGCATTTGATGGCTGAAGTATTATTAGCTATGAGGATATGTGAAATAATAATCAAAAATTAGACATTTTTAACATTTTTGCCTATCCTGATCTGTTACAACGGTGAACATCAGAATAAACTAAACAAATGTTTATACAGTGGTACCTTGGTTCTCGAATGGTTTGGCTCCCGAACAAATCGGCTCCCTAATGCCACAAACCCGGAAGTATGTGTTCTGGTTTGTGAATGTTTTTTGGAAGCTGAATGTCTGACGCAACTTCAGCGGCTTCTGCTTGAGTGTAGGAAGCTCCTGCAGCCAATTGGAAGCCGCACTATGGTTTTCAAATGGTTTGGGGAGTCGAACCGAGTCCCAGAACAGATTGAGTTTGAGAACCAAGGTACCACTGTACTAAGAATCACTACTGGTAGTTTTCACACAAAGGTTTTTTGCCCAAATAGGTTTATAATGTGACTAAAAACCCCCAACATTGACCAGAATTCCTGTTTGAATTACAAAAGCCTCTCTTCCACTCTAAGTTCTCTATTTAGTAACTATCTCATACATACATACATACATAAAAAGTGAAAGAGGTGCTCAGAGGCAGTTTAATCATCACACTTGAAAATACCCCATAGCCTTCAAATGAAGAAGCATTACCTGCATGTAATGATGGCATGCAAATTGGCTTTAATCTATCACATGACGTATGCTGCCTGGTAGAAAGCCTGTTTGCATATCTACCACTTTGAGGAACACTTTATGCAACAGGGAGGGGAAGCCATCTTGTCTGTTGCCTCAGGCAACAAAGTAAGTCCTTTGCCTTACACTGCTGTGGCCAAAAGAATATAAAAGCTCAGAGAGAATGGACATTTGCAAGGCACTTGTTTTCAATGTTTTAATTAAGGCTATTAAATAGCTTTGAAATATTTGGATAGCTATATTCAGGTTATGACTGTACTGCCCTGATTCACTTCCACCTCACCTTACCACATTTCTAGATAGGAGTCTGACTGGCTACCATTACTGTCATAGATGCTTTAACTGAGATTCCTGCATTTCAGGCTGTTGGACTAGATGACCCTTGGGGAACCTTTGAACTCTGAGATTCTCTGATTCTATGCTATTAACCCCCCAGCCATATTTCTGCACCTTTTTCATACCAGTTCATTACCTCATAATCCACTGAATTTTTCAGGAGCAGTTGTGAGTTCTGAATCTCAAACTGGTCACCGTTCAATACCAATGGGTTAATTCTTACTGTGACACCGTCAGCTGCGTTAATGTTGGTAATGAAAGCCCCAGGAGGATTATTCTCTTGGATATTAACAACGTTATCTTGCACACCACAATCTAGTGAAACAAAAGACAATATTTTAAATCTCCCAAAGCACAAGCTTAGTCAAAAGAAGGCATAAGATCAACTAGTGCTTTGTGTATTCTAGTCCAAGAATTTGTCTGGGACAAATATATAGGAAATATCATATAAACTCAGACAGTGGTGGACCTACATTTTGGGGGCCCTGGAGCTTGAACTATCATGGGGGCTCCTTTGCAACCAGCAGCAAGGTCTGGGTAACCCCATTTATCTTATTCAATGGGGTTGTTCCACAACAGATCACACACCTTTACAACATCTGTGCTACTGACTCTCAAACATTGGGATTGTTGAAATATAGGAGAAGAAGTTTGAGTCATGTGACTCAAATTGGGTCTACTAGACCCAAAGATTTTAAGCAATGTGGACTTAGGTTGCTTCTGGGGCCCCTCCAGGATTGGGGGCCCTGAAGCCTTAAGCTTCATTAGTTTCATAGCAGATTCGCCCCTGAACTCAGTAACAGGCAGGTGTAAGACAATCTGCCTAATAAGCCTTCTTATTCACTTGATATCTAGATGATATCAAGGCATGTGAAGGTATAGGCTTTCAAATGTTAGCAAATAGTTAACTTTGCCAACATATTATAACCATATAACTTGGGACAAACCCAACATTGTGTAAAAGGATTCCTCTTCATATCATTAATTCCTTTATCTGATTTCCAGTTCTTAAGTAAACTCCAGACATCATAGTCAAAAAGTGCCATCATTCACCTAATCCATGCGCACCCCTATTTTTTTTGTCTGTGTAATTAATTATAAATCAATTATTCAAATGATAATTAACAAGAAAAAAGCCCTTTCTTTTGAAATGGCCACCTTCTCGCCTGTGTGATAATTTGGCCATTCAAAGGTCTGTTACAAAATACATCTTTCATTAGAATATTAGAAAGGTTATATGGATTCTGGCTGACAGGAACCAAACCATGCTACAACCTATGCTTGGAATACGCACGGCATTCAGGCTGCGATCCAAGACACACTTATACATACATACATACATACATACATACATACATGCATACAAATAAATAGGTACCAGCTTGTGCTTCCACCTGTAGCAATTGTTTTTCTACTGGTATATCCTTTTATATTAAAAAAATCAAACCAACCCAAATCAAAGTTTTTCCCCCTACCCAGAACACATACTGACCTGAATTCTGTGCCTGAACATGAATTGCTGGCAGCAAGAGGAAAAGCACCCAGGTACAGGACTGCCTGAAGAAAGCCATTGGGCAGATGGAAAAGAAATCCAAAAATTAAGGAACGCGGACCATCCACTTTTCTTCATTAATTGTTGCAATGTATCTTCCTTTCACTGTTCCATGAGGAAATAATGTGGCAAATGACACTGAGCTGACACAGTCGTTTAACCTTTGCATCCTAGCTTATTGATTCACTTATTTATGACTTGCTTACTGTTACCAGTTCCTGAATGCGATAAGTGAATGGTCCCGCTTTGCTGTTACACATTACGTAACACTTGCATGTGGCTAAGACCAAGGGTAATGGGTGATGCAGAATGGAAGAGGGTGGGCCATTTTACAGAATGGAAGACGGCAAGTCATTTCACACATGCCCTCCAAAAAATATCTGAATGGGCTACACAGGGTGTCAAAAATATACAAACAATGCTTGAAACCAGGCAGCGTGGTGCCATTTAGAGAGAGTCAGGGACCTATTCACAGGTTTTTAATACCCAAGCTAAGCCCCAATAACTCATAGAGTAATAACAAATATGAATATTTCTCTGGGCATGTGCAGAGTGCCTTTGCTGAACTTTAGTAACATATTTGAGAAGAAAAAGAAAGTGCGACAGCAAAACCTCAGGGGAAACCTCAGCATTTCTCATTTAGGAGATTTCCAAAGAGAGGGATTGTGAATCTCACTCTGATCTTCCAACTTTAGATCATAGCAAGTGCGAAGTGCTTTGAAATTCTGTGCCAGGGAAGCAGATCATTTCTTCTCCCTCTCTTTCCACAAGACTATCAGAATAGGATGCAAAGGTCATTACAGTGCCTGTGATCACCCAGCATGGCAAAGATTCCTCTCTGTTAGGAGACTTTCTTACTATTTTTTTCATAGTAAATCTTTTCCTAAGGGAATGCTTTTGTCATTACTTTGTAGTTGGGCCTTAATATGTGCTGTGGGGTAAGGCTTACGTTTGTTTGTCCTATGCTGTGCCAATATTTTCATGTTTTAAAGTGCTTTTTGCTGTTTCTTTATATATTGTTGCAGATTTGGGGTGGCCTCTAAACCCTCGAAATTAATAAATGCTAGAATTTTGATTATTTCGGATGTGAAGGGAGAAATAAAAGCTGCAGAGGAATTCCTGAGCTAGGCTATGCAAAATGACCTGGCCAAGGTAGGGCTATTAAGAAACAAACAGAGCCATTGGCAATACTCCATAAGAAAACTGTCCTTCCCCGACTTCCTGTTTCTGGCAGTGGGAAATGGCTGACCGCCATATGATCGGACCCCAGCCGCCCCAGTAATTCAGGGCTGATATGGGGGTAATTAGCCCTGGCAGACTCCCCAGGATGGGGGAGGACTGTCTCGTAGACCCGCAGATTGTCCAAGATTGCAGACTTGTATCAAGGTGCAAGCGGCAGGACACTGGGTCGCAGAGCACGGGACGGCTGGCACTCTCCAATGTCATTTTCATAGCCGGGAATATCTGTTTGAAGAAATGATTAGATTTGGACAATAAACAGACATGGTCTGGACCGAGGAAGCCTAAGAAAAAACCTGCAGAACTGTACAGTCTCTGGTGTACAAGCTCGGACTTCAAAGAGATTCTCATCATAATGTGTGGATTGCGAAGGTGTTTGGTGTGTTTTCTCTCTCTCTTCTTAACATCTACAACTGGTTTTCCATGCCAAGCCTCATTAAGAACTTTTTTTAAAAAAAGAAAGAAAGAGTACAGATGGACTTCTATTTACAATTGGGGATTCAACTACGCAGCTTTACTTAAGACTTGAAATGCTTGCTAAAGAAAGAAATAAGATGGCACTTGTCAGTATGACACAGCACGGGAAAATGTGAACTCCTCCCTTCTTTAAGGGAAACAGGAACTATTTGCTGGCTGATCACAATGATTTGAGACAATATTTTGGATAACATACAGTGCAGCTGTTTGCAAAAGGTTTTTTCATTACGAGCAAGAGAGAAGGCTAGATGGATGTCTAGCAGCCCCCCTCTAGGGCCCATGGGGGGGGGGGGACTGTGTGGCTCCCAGGAAGGCTGATCGATCGCCAAATGACTGATATCTGTGGAATACAGTTTATCTACCCTGCAATATAGCAAACAGTCTGCTTAACAATTATTAAGAATAACTCAATAATGTGGAAGGTACTGTGTTATTAAATCGCAAAAGGAAGGTTTAAATAACAGCCTGTACTGGAAGGAATAACGATTTGGGAGCTGCTGCATCATTAAACTTCAGAAACTTCAGATAACAGAGCTGGATAACAGCCCGGATTAGAATGGAGCCAGAGGAAGCTGCACTGGCAAAAAGACAGTTGAAAAAAGATATACCGTATATACAAATAAAACTGTATTTGACGGATGAAAGGATATATGATGTCTGACATGATTGAGAATTGTACAGCCAGAGACAGATAATTTTAAAGCGTTATAATCGAGATGTGGAAAATATGGAAACAACGAGGAGAGGCAGGATTGAGATTTGGAGATATGCTTCAAGGTCCAGACTATAGCAAGTCCCAAAAAATTAATAATTATAATTTGGATAATAATTTGGTCTTTTCTATTTTAGTTTTTTATTTTAATTGGATTATGATTTGATATGTTAATTGGATGTTTTTTATTGGAAAATTAATAAAAACAATTTAACAAAAAAGAAAACAAAGAAAACTGTTCTTCCCCCTTCCCCTGAGGTGTGAACGGGGGGGGGGGGTGGAAGGTTGCTAGGGTAACTGAGTGTGAAGTGGCCAGAAAATAGAGTTTTTAGCAAGGTGTGCTAGGAAGAAGGGGCAGAACAAAGGGAGAGCCATCTTGGGCAGGCTGGCTGAAGCCTGGGAGAGATGCCTTTGACTACAGGGCTGCACTGCTGTGGGGGACAAGCCCTGCTTGAGATGACCATGTTGTGAGATCTGGACTCCCTCCATGCAAACTGAAAGTGTAAATAGGTGGATAAGTCATATTTCTTAAAGCCACAACAGTTTTTGCTGTGTCTTCAATTCTCCTAAGGAGCACAAAACTTGGGTGAGCATCTGGAACCCCCTGGAACCTTGTTGAACCCCAGACTGAGATTCTTTACCTGGCACACATATAAGTATGAATTACAGATGACATTGATAGTTTTTCATGATTGAAGCAGCTTTTCATGATTTCCCAGGTAGGTGAGAACATCTGTTCACACTATACTTTTTGTTACCTTTCAATTCCAGGGTTCTTCCACATGAGGGAATGTTCCAAAAGTCTAATTTACCCAGGAAAATGCAGCTAGGTTTATAAGATAACTGTCACATGCAAAAAAAGAAGAAGAAATAAATAGTAATAACAAAAGAGCTGTGCTATAGTTTCTTTATTTGATTTTGGAGAAGATGAAGACAAGAGGAAGATAAATAATTTTAGACTCTACCATGAGGCGTATAAATGCTTGAGTCTTTCATTCTAAGTCCCATTCCTTTTGATTTATGCAATCCTTACTAACTTATTTCCACAGTTTGTTTTCCCCAATCACTTAATCCACACATGAAAAACAGAAGTTGCAATTTGTTTTTTTGAAGATCCTCACAGAGCTGGATGCTTCATTCCTGATTTTCATCTACTGTTGCTCCAGATACTGCTTCATTTATTTCTGCTATCAGTTGGCAAACCGAGCGGCTCATGATCTGAGTGGCTTCCTCTGCATCATTGCCTGAAAAACTGCCATGTGAGAAATGCAGGTCAAATATCATGCAATAGTTCACTGGCCAGCATCCCTGGAACATTGCCTCCTCAATCTGCTCACTGAATCTGGAAAGTCTTGTGAATGAGTTCTAACTGACTGACCTAATCTACCCATCCTTCATGCTCATAATCAGAAAATTACTTGTCATCTTCCCCATCCCCCCCCCCATTGCCTTGTCTATTTCTTAGTATTTCCTCCCTCCACTTTATCATCTATTCTTCCTTCGCCCCCTACTGTTCCTGACTTGAAGCACATGTAGCAAGGCACTGCTTCCCACAGCTGCTGTGGGGAGAGGGTTGGGGAGAGGTTAGCCCTAGAGTAACAGTAAAATCGGCCAATGAAATAGTGTAATAGCCAGGTGAGATGACCAGAGCTGTACACAGTATTCCAAATTCAGTTGCGCCATAGATTTGTGTAATGGCAGTTGAATTTTCACTTTCTTTCCTAAAGATCCCTAGCATGGAATTTATCTTTCTCGTAGCTGTCACACACTACATTGACATCTTCACCAAGCTATCCATTATGATGCCAAGTTCTCATTCTTGGTTAGTCACTGGCACTTCAGACCCTAAGAGCATCTATGCATCACTTCACACTTGTTCACCTTGAATTGCATTTGCCACTTTACCGCCCATTCACTCAGTTTGGAGAGGTCTTTTTGCAACTCTTCACAATTACTTTTTTATTTCTTTTTTCAAGACCTTGAACAATTTAGCAAACTTGGGCACCTGGATCCCTGTGTAAAAAATGGTGTTCCATTGACTACTTCCAAGTCTCACCTTGCATCAAGGTTCTCTACAAATTGCAAACAAGTCTTCAGTTTAATGAGTTTCTCTTCTGAACTCCACAAGTCATCTGTGTTTTTATCAGTGAAGCCAGAGACATCCTTTACTCCAGGTGAGACACTAATGCACAAGAAAGCAAGGTCAGAGATGAGAGGGCACATTCTGCTAAGAGGCCACTTTGGGGTTTTCTCTCTTCTCTAAAGACACTCATACCATCCACTCAAAAGGAACATGCATTGTTATTTTAGAATGTTAATTCACATAAATTAAATACATTTTTGGAAAAAGCTTCTTTCTTATAAAGTAGCTTTATTAACCTTGCAATTTCTCCTCTCTCTGAAGACTGATTAATGTCCACAAAAGCCTAAAGTGTATTGGGATGAAAATATCTCAATCAGTTCTGGCCACTATATTTTGCCATTCTTGTGTATACAGTATACTCTTCCTTCTGAATGCCCATTCAATAAAAATAATAAAAAAAATGTGAATGAAAAGTGTTCATGCTAAAATGCAAGGGAAGGGAAGATGGAGCAGAAAAGCAGATAGTGTTTTATGCTTCCCTGGCTGCTACTTCACCCCAATCTGCTCTCCCTCCCAGGAGTCTATGTGCATGTGTGAATGGTGAAACGTACATCTGAAAGCCTATGGCAGAACAAAACATAGGGAGAAGGAAATGGGCAAGGTGTCCAGGGACGAGCTAAGCCCTTCCCACCCTTCCACTTCCCTGCTTCCCTCCTGCTGGTGCTTTGCAACAATAAAGTGACCCATCAGAATTTCCTTATGGGTGTTCACATGTGGCATCTAACTGAGACATCAGTTTGAGCCAACACTGCAGAAATAGAAAATGTAACACCCAGTTATCCCTACCTTGTGTGTGCCTTTCCTTACATGAACCAACCTGGAATCTACATTCATCCTGCGTTCCCACCTCCAAGGAACTTTCAGAGGCTGGCAACATGGGAACAGGTAGAGGCATTGCATCCTGTTTCACTGTTTGAGGCAAAATGAGAAGTAACACTCTGCAGCTGCTGGCACCGCTTCAGAGGTGATAGGGCAAGGGGGCTTCTGCTGCCTGAGGCGGTGGCTTCACCCCACCTAATGGCTGCGCCAGCCCTGGGAACAAACCTTCTCAGTGGTGGCTCCCCATTTGTGGTATGCTCTCCCCAAGGAGGCATGACTGGTGCCATCTGTTTTTAAGCACCAGGTGAAAACATGCTTATTTTCCGAATCCTTTGGAGCTTAACTCTCAGCATATGTTTAGTGGGGTGGGGTTGGGCTGGCTCTTTTATTATTCTTCTTGTGTTTTAATTTGTTTTTTCATCTTGTTTTATATCTGTTTCTAATGTTTGTTCGTTGCTTAAGTAATAACTCTGAAAGTTCTCAAATCTGCCTCCCATTTCCATGCACCTTATATACACTTTTGCACCGCACTCCTAACACTATCTACTAATTTTCTACTGATTTCCTGCTTCTGATCTTCCAAGAGAGTTCCAGCGTTTAAAATCAGCCTACACATACTATATATGGCAACCCTGCATAGGCTCCTGACCTATAGTTTGGGAACTTCACATATGAGATCTTTTGAAACAGTGAGGTGAATAAATACTCTTTCCCTGATGACTTTTCAGTCTTAGCGTTTTTAGGTGTTATCTCTGTATTTACCTGCGCTTGTAGTTCATCAGGTTTTGTAGTAATTTGGCAGCTTTCTCATATTCTCTCCTCATTCCCGCATCATGCATCAATTTGAGCTCGATTTGCCTCTGGTGCCTAGGGTTGAGAATCATAGAAATGTAGAGTTGAACTGAATTAATGAGTCAAGCTAACATAAAATGGATTAAATTCCACTGTAAGTCATCTATCATTTGCCCAAGGGTAGGCCATCCAGCCTGTTGCTCCACTGAGAGTGCGGATGTCGGGGCTGGGGCAGAGAGCATGTTGATGTTGTTGTAGCCGCAGCATGGAATGAGACAAGTGAGCATTCTCTAAGAAAGATACTACGGTAATTATTCGAGGCTTTCCTGGGGGAAATTGGGGAACTGAGACTTGTTGGAAAACACTATAGTTTTTGATGTGATATATTTATAACACATTAGCTGTGCAATGTCATCTCAAAGACAGTTAATTGTAATTAAACTTTGAAACTTGAATCTTAATAAAAGTCCTAACAGTGGTCACATTCCCTTGTTGTTGTTGTTTAGTCGTTTAGTCGTGTCCGACTCTTCGTGACCCCATGGACCAGAGAACGCCAGGCACCTCTGTCCTCCACTGCCTTCCGCAGTTTGGTCAAACTCATGCTGGTAACCTCGAAAACACCATCCAACGATCTCGTCCTCTGCCGTCCCCTTCTCCTTGTGCCCTCAATCTTTCCCAACATCAGGGTCTTCTCCAGGGAGTCTTCTCTTCTCATGAGGTGGCCAAAGTATTGGAGCCTCAGCTTCACAATCTGTCCTTCCAGTGAGCACTCAGGGTTGATTTCCTTCAGTATGGAGAGGTTTGATCTTCTTGCAGTCCATGGGACTCTCAAGAGTCTCCTCCAGCACCATAATTCAAAAGCATCAATTCTTCGGCGATCAGCCTTCTTTATGGTCCAGCTCTCACTTCCATACATCACTACTGGGAAAACCATAGCTTTAACTATACGAACCTTTGTTGGCAAGGTGATGTCTCTACTTCTCAAGATTCCCCACATGCCTGCTAAACTAGCAGAACTGCACAGTGTTCTTTCCTACGCTCCTTCCATCTTTTTAAAAGGACTGATTGTAGAAAAACAAGCACTAGCAGTCAATCCAATCTCAGCCATGTCTAAGGAAGCTTGCACTTGTCATTGCAACTGTCCATTTCTCCAAAAAGTGATCGGCATCACACTTTTTCTCTAGAGTACTCTGTGTGTAATGAAGAGGGGGAGGGGAAGAGTCACCAAAGTGACTGGGTGGGAGGGCTGAAAGTGGGAAATCTTTGAATTGCTGAGATCATACAATTTGAAAGGAAGAAAGAAAAAAAAAAAGGAAGGGCTGAGTCACAGAAAAGATGTTTACCTCCCAAGAGAAGGAAGTGATGCTGAGATGTGAGACAAGATCATCACCACAGTAGCTAGCTGCCAAAGTCCAGCCATCAGCGAAGCCATGATGCTCCCCTTAAAACTGAAACAAGTTTTAATGAGTAACAGAAAGGCGCAGTTCTTTATTGGTACAGATTGCCTATTGTGTCACACACGCATATTCCAGGACTCTCTAAATAATGACTAATGTTGGTGACGTCCTGGAGCTGGAACGTTTTCCCCTGAGAGGGATGTCTGGAGCCCATTTTTATGCCCTGTTTCTGGTGCCGGGCAAAAGCTTTCTACCAGGCTCTTAACTTTTTATTGATTCTGCCTATTATTTTTATGCTGCATTCATTAGGTAGGAATGCGCAGTGGCCAGAAAAAAATTAACGTGTATCTTTTGGAAGCAGCCCAACTTGTTTCAGAGCAGCAGTGTCTTTTTAACTCCACTCAATTACTTGGGAGAAAATTACCTCTGTTAAAAATGAAGCTTTGCCTCCCTCCTCCCTGGCCATTCACTATAGCGGGGGATCTAAAAACAGCTACAAATTTGTTCCTTTTCATACAATGAAATTTGCATGGATTAAGCCTGCCAAACTGCAGGTAGATACATTCAGAAGGTTTGTGCACCTTTGAATTTTGATTTAAAAAACAAAAAAGAAGTCTATAACCTTTTCATTTTTTAAAATCAGAATTGGATATGATTTGCAAGCATGGTCATCCCTTCTAAGAGGATGATGCCCCTTACATTTCAGAACAATAGCTGCAGTGGGCCTCCAGAAAGGGCAGATGTTACTGTTTTGGTGTTGGTACAATAATAGTCATGGAAGCGGTGGTGGGGATCCCCAGCAAGGACCCTGCTAACCCAAGGGTCATTGGTGAGGAGCAGTCTTCTGCTCTCTCCCCACAGATTTCAGGGGAGGTATAGTTACTTCTCCCTGGGAGTGATCTCTCCACTGATGTTCACAAGGGAAGGGGGTAGTGGGGTAATAGCATGAATCCCCACAGAAAACTGGAATAGGGGGAGGTATAATCCCCTCAACAATCCTGTTACCCCGAGGGTCACTGGTGGAGGGTGGCTTTCAGATTTTGGGGGGTGCAATGCAGAGCTCTTCATAGATTTGCACAGGAAAGACACAGATTCACATGTAAAACAAGTTAAGTTTTAATCCTTCCCTCAGATCACTCTGATTGGAGTGCCCTGGAGAAATAATTCAGTGTGATTAAAAGCTGAACCTGTCCACCAAAACAAAAGAGACCGCCCACTTCTCCACCCTTCCTTTCTTCTCAAGCTCTGGGTGCTTCCCTCATCGTGTGATTTCGTTTCAGAAGAGAAAAACAAAACAAAACGCCAGTCCATTCACCACTGTGCCACATAATTCTGATGTATGTCAATAACCAGCCTCAGGTGGAACCTGGAAAATGATCACTTTAACTCTGCTGTTCAAAATCCTTTTCACCACACAGTTACGGTTATCTCTGACAGGTCTCATGTCCTTTAATGACTGTATACTTAAGAGGGAATCTTGATGAGTGGAGTTTTCTTATCACTGCACTTCACTACTGAAGTTCTCTCTTCTCCACAGCTATTAAAAGGCATTGGATCCTTGTACTGATTTACATCTAATTTGCCAAACATTATGTTAAACTACAAGCCTTGTGCTGCCTCTGCCTACTACATGTGTTAAGGGATGTTAAAATAACAGAAAAGAGAACAGAAGAGCTTTACATCAAACAAATGAACGGAGAGAGGTAGCCATCGCATGTGACATCGTCTAGAAAGATAATTTATCATTGCAATAAAGGTCTGCATATAGAACAGCCTCCCTATGGCTTTGGCATCATTTTTGACGCCAACAGCAAGAAAAAGAATAGTGTGGATTGTTACGCTGTTCTTTCAAGCATCCAGCTATAATATATGTTCCTTCACTTAGTAATACTGTGAATAAAATTAAACATGTAGCAATTTCTTTTTTTAAAAAAACAACACCAATCACAAACCTTAATGGATTTTATTATTATTAAAAAAAGACAAAAAGCCACTCAAGCTCTTTTTATTGCGACAGGAGGAATACAAAATAAGTTCCTAAAACAGCGTCCTAGAAGCAGGTTTACCTCCTTTCTGTTGCGAATTCACACATAATTAGTCTTTAGTTTCTTTCAGATGAGTCATAAAAATAATTAGATGTTGGGCTTTGTGGCTGACAGACATGACTAAGGCTTAAAACCCATCAGCCAGCAACCCAAAGGGGTGTGCACGTATATAGGTTTTATGGCCCTCCATTTCCCACTGCTGCGTCCTTAAGCTTCCTGAGAAGCCACTCTAAAGTTCAAGGACACTCTAGGTCAGCGTCGGCTGCAGTGAAGAGGAAGTTGGCAACCCCTTTCTCTCTGTGTGAAGATATATTGTCTACTGTTTCTATCCTGGTTACAGATCTGTATTGCTAAAAGGGAATCTAGTGATAACCCAGTCTTACCTGCTGTGCTATGGCGGATGCTTAATTCTCTTGTGACATTGGACAAATTTACTTATTTGCACCCTGTGGAACTATTCCCAGAGCCACAGCCATAGTAAAAAAATGTGAACCCCACAAGTACTCTGCCAACAAATATGCCAGCCAGGAGGACAAAATACTTACCGTTTCAAAAGATGCTGCTCTGGGACAAGTGAAAGTTCTCTCAGCTGTTGCCTGTAGTGCTGCTGCCCAACTCTTACCTGTGCCTCTCTCCTATAAATATTCTGCTCTTATCAGTAATCGTTAGGTAAAGACTGGAATAAGGGTACTGTTTAATAATGGCAAATAAGCCAGAATGCCTTTTTAATTTCCTAATTTGTCTGGCAAACATCCTTGGAGTGATAGCAAGCATATTGAGAGTGATTGATTTTCTGTGAATGGCACTGTTATCTCTTATTTCCCCTTTAAATTACCCTATTTGATGGGAATGAAAAACATATATTTGTTTGCTTAGGTTTTATCTGCCAGGATGAATGTGTGCGTTTTTTAGGAATGTTCTTGACATTCGAGAGCTCACTTAGAATGATGGGTGTATCATAGAGGTTACAATGGAAGCATTGGTGGTAATCAAATATCCACCTTCCTTCCTCTTCCAGATGGCTTACAGCTACCTGACAAGCTTGGCTTGATCAACCATGTTTTTGAGAGAGAGGAAACTCCCTGGAATTTCTCCAGGAACCTCCTGTTGCCTCCTAATAACCAAGTTATCAAACTGTTGGATGTTCCCTGCTTCCAGGGTTGTGTATGGAGGAAGACAAATCTGTAGGGGGAGAAGGACACAGAAGCAGATTGAGTAATCCACCTCTCCAACCACCACCAAGACCTGGGTGGCCTGAATGATGCCAGCAAAGGATAGCCAGTGGTCAGGGAAGACAGGAGTTGTATTCCAGCAACAGGTTTTCCAGCCAAGTGGGGCTTGAAGTTACTGGTGATCAGCTGATTAGTGCTGACCAAGCTCTGCTTTCTACATGGGGTGGCTGCACTAGGGAGTGCCCCATGGAGAAAGCAGGAGATCAGCTGATCCCAGCAAGTTTGAAAGCACCTATCAGGTGCTAGGTGCTGGCTTCAAGCTCCGCTTTCCAGTTCACCATGCAGAACTCAGGAGCACAGCTGATTCCAGCTTCTCATGATGGCAAGCCTCTCATGCCAGTGCTCAACCAAGGCTTCCAACTGGGCACTGGCAGCTGTGTCTCTACCTGCCCCTCACTGTCATCACATACGGCACATGGCTTGGGGGGAAATGGCCTTGCAGGCTAAATTGGGCCCTATGAGGTCTGTGGGGCTGGAGGTTTCCCATTACTGTTTTAGATCCATTCTAGACTAGAGAAGAGCTTAACTACTGATAATTACGGCAAACTGACTCTATGCTGAAAGCAGGGAACATGAATGTTCCATCCCACACTACCTATGCTCAAGCAATTTCTTAATGGGGAAAGCTGTCCTCTGGTGTTATCTGGATTGCAGTTCTTAGAAATATTGAAATATGCGCCAGTGTTTGCCTCTTCCCTCTGAAAAGGCACTTTGTGCATGTAACAAAAGCTGAACATCATTCTGTCTTCTAAATTTCTGGCAGTAATGATATCAGTTGAAACTTCTTTCTTTCTGATCTGTTAAACAACACAGCTATTGAAATGTTCAAGCAGTTTTTCTGAAGTGTATCCTCCAAGGTGTTTGCTTTTCAGAACTGCACCAGAGCAGGGAACCTGTGGAGAAATGGAAGTTAGGGGAAAGATTAAGTATTCTTTAAAGAAATTTCATTTTCCTAAAGCGGTTTTTCATTTATAAATCATGGTTGGGGTTCAGTTACACGCACTTGTGGGTGGTTTTGAGCCTCTATCAGTGTTTGAATGCCATTCATGTTGGATTTATCCATTTCTTGGTTTTATATACAACCTTCACCTCCAAAGAGCTCAAAGCAGTGTGCATAGTTCTCCCATCCTCATTTCATCCTCACAACAAACCTGTGAGGTAGGTGAGACAGTGACTAGGTCCAAAATCACCCAGTGAGCTTCATGACCAAGTGAGGATTTCAACCCAAGTCTCCCAGATCCTAGTCAAACACTCTACCACTGTGCCATGCTGGCTAAAAGTATGTTCTAGCTAATGTAGGTTTCATATTAGCATTGCAAACTAATTGGAACCAAATGGGATCTAGGCCTCAAATGCAAAAAAAAACCAAAAAAACCAAAACCCTAGTGGTAGAACTACTTATTAAAAGAACTACTTATCATGCTTTTCCTCTAAAATTATGTGGTTATGAGGGGGTGTGTGCATGGCAGAACCATTGAGCAGGAGAAGGTGCTTAATCCTTCTCCCACCCACCAAGTCTCTCCTGCAAATGCTTCGGAGGCCATTCTCCACCCCAAATTTCCTAGCTGGGCTCCAAGATCATAAGCAAGCCCTATGGGAATCTAATCCGCAGAACCAACTTTAAAGAGACTTTCTTCTCTGAGAACTATAGTTGGCACATTTTACCATTTCAATGCCTGAAGATACCCCAGCTTTCCTGGGGAAGAGCTCATAATGAAGGCCGAGGCATTTGTAGTAACTTTACATTAAAAAAAAAAACATTTTGCAGAAAGTTCTTCATCTTTCTAAAACACCTTTTGTGTGAAAGGTGCAAGGAAGTTGGTGAAGGTTTCTAATGATGATGATTGATGGATTGGTTAAACAGCCCCATGATGGCAGCAGAGAGTAATAACAAGAGAGAGAGAGAGAGAGAGAGAGACAGAGACAGAGAGAAGACAGAGCTTTTGACAGGTCAGAGCAGTGCATGAGGCAGGCTGTCTTTTTGCGTGTGATAGATCAAGTAGCAGCTTTGTGGGGTGGTTTTCAGGGAAAGAGCTCGGGGAGAAACGATCTCACATACCATCTCCCTGAAGTGAAAAACAAGAAGACCAGGAGATCCAGACACAGCTTCTATCAGACAGTTGTTAGGGGCCCAGAAGCGTCTCTCTGAACAACAGTCTAGGGTGAAGGAAGCTGTAGTCCAGCAACATCTGAAGGACAACTGATTCCTCACCATTGCAGCAGAGGAAGAACTAGCCCCCTTCTTCTTCTTCTTTGGCGATCACTCGTAGCCAAGTAAGATTGTCTTCCATAAACACGGTTTTAACAATGAGTCCGTAAGTGACTGTGGAGGCCAATTCTGGATCCACACGTCCTTCCACAGTGGGGACATTGGTTTCTGGGCAGGAGTTGATCACGGTGTGGATTTGCCAAGTGTGCCTTCCTCCTAGCATGTTTCTCCCTTGCATCCTGAGTTTGAGTGTCTTCAAAGCCCATGACACCTTTGGTAAAGGCTGTTTCCTTGCCGAGAAAGCACTGCTATAGGAACTGGCACAATGATTCATTGGGGCATATGACCATGGGGAATTCCAAATAATCTATCGTAAGGTTCTCCACCTACCCTAAGGATGTGGCCACCACATGCGAAGCAAAGCAAATTGAGGTCAGATGCCTGGCTAAATCCATTCCCCCATAGAAGTAAAATATCCTTTAATCAGCTTACAGAGCACAAGGAAGAAGGAAAGCTTGTGTTTGGTTTCATTTAAAATAAAAATAAAAAGCAGCAGCTCTGCAAGAAGCCTAGATGGTTCTGATTTTTGCTAGCAGCAGATGGCTCTCGTTTTGGAAGGGGTTATGGCAGTGAAAATGTTCAGCAGCTGTCTGAGAAAGGACCCTAATTGGAACAAGGGGATTAGGGAGTTTAGCTTTTTAAATGTTCCTTTAGGGCACTGTGTTTTTTAACACTTGATATCTGCCTGAGGAGGCAGAGTATACATAGGAGAAAACGTTCAGTCTCTCCTGCCTAGCTAACAGAGACAGAACCTTGAGGAAGAAGAATAGCGCATTGGAAATGGTGCATTAGAAATGAAGTAAGAGAGAACAGGCGGGAAATTACCACTGAAGGTGTGAGTTCTGTCACCATCCACTCTCCATCTGAGCAGCTTTTTTGCTTTGTAAGTGCTAGGTCAGAGCTTCTGGACCTCTTCTTCGCTCCCAAGGGTTTTTATTTCAGCAAATCAGAAGACCATCATTATCACCGCTGGCCCAAGTTTAAATGTTGGCATAGATAGTTCTCTCGGTTAGATGATGAAATGCATTTCACTATCAAAATCCCTGTCATTTGCCATGCAAAGTTCTGCTGTCTTTAGCTGAACTTCCTGGTAGGTGTATGCAGCCTTTAAAGCAGGGGCGGAAACATTTTTTCCACCCCAAGGGCCACATTTCCTTCAGGGCAAACTCCTGAGGGCCACATGCCAACAGTTTGTGGGGCCAGAGACAAAAGTGGCCAGCACAAAAATTGCAACTTTTACCTTTGTACAGTTAGTTGCTTTCTTTATACAGTTACACACAACTTCTTTATCCTCTCATCCTCTTAAAGAAGAGGCATGATC
Source organism: Podarcis gaigeae (assembly GCF_964106915.1). Classification (NCBI taxonomy): domain Eukaryota; kingdom Metazoa; phylum Chordata; class Lepidosauria; order Squamata; family Lacertidae; genus Podarcis; species Podarcis gaigeae. The sequence goes on along the minus strand of NC_139678.1, from coordinate 77,664,198 downwards.
AGCTTCCAAAGACGCAGGCCAGCCAGGAGAAAACACTCAGCGTATGACGCAGGGCCCCTGAGCTGTGTGGTCTATAGAGTGTTCCAAGGGCCAGAGAGAGATGCCTGGAGGACCACATTTGACTCCTAGGCCTGAGGTTCCTACCCCTTGCTTCAAAGGGATGTTTTTGTGCAAGTGTTTTAGAATACATTTTAAAAGGGAAGGACTATATTTTGTGTACAACATGCTTTGTTTCATTTAGTTTAAAATTATTTCTGGTTATTAATTAAACTACTCTGAAATATTAAAATAGTCGAAAGCAGTTTTGAACACTTTGATTTTATACTTTCCCTTTAAAATAAAAATTTTTAAAGTGTACTTTAAAATTTTGCATATTTGCATCAGTGAGCCAAGACGTTCAAGCCTTTATTTGGACCACAAGGACAAGATCTTCCCCAAATACAGTTTTCCATTTTATAAAACTATTGGCTGACCCTCCAACGATTCTATCATACAATGTGAAAGAGCCCAACCATAATGCAATCATTATCGAAAGCAGGGAAGGGAAGTTGTGGCTCTTCATAGGCTGCTGGGCTCTGTTTCCCATTGTTCCTGATCACTGGCCCTGGCAGCTGAGGCTGATGCCAGGTAGAGTCCAACAACATCTGGAGGGTGACATGTGCCCTATCCCTGATATATAAAGGCAGGATGGAGACAGTACTGCTCCAGGAGAGTCAGAAGCCTAAGGAGGGTAAGAAATGGGCTGGAACATCTCTTGTTCTGTGATCAGCTTTTGTGGAAGGTAGCAGGGAAGTTGCCAATTAATACATTCAGGGACTAAACAATCAAAATGGATGCTTTGTATTCATCAAGGTGCTATGGCACAACTCTCCAGAGAATACAGTCATTTTGTGTGTGGGTGCATACATATCTTTGAACCAGGAAAACTACATTGCAGAGGTAATGATTTAATGTAGGGTGGGTCACACATGATTTGAAAAGCAACTATCTGACTATTTGATTATATGATTTTTATGACATGGAGCAGACTGTCTCTCTCTCTCTCTCTCTCTCTGGAAGAAACAAACAAACAAAAAAAATTTCTTCCAGTAGCACCTTAAAGACCAACTAAGTTAGTTCTTGGTATGAGCTTTCGTGTGCATGCACACTTCTTCAGATACACTGTCTCTGGAAGAAAATTGAGCAGACTGAATTATCCCCACTGCTCTTATAGATTATGCTGCCAAAGGCAGATGAAACTTGGCTACACAGCATCCTGTGGTCCTCAGTACTTCACAAAAATGGGACAAATGGAGGGCAATACTGTAGCACCTTCTGTTCTTTCTATTTTCACTTCAGTTCATATATCCCTGAATTTATGGTTCACTCCAAGATAGTCTACAAACTGGAGGATCCCCAAAGTGAATATTGCATATTATTTGATATAAAGTCAGTGTTGTCAAAAGAGGAAATCTAGCTAAAACAGGTGAAATGAATACTCCACTTTTACAGCATGTAGTTGAAACACTTGCCAAGGCAGCCAAATATCAAACATGTACTAAGGGACCTCACACAGACATAAATCCCAGTCTTCTATAAAGCAACAATCCTTCCTAGCTTGTAATCCAAATGTGCATACAGAAACCAAATCCTGCAAAAGGGCATGGTGAATTATTTTCAAGTAAACAGTTAATACTAATTTTCTGGAGACTCAAATTAAATTAATGTCCAGATGGTACATTATGTCAGCCAAAATACACAGAGCTAATGCAACATATTCCCTATAATGCGGGAAAGGCGATGGGCGGATCAGTTTTCTCTGTCACCTTTGGTGGGCATGCCTGGACACACAGGGATTTGGGGTATTAAAGAAATGTGAAGCCTACAGCACAGGATGGAGACACACAACCCCTATCTCTCATCATTATAATTTGCTCCATCATCTTTTCCTTGCTGCTAAAACTGTGTAGGCAAGTGAGAAAACACAGCAATTTTATCCCCCATGAGATTGGATTAATAAACAATGGGAGTTCATGATCATGCCCCAAATTACCTGGGGGAAACGATCACCAAAATCACTTCCTCACTAAGTGGTTCCCATTTCCCACCTCTTTCACAGAAGAAAGTTTGCAACCAGACATGTTCCTTATATTGACAATGGTGAGCTGCCTGCTTGCTTTTGCTTACTGGCGATGGTTACTTAATGTGTTTTGTGTTAATTTTTCTCAAACTGACCGCGTTTGTTTATTGCATTTGTTATTTCCAAAAAATACTTGAATAAGCGTAATGTGTCTGGCAACGAGCACTGGTCAGCAACAAGAGCAACAGAAGCTGAACTATCGCTTATTGAAACAAATGGAGGCAGCAAAGTAGTTTAAAGAATAATTCATCTTGGGTGGCGGCTGAACCTATCACCGACTGCTTTTTTTGTTTTATTTGTTTATTACTGTATTGAATTTGGCACTTCCTGAAATTAGTTTCAGAATAGACCAACAAGTCTGGGACCAGCTGTGTGACTTATAAATGCTGTAAGCACTGAGAAATGCAATTGGGAGCTGTGAAGGTATAGGTTATATTTGCTCTGGAAAAAGATGTTCATTTTTAGCTTGTCAGTTGCTATGCTTCTCCGTGTTTACAGAAGCAAAGGTCTGCCCAGAGACCACCACTTCCCCCCAAATAATGTGTGAAAGAAATTCAGCAATTTCTCCTCAAATGGAAAAGTGCCCACAAGCTACAAACTGAGGTAGCTCAAATAAAGAGCTTCACTTCTGTTTGTAGTGCAGAGGTTCTTCTCAACCATTTCCCCGCTTCCCCTAATGATCTCTAGTAAATGTCCTCCTTTGGGTGCTCCCTTTAAATGCTCTGTACAGTGTTTTTATTCTACTTTGTGTTTGCTTCTACAGTGGTACCTTGGGTTAAATACGGTAGTTAATTCATTCCGGAGGTTCGTTCTTAACCTGAAACTGTTCTTAACCTGAAGCACCACTTTAGCTAATGGGGCCTCCTGCTGCCGCCGTGCTACCGGAGCACGATTTCTGTTCTCATCCTGAAGCAAAGTTCTTAACCCGAGGTAATATTTCTGGGTTAGTGGAGTCTGTAACCTGAAGCAAAGTTCTTAACCTGAAGCACTATTTCTGGGTTAGCGGAGTCTGTAACCTGAAGCGTATGTAACCCGAGGTACCACTGTAATTCTATAAACTGCGCTTATATGGTGGTGTTTCAATTTTTCTGTTTCCTTGTTTTAAACTGCATGATCTGTGTCCTTCCAGTTATTTTTGGACTCTGTCAGCCCCAGCAGAGATGGTGGGAATTATAGTCAACATTTGGAGGGCCACAGGCTAGCTACGTACCTCAGGAAGAACTTTCTGACAGGAACAGCTGTTCAACAGTGGCATAGACTCCCTTGGGAGCTGGTGGGCTCTCCTCCACTGGAGGTTTTTAAGCAGAGGTTGAAAAGCCATCTGCCATGGATGCTTTAGTTGAGATTCCTGCATTGCAGGGGGTTGATGACCCTCGGGGGTTCCTTCCAATTCTATGGTTCTATGATATTCAAGTAGAGACTATCCTTTCTCTGACTAGTGTAAATAGTATAGTGTGAATAATACTGACAAGCAAACCACAGGATGTTCTGAAGGCCTGGATGGAAGACTGCTTGGAAAGAACATGTGTATATTATACCGACTTCAGTTCCATCCAGGGATAAGGGCAAGAGATAATTAAAATAAATGGTTCATCAGAACTTGATGGTGGTTGAGGAAATGCTCATAGAACTTCATTTTTGCATGAGAACACATTGCAGAAATTGAACATGAAAAATGGGAGGGGAGAGAGAAAGATGGGCATTAACTGAATAATAAAAAGGCATTGGATTTATTCTTGCATGCAGATTACTGCCTTCTAAACTGCAGGTGGAAATTAATCATGCTGGGTAAATGCAGCTTGATTAATATATTGCTGGCTTATTGGAAAACCATTTCAGTTTTTAATTACATGCACATCTGCTTCCAAAGGACCAGTTTTTAAAGAAGCAATACGTGGCAAAGGTATATAGCTTGTGTGTTATATTTCTTTAAGAGGAAATGGCCAAATGAGCTCCAATAGGGTGGCCAACTCATTAGGGGGGGGAACCTGACCTGCTCTTGTGTCTTTCATGGTGGTTTGATCTGCAGTGATTAACAGCAGTGAGAAAGAAAAACCTAGGTCAGTTAATTCCTGATGAATGAAAATCACCTTCTGCCTGGCACCCTTCTGCCCTCCTCCAGCTTGTTCTGTTCTAACTAGAAAGGTGATCAAAATGCTTTGAACGGTTTGGAGAAAGCTAATTGACTATGAGGTAAATAGGGATACTACCAATATATAATAAATTTGGGTAATCACTAACTGCAGCTTTCTTTCCTTGTATGCCTAAGCTTTTGCCTTGAATACTTTACTGACCACCCTGAAGGTGTGAGGGGACAGCAAGACTAAGTGATATTTGACTCATGCACACCATGAAATTTTTATTCACCCAACCTAGAATAATAATACAGCTCTTCTTCACATAATCACACAAATGCTTTCTTTAGTCTTAAAAAAAAACACAACCCTTCTTTATCACTAAGCTAGATGACCACACTGGGGGCTCCAGTCTATGTCTCTTATTTTAATTCTTTATTTTTTTTGCAATTTTTGAACTAAAAGTGTGCATGGTGAATTTGTCCTCTCAATCTTGTCCTCATTTATTAATTTACTACACAGCTGTAGGTTCTGAGAAGCTTGGTGTGGATTATGTATAAAAAAGTCATAAAAATGGCATGAATGCACAAGTAGTTCAAACAAATTTCAAGCGTGCGTGGTATTTTTCATTAAGAGATCAATATATTTGTTACTAGGGACGCAGGTGGTGCTGTGGGTTAAAGCCTCAGCGCCTAGGACTTGCCGATCGAAAGGTCGGCGGTTCGAATCCCTGCGGCGGGGTGCGCTCCCGCTGCTCAGTCCCAGCGCCTGCCAACCTAGCAGTTCGAAAGCACCTCCGGGTGCAAGTAGATAAATAGGGACCGCTTTCTAGTGGGAAGGTAAACAGCGTTTCCGTGTGCGGCTCTGGCTTGCCAGAGCAGCGATGTCACGCTGGCCACGTGACCCGGAAGTGTCTCTGGACAGCACTGGCCCCTGGCCTCTTGAGTGAGATGGGCGCACAACCCCAGAGTCTGTCAAGACTGGCCCGTACGGGCAGGGGTACCTTTACCTTTACCTTATATTTGTTACTACATACAGACTGAAAGCTACTAACTGAAAGATCCACTTTTTCACACACATTATTCTGAACACCTGGAAATGCTAGGACTCAGGACTCTTAAATCCCATCATCTGACTTTCACATCTTTCTTCCTAACCTATACAGGTTCTCAAACAAGGACACAGACATTGTGTGTGTAGGTTAGATACCTGCAGGAGGGGGCAGCATCTGACTGGTATTCCAGCTGCTGGACAGGTGAACAAATGAAAGGATGGGCACAGGAGTCAACTACTTCCATTAGCCTTTCTCAGTGGTATTAGGCTCAACAGCCAGGAGACTCAAGGTCAAGAAATCTGGATCCTGCCTGTAGTTATTCATTAGCAAGGAAAAAGCTCTTGGCGCTTCTGAAATGTTACCATGCACCTGTGTTTTATTTCATTTCATTCTTGTTTCCCAGTCCTTGTGACTCTTATTTAAAAAAAAGAAAAATGCCACACCTCTGTTTATTTGTTTACCTGCCCTATGCTCTCATTCTTACACATTCATATTGCTACATTAATGGTAAATGTTATGAAAAGAACAGGTCAGGAGGGGAGAGATTTAAAAAAATGGAACATGAACAATTTTTTAAGGGATAAAACATTTCTAGTGCTTGAGACGATTTCGGAAAGGGATGCTTTTAGCTGGAGTGACACAACAATCTGGTAAACATCATTTAGAGAATGTGTTTCAATTTGCAATCTGCCTGCACTTTGTCTCCGTGTAATCGCCAGCAACATGACAGTGTGTCTTGGGTTAAGCTCCATTACGATTTCAAATAAGACAAAAGGAAGTGGGCAAACAGCATACACAGTCCCTTCTGAAATTGAGAAAGACCTGCCCTACGCTCTCAAGGAAGCTACTCTTTTTAAAGTGGTCTGAGAATTTGTTTACAGCAGGAAACCCCTCTCCAAAGGGGCTGGTTTGCTAAAAAGGCGATTGTGTGTGTGGATCGTAGGCAAAGCAGGGCTGAAGACCACAGAAAGCTGCCTTATAGCAAGCAGCACAAGCTCAGTATTGTCTGCACTGACTGGTAGCAACTCTCCAGAGTTCAAAATGGGCTTTTCCCACTCCTACCTGGAGATGCCAGGGATTGCACCTGGAACCTTTTGCATGCAAAGCCAGTGTTATGTTACTGAGTTATGGCTCTTACACCACCTGTACTGGTCTCATAAACTAACAGACTGTTCAGGCCCACTGTCACTAGATGTGATGAGGCTGCAATGCAAAAAAAGTAGCTTTTGAGACTTGGAATAGAGAAAGAGGCATATGTGATCAAAGCAGGAATTAGGGCAATTTCATTATGTAGCAGTTTGGCTACCAGATAAATCAGCACACTGGCATAGTTCTGTAACTGAATAGTAATTGGTGGCTGGTGGCAGGAATGGGCTGGATGTAGATCAATAAACTGAAACTGAATCCTAACAAGAGGGAGGTGCTGTGGAACAGTAGTTCCCAGGTTTGGGAATTAGGGGAGCAACCTATTATGAAGGAGCAGGTGCATAGTCTGGGATACTCTTCCATTCTATGGAGGCCCAGGGGGTGTACTGACATGGAGCACCTATTTCCTGCTCCAGCTGGTTCTCCAACTACAGCTGCTCCTGTGCAGGCCATGGACACTACATAGGGCTGCCCTTGAAGACAAATTGGAGATTGCAGCTGGTGTAAAATGCTGTTTAAATGGTGTTGGTTAATATGGCTATGCAAGACCATATCACACCACTCCTGAAAGATTTGCACTTGTCGCCTGTTTATTGCTGAGCCCAATTCAAGGCTGCCTAAAGAAGTGCCTCCCACTGTCCTGTCATTCCCATGACCTGAAATCTATCAGGGAGGCCCTTTTGGTTATGTCATCACCAAGCAAGGTCTGGACTTTCAGCACTCATAACAAGACCTTCTCAGTGGTGGCGTCTTGGGTGTGGAACAGTCTTTCCCTGAGCTTAAGAAACACCAAGATTGGCTAGTTTACAGCCCCAGGTGAAAAGACTCATTTTTCATCAGGCATTTTGTGTAAACAGTTTTGGCTTCTGTATCAGGGTGTGTTGATTAACTTTTGTATGTTGTGACCCACTCAGAGATTGATTTATAGTAAAGGGTGGGAGATAAAATTTTAAAATAAACACCTATTTGAAAATTGCACTACAGTGATACCTCGGGTTAAGTACTTAATTCGTTCCGGAGGTCTGTACTTAACCTGAAACTGTTCTTTACCTGAAGCACCACTTTAGCGAATGGGGCCTCCTGCTGCTGCTGCGCCACTGGAGCGCAATTTCTGTTCTCATCCTGAAGCAAAGTTCTTAACCTGAAGCACTATTTCTGGGTTAGTGGAGTCTGTAACCTGAAGCGTATGTAACCTGAAGCATATGTGTCAGGGAACTGACATCAGAGTGAGAGGCGGAGGCAGGGCTCCAGAGCGATGCCGGAGAGGGGACCAGCAGGGGGGAAGGAATTCAGCGCGACACCAGTAGAGAAGGGAGGGAGATGGAGGAATTGGAGACTGGTCTCCAAGACCCTGCATCAGAGACTAGTGGAGAGAGCGCTGGCACACCCCTGCCTTCCCCTTACTTGCGCAGATGAGTTCCGCGCAGGGAAAATAGGAGGAGACTTGGGGTCAAACAGCTCTTATGCTGGAAAAGGTTCAAGAAACGCCCACTGACAGATTCTGCAAGCGACTGACCGGCCACGGAGTGTGGGCTGTCAGCCAAGGCATGGTGAACCAGGCAATCAGACACAACTAGCAGGCAACTTACGCACAAGTAACCCCTTACAACCATTACAATATGTAACCCAAGGTACCACCGTCCTGCCATGTTTTCAAGCTTATCTCAACAACAAGAAAGCTAGAAATAAATTAAATGAAGCTCAAATTCTAACAAGAGTTTAGACGAGCGGCACAAAAATGTTTCAAGGCGATCAGAAGAACAGCAGTCAGTCAATGGCCAAACACTATGTTGCGAATCCATACTCTTACTTTGTTCCTTAGCGAGATTCTGCCTTTCCTACTCTAACTTGCTGTTAAGAATGATGCCTTCCTTCCATTACCTGTCTGTAAGTATTTGGTAAAAAAGGCAGCAGCCATCTGCTCCTGATCAGGTAAATTGTCTGGAGCAGTAATTAAACAATTGCTTTCTCATTTGTCTTACATTTTGTTGGCAAACTATAATGCAAACAAAATACCCAGGGTTGCATCCATTCTAAGTTAGCTGTTTCTGGAAGGGCAGGGATGAGTTTGACAACACCAGGAGGGCACCTGGTTGCAGAGGCTGTGCTAGGTGGATCCTCTACTGAGTCTGCTTGCAGAGCACAATGTATAAATGTTTTGCTAGGAAGCCCTTTACCAGAGATTTATAAAAATGACAGTGCCCCCTCCCCAAACTCAGTATGCCTTACAAAACCTTTTGCATGGACTCTTTCAGCAACATGTATTGTCTCTGGCTTACAATCCCAAATGATGTCATGGTGTACTAGTCCAGAAAAAAAGAGTGATTTATGTCAGTAGCCCAGATTTACTGGCTCAAAGGGGCACCATCTTCTACCCTTTGTACTGACAGTTCCAGTGCTGACTGGCAGAAGAAGGTCATTCTACCAAAAGGGTTTTGTTTGTGATTGTTTTAGCTCAGGAACTTTAAATGTCAAAGGTTCGGCCTTCCCATATGAGAAGAAAAGACACTCGGCACTGAGCATTATAAAACCCTTCTCTCACAATTCGCAAACTTGGGGATAATAGGATGAAATTGATTGGCAGGAGATTCAGGATAAATAAAACAAGTATACACCCACCCACCGGGTGACATATAATTAAAGTGTGGAATTTGCTACTAAGCTAGTGGGGAAGCCACTGGTTCAGATGTCTTTATAAGGGGATTTGATGAGACAAATTCTTGGGAGGCAAATGTGACCTGCAACAAAACGTTGCAGCATGGAGGCTCCTGCTCACAGTCCTAGCCAAATGCACCCTGCTGTAAGATATGCTATTCCATATTCCATTCCCCCTCCCTGGTTTTCCACACACCCACACCTGCCCTGTAACAGACACTTGTCATTCCACAGCCACTGAGCATGCTCTGTCCTCCCTCAGTGTTTGGTTTTGATACCTTGGGTGGAATTTGCTGTGGTGACTTCTCCATCAGTGACTTCTCCATCAGTGAAAGCATTTCTGCTTCCCAGGGGAAACAACTTCCCTTCTCCCATGCCCTGCTCTATAGGTCCTCCCAACCCTCCAGGGCAAATTTGGAGAGTGGGGGGAAAGTCCCATTGTGCTAGTCCCATTGTGCTAGTGAAACTCATTGCACCAGCTTCTGCTAGGACAAGGACTTAGATGAATTTGGCCCCTTATGTTTATGTATTTTTTTTCTAGTTTTTAATATTTTTACAAGACTTGGAATTTCCTTGGGCCTCCTAATTCCCCTTATGTGTTGCCGTCATTAATTTGGCTGTGCAAGGATTGATCCTCATCTCTGAACTTCACAAACAGGCAGACGAATGCCTATGCAGAATCTCCCAGGATCAGAGGCAGAAGCATAAATATTTTTGCTTCCATTGCTGTTGTCATTTTAAAGAAATTTATTTACAATTATCTTTTCATATATTTGGGGCTTTAAAAAAAAATATTAAAAGAGCTTAAACTGCAGCAAAAAGGAACGATGTTATGTTCTGACATGAAGTGCTCAGGACATGATGAATGGTAGAGACACATAGTCTAATCAATCCCTGTTATACACAGAAGGGCAGAGCTAATAAAAGAAAAATATAACATCGTCAAAAAAGAACTCTGGCATTTTGCTTTTCTATTTCAAAACAAAATAGTTCTACACGAGGAGATACACACACACACACACAGTGGTACCTAGGTTTACAGATGCTTCAGATTACAGACTCCGCTAACCCAGAAATAGTACCTCGGGTTAAGAACTTTGCTTCAGGATGAGAACAGAAATCACACGGCGGCAGTGGGAGACCCCATTAGCTAAAGTGGTACCTCAGGTTAAGAACAGTTTCAGGTTAAGAACGGACCTCCAGAACGAATTAAGTTCTTAACCCGAGGTACCACTGTGTGTGTGTGTGTGTGTGTGTGTGTGTGTGTAAGGAATGGGAATTTAGGCAGTATATTTAGGCAATATATGCTATTACAGTCACTCCAAATCCCATACCTATTTACCACTGAGTGATCTGCCACCAGAACATTCCTAAATCGTTCTGTTATAATAAGATAGGGCATGTTTAGCTAAACTGAAGAGTAGCCTGAATTTAGGCATATTTAAATGAGAGTAAACTTACATCAAATTTCTGGTAACCTCTAGATTCTGGTAACCTCAGTACGTTTCTGAGCACAATTCAAAGTGTTGGTGCTGACCTTTAAAGCCCTAAACGGCCTTGGTCCAGTATATCTGAAGGAGCGTCTCCTCCCCCATCGTTCTGCCTGGACACTGAGGTCCAGCTCCGAGGGCCTTCTGGCGGTTCCCTCACTGCGAGAGGCCAAGTTACAGGGAACCAGGCAGAGGGCCTTCTCGGTAGTGGCGCCCGCCCTGTGGAACACCCTCCCACCAGATGTCAAAGTGATAAACATCTACCTGACATTCAGAAGACATCTGAAGGCAGCCCTGTTCAGGGAAGTTTTTAATATGTGACATTTTAGTGTATCTTTCATCTTTGTTGGAAGCCGCCCAGAGTGGCTGGGGAGACCCAGCCAGATGGGCGGGGTACAAATAATAAATTATTATTATTATTATTATTATTATTATTATTATTATTATTATTATTATTAGATTAGGTTACTGCAATGTGTTATACGCAGGGCTGCCCCTGAAGACAGTTCGGAAACTTCAGCTGGTGCAAAATTCAGTGGCCAGGTTGCTCACTGGGGCAAGATGGCTTGAGTATGTAATTCCAATCCTGGCCTGACTGCACTGGCCAGCAATTAGTTTCCAAAAACAAACCCCTGTGTTGCAATATTTTGCAATATATTTTCTACTAACTATTAGCCTATGTGTTGTGTTTGTATTGTTGTGACCAATTAGTTTCCAGCAGGATGGATTTGATTTAAATCAAATCGATTTAAATCACGATTTAAATCACTAGTCAGCAAGACTTGATTTAAATCGTATTTTTTTACAGAAAGACTAATTCTTGCTTGTATAATCTTAATATTTACAACCAGATGAAGGTTTCATTTTTGGAATAATAATTTTTCAGAGTAGTTTTTACAGTTATATCAAAAATTACTCCCCTCTCTTGCGGGGACCCAATTAGTGCCAGTGCCTTCCATTAAGAGTTTGGGTGTAATCCTTGACACCGCCCTTTCTGTGGAGGCGCAGGTTACAGCAACAGCTAAGGAGACATTTTTCCATCTTTGCCGCATTAAGCAGTTGGTCCCTTACCTTTCCCGTCCCAATCTGGCCACAGTGATCCATGTGATGGTCACCTCCAGGCTTGACTGCTGTAATTTGCTCTACGCAGGGCTGCCCTTGAAACTGTCCCACAAACTCCAGCGGCTGCAGAATGCTGCAGCGAGGGTCCTCACGGGGTCCCTGCCATGGGAGCATATTCACCCAGTGCTTTACAAGTTGCACTGGCTCCCGGTGGAGTACAGGGTCAGGTTTAAGATGCTGGTCTTGACCTTTAAAGCCCTTTGTGGCTTAGGGCCTTCGTATCTACAGGACCGCCTCTCCTGGTATGCCCTGCAGAGGACCTTAACGTCCATGAATAACCATAGTTATTCATAGGTCCTGGGCCCTAAGGAAGTCAGACTATTCTCCACCAGGGCCAGGGCCTTCTTAGTGATGGCTCCGACCTGGTGGAATGCTCTGCCCCATGAGACTAGGGCCCTTCAGGATTTAACTCCTTCTGTTAGGCCTGTAAAACAGAGCTATTCTGCCTGGCCTTTAATCTGAATTTATTTCCCTTCTCTTCCCTCCCCCTCCCCTTATATGAAGATTATCCACTCTGAGAACCCACAGCTAATTCTCCCCTGGCCTCCTCGCTGGCCCAAGTAGAACCAATTCAGCCAGCTAGCCCTGGGGATTATCTAATTGATTTTTGAATTTTATTCTTATTCATGTTTTTATACTGTATTTTATGCTGCTTTTATAATTACCATATTTTTCGCCATATAGGACGCACTTTTTCCCCTCCAAAAATGAAGGGGAAATGTGTGTGCGTCCTATGGGGCGAATGCAGGCTTTCGCTGAAGCCTGGAGAGTGAGAGGGGTCAGTGCGCACCGACCCCTCTCGCTCTCCAGGCTTCAAGAAGCTGCCCGCAAGCCTTGGGAGCCCGCGGGAGTTCCCGCCGGGCTCCCACGGCTTGCAGAGAGCTGCCTCTACACCTGAAGCCCGGGCGCGCTGAGCAGTCACGCCCGGGCTTCGGGTAGCTCTGCGCAAGCCGTGGGAGGGCTCCCACAGCTTGCGGAGAACAGCCTGTTCTGGCGGCTGGGGAAGCTCAGGCTCCCCCCGCCCTAGTCCTGTGCCTGGGGAGGAAATAATTTTTTTCTTTATTTCCCCCCAAAAAAACTAGGTGTGTCCTATGGGCCAGTGCGTCCTATGGGGCGAAAAATACGGTAAGTGTTTTAAAGTGTTTTAAATTTGTTGTTAGCCAATCTGAGCCCGGATTTTGAACCAGGAAGGGTGGGGTATAAATAAAAAATTATTATTATTTATTATTATTATTAGAAATACATTGACAGATAATTATAAAATTATTGAGAGGTTTAATAAGTTAAATGTTTATATTTGGACAATTTTTCTGCTGTACTTTACTCGAAGGGGGGAGATTATCATTTCCTTAATAACAATTTAAACAATTTAACTAAAACAATATTATAGCATATGTATCCATGTTTGCTAACTGATGTGGTTAAATGATTTTAAAAAACACACCTTAGACTGAGTTTTAGCATACATGAAAAACTTAAAACAAATCCTTATTTCCTGATGAATAGCCTTTGGACTATAATGTAACTTAAGCAGAAAACTATCTTTAGAAAGATTTTTCCTCCTAAAGCATTTATTTTAAAAATCCAATTTAAATTTTAAAAAATCTGTTTAAAATAAAAAAATCTGGTTTCTATTATTATTATTATTATTATTAAACATTGATTTTTATCCACCCTGGTTTCTGGGGCCAATACAAAGTGCTGTTTTTTACTTATAAAGCCTTAAATGGCTCAGGACCACAATACCTCAAGGACTGCCTCTCCCCATATGAACTGACCCAGACCCTGTAGCCACCCTTTGAAGCCCTTCTTTGTGTGCCTCCTCCATGAGAGGTCTGGAGGGTGGCAACACGAGAACGGGCCTTTTCTGCAGTGGCTCCCCATTTGTGGAATGCTCTCCGCAGGGTGGTTCCCCTGCCACCTCTGTTACATATCTTTAGGTATAGAGAGAAAACATTCCTCTTCTCCCAGGCCTTTGCTAATTTAACTGCCTATAGTTTTTTAAACCGGGGGGGGGGGGAGAGTATTGTTTTCGTTTGCTACTATGTTATGCACTTTTGTGTTTTAATGTTGTTTCTTCTTGTGACTGTGTTGGATTTTCTTGACAATTTGTCTTGGGATGCTACTTCACATACATTATCTCTGTAATCCTTGCAACAACAAGGCAAAGTTAGCGTTATTGTTCTCTTGCTGTTGGGGGTGAGGCTAAAGCTGAGAGATAGAGGCTTGCCCATGCCCATCTAGTGACTTTAATTGGCGGAGATGAGATGTGGCCTAGGGATTTTCTACCTCTTAATTCTAGTGTGTTCCCACTACATCACACTATACCAGCTTCCTAACTGACTGATAGAAATAGAAATAAAATCCTGCCACATGGCTCCACAGAGCCCCCAAATGGAAAGTAATATTTGTATGTGATCATGAAAGGTGGGTAAACACATTATTCAAAATAATACCTGATAGCTCTCCAAAGACCATAGCACAGGGGTAATTAGGAAAATCATCTGCTTCATATCCATTTGCTGAAAAGATTTTTGGGGATAATATTTTACCATAATTCCCTAACATGAACCCCCATCTCCCAGGATACATTTGGATGACAGGTAGCCTACAAAAACCTGCAGCTACTAATCAATCAAACAGACAAACAAACAAACAAACAAACAAACAAACATCTTCCCCAAAAGTTATTTGGACAGAATAGTTAAGGGAATCATTTGTTCCAGCTTCTTCTCTTTTTTTAAGTGGTGGGGTTGGAGGAATCCATTAATTCCCATGATGCTACTTGTAAAGAAACAAGTCCTACAAGAGTGGCGATAAAAAGGTCATTTCCACAAAGTGCTTTTTTTGCAATGACCATTTCACATTTTGTTCTAGAAGGGAAGAAACAAATGGAGGGAGTGCCAGAATTTCCAAGGGGGACTGAGGGTTAAGATCCTTTGCCCTTGCAAAAAGTGGACTCAGGCTGTATGCCAGCAAAGTAAAGACCCCCAAAAATGTTTTGCAATTTTGACTCCTACATTAACTTAATTTTTAAATTAACGTTAGCTGGATTTACATTCTTCTTGTGATTTTGCACAACTCAGTTCATGTGTGCTGCACTTTCATATTCACTCACTTATTGTGCTTCTGGTCCTTCAACTGATAAGCTTATTAGTTTATTCATTAACCGTACAAGTTATAATTATTTGATTAAATTTGCATTCATGAATAAAATAATAAAAGCATTATTCCTTTGCTTTTAGATGATGCATTCATGTTTCACAGCAGGCACCGTCTTAGATGAGACATTCCCGCCTGCAGGACAGGAAGAGAAACACACCTTCTTAAAGCCACAGCAACATCTGCCACCACTTTGGCTGCCCCACCCCAACAAAAATCCCGACTACTACGCCCATGTCTGCCACCCACAGTTTTTGTAAGCACTTGCATTAAAAATAATTAACAGCGTTTCTTCAAAATTTGCTACCTGATCATTCAAAGGCATATTTCGACTCCATTTAAATATTTTAAATTAACCAATTACACTGAGGCCCTAAACATGACAATCCAGCCCTATAGAACTTAGAGCACTAATGCCCCATTCTCAGAAAATATTGTCTCTATCGGGTCTAGGAACTTCCTTTAACATAGTAAAAGTGATTATCAGTTTTTAATCATAGTGTTATCCATTTCCTCTGCAAAGTCTTTGCTCCTGGCTGTGCCTTAGGATATTGTGTTTGAAGACTGAATGTGCTAGGGAACATGTTATATTTTGTATAGAGTTTGTGTGCTTATCTTCCCAGAGAAAGCTATTTATCTTGCCACAGAGGTGCCTGTTGCAATTGTTCTTTGGAGTATAGTTTGCACCAGTGTCACACAGGCACCTGCTGGATATTATCTGTGATGTCAAGAATGACGCAACACAACTGCTGTCTCCCATAGCTGCAAGGTTGCCAACGTGAACTTTTTCACCCATCTTTAAAAGGGGGAAAAATAAAAGTGTATGGAAGGCAATGCATTTTCGTGCAGCAGGGCTGCATCTATTCACCAGTAGTTTTGAAAGATAAGATCAAAGGCAGAAAGGCTGTGCCCATCAGAGCCATCCAGCCATTCTACGCAACTTTACTCCGGGAGGGGAGAAAATATCTTTATTTGCAGATTTCTCCCTGACCCTGTTTGCCAGTAGCTATTTGCCCTTTCCCTTTTATCAGATTTGTAGGAAGCCTACCACGTGGCGACATCTACCGCGGTAACTGCTCTGGGTGGGAATCCCGCAAAAACAGACATTTTCGGGACCTTCCGATTGTCTGGCAACGCCTCAGGTTCCCTGTGGCGATTTCGTGCCCCGAGAAACCTTCTAAGGAGCTGCACGTGCGAGCGCCCAAGCCAGGTCTCTCTGGGCGGTCGGTGGCAGATTTTGGCGCGACGTCGCCCGGGACTCCTGCCAGGCGCTGTGAGGCGCAGGAACCACGGGTCTCCCGCTGCCCACACGTGCCCGGATTGCGCCGCGCAGGGCGCTGCTGATTGGCCGTCGGCTCCTCGCGCGCGGCCCAGCCCGGCCTCCCCGTCAGAGCGCCCTCCCTCCGTCCAGTCAGCTCGCTTTCCTCGCCTCGAAGTGACCCACTTGTAGCTCGCGCCGGGGCAGCAGAGCTGGGCTCGAGCGGGAGAAAAAAGTGAGCGGGACTTGCGAGGCTCCGGCGCGTGCGTTGCGCGCGGACGCGTTTTCTCTTCTAGGCGCGCGGAAGGAAGCCTCGAGGGCTTCTTCCTTCTTCCCGCCCGGCTGCTGGCGAGGGTCGAGCGGGAAAGAAAACTTCGGGAAAGGGGCCGCGCCGCGTCGCTGAGGCTAGAAGCAGAGCGCGCCGGCTGCTGAGAAGTCCCTCGCGAGCAGGGAGCGGGCGGCGCCGAGCCTAGGCGTCTCTCTTGCTGCCTTTTGCTCGCCGGGATCGCTCCTCCGGCTCGGCGATGGAGTGGGGCAGCCTGGGCGCTGGCTCCCGCCCAGGCAGCTCCGGGGCGAGGTGACTCTCTTTCGCCAGCCGAGCCCTACCGTTTAGGGACCATGAGCCCGTGAAGCTCTTCGGCCTTGTAGCTCGTCAGGCGCAGAAGCGACCGTCGGCGGGACGCGGGTGCTAAGGGAAAGGGCGGCGCGGCAGCCATGGGGACCAACAGCACCCCTGCCTTCAATGCCACCGACGCCTGCCCCACTCCCGAAGAGGAGCCGGACTACAACTTCGCCGCGCTGGTCTTCGGCGTCTTCCTCATCCTCTTCATCATCAGCGGGAATTTGCTGGTGTGCCTCAGCGTGTGCACCGAGAAAGCGCTGAAGACCACCACCAACTACTTCATCGTCAGCTTGGCCGTGGCAGACCTGCTCCTGGCCATCCTCGTCTTACCTCTCTACGTCTTCTCGGAGGTAAAGCCTTTTCCTCTCGCCTCGCTTTCCTCTTTCCCCCTCGCGAAGGTAATTTTCCAGGCAACCTTTATTTGAAGGGGTGGGAGTAGGCACCACCTATGTTAATAAATATCCCTTATTTTGAAGCATGACTATATATACTTCAGAAGGTAAGGTGCAACGAGTGGCCAGGACTTTAAAGAGAGTTGTGCAGCAGGAGGGGATTTCAAGGTAGGTGCAGTTTGCCGAGTCCTAGTGTTGCCCAAGGAGGAGAAAACCAGGACCTGCCGGAATTTCTCTTTCCCACAACTCTCCAAAGGTCCCCAAATCCTTGTCGACTATTGCAGATTTGTATGCCACAGGGCAGCCTTTGCAGGAAAGCTTGTCGTGCCTTGTGGGCATGTTTGGGATCCTGTAATGGAAAGCCTGTGAAATGTTGCTTCAGTGCTTACACCTTGCACATAGTTGTCAGGGACTTGCTGTGGGACTTCATGGAGTTTGGGGGTGTTGTGCTGTCTAGGTGAGCCTGCGGGGCTAACTGGGAGCGGAGAGCACACATCTACATTGCAATCTTTGTAGCTGCTGTGCGGACAGTGTCTCTTGCATGAGCCTGCAAGAGGCAGTGAGGCAGGCAGAGCATCAGCACAGACTGAGCCTGTACCTTCTGTACTTTCTGTCTAGTGGTTGAGAAAGACCCGTGCAAATGTGTTCAGACCAGAACAGATGCTGCAGTTCTGTGGTGTCCTCATTTCTTTGACATTTTCTGCTAACAGTATGATTGTTGGCACTTCAATATGTAATGCTAGGTGGATAAAGGCATATTACACAGCCACAGGTCTGGGCGTTGGTTGAATATTGTCAGGACTATGGTGATACAGGAGCAATGGCCGATTGATGATGATGGGTTGTTTTACTATGTCATTTGTGGGTATATACTGTGTTTTTCTGTATATAAGACTAGGTTTCCCCCCTAAAAAATAATGTCCAAAATTTGGGGGCATCTTATACACGGGGGCCATCACCCCCCATTTTCTTAAATCAGAGTCCCGAAAAATAGGGGGCGTCTTATACATGGGGGCGTCTTATAGACAGGAAAATACGGTAGTTCTTTCTGATAGTAGTGTTTGGGTTTTTTAACATATGAGGAGTGGAGGTATGTAAGTAGGGGATATGTCCAAACTATTCAGTATGTCTGTTATAGAAAGTGGTATTTGTGTTTAGATCTCTTTGGTCCAAGTCCGACATTTCCTCAATACTGACTAATCTTAAATAGCTAATTTGCCTAATTTTACCATAGAATCTGATGCTAAAGTTGCAAATGTCTTCATAACCTGGGGAAATTAGCTAGGAAATGAAACGAAATGTGTTTCCTATCCAAGTTTCAGCACCATGGGGCATTATGGATTTATGTAGCATAAACACTGTTACATAGAGTCATAGCTTGAAACTAAACATATGGTTACTCCTGAAGAAGTTCAACCAAGGTTCTAGGACATCTGCTAAGGAATGCAGCCTAAACTTTTGTGGTTTTGGGTAGTTTGGAAGCAGTGTGTGGACAGTGGCCGCAGCTAGGGCCGGATCTTAGAGCTGAAGCTCAGGGCTCCTCAGCCAAGGCTGCTCACCGTGGAGTGACAGGTGGGGGTGGCAATGGCACTAGGATTTCTGTGGGTGTGCTAGAGCCAAGCGGGGGTGATGGTCATTGTTGCAACATCTTTCCTATTTCCTTCATTTTTATTAAACAAATTATGTAGTTGGGACCAGACAGGCAGACACATACTTGGTCATTTTATTATTTCTACTTCAATAAATATATTATCTCTTTCTACCAAAATGTGGTGCTTATTTTCATGCAAACATCTTTACCATCAGGGCAGCATAAATGAGCTCTATTTTGTTCCTGCAGTCACAGCGGGGTTATGATTTAAATGAGTTCAAAATGTGAAACTAATCAGGGTTTGCAAACTGTTTTTTGTTTGCTTTTTGTCCTAACGTGTCAGGAATGTACAATCAGTTGTACAGCATGGAATGGCAGAGGAAGTAATATACACAGCCACCTTTCTTTGGGGGGGGGGGGGGAGGGTGCCTGTAAGACCATTAAGTCAAGAATCTAAACTTATCTAGCTTTGCCACTCTGTGCTGATCTCATGCAAAATATTTGGAAAATCAGAAGTTGAGATAAATGAGAGCACTGTTAGTGCTAGTTAAGTGAGCCAACTGGTACATGGGAGATTTACAGTGTCCAGGTGGATCTCAGATAAGCCCAAATGGCAGATTTTTGGCAGATGAAGCAGAAATTCAAGTGCTTCTTGCAGATTTGGAAAGCATATTGTTCCAGAGCTGAACATTTGTTTAGCTTTGGTTTCTTTGTCATTGAAAATTTGTGTGGCATCTGAGGAAGACTAGAAGATAAAATCCATGGGCAGCTTGAATTAGGATGATTTGCCTTGCTGTTCACTTACTTGTAGGGGCTAGGGGTTATTTTGTGGGGCATTGATATGTGTGCATGCATGCCTGTCACAGGTCTCTGTTTTACAGCATAACCAAGAATTAATGTTCAAAGTAGGTGTGCCATTCCCTCTTAGATCTGATTCAAAGTCATTTGGAGTTAATGGAAGTCTTGTGAGGCAGAGGTGTGAGAGGAGCTAAATGTGGAGTAGATTGAATGTCAGAAATATGTATTAGAATATGAATTAGAAACAGTGATGCGACACATACCACACCCTATTATTATCCATTATCTTAGCAGGCTGTTATTAGATGAAAAAAGCACTTATGTTTCCAAGGGTACCTCTAATTTAAAGAAGAAAAGAAGCCTTTTGAGCTAAAACATTCTTCCCATTTACATGCAAGTGAATGCAGCTTTTGGGTAATGCTTGCTTGGCTCCTGATCTCATAGTCCATTGAAATAAACTGGAAAATAATATCCACCAGCTTTTGATCCTCATATATCTCCGCTTTAAAGCGCACAAATCTGTATTTAGCTCTCTATTCTGTTGCATGCGCAGTTCTTAAAGACTCGTACTGATTTTCTCTGCAAATTGTCTAATATTGTTCAGTTTCAAATAATGAAACAGTGGTTAGAGGAACACATTACTGAGTCCTTGGTTCTGTTGTATCTCTGACTCTTTGAGATACTTTATCCTTTTTCCATTTGCAAAATGTTGATGACAATACGGTTTCAGCAAAGTTTGAAGTAGTAACATCCATGAAACCTGTGATGTGCAAGGAGGGTAGGGAGTTATTTTGACTGATTATATACAGAATGCAAAACCTGTGTCAACTAGCCGTTATAGGACCCGGTGAATTGCTGAGAAAGATTTTGATGAGCGGTATCTTCTAGCATGTGAATCCTGAAACATTGATATTCAAAAGTTACCAGGAGGGCATGGCTTATGTAAAAGAGAGGATCTCAATAGAATTTCCCAAACATCCCAGGGCAAATAGATATGCAGCAGTCAGTGGTGCTCAAAATCTATGAAAACAGGTAGAGCACAGGGTTAGAAGAAAAAGTACAATAATTAGAAAAAGTACAATAATTTCAATAAATGATCATGTGTAGATGGGGAGGGGAGGGGAAGTCACTTCGGTGCTGCTAATGCAGTGCTTTGACTTCACCCCCCCCCAGAGGCACGCTCCATTGTCTCTTGACGGATGCCAACCAACCATAGCTGGCCTCCAGATGTTGTTGGATTACAAATCACTCTCCATCATCCCTGACTGCAGGTCATGTTGGCTGGGGCTGATGGGAGCTGGACCCCAACAACATCTGGAAGGCCAAAGGTTAGACACCTCCTTTGTAGGGGGAAGAGGGGATGGCAAACATTGGTTGTGCTAGCTGCCTTCCCCTTGCACAACTATTGGGTGCAACAGCTTCCTCACTTGTACAATATTTGAAGTTGGACAGTTAGATATAATGATACATATTTTGACCACTTCAGGGTGATATTAGCCTTTTTTAACCCTTCCTTTCTCAGTTGCTCCCAAAGTGTACCAGATTCTGCTTTGGGGACTGCAAAAAAGCTAGAGTAATTCCCACAATCCTCAGCAATTGGATCATGCTGCACTGATAGCATATCAGAAGAATAAGCTTTAACCCAGTAGTTTGGTTTTTAAAAAAATCTAGCAATGGTAACATAAAAATGGAAGCATCCCATATTTGGAAATAGAAGCAGTTGTTAAATGCCTATAATTTGAGCATAATGAGAGCATTTCACCAGAGGCTTATCATTCAGCGAAGGAGTGAACAAACAGGAGATGGAGATCTCTAGTTGTAAGATGCATAAATCATTAGATTGATTTGAACATCTGGGTATAATGTCCTGAATTATTTTTATGTTCCTTCTGGAGCTAGTGCTGATGTAACACTGTGCAGTCGCTTTACCACATTCAAGTCTGGGAAAGGTCTTCAGAGTAACATGCTTTTTAGCTTCCCCCCTCCCCTCCCCTGCCCACCCCAATCCCTTCACAGCTCATCACTAGCAGGAATTCTCTTTCCCTTGCCCCACTGGTCATAACTAGAGTTAATGATCTCATTGGCACCAGATTTTACCATGGCTAGCAATAACTAGGTTTCCTTGCAATCGGGATTTACTGACTAGCTTTAAATCCTGGTAAAAGGTTACTCTGGTTAGTGCTAACCACAGTTAGTTCTGGTGCTTTAAAGTCCATGGGGAGTAGAAATTTGTGCAAGACAGTCTAACCATCCCTACAACAAGGGGTAGTGATCCCATAGTCAACTCCATGGTTACTGGTGTTAGTCTACACCAGACCCCAGCTTCTGAACTCTTTAAGGGATTTTTCCTTCCTCTCACCTGTGAGATCTAAAATTATAGACCTCACACAGCAACATCACCTTTGTTTTGATGTATGTGTTTCTTTATATATCATGCCAGGAGCAGGGACTCTATAAGAATTACACAGTGCCTCTGGGGTTGCAATCAGACCAGAAGGGTTGTCAGCTCTGCCGATATCCCTGTAGTCTCTTTTATTTCCTCCTGTCAAGAGCACACAAATTCTGCTATAAACCATTTGGAGTAGTTAGAGCACTGTGGGGTGATTTTCTCTCTCCATTAAGATCCTAGTAGCCCTTTCTATCATCTCCAGTGTGAATTCTATTAGTTTTGGATGAAAGGTGATGCCAGCAGGCAGTCAATTCAATATTATAGCTTTTGCTGGGTTGTTGCTGCCTATTCAGTCAAGCCAGGGTTAACCACTTAGCTACTTATTTTAATACAGTTCATTAGGAAAGAAGAGTGAATCACCAGTGGTTGGCTAAGCGATTTCCCCTCTTGTTTTGGGTTTGATGGTTTTTGGTGCGTTTTGCTTGCTGGTAGGGGACACAATAACACTCTTTAACAAGTGAAGGTTGATTTGTCATTCAACAAGGAAAGCTTCATCAGCCTAACGGTGGGCTTTCCTGTTCCCAATTCTACAGAAAACAGTATCATGTTTAGCGTTATTTCTTTTCTTCTTTTTAATTTACCCAGCATGCACTATATTTGTTATATTGGGCTGTATATAATAAGGCAGTCACATTCTGTTGAATAGAAATCCTTACCAATTGTGAAGTGCATCTCCTTTGACTTCATAGGTGTCTTTATCTTACGGAATCCAGCAATGACACACACAGAGACCAAGAGGTCATTGATGCCAACTGAGGAAACACTGGGCCTGAACACCACCATTTCTCTCAAGTTTCTGAGTCTAGACCCCCCACAGTTCATAGCTGCCCCCATCCTAGCTTAGCTTCATCAAGGAACTGCTAAACTTGTGTCCAAGAGGCAACATCCCTGGTAGAGATGACAGAATGTTGGACTTTGGAGTAGATGCCGCACTAAGGTTTTGTGTACTCCACAGCAAGAGGTCAGAGTTGGGGAAGTATAGTCTGGCTCAACAATTGTTTTGCTTATTTGTGTTAGGTTGTCAAGTTAGATCTTTTTCATTGCGCTTTAATATTGTGTTCAGAAGCTGTTTTATGGCTATTTTATTTTATTTTATTTCTGTGCATGTTTACATAATGAGTACAATTTGCAGTGTGTGTGTGTTTGTGTTTGAATGGTCCTGACTTTTTCCATGTTGTCTTAGTGCTCAATAACCATTTCTGTTTTTGATGTTCTCTGTGGAACACATAATCTGCTCCTTGTCCTCTGTCCAGGGTCCTGAAACAGTTCTCACTTGCTTCCCTTGCTGAAGTGCACCCTCCTGGCTCACCTGTAGATTTGGGGAGAGGATTGGCGCCTCTTGGGCTTGCCAATCAGAAGGTCAGCAGTTTGAATCCGCGTGACGGGGTTGGTCTATCCCAACTTCTGCCAACCTAGCAGTTCAAAAGCATACCAGTGCAAGTAGATAAATAGGTATCACTGTGGTGGGAAGGTAAGCTGTCTGTGGACAAACGCCGGCTCCCTCGGCCTGAAGCAAGATGAGCGCCGCACCTCATAGTCACCTTTGACGGGACTTAACCATCCAGGGGTCCTTTACCTGTTTTACCTATCTGCTTTATCATGTTAGGACAATAGGATGTACACAAAATAATATCAGGTGTGTTTGCATAAGGGCAATCAAAATTTGATACAGGGTATTGTCCTTTTTAAAATTAACTTCCAGGTTTTGGGTTGTGGCCCTCCCCCAATGCTAATACTGTACAGGAAAAAAATAGTGTTGAGGAGTGCAGTTTGCAACCCTCTGTATGCAAACTTTCTCTTACAAAGGGAGCACGGATGCATCAAAGTTGATAAATGAGGAATTTATCAGTCTCTTATGTTCTGGTTCCCTTCATAGTCAGCTCTGGAGGGCCACAGGTTCCCCATGCATGCCCTCAATTATTTCCCAGTATCTCAACAGGTTTGCAGCTTATCAGATTTGCTATAGAATAATCCTCCTCTTTCCATCAGTTAACTGTGCCAGACTTGAGTGCCTTGAGGGATGTGAAGCTTTCCAAGTGCCTACAACAAGCCTTTTTTGCCACTGACATTGCTCTAAAACTGAACAAGCTTTGTGACATCATACCACTGGTAGGTGTCCTAGTATGAAGCACCGAAAGCCAAAATTATACATTATACCCAATGTGACATTTTTAAACACCTGCAAACTTCATTCCCAAAGAGAAGTACAACTGTACCCTTCTAGAATGTATGTCTAAAACACATTCCAGGTGTGAATGTAATGCATATCTGAGTACTTGCTGCTAGTAAAATGCCCTGGGGACTCATAAATTGATTATGCTCAAAAGGTTTTTAGTATCTCTCTGCCAGCTTCTGAATGGAGGGCAGAATCAGCATCTCCAAGACATCATAAGCCACACCTCTTCTACAAAAATGTATGGGACCCTCAGAGCTGAGAGCTGGTTTAAACAAAAAGGTTCAACTTGTACCTTCCAGTGAATCTATTTATCTGCTGTCCTGCTCTTCTGGACTGGCTTCAAAAGTCTGTTGAATGCTTGAAATGGCTACAGGCAATCTGTTGATCTGCCTTGAGAAGTTCTCACTAATACTCCCCACATGTGCAAATCTTCCTCCAAACCTTTATAAAGGGTCAGCTGAGGGTTCTTAACTGAGAGGTGACAGTAAGCCTTGCCAGCTGCTGACTCAATGACTTCAGTACAGCTTGTTTCAAACAAATCATAATGAATATTGGCCATGGTTTGTCAATTCAGATAACATGGCAATCTGATATGCAAAAGCTGCACCAGTGCAGAGAAGGAAGAGGGTGTGAGTCCAATGCTCACCTGGGCTTACCTAGGTAAAGGTTTCTGAGTCCCAATTGTTTATCAATGACAGTGAATGAGAAAGGTTCTTCCAGCACAAATTAGGCCATTGAATTGAAGAAACCTTGGGGAGGAAATGAGGAGTTTTGTGAGTGACAAAAACTGTGAGCTCAGTTCTGGTACTGAAAACAAATCCTTGGGCTGAACATGTGCTCTAAGGTGTCTTGTTCCTTAATTCTAAGTGTATGCCTGGCTCCACAGTTGTTGTTTTTCACTTTTAGTTAACTATGATGTACAAATGCAGCCATGTTATAGCATTCTGCAAGTCTTTATCTGCAAGAAAACTCACTTGACCAGCCCATTTCCTAACCCATAAGTGACCATGCTTTGAAGCAGATCTGCTAACTGCATTCACATCAAATTTTATTGCATAAACATCTGTTTAAAAAGTCACTGAATGAAGAGAAAAGGAAATGTTTCTAACAGATTGCTTCATTCAGCATGGTTGAAGATAGGCCTTCAAAAATGACCTTTTTCCAAGTTACTTTTGAATATCTGTCATGACTGCTATCTACTAAAAACAGATACCTGGGACAATGTGTTTCTAAACCAATAGCTGCATATTCCTCTATCTCATTGCAGGCTCTAAACAAAGCTCTCATCAACTATTCTTATTACTTTTTATAAGAGGGAACCTTTTAAGGGCACATAGTGCTCATTCATCATGTTGGACAAGATTTATCTCTGGAAAACCTAAATAAAGAATTGGCATGGTTCTCCTTTAGCCAGCCCATTCACTTTCTCACCTAGTAGCATGTATGGGTTTTTCTATGTACAGAATTTTTAAAAATGAACTTATTTCCTGGAGATTAGGTACTTTTGGTGATTTGTTCCATTACTGTTCATATAAATAACAAAGTTATATATATAAAGACAAAGTTACAGGAACCCAAGTGAAAATGAATGATATCATTAATAATAATTGTAACAATATGAACAGCTATACATGTGGACATGTGTAGATATTTGTATATGGACTACAAAATTGCAAATACAAATTTTCTACCACTTCCTTTAGTATTTCCTTCAGCAACAACAGCATACTGGTATAACTTACTCCTTGCCTGGGACTCTAAATTTCTTCACTTTTGGATTACGGTCTTTTGAGCCACAGCTTTCAGATTGAACTCAAATGATTAAAAGTTCATAGAAGATTCAAAGAAGATTAATAGGAATAACACATTCCTGAAAGAAAGAGGCATTGAAAGGGATTTATGGCCACCGTCTACAAATGATTCTCCATTCTGCTTCTGAAGAAGTATGAAATGAGTTAACCATCCTAGTGTTCTCATCGGTTTATCATCTGTATTGTTTGCAGAACGTCTTTGGTAAATAGTTGTCATGGCTTTGAGAATAGTCATGTTTTCTTACTTTTTGGTGCAACCATTTTTCTGAAGATAATGTGATGCACTTTCTGAAATTTCAAAGAGCCACATTTTTCAAAGCTTCTGCTTGCTTTCCTTGTGTCTCTCCCTCTCAGCACACATCTGAGAATCCATCAGTGCCATCTTTATTCATCTGCTTTCCTCAAACTTCCCTGAGTGGGGGGGATGCGCAGGGCAGCCTTTTCAGGTTTAAGATACTATATACACACTTGGTCTGGTGACAGAAGGGAGAAGGACTTGTGCCAGTTGAGATCAAAAAGAGGTGGTATATACTAATCAAGCACCTGAAATTAACAAGATTCAGTCACTAGACATCAAAATTTATAGGTGCATGCAGTTGTTGCAGGCTAGTGTTTTATTTGCAAGACAACAGCTATAAGTTAGTTGCTCTCTTTAGTAAAGGTAAAGGGATCCCTGACCTTTAGGTTCAGTTGTGACCGACTCTGGGGTTGCGCCGCTCATCTTGCTTTATTGGCTGAGGGAGCCGGCGTACAGCTTCTGGGTTATGTGGCCAGCATGACTAAACCGCTTCTGACGAACCAGAGCAGCGCACGGAAACACTGTTTACCTTCCCGCCGGAGCGGTACCTGTTTATCTACTTGCACTATGTGTTTTCGAACTGCTAGGTTGGCAGGAGCAGGGACCGAGCAACGGGAGCTCACCCTGTCGCGGGGATTCGAACTGCCTACCTTCTGATCGGCAAGTCCTAGGCTCTGTAGTTTAACCCACAGCACCACCCATGTCCCTCTGCTCTCTTTAGTGGCATGGCCTAATTTTTATTACGACCTGAAATATCAGTCTTAATGAATTCTTTCACAGATTCTTCATGTTCTTGCTGTCTGTGCAGATTAACCTGCTCCTTTTTTCCCCCTAGGGTGGGAAACAAGGTTTAGGAAAATAAGGTTTCTTTAAGTGTTTGTTGTCTGAGGAGAAAACTTTGCTGCTTTAGGATCACTGCAGCATGTGGGGAATTGGGAAATACAATATGGGGCACATATCTCTTGGATATATAGTTCACTGTGTAATCCCAAGGTGGGCACATGACAGCAAGAGGGTCAGCTTTAGGCATTGCCCAGAGGAGCATGTGCTTTGGATGTTGGGAGGTAGATAGGTGTTTGGGGCCCTGAGAAACTAATTGGAGCTCCCTTACCTCTCTGCTAGAGGGAAAACACAAAACCCTGAAGCTTCCCGTGACCAGGGGTGACCAAAGACATTTTGGTACTTGTGGCAAACTGCAAAATGGCGCCCCCTCCCCATCAGGGAAGAAGGGGTGAGTGAAGATCTATATCAGGAACAAGTGGGGAATAAAGGTATTCATTGGGATCTGCTGCCCCTGTGGATCCTGTCACCCAAGGCAGTCAGCTCCCCTCACCTCATGGATGGGCCAGCCTTCCCTGTGGCTGGTTTGGGTGAGTCTGGAAGATGCAGTAGAACCAGAGAGGACTGGCTACTTTTGGGCAAGGTGGCAAAGGTGAAATCTTCCAGCCAGCAATAGTGACATCCACAAACTGCATCAGGAGAACTATGATTTGGATTTGCATGATGTGGTATCAGAGATATCATATTCTAGGATTTGGGCTTGAATGGAAGAAAACACCAGCGTGGTAGATCTTCTTACCAAGAGGAAGCAAACACATTTAACTCAGCAATGGCTCTCCATGGATTCAGAAAGAAGTTTTCCCCCCACTCCTACCTGGAGATGCTGACAACTGAACCTGCGACCTTTCTGCATGAAGAACGTTTGCTGTACTGTTGAGCTATGGCCCTTTCCTGAAGGTTTGTTGTATAAGAGTCTCATTGAGTGTCTTTCCCCAGAGAAATATTTGCTATAGCCTTCTAATCTTAGCCTCTGTACCATTGGTGCTTGTCATGGAAACACTGAAAACTCTGGCTGGACAAAATAGAAGATAAAGAAGAGCTTCTGGTGGATCTCTTGCTCTGGAGCACTATTTAAAGGAGGCCTGGCACATTTAAGATCTCTAAAGCTTTTACACTGTGTACCTTGGCAAGCTAATCTCCAGCAACTCAGTATAATCAGGTAACAATTAACCTTGTGACCAGGCTGAAGCGGGTTTGGCCTCTGTTAATCCAGTTAGTCAAGCATCGAAGAGACGGCTGTGGCTTTGGTTAACATTTAGTGCAATAAGCATAAAACAGTTTCTTGCCTGAAAGCCACAAAGACAACATGGAAAATGGGGGTATCTGATATTTGGTAGAAGGGATCTAACTTTGCTTTAGGTGTTGTTGTTGTTTTTTTTGGGGGGGGGGGGTTGATGATGATGAAAAGCCAGTTGGAAAGAATTAGTGTCCAAAATCTCAGACCAAGATTTTCAAAACTAACTGCTGTGTTCTGTATATCTGTCTCAGGCCTTTTAAATGTTCACCCTTTTTCTTTTCAGAATATACTTAGCACCATTTTCTGAATGAATGCAATCTGGAGCAATGTTGTCCAGTTTAATTTGCATTTAGGACCTGTTGATATCAATGTGAACTTGAGTCAGTATCTGTGACTTGTAATAATTGAACCCATTATAGGGATGTATATCTTGCGACTGAAAGAGGAATTTAGTGTGCTGACACTGGGAATAAACTTCTGCCTTTGTTGGATCTTTGTTCAAACGCCACAGATTGAGAAATGTGTACATTTGGTTTGCAGTGTGGCTGTTTCTGGTTCCTGGATACAAACAGTGCCGAAATTAGAAATATACAAACCACCACCTTTCTTGTGCTTTCTGCATAATTACAACAGAGGTTTCTGAAGGCTGCTGTTAATTTTTCAGTTTGATCATAGAATTGTAGAATTCATCCAATCCCCTGCAATGCAGGAATCTTAACTAAAGCACCCACAACATATGCCTATCCAACCTCTGCTTAAAAACCTCCAAGGAAGAAGAGTCCAACACCTTTCAAGAAAGTTCTTCCTGATGTTTAGTCAGAATTTCTTTTCTTGTAACTTTAAGCCATTGGTTTGCGGCCTAGCCTCCGGAGCAGGAATAAACAATCTTGCTCCATCTTCCACGTGACAGTCCTTTAGACATTTGAAGATGGCTGTCATATTTCCTCTCAGTCTCCTCTTATGCAGGCCTAACTCCCTCAACCATTCCTCATAAGGCTTGGTTTCCAGACCCTTGATCATCTTGTTCACCCTCCTCTGCACACATTCCAGCCTTGTCAATATCCTTCTTCAATTGTAGTACCCAGAACTGGACACAGTACTCCAGGTGTGGTCTGACCAAGGCAGAATAGAATGGTACTTTGACTTCCCTTGATTAGGACACTATACTTCGGTTGATGCAGCCTCGAATAGCATTAGCTTTTTTTGCTGCTGTATCACACTGTTGATTCATGTTAAGCTTGTGGTCCACCAAGACCCCTGGTACTACTGGCAAACCAGGTGTCCCTGTCTTATATTTGTGCAGCTGGTTCTTCCTGCCAATTGTAGAACCTTAATATTTGTCCCTACTGAAAGTCATTTTGTTAGCTTGGGCCCAGTTCTGCAATCTGTTAAGGTCATATTGATTCCTGATTCTGTCTTCTGCAGCATTGGCTACCCCTCCCAGGTTGGCGTCATCTGCAAATTTGATTAGCACCCCATCAATTCCTTCATTCAAGTAATTTATATGGATGTTGAACAACAACAGGCCCAGGACAGAACCCTGTGGCACCCCACTTGTCACATTTTCCCAGGTTGACGAGGAATCATCAGTGAGCATTCTCTGGGTTTGGTCAGTCAACCAGCTACGAATCCACCTCACAGTTACCTCGTCCAGTTCACATTTTACCACATTTTGCACTGTGTGCAAAAACCAACAATCCTGTATACGTACCAAAGCATAGATTTGGAACTGGAATTTATACCTGAAAACTAAGCTGTTCTCTATTGATCATGAAAACTAATAAAATTAGGAGAATCCTATCTCCTTATTTGCTTATTAAGAAGTATTTTGGGATTTATACTGACTGTAGTGTATAGAAATTAATGTTTGTCAGATTTTTAGATGATCATTGCAGACACAATATTTTGATAGGAAACTAACTCTGAACTCTTATCCTTAAGCTCTGATTAAAAATCTCCAAGCTTGCACTCACTATTATCCTATTATCACAATAATTATGGATTCTGACTTGAATAGTTAGTTTTATCAACCCATAGATATTAATCATACAGTTGCCATGGACTCATATTCTGAACAGGGAAGACTAAAAAAGGCAACGAACCAATTCAGCGCTGAACCAATTCCTGTTTTCTGTCTTAGGTAAGGGGCAAATGCTGTTAATTATCTTCCTGAGTGATGACATTACACAATGAACAGTTCCTCTAAAGAGAACTACCGGAGCGCTGTGAATGTGTAAGTTAATTGTAACTTAAAATCAATTATCGGGAGAGAATTCCATCCAGTACTCTGAGAATGAGGCAGTGAGATCTGTGTATGCAATCCTAAATATGAATACGATTAAGGTCTAAAGTCACCCTGGAATAGTGCAGCATCAAGGAAATGTGCAGAAGAACAGCTTGAGTTAATGTATCATAAATGAATTGCTACCAGACCATTCATTTGGGGCTACTTTTTAGTACTTCTTGCAGGAATGGATTAGTAATATGCCAAAATGTGCCATTAAAATCGGTTCAGCAGCTCACACAAAATGCTTGTCAGGTCCTCAATTATTGTTTCATTATTTCCTTCACTTTTCCAGATAAAATTTGTGAAAACTTGCCCCCACCCACCTGTTAGTTCAGTGAGTGCATACTTTACTTTGAGAATCCAGGAAATGTGCCAGTCACAGTGGTGCAAGGAAAAGAAAGCACACACTCAGGAGCACACAGCCATCCTCTCTTATTGGAAGCAGCAAGGAACGTTTGATCAGTACGTTAGAAACTGGGATAGTAAAGCTAAGAGCCAAATGGCTTCTGGGACCTGGGTTGTGGGCACCCAAACAGAATGCCTAGTTGCCATTGGAGATGTCTGTGTGTGGCAAAACTTTCTATTTATTATTTCGATAAGCATGAAGTAATACGCAGTTCACGTAAGTGGCACATTGTTAATATCACATTTTTAGCGGAAATTGTTAATGTTTAATTTGGTGCTTGCAAATTGGTACTGTACTTCAGTTTTCAAAACACTCTACTCTTTATTGTTAAACTCATTAATATATTGTCTATCCTTAACACATACTTTGAGGCTTCAAAGTACATACATTTCAGTAATTCTTGAGTGTGAGCCAAGTGCAAAAAATGGCACCCAGACTTTTTGAGGTACTCGCAAATCGAGAACCTTTAGGTGCAAAATGTGCCTGGTGCCCTGCTAATTTCAAACCCTGCTTTTGACTTACCATAAGTAGGAATTTAGGGTTTGGTTGCAGGTCTTTCCAGACCCTCTCCTCTGCTGATTGGAAAACACCCTGAGGTGCTCCTGCAGCCCCCGCTGTCCTGCGCAGCTCTGGAAAAGGCATTTCCCTTCTTCTCCAGTGTGCTCAGTGACATATACCAGATGGTATATGCACACTAGTCTTCTAGCAGCAAGAAGTGTGAGACATCGTAGAGCTCATCTATGTATTTATTTACACACTATGTACAGACAAAGAATTATGGCATCCTCTCTCATCAGCTCCAGGAGAGAACAGAACAGAAGTAAAAGCAAAAGTACATTCCAACAGTACCCACAACGGAAGAGAGATAAGTCCATCTTCCATTCCCATGGTCTTCCCAGACAGGCATGTGAATTACACCAATCACATCTGCAGCATCAGATGCATGAAATACTGATATCCATCTCTGTGGGCGGAGGAGGTGTTAGTGCAGGGAAAGGCTGTGGCTCAGTGTCAGCCTAGATAGTTCAATTGGTTAGAGCTTCGTGCTGATAACGCTAAGGTTGCAGGTTCAACCCCCCTATGGGACAGCTGCATATTCCTGCATTGCAGGGGGTTGCACTAGATGATCTTCAGGATCCCTTCCAACTCTACGATTCTATGCTTTGTATCCAAAAGGTCCCAGGTACAATCTCTTGCATCTCCAGGTAAGACTGGGAATGTTCCCTGTTTAAAACCCTGGAGAGCTGTTACCAGTCCATGAGCTGCATGCTCTCGTGTTCTTCATAGTACTAAGACAAGATAAGCACTTTCATAGAGTCCTGTAATGTGGTATGGAATCCAGGAGCAAGAGCAGCACTTGCAGTGACTGTGGTTGGGAACCCGGTTCTTCCTCCTCAGATCCCTCTTTCCATCCTTTCTCGGCTGGATAGGGGGCTATTTGGGATTATTGTGGATTAGGATGGATGTGCAGTGGCTTCAGTACTCCAGTCCACAGCTCAACATTTATTTATTAAAAATGCACTTGAAACAAATGAAAGTAGTGTATAATAAGTGAAGATGATAATAAATGTCTGTAGAATTGACTGTTAAACATTAATGAGCAGCAGGACTCTGATGATTCTCTAATTGCCAGCATTAGGTAGGGACAAAATACTGTTGAGGCATCTGTACCATCCTTATCACAATTGTGTAAATTTGAAAATGCCCAAACATAATACAAACCCTCTGCTCTTTTTTATTAACTGTCTGTTGGAATTTTCATTATACAAATAGCTTCAGATAGATTAGCAAACCCCATTACAACAGCATTTGCTGTTATTCCTTTCTATGTAACTTCGCCATTAGTTGGTCCCTTGTCTTAACCCAGCATTTTCCTTCCATATATTAGAAGCAGAAGTGTGTGTAATGAACCATATCTGGCTGGCTGGAGGCTAAAGGTTGCCTAAAAGGAAAAGAGCAGCCTTCATTTCCTTTCCCTCACAACCCCCCTCCGTGATTTCTCAGTATCTGAGCAAGTTTGCAGTTTATTAGATTTGCTATAGACTATTGCTCCCCTTCCTATTAATAAGGGCTCATCCACACTCTGATTGTCCCATGCCTAGAAAGCTTAGGTCCTAGAAATTTTCCACTTGTCGTGTGCCTTCTAGGCACATAGGTCTGAGAGGTTTTCTCTTTTCTCCATCACTTTGCCCAGGAAAACCCACTCTTTAGCATAGAATTGGAGCAAATGCTAATCCATGGAAAACCTGGTTGACATTTGCTCTGATTCAGTGGTAAGGAGTGAGTTTCCCCAGAAGGAAGTAGTGGGACAGCTGGAAGTGTGGAGTGGACGAGCCCTGAGTCAAATAACCGTGCCAGATTTTAGAGCATGAGGGATGTGAAGCATTCCAAGTGCCTGTGACAAGCCTCTTTGCCACTAACATTGCTTTAAAAATGAACAAGCAATATCAAAAGCAACACGATGGCCAGAAACAATAACAATGTGAAAAACTTTATGGAATAATTCAAAACATCAAAACTAACAAACTGAAGTCTCTGAAAGTCTCTGAAAGTCCTTAAATAAATCACGGTGCCAGACTTTACCTGGCGGAGAGCAAGCTGTGAAGCTTTGTATAATCAGCAAATGTCCAATTCTGATGTCCAGCTCTGAACTCTGCTGAACAGTGTTTCCGGATAACAACTACCGTTTCGTTGAATTCTTCATCAGCCAATTAGCTCCACGCTCGTAAGTAGAAAGATAGGTAATTTCTTCATTAACCAATCTTTTTTCGAATAGATATAATGAAAAATACTCTGGAACAGTGCTCATGCGATTACTGATTATTGCTGACTCATATTTTGCAACACAGGGGTTTGTTTGTTTGTTTACTTAAAAATGAACAAGCCTCGTGACACCATGCCACTGGCAGGTGTCCTAGAATGAAGCATCTGAAGCTAAAATTATATGTTGTACCCCTTTTAAATACTTGGAAGCTTCCTCTATCTATATCTTCCAGGGCATATATCTAAGGCACACTCCTGGTGTGACTGTAATGCAGAGCTGAGTACACGCTGCCAGTGTATCGGTGCACTGCTGTGGCGTCTTGAAGCAGGGTGGTAAAGTGCCATGAGGACTCCTAAGCTGATCGTGCTCGAAAAGTTCCTACTAGCTCTCTGCCACCTTCTGAATGGATCACTGACTCAGCATCTCCAAGGTGCTCTTTTGCTGTCTTGTAGGATTATCAGGTCCAGACCTACAGACCCTGCCTGCAGCTTTAAAGAACTTTGGGACAGAGAGGAACTATGCAACTGCAGCATCTCCCTGATACCAGTTCCTTTTACCTACAAGGTTCTTGGGCTGTAGTTGCACCATGTTGCATGTGGGAGGGAAAGTCAATTGAACTTTGATACTGTGGCCAGACTGTTTGAGAACAGAGGCAGGAGAGGAGATGCCATACGTTCTCTTGCCACCCGGGAGCAAAGGCATGATCTATTGAATCAGAACTTGGTAATGTCACTGCATAGTTTCTTCCCCTGTGCCTTTCCTGCATTATGTATTTAGTGGCCTTCGTTAAAATGCTGCTGTTGATAATGATGATGGGGGTGTAAACTGTGATGATGGTTTACCCAGGGTGTCAACTGGCCTGTCTTTTTGAACATTCCAGCAGTTGCATCCTGTCCGTAGAAACCCAATAGCCTGGCAACTAGAAATGAATGCAGTATTCTCACCTTGAGTGTTTTTTGCTTTTAGTTCTGCTTGAGTCTCAGGGCCCAACTGAAGTCAGGAGGTCCATGGTTGCATCTCCAGTATCCCCCCTCCCCCCACAAAAGCTGCTGGGGTCTGATGGGGCTGCAGTACTGGGCCAGGGCTTTCCGCTAGGGCTTTTTATTTTTGGTATCTCAATTGCTTCCCCAGAGATGCTATTTGCAGTGTGGGGACGGGTAGACA
This sequence comes from Podarcis gaigeae, assembly GCF_964106915.1. Lineage (NCBI taxonomy): Eukaryota > Metazoa > Chordata > Lepidosauria > Squamata > Lacertidae > Podarcis > Podarcis gaigeae. The sequence goes on along the minus strand of NC_139678.1, from coordinate 77,629,282 downwards.
CAGATAACTGCACCTCTTTTTCTCTGCCCCCTCCCCAATACAGCAAACAGCTTTAATGGGGCAGTTCACATACCTGCACACCCACAACCAATCAGCATGCTCTGCAGAAGAGGGCCTCCAGCAGGTACCATCTCCCCAGGAGGTCCGTCAGGCATTTGGGCACAGCAGTACCTTTTGCCTTTCCCAACATGTCTTTGAAGTGGAGAGCTTTATCCCAGCCTATATCAGTACTAGAGTCGAAACCGTGTTTATATTTAAAAGTGCTCTAATTGCTTTTTTAATTGCTATGATATTGCTTACATATGAAATGGTGTAATTGCTTTTATTGCTGATGTTTTTAGTGTTCAATCGCATAAAGGTATTTATCGGGAAATAAAAATAAAAGCAGAAGAACGCCATGGGCGGGAAAGATTCAACCTCCCCCACCCATGAACTCTGCATACTGTTGTCCTATTCTGATTCCACCCCCCTCCCCCCATTGCTTTTACTTTTAGGAGAGAAATGCAAGCGGTCCAGTTATGCATCTCTCAGTGTCACACCAAGATTGACCACTAGAGGGACATTACAGTGACATTTTGGTTGGTCATAATAAAGTGACTTGGGAATTTTTCAAAACTGAAGTGGTAGTTTCACCATTACCCATGAACGCTGATGCAACCAACCCACCTCTTCCTCTGCTTAACTTTATTTGGTAGATTTGCTTCTGAGAAAAGTTTGTTTATTTGGCATGCAGGGAACTGGCAAATAGCACCCCTGGAGATGACACCCTCCTCCCTGCTGTGAAATAAGGGATAACAAAAAAGATCTGCTGTGTTGCAAACACAGCAACAGAACAGCCCTTCCAGGATAACCGACTGTTTCAATGTTCTTCCTCAGCAAGTAAAATGTCCAAAAGGGTACACAGATTGAAAGCAGAAATTCTCACTTGTACAAAATGAAGTCTCTAATATTAGAGATCAGTTACCTGAACCATATGTATCCTGTGTACCCTTTTGGACGTTTTACTTGCTGAGGAAGAACATTGAAACAGTCAGTTATCCTGGAAGGACTGTCCTGTCGCTGTGTTTGGAGCACCAACATCCTTCAGCTCACTCCCTGCAAAACACTGCATAAGACACTTACCTTGGAAGGCATCTTGCCTCAAGCTTGAGTGATTCTTCTTGGTGTTATATTAGCCTAAAAATCCCTCACTTTGGGACACTTTCTTAACTTATATTAGTTGGTGTCACCATGTATATATTGTACGTTATCTGATTGTAAATTAAGACATAATTCAGTAGTGATATAAAAGTATCGTACGTATATTATTAGCCTACTGTGTTGCTCTTGGATTGTCAGAGTGAAATAAGGGGTGGCACTTCAGCCCTGTCCTGCCCTGCTCCACTGACACCACTGGTTATACTGCTTGAATGCAAAGGAGAGTAGGGACCACCATCACTGATTTATGAAAGGAGCCTTAGACTTGTCTGCACATAGCCGTCTTTGTAGGAGACCTGGAGAAAGAGAGATGAGGGGAAACGAATTGCTTGCTGCAAGTGAGGAACCAGCTGCTTCCCCCAGCAATGTTTTTGGGTTAAGAATAAAATGGGGCAGAGGTAATAAAGCTGCAGCAGAACTTATCGCCTGTCCAGTTCAGCCACTGTTGCCCCTCTAATAGAGAAGGGTTAGATAGAGGGAGGAGCAGATGCTGAGCCTGTGGAGATGAGAGCCGATTATCTCAGCGTGTGCAATTCCCTGTTTTGGCAGTTGCCGTTTATGGCACCTGGCCGCTGAACATCTGGCTTTATCGTCTGGTTGTTTTTGGATGAACAGTAGCATGCGTTTCCAAAGTCACCTTTGCTTGCCTCTTCCTTCACCCGTTTTCTAGTCTCTGCTAATTCAAGCTGCATCCAAACCCTTTCAGGCCAGATTTAGTTAATCAGATCAACACAACGGTATGTATGGTCTTGTCCTTTTGCTTTGCCCCCGTGGTGGGGAAGCTGCCAGAGTCAGAATTCTGCGCAGGTGCACAAAGACAGAGATAATGCTTGGTGGTAAGCCATGGTTCAAAAAGCAGGAAACAGCTTTGTGAACCTATGTTCTCTTCTCTCCAAAGCAATTTCAAACTATTTATTCTTGGTGATAGCCAGAGCTTTGTATTTCATAGGCACTAACACAAATGCTGGTTAGCACAAAATAAGTTACTTAGTAACCATGTTTTGTAAACCCACATAACACATTCATATATCTGAGATCTTCTCCCTTACAAACCTGTTCATACATTCAGATTAGCAAACAAAGCCCTTCTGGGTGTACCCCACCCCCTGGTTTCCAGACCACCGGAAGAAGGGTCTTTTTGGTGGTAGTGCCGAGCATATGGAAAAGCCTCGTTATGGATATATAGCACCCACTGTCCATAGTATGTTTTAAGTGCATGTTAAAAACTGGTTTGTTTACCCTGGCATTTCCTGATGGTTGATATTTACTGAACATGCTGCTGCCTACTGAAGATTTGGATTTATTACTAGAATTATTGTGATATGGTTGAACAATAATTTAGTCTTAATAAGGTTGCACATGACTTTTGATGTATAAAAAATGTTTTGAAATAATTTTTAAAAACACAGGAAACGAACATGCCAGGAAGAAGTCTAAAACCTACCTCTCTAATATTTAGTTTTCTATCTGGAAGAAATAGTTTGCTGTGAAGGAGCAATTGGTCTTCTGAAACCCACAACTGCAGTCTGAATGAAATAGTGCTAGGCACAGGTTTATTACCTCAGAGAAGAACTAGGCCTATACCATTTTTACTTTCCCATTTAAGAGGATAGCATAAGGATTTTAAAGTAGAATGAGAAAGGCAGATAATGTCTTGACCAAATGGCCTGTTAACAGTTTTAAGAGTGCAGGAAAGAATATGTAATTTAATAAGGAAGGGAGTGTGAAGGTGAGATTAAAACTACAATAGCTCTATCAAGCGAACCAATTATAGAACTTAATGTAACCCTGTTGTGTTGTTTATTTTATCAGATGCGGGTCAAATTAGATCCCATTTCTCTTTTACAAATCCCAAGAAAAGAGTCCAGTCTTTGCCAAGTACTTTTCTAAAAATGTTGACTATAAATTAATTTGGCAGCTGTGGGTATTTCATGATAGGCAAGCTGGAATGTGGGTAAGTCTGTTATTTGCTGAGAAGAAAGAAACAATGCAATGATTAAAAAGAGAGAATGAAGATTTATACTTCAAGCACATTAATTTTTTCACACCCCTGCCCATTTTCTTGCTTAATTCTCTTGGACTGCTTTCCAGAAAAGCAAGGAGCAAGACCAGATTTCCTCCTTTAGGCCGTTTTCTCTTCAGCTGCTTGTTTGTTGGCTGTACGCTATAAGTCAGTGGTGGGGAATCTGTGACTCTCCAGATGCTCATGGTCCCTCCAACCCCAGCTGCATGGACCATGGCCAGGTGCGATGGGAGTTCAACATGGCCTGGAAGGCCACAGGTTCTCCACTCATGCTACAGATGAATAATCTGCATTGGGCTTTGCTACTGAGGCTCCATAAATATACATGCCCCAAACTTTTGGGCTCAACCTGCAGGCTTCAGTTCTAGACCCACACTACACTTTGCCCTTAAGCGCTGCCCAGGTTCCAGCAGTTTTTATTGCAAGGATTTCCAAGCTTAGGGCTGCAATGGTAAGGATATAAAGATCTCTGGGATTGAGCTGTCAAGATTTCGCTTCTCCTTTTGGGTGCAGAAAGTTTGCTATAAGCAGCATTTTATTGCTTTGATGGTTTACAACTGATAATGAGCACCAGAAAGTGATGAGTTTGGACATGGGAAGCACTAAGCCGAAACCTCAGTTCAGCAAAGGAAAGTTCATGGGGTGCATCTGGGCATATGACACATGCAAAGTCTAACCTACTTCATGCTGGGTTACCTTGGGACATATTTTTTGGTCATTTCTTCTAGCACAAACTGCACACCGCCTTACATTTACCAGCGCATTAATTTAAAAGCTCAAAATACTTTTGAAATCGCTTTCAAAGCTGGCTTTGGAAATTCCGAACTTCTAATAAGAATGAGCATCAAAGCAGCCTCTTCCATTTAGGTTCTGCTAGCAAGAACATATTCTGGAAGTGTGAGGAGTACATAGAATGAGTACTTTTTCTTTCCTTTTTTGCAAACTGATGCAGAAATGTGGGGGCCAGACTTGGGTTGCAAGTAATACATACATTAATAATAATAATTTATAACAATAATAAAAAATTAGAAACTGAGAAACACCCCCCAGACTGACATATTTGCCCATTGTCTCCTTGATGCACTGCCTCCCTCTTTTGTCCTGACAGAAAGCAAGGGAGCAGCACAACGCCAAGCCTAACATGTGCACAGCAACTGCCTCCCACAGAAGGGCCTTCCCCAACCTGGCACTTTCCAGATGTTTGGGGCTGCAATTCCCATCAGCCCCAGGCCAAGAAAATGCAGTCCAAACCAGGTTGAGGAAGGCTGCCATAGAAATTTGGTTTATTGGTGAAGTAAAGGGGAAGTTCTCCATTCCCTAAAGCTCTTCTACACAGCCCAAAACTTTTATCTAACAATATGATTTTAAAAACAAAATTTTACATTACAGAACAAGTAAAAACTATATCAACCAAACCACACTTTTGTCTTGGCTCCATTAATTATTTTAATTTGACAGAGACCTGTGTGTTCCAGACAAGCAGTTGTGCTATGTGCGTGTAGCAAACCTGGGGGTCTCTTACGTTACCTGCAAATGTGTGGGAAGCTGATGAGGCTATGCAGAACATTAACCTTCTCCTAGCCTGACCCTGAAGTCAGTTTGAAAGTTAAGGGATAAGGAAGCTGTAGCCCAAAAGGTGCGAATAATCCACCTGCGCTAACGTCATTGCAGAGGGAGATATATAGTAACGACAGAGCAAGGATTAGCTGACATTAGTGCAGGGTTTTGTGACTTATTTTCTTTCTAGGACAATCCCAGATTTTGCAGGCATGTTTGAGATCTATTAATACGCATTAAGGTGAAAAAGGAAGGTTCTGCGATGCTGTTATCTTATGAAGAGGTGATGCTTTGGGGCTCACCGTTGGTTGCTTGGTTACAAAGGAAGTATTGTGCCACTGCAGCTGATCTTGGGTTGGGGGCAGGGAGCTAAAGAGCCATTGCATTAGACTCTCTCTTCACCTGAGTGTATCAATGGCCTCCTGTACCCCTGTCGGGACATATCTCCCCCATTCTGATGCAAAGCAAGTGAGATATGCAGTGGTTTATATACCCCAAGGCAAGGTTGCATTTTGCTGGAATGGCACCTGTCCGGAGCTAAGAAGGTTGCTACCTGGAAATTTGCTTTACATCTTTAAAGCTAATGGTCAAATGGGAAGCAGTACTACAGCCATGGCTACTCTTTGGAAGAGTCCCTTCCCCTTTGTTTCCCTCCCATTCCTTTCACCCACCCCTTCCCTTGCATTAAGTAGGACTTGCGGGTATGATGGACAGTGCGCATGGGATGCTGAATGAAAGGATTGAGCAAGGAATGTGCAGGAGAAGCTACTTTCACCTCTCACTTTATTGGTAGTGTTAAAGCTGCAGCTCAGATCTCCTGGTTGTCCTCTGGCGACCTCTAGTCAACCATTGAGGAGGACCTTCTTGGAGAAAAGTAGCAGAGGCAAGCTTAGAATCTCTTGAGGATATGGGGAGGCATATTAGTCGTGGCTGGTGCTGTGAGAACTCCCTCTCAGCTGATGCTCTCTCTCTGTCTTCAGTTTCAGGGAGGTGTGTGGTCCTTGAGCACAGTCCTGTGCGATGCCTTGATGACCATGGATGTGATGCTGTGCACAGCTTCCATTTTCAACCTCTGTGCAATCAGCGTTGATCGGTAAGCTCCTTTGCCTGCCTTGGATTTCAGCTTTTGGGATTTTCCCAGCTTCGTTATATTCCTGTCCACCACTATCCACACATTCATGTGTTCACATCCCAACACTTGAACAGCTTCCAGCTGGATTTGAGTTTCATTCATAAACAACAACACATGAACTGCAATAGGGGCCTCAGAAGGCATTTGGAATAACTTGTCATCCTATAATAATACAGTTTGGATACATACCATCACTTTAAGATTAAAAACCTTCTTGTCCCCAGGGTACAACTGATGAGGTAGCTTCAAGAGTGGAGGTCTGATATATTTTGGAGCATTTTCAAATCCTTAGATTGATCAAGACAGTCCAGAGTTCTGGCACTGTATATTCTGAACTTGATATATCCTGGTCTGTCTACCCCAGTAGTCTTCAGCCTTTTCAGATCCAAGACTCACATTTAACCCAAACATGTATTTGGGGACGCATTTCTTTTTCTTTTTACCCATGTATTTGTATGATGGTGTTGCTACTGTTGCAGCCCATCTTAGATTATGCCGTGTCCACCAATGGGCCCCAGTCCACTAGTTAAACCAGTGATCTATCCACTAGGGAATAGGGTCCCCTCTCTGAGCTGGTTGAGATCTTGGTGCTGAAGCTTGATCCCATACGGTTGGCGCTGGTGTCAGTTGTGCTGGCTGTTGAGCTGGCTGGTCTGATACAATTGCACCACTTTATGTCTCTTCCACAGATTTCACAAATGGAAAGAAGGAATTTGAGTCCTGTGAAAGCAAAAGCCTTTGTTCAGTAGAACTGTTCCCTAGACTGCTGGCTGTCAACCAAGCTTGTGCTGAGCCTGCATCTGTCTGTATTACCTCTGGACCACAGAACTCCTGTCTAAAGACTGAAAAGCTATAATTTTGTTGAACTAGTACACAACTATTCCATTAGCAAATATGCCCTGTTCAGAAGTCATTTGAGGTCATTGATGGATACAGATTTCCCAGTGTTAATTTACTGTTTTGTTTGGCGATCCACTTGAAAATAGTTTTAGCAAATTATTTATAATATATATTCCTTGATATACGGCCTAGGACCCTCGTACCTACGGGACCGCCTCTCCTGGTATGCCCCACAGAGAAACCTATGGTCTGCAAATAATAATACCCTCAAGGTCCCAGGCCTCAGAGAGGTCAGAGAGGTTAGGCTGGCCTCAACTAGAGCCAGGGCCTTCTCGGCTGCGGCTCCAATCTGGTGGAACGCTCTGTCACAAGAGACTAGGGCCCTGCGGGACCTGACATCTTTCCGCAGGGCCTGCAAGACAGAGTTGTTCCACCAGGCCTTTGGTCAGGGCGCAGCCTGACTCCCTCCTCTGGCAACCTGTACAGAATCTTGTTTAATCGGTTGCCATTAATTTGATTTTAATTAATTTTTATAATGAAATATTTTGAATGTGTAACTATTTGATTGTTTGATTATTCGATTATTGTTAGCCGCCCTGAGCCCGGCTTCGGCTGGGGAGGGCGGGATATAAATAAAATTTATTATTATTATTATTATTATTATTAAATTGGTCCAGCACATGCTGGTTTGTTTGTTTTTTAATCAGTTTCAACAGTCCAACATGCAGCTTTGATCCATTCAAGGCAGCTAGTTCCTGATCACATAGGGAAACCTGAAAAACAATCAGCCAAACACACATAGAATCCCCCATTAGATCTCCCACTCAATAAGTGACAGGCTGGTGTGGTGCTGGCAAGGATGTTGTGGCATAGGCCTAGTGCCCAGGAACCTTCTTTCCTTTCCATCTGTTCTTTCAGTGTGTGGAGAGATAACATCTGAAAGGGGCTTCTCTAGGTGATCATAAGCTTGGACTGTGCTGACTGGGGTTGATGTTCAACAACATCAGGAAGGCAACAGGTTGGGGCAAGCTACAACAGGCAATGGGGACTAGTGGGTACAGACAAAAACTTCAAAGAAAAGGTGGGTTTTGAAGGAAGTAAGATGTTCTAGGAAACACTTCCCAGCATAAGGGCAGCAAGGGAGAAAACAAATTTCAGGGAATAGATTGATGGGAGCAGGAGAAACATTCAGGGATATGTTTGATATAAGAACAGATTAATGAAGCAAAAGCTGTTTACCTCTGACAGTGTGTGCATTTATACATCCTGGCTGGATTCCTAGAGCTTGGGTAGCCAACTTGGTGCCCCCATATGCTGTTGGACTCCCCTAATCTCCCACCAACATTCCCAGCAGTCAGAAGTGATGGGAGTTGGAGTCAACAGCAACAACTATGTTGGCCACCTGATGGTAGAGATTGAGATGCTCTAGGCCATCCACTTCCACAAAACTACTCCCAGCTTCACCTTCTTGTTTGTCGTTCCAGGTTCATTGCTGTCTCCATCCCACTGAACTATAACCGGCGGCAAATTGACCTGAGGCAGCTGGTCCTCATCTCCACCACATGGATCTTTGCTTTTGCTGTGGCCTGCCCGGTCATCTTTGGCCTCAACAATGTTCCAGACCGGGACCCTACATTGTGTCAGCTGGAGGATAACAACTACATTGTGTACTCTTCTATTTGCTCTTTCTTCATTCCTTGCCCTGTCATGCTGGTCCTGTACTGTGCCATGTTCCAGGGACTTAGGCGTTGGGAGGAAGCCCGAAAGGCCAAGCTGAAGAGCAGCATCTACTTGGGCAACAGGCCACTGTATTGTCCGCCACCTGTCATCGAGAGGAACCAGGCTGAGGTCAAGTTGGAGGAGCGCAACCGATATACCTGCTCCGAGTGCTCTTTTCCCAGGGACTACGTGACCAATGGGATTCAGACTGTGTCCTACCCACACCTCACATACCCACCACATAAAGGACTCAAAAGGAAGCAGGCAAAGATCAATGGCAGAGAGAGGAAAGCTATGAAGGTGCTGCCGGTTGTGGTTGGTGAGTGTTCAATGCTCAGTGGTTATTTAATAGGACTGAGAATCAACAGGGATCGGAAACAATTTAGAAGGCTCGTACTAACAGAAATGGGAAGCAGGCAGTAACCAGTTGTGGGATTTGGGATTCTAATATGCAGACCATAGGGCACATCTACCCTTTACTCTTGTTGTCTCTCTTCACCTCACAGTGCTGATAGCTGGTTAAACAAAAGCACCAAATTGATGGCATTGAGTGTTGCTTATCTAAGCAGCTGTGTCAGACTGGGTCCTCTGTATGTCTCCTTACATGACCACATGCAGTAGAGGTTGGTTCATTAGGGCAAATGGGGCATTGCCCCACCTATCTCAGTCTGACTTCAGCTAGCCCCTACCTTCCTAGAGTTCCCAGGGATGAGGAACTGATTGTTAAGCCATCCTGGAAATTGTGAACGGAATAGCAAGGACTTCTAACAACTCTCAGCACCCTTAAGAAACTGTGATTCCCAGGATTCTTAGGAGGAAACTATGACTATTTAAAGTGGTGTTATACTGATTTAAATGGGTTGACCGTGAATTGTGCAACAGGAGATCAAACCAAGGCTTGTTTCTTCAGAGTTTTGTTTTGTTTCCCAGCAGCTCTTGCTATATTCCTTTGTAGCTTGGGGTGCATTTGGGGGCAGGGTAGCCAACCCCCCCCCCAAATGCTGTTAAGGTAAGGTGCTGGGTTCACATGTAGCACCAAGACATAATTTTAACACGGTTCATAAACCAACAATAACACACACAGCAAGGTTTGTACATAACACTAAGTCATGGTTTAATAAAATATAGTTAAATAAGCCATGGTTTAGCATAATGTGCAAATTAGACAAAAAAGGGGGAGCGTTTGTGGGCACCTTTCAGAGAACATTTCAGTTTCCCTAAAACACCTTTTTTCACATAATAGTGTTTACCCACAAAAATCCAGTTGAAGCTTAATCTAACTCTTCCGCCTGTTTGAAGATTTTGAAAAATATATATGACACACCTTTTGCTGCTTGATGTCTTGATACAGGGATGAGGAACCTTTGGCCTTCCAGATGTTGTTGGACTACAACTCCCATTATCTCTTACCATTGACCGTGCTGGTGGGAGTTGGAGTCCAACAGCATCTGGAGGGCCAATGGTTCCCCAGCATTGTCCTGTTAGAACTGGCCTACGTGGCAGAGCAGTGCACAGCATAACTTTGTTGCTACAATTTGAATTTTTAAGTAGCAGGAATCTTTCCGCAAGCAACATATGCCAGTTGTGCTTAATTTCTTGCATGATTCATTCACCCCCCTGGGCTCCATCCAGACTCCGCCTTCAAGTCTAAGTCTCTCACAAAAGAGAAGAATCAGGGCTCCCACCCATGAATGGCATTCTGCTTCTGAACATATGTGCTAGCCTGGCTCTTCCATGGATGGCTGATAGGATCTCTTGCTACATTCAAGACTTGCAGAGATTCCCAGCTGTGTTGAGGAGCAAGGGAACAGCTCTACCTGCTATCTGACAAAGGAGATAAGTGTATGGATGAGCTGAGGATCTATTTTATTTTTATCGTAAAGGGATAGTATAATGAATAGTAGGTTGGCTTGCACCCGTGGTCAATAATTGTGTGCTATAATATCTGACGTTAGAAATATCCCAAGTGGGTACAGAATAGGTACTGTGTCAAAAGTACATCCTTGTATTGAACACACACAGCCTGAGAATTGGTGTGTGTGCTTTAAAAAACAAAAACTTTCAAATCTGTGAAAAGTGCCTGTCATAACAGTTCCTTTGACATGGCTGATTGCCTGAATTTCAGAACTGCTGAGAAACCCTTCTTAGCAGAATGTCAGGCCACCTACAGAGAAGCAACCTCATCTGGTGAGGGTATATATGGGGCACCCACATGGTGCTCCTTCTTCTACAAGGGCTGCCACATTCACTGTGGTGAAGGGAATAGTTCTGTACATGGAAAGGGCTGTGCAGTGCAGAGGAAGCGGTGTACATTGTTTGCTTTGCTGCATACATGAGACTTTTGACTGAGGCACTAGAGCATCTACATCCTGTTATCAGAGGGTGCACTAGCTATTGCAAATTGGAATCAATGCACTTAACTTCCATAAAGCATGATTAGTGGGGGCAAATTGAGGAGGGCATACAAAGTTTAGATTCCCCCCCCCCCTGTAATGCATGAAATGCAAAGAGCACTGTCAGACACTAGCAGGAAATGTTACTTCTCCTATATATTCCACCCTGAGTACTCTAAATGGGCCCTCCTTTGTGGGAGGCATTGGTGCCCCTGTGACTAGGAACTGCTTAATGCTAACAGTGCCGTCCGCATTATTTCTGTAGCATCAAAGGTGGCCATGACTGGGCCATTTGAATTGGAACTGGAATTGCTCTTTTGATGCTGGAATCTTCCTTGCACCACGTCAGACCACAGGTCTATCTGACTGACAGGGGCTCTTCCAGATTTCAGGCATGAGTCTTCCCAAGCCGTACCTAGAGATCCAAGGAATTGAACCTGAAACCTTTTGCATGCAATGCATGCAATGCATGTGCTCTACCCCTGAGCTCTGGCGCTTCTCCTAAACAGCCTCTGTAGCTCAGTGAAAGGGTCAGAGAGCCATGGCTGACTTCTGCTGGAATCAAAGGCTGTGGTTCTGGGAGAAGCAAGGCCCCTTTGGGGTGTTAATGCTGTGACCTCCCTCCATCGTAGGCTCAGGTTGTATATATGTGTAAATAAACCATCTATTCTAAAGATACCACAGTCTCTGCTGTGCCTCATTCCAAAGAAAACACGAACCCTGGGTAAGCACCTGGAACCCCTGGAATCTTGCACTGCTCAGAGATTGGGGTGGCAAGCAGCCATGCTATATTAGGAAAGTTTTAATGGAAATTTCATTTTAATGAAGGTGTTTAATGAGAAATCCAATAGCATATTTCAGCAATCTCAGGAGAAAATTCAGCAGAATGGTGGGCCAAGAGGTTGGAGTGGGGGAGTGGTGATAGAACCCATTATTATAAAAAAAAACCTTTTGAAATTATGTGAGAAGCTGTGCCAGAAGCCTGCCTTCAGTACCAGAACTGGCTATGCGTTTTTTCTGTGACCAGCTTTATTCAGGTCAAACTAAATGGTCACATAATGGACCCTTGCAGCTGTGAAATGTTTTTCTTTCTCTTCAGTGCTTAAGGGCTTCCTCTCCTCCGCCAGCAATTTGCCTCTTTGGAGGCTTTTCTGCTAATTGTAGACTAAACTCGCAGGCTTTCTGAGGCATTTGTAAAAATTATAACCAGCTTCCCTCCTGTTGAGTAGTAAAGAGTACCTGTCTGCTGAAGAGCTCTCAGGCTAAACACAGGGGTTGGGTGAAGCCTTTACGACCTGTCATGATGCCTCTCCCACGAAGCCCTGCAGTGTACAGCATCAGCAAGTCTCCCAAGAGTGATTTGGGCAGGTTGCAGCTTCTTCTGCGGCAAAAGAAACTACATCTCCCTCCTGTGAAAGCATAGGAGCTCTGCTCCATGTTGAAAATGGTAATCTGGTCACCATTCCCCTGTGCACCTTCATTGTCCACACATGGATGAAAATAAGACTCAGCCCCCCGTGTGTAAGATAGAGACCTGGTTCAGATGGTTGTTCAGTGTTTTATAAAGAATGGTTTATGAAGCCGGGGACAACTATTGGGTCCAAGCACATCTCCCCCATCTCTCCCCTCCCCCATCGTGTACTGGCTTCAGCATAAAGATCTTGGCTTGTATTAAATGAATATTTATTGTTATGCAGGTGTGTGTGTGTGTGTGTGTGTGTGTGTGTGTGTGTGTGTAATGTCCAAAGCCCAATTTGGTTGTAATCCTCCTGGCCACAGATCCTCTGTTTGGTTATAAGATTCCTATGCTGGTGTTCAGGGAATTGCCTCCCAAAATGTACAAGTCAATGTACTCTTACTGGGCTAAATATTAAGAAGGGCAGTATACAAATGCGCTAACCCATGTATGGGATACCTGTGGCCCTCCAGTTGTTGTTGGTCTATAAGTCCCACCATTCCTCACCATTTGCCATGCTGGCTGGGGTTAATGTGAGACATGGAATCCCAGCCACATCTGGATGGCTCAGGTTTCCCATTCCTGCCTCAGTTAAGTAATTAACTATGGTTTGCACAGGCACAATGACTCGGTTTGAATATGACACTGAGCACATGGGAAAGACACATGCACTGAAAGATTTGTTTTTTTACACACCCAGGGCAATAATTGAACCAGACACCAGAGGATTCTCTAATAATCTCACACATGGGGTGAGAAGAGTTCCCTTAGGCAGGGAGTTAGAAATGGCTCTGCTTATGTGGGGGCCTCTTCGGCGCTTATTTAGTTATGGATTTGAGTGCTGAGGTGGCACTGATGATAGTGGTACCAATTTAAACAAAACAAATTGTATTCTTTCAATATTGTCAAAACAAAACAAAAACAAAATACCTCAGTATCTCCCTCCAATCAGCTTCCCAGTTGGGAAGGGTCAACATTATTTCCTTTGTTTGCTTAGCAACAAGGATTAAGCGTCCTTAGCAATGGTGCTGCCTACTGCGTGCTGAAGCATTGGAGCTGTCTTCATTTTTGCATGATTGACTTGCTTTAAAAAAATAAATAAAGCTAAGAGTCTGAGGCCTCTGCTGGTCTGCTCCCCTCTCCACCAAATCCAGCCCTTTCTATCCATCTGTTGGCAGCCTTGTACTTACCCACAGACACCTCTTTCTTGTCAGGGTTAAGGCTCAGCTTTTTCACTCTCATCCAGCCCAGTGTTTGGTCCAGACACTGAGCCAGGGCTTCACTGCCTCTCCTGATTCAGGAGTTATAAAGAAATAGCACTGGGGGCCATGAGCTTACTAATGACACTTCGCCTCGCATTGTAGAATCCATTCCACTTTTCCAAGTTGCTAATTGACGTTATTCTTGAATGAAACTCTTCTGCATCAGAGAAACGGAGGCACAGAGATTTGAAGATTTAAGTTACCTGACCTCTGGCTTCGTGGGGAGCCTGCAGCAATCAGAACTTAAGTTTGTTTGTCCTTGTCTCTTTGTCTGCCACAGGTGTGTTCCTTTTCTGTTGGACTCCTTTCTTTGTGGTCCACATAACCAGAGCCTTGTGTCACTCCTGCACCATCCCCAGCGAGGTAACCAGCATTGTGACATGGCTGGGCTACGTCAACAGTGCCCTCAACCCCATCATCTACACCGTCTTCAACACTGAATTTAGGAACTACTTCCGCAAAGTTTTGCACATCTTCTGCTAACACTGCTGGATTCTAAACATAGAACTGGATTCTGAATATAGAACAGAGTGTACTACACAAGGCAAAGAGCCAGACAAATTTAACTTCTTTGTATAGTTTATTAAAGTTTTATTTCTTGCTACATTACTGTGTGCTTCAGTCTTTTTTCCTCCGGTTGGGTGAAGACAGATGCTACAACAATGCAGTTCCTCTTTTGAATGCACAACAATTATGGACATAGCCATTTATCCACGGCACAAATGATCTTTTCAAATAACTCTTTTCTTGTCAGATGGAGCCGCCTTCCTCCAGTTTTGTGCTCTCCAGATGTTTTGAAGAGAAACTCCCATCATCCAACTCCCATCATGCTGGCTAAAGCTGCTGGCAGCTGTAATGCAAACATCTGGAGGGCACCAGGTTGGGGAAGGCTGATAGAGAGGCTACTACTTTTGTGAGACTGCTGATGTGGCCTAAAACAAACGTGTCATCACCCCTGTGTACCACCTTCAAGTGTGCATCTACATGCCAAGTTCCAGCATGTGCTAAGAAGCATTTGCAGTGGTTGCCCCTCACCCCAATTTATGGTACCATTTTCCCCTAGAAAAGAATTCAAGCACCTTCTGGTGGTGCTGTAAAACCTTTCCTAGTTTCTAATGCTTATTATTTTATATCATTAAAATAAAAGGATTTTAAAACATAACTACCATATAACTGACAGTCACCAATAGATGTTTATCTCTGCCTGGGGCCTTTCACAAGGGCTATGGAATTGAGCAAAGGGGGAAGAAAACAAACATGGCCACCATATCTATAGCAATCTATCTCCTTCACTACTGTAGCCTACAATACTGGCCAGTTCCACACCCTTTGATCAGAAGCATAGCACAATTTTCACCAGGCTCTGAAAATCCCTTCAGCATGGGAAAGGCACATGGCAGGAAAATGTGTGTCATGTATGTACAGTGGTACCTTGGTTCTCAAACTCCGAAAACCCAGAAGTAAGTGTTCCGGTTTTCAAACAATTTTTGGAAGCTGAACGTCCCATGTGGCTGTCGGCTATTGTTTCCGGGGCGCCTGCACCTATCAGAAGCTGTGCCTTGCTTTTGGAACATTTCAGAAGTCAAACGGACTTCCAGAATGGATTAAGTTTGGCGCTTTTGTTTTTGCTATTTATTTTGTGTTTTTGAGGCTTTTTCGGTTAATTTGTTTTTGTGACTGTGTGGAACCCAGTTCAGCTACTGACTGATTGATTCATTGATTGATTAAGTGATTGATTGTATGACTGTGAAGATGGATAAAAGCCCCCCCATCCACACAATGACTATCATCAGTGCAGGGAAGGAAAAATAAATAAATTTTAATTTTTATCATCTACAATACTGTCTTATTTATTTTATAGTACAGTACATTGATTATTGCTTTCATTTTATGGATCAATGGATTCGTTAGATAGTAAAATTCATGTTAAATTGCTGTTTTAGGGGTTGTTTTTTAAAAGTCTGGAACAGATTAATTCTTTTTGCATTGCTTTCTATGGGAAAGCATGCCTTGGTTTTGGAACGCTTTGGTTTTGGAACGGACTTCCGGAATGGATTAAGTTTGAGAACCAAGGTAGCACTGTACTATATGTTTGACCTGCGTGCAGTGATTAAAAGACCTAGTTCAGTGGAGTCCAGATAAGCATGATATGGGTTTATGTACACTTCTGCATGAATTGTGGCCACTGAAGGCCAGCAGTCAGCAGTAAAAGCAGAGATTGCAGTTCAATATGCTTTGCTTATTTTGTCCATATTGATCTCCACAAGGCAAGTCTGTGGAACATGTTGTGGGGATGGAGCAGACATGACACTTAATAGCTAATGATCCTTGGAGCAGGGTAGGTGGAGAGCAATTCATTCATAGGAATGTAGGAAGTTGCTTTATACTGAGTCAGCTCATTGGTCCATCTATTGTTGGCTATGATTGGAAGTGGCTTTCCAGGGATTCAGGCAGGAGACTTTCCCAAATCCACCTGGGGACATCAGGGATTGAAGCTGGGGTCTTTTACCTGCTAAGGATGTTCTCTGCCACTGAGCTATGGCCCATCCACTTCTCTTCATTTGCTTGGGTATCTCATCAGAATGATTCTAGGCAAGACAAAAAAAAAAAATTGGTGGGTGAACAGAACCTGAGATGGACCAGGGAAATGATTGAATGCCTTCTCTTAAAGAACCATAGAATTGTAGAGTTGAAAGTGACACTGAGGATCATCTAGTCCAGTGTTTCCCAACCTTGTGCCTCCAGATGTTTTTGGCCTACAACTCCCATCATCCCTGACCACTGGTCTTGCTAGCTAGGGATGATGGGAGTTGTAGGCCAAAAACATCTGGAGGCACAAGGTTGGGAAACACTGATCTAGTCAACCCCTTGCAATGCAGGAATCCTCTCCACAGCTATCCCTAGGTGGGCTTGAATCACTAGTCTTCTGGTTAACAGCCAGATGCACTGACCCATTGCAACACAGAGGTTGTCAGAGGAGCACCTTCTTGGACAGATGCACCTCTCTGATGCCGTCTAGTATTAAGTACACTGTGCAGGTAGCTCTACAAAGTTGATTTTTCTTTTTAAAATGCACAGTATTTCCACTATACTGAAAACCCAGCATTGGGAAAGCCACCTGCAGAGCATACTTAATAAAGCCCCCCCCCCTTTGTAATATTCTGTTAGCTTGACTTCTAGGAGAATTTAAAGTTCCTTCTAATTTCTGCCTCTTGACATCTTTCCATGGATAGTCTATCATCCCATTTGGGAAGTTAATAGGCTGGGACCAAAGAATCACAACAACTGAGCAAGGAGCCAGTCCTATTCTCAGCCACCCAGTCCAAGGAATTCCAGTTCATCATGAAATCTTACAGGGAAACTTTTCTTAGCATCTTTAAACCTTTTCCTGATGATGACAGACAAATTATGTGAAAAATCTGTGCAAAAAAAAAAAAAAAAAAGGAACTCAACAGATGAATCAATAAATAGTATTTTTAAAAATTGTTTTTTAAAAAATTTCCCCATATAGAAATAAAGGTCTCCATATACCAAGAGCAGAGAATTTTGACCTGAGCCAAGAAACTGAAAGTATATAGGAAAAAGCCCTTGTAGAGTTTGCCCTGCTCTCCTAAGGCCCAAATCCACACATCAAACTCCATCCATCCCTGGAATCACTATCCCTACAATTTAAGTCAACCCATCCAGTTTATATAATGATGCTCCGGACAAAATGAAAACACAAACAGGATGTCTGCCTGATTAAAGATAAAATCTCATGCACACACATACACAGTTTATAAGACATGCTTTGCTGAACTAACTCCATATAAACCCGGGCATGTACTGCTTCCTGCTGAATATTTCAAAATTATTGTTTCTATTTACCAATAAGCTCTTGCAATCCACTTGTAAGAGACCTCCTGCTGATTCATGACTGTCCAAAAGGGTAATAAAGAAAGGAAGCAAGCCAATTTTCAGGCTGGGCCAATCTCACGCTTCATTACCTTCCTTGCATGCACAGCAGGGATTATTTAAACAGAGCCTGGCAGGGTTTTCTTGTACACCCAGGAACTAATATCTCCAGATATTATACATACATAGGAGTTGCAGTTTGCCTGGAATTATGCTTGGGATGGCTGAATCTGTCAATTCTGGTTTCTCTTCGCTTCCCATTTTTCCAATCTCAAATTCAGTTCTCAAGTTCACATCAGTTTGCGGGGTTTTTTAAGTCATCATAATTTTAGTGCGAATTTCTCCTAATTACACATTTGTATGCCATTTTGCCTAAATACATATTTTGGAGAGCATTTCCCCCTAAAATAATGCAGTTTGTAAGTTTTCCCCCCCACTAGTTTTTTTTTATGCACATGCTACTCCACTACTTGCGTTTTTGTACATATTACTTGGCTGGTGACCAGCATTGCAAAATAGGAAGAATGTTAACTTCAAAAGATGGCTATGTTCTATTGTTTAAAAAAGTCTGAATTCAGCAGATTAACCTTCAAAGGCAACTGAACTGAATGTCTCCTCCCTAAATAGCACCAGTGCGCTCTCTTACACACACACACACACACACACACACTTGAGCTCCAGGTAATATATTCAGTTATTTTCATCTAATGATATTAAGAGGCAGATGATTAAATCAACTCGCTATTTTGTAATACATTTGCTGTTCTAATTTTAACCTTCGAATGTGCCAACCAAGTGAGATTTAACCAAGGACTGTTGTCCCAAGGCAGTTCACGAATCATGTAAAGATGTGCACAGAATCCTGTAGCCATGATGACTTCTAGCTTCTCCCTTGGGAATTCTTTTGGAGATGATTCCTGGATTGCTTAGGTGTCACAATGGTACCAATGGGATAGAATCAAAAGACAATTTTGCATGGATTTCTAATTAACATTGAAGTCAGCTGTGGAGACTGGGGTGGAAGACTGGTAAGTGGGTATGGAGCTTCTTAACCCAGGCTTGTGTGTTGTGTTGTGTTGTGTTGTGTTGTGTTGTGTTGTGTTGTGTTGTGTGTGTGTGTGTTGGGAGGCGGGAGCTTAAAACTTGTTCTTCCGATTTTCCCTCTGCATGGAAAAATATATAGGGTGAAAAGCAGCACTGCAGAGGGATAAATTATTAGCAGAAAAATACAGGAAGAGGCCATAAAATTTCCTTCCTTCTCTAGCTGTTGGTCTCCTGTTGCAGCTTCCACAACTGCATTTAAAGGGGAGGAGGAGAAATGTAAGGAAAAACTACAGGCAAATAAATGTATATTATTTCGGTTATATCTGTTTCAGTTTCTCAACATTTATCCTGAATAGCTTCAAACTGAGAAATTAAGATGGTCTGCTATGGCTCTAGCATGCTCCCACCCCTGGTGTACACATTAGCCACAATCCACATCTATCCTGCAGTTTCTTGAGAACTACTACTGTTTGCATTGGGGTGACAGGGTCGTTACCCTTTAGTGTGCAGAGTGAGCAATGTTCATCTGGGGAATCTTGATTAGAGTGTACACTTTCCCTGCTGCAATCACATACAGAGAGATGCTCATTGGTAAGAAAATAATAGTGGTTTATTGTAGGAGATACATATCTTGGATAGAAAAGTTTCCAGTTCTGGTCAAACTAGTGTAGAGCTGAACAAGGTAGCCATAGTTAGTTAAAGATTACTTCTAATATTGAGGTCCAAGAGAGGAGGTGTGAGGAGGAGGAAGCTGTAAACAGAATGGAACATAAGATGTATCACTCTGCAAGGAGATAAATAAGGTGATAGGTTAAAAGATCAGGGATGGTCTGGGAATGTGGAGGTCCCTCTATCTTAACTCCATGCAAACTTCTCTTCTGCAAGCTGAGTGGCATCCAAATTGCCAACAGTTCAGTGCATTTTCCGTTAAACCAGCTTCCATCCAATTTGAAAATGTAAGCCACATTCACTTGACGGCTAAGCCCTTTGAGACAGCCATTGCACATGTGCAGACGACAGCTTCATGAATAGGAGTTCCAGGGGACTTCAGGTAAAGACATGCCTGCCTCCTCTCTGGTGTGCACATCAACTTGCAAATGCAGCTTGAGAAATAGAGGAGTCTCGCTGCATTTTAAGACATGAATGTCTACATAGCTCAAGACTGGGTGGTGGTAATAGCAATCCGAAGTTTATTTGCTTCTATTGAGTCCTGTCGAGGAGAGTCTGCAGAACTAGCAGCAGACAAGCTGGGTAATATTTGCCTCTGTTAATGGCCAACACTCACGCCTCATATAATTCTGTGGCCCCCTCCCATGCCTTGCCTTTTTGTACAACTCATGGCAACTAGCATGATAGTGTAAGCAAGGAACTACACAGCAGGGCAGCACCAGCAGGGAAGAAGCCTTGAAGAGTCACAAAATGTGTTCCCAAGGAGGCTTAGCCTCTTGCACAGGCTGTGCACCACTGAGCTGTGATTAGGCAAAGCTACATGGCGCTTCCTGACATTTTGTCCGCTAAACTGGTCAGATAAGAAAAAGTTGGGCCTTGGGAAAAAGAGGAGGGGAGAGGAAAGTAAGAAGGAAGTCAGTAGCCAGTGGTGCATGAAAATGCATGACCATGAAAGGAAGGAAGATTGAACTGCCATGGAGTATATTGTTCTGCATGCTACACTTCTCTTGGCGGCAAAATGTTTAAGAGGTTCTAGCACTTCCCTGGGCTTGGTTTCCACTGGAATGAGGTTACTGAAGGCTAACTGCCATTTTGAAATATTTGCATTTATTTACCAATATATTGGTTGCGCATAGTTGGAGGTAGAGCACTGAAATGCCCCAAAGCTCATTACTCCCACATCAGATCTTCTAGCAGAACTGAGAGCACAATAAGATTCTTGCAGAGAACAACTCAACTCACTCTCTTTTTAAAAAAAAAGGTTTCCATGTGTCTAATAATAATAATATAATAATAATTTATTATGTTTACCCCGCCCATCTGGCTGAGTTTCCCCAGCCACTCTGGGCGGCTCCCAATCAAGTGTTAAAAACAGTACAGCGTTAACTTGAACTGCCAATCTAGATCCTTTGCCATACCCAGCTAGGAGCGGTTGTGAGGGAGAAGAGAGGCACCTGCCCCCCATGGAAGAGGTTGGGAGATGTAGGCATACACCTGGTATTGGGACATATATTTGTTTTATCTGTGCTCTAGATCTGACCCTTGGGTTTGCACCATGCAAAGCAACCCTGCTGAGCTCAGTTTCCCCAGTCACCCTGATGCTATTGAGCCCAGTTACTCCTTGCAAAGGTCTCACTTCCCTGCTGAATTGCACTGCTCCTCTGACAAAAGGCCAAAGTCTAGCAGAAGACATGAGGAATGTGAAAGGGACTGAAAAAGAAGCAGCTCCTTTTTCCAAGACCATCTCCTTTTGCAGCTCATTAAGAGTCGAGTCAGCTCTTATCTTCATCAGATAAAGGTCAGGGTGGCACAAACGCAGCAGATAGCACTGGTGGCCTTTCCATTCAGAAGGGAGATGATAACCAACCCCAAAGAGGTAGGAAATATCAGGACTCTCCCTTCTTTCAACCTCCAAATCCTGGTTTTGCCATGAAGCAAGTTGGCACACGTTCCTCCCTTGCTACTCTCTTCTCTTCCATTCCCTCTTTCTCCTCACCATCAAACACTTGACAGCCTGCTGTCCCAGGTGTGATAGAGGATGCTGCCCCACTGTCTGTGTTCAAGTAAGTTTCAGCTACTAGTCCTGTTTGATTTTATAAATGGGCAGATGCCATCTTGCCCTTTGCCTCGTGATTTGGGATCACAAGCCCAGTTTAGCCTCAAGATTCACCACAAAGTGATGACACCTGTTGAGAGCATTTGCAGATATCTTTCCCATTCACCCATGAGCTCAAGAGCAAGGCAAAGCCCCTACCTTAGCCAAATGAAGGGCCTTTCCTGGTTTCTGCCTCTTCCTCTTACACCTGAGACATACTGCTTGCTCACATTGATTGCTAATCATGAAACTGCACTGGACACAAGCCAACGTTTCTTGCAAAAGACCCCACTGAAATGGAGACCGAGGTAACGTTATTGCCATGTATATCCCTAAGAGTGGTCAACACAAAATGGACAAGGTGACATTGAAGCATTCCTCTTGTGTGGAATGTGCGTCAAGTACACACAGATGTATAACTTCCCCACATTCTGATTATAAACTGTATTACTCTCAGCATAAGGACCAAAATGGTGATGACACAAGTTCCCCTTACTTTACACTTTCTACTGAGGAGAATACTGCTCATTACATTTAACCTGCAAAAGGTGCAAGAAAAATTCCTTTACCGCAGAGACATGATTTTTAAAGCTCTGGTTTCCCTGGATGAAAGAAAAATGCACCATTTGGCTGTTATTTAAGACTTTCTGATGGGCTGTTTCATTGTTTAGAAGTTTTAAAAGCTTTGCAGCCAGGACTGGAAATTTGGCAACAGAGTTATTTGGCATGATCAAGAACAACCTTCCTCCCTAAAATTACACCAAAGTGCAATTGAAAGTCTATATATAGAATGCATTTGCAAAGGACTCGTGAATGTCTTTGCAATGCCAGAGTAACATTGTGCTTTTCAATGCTGCACTGAAGCAAAAGTCAGCACAACCCTATTTGGGGAACATCTGATTGTGCGCAGCCATTCTTTCTTTATTTTATTAAGTTTATTTTTAAGTATAATGCAAATTTATAAATAAATACGAGGACCAGGACAGACACTGGAAAGAAAATGGCAAGTGCTATCAATATCAGCAACATTTTATTGTGCTTCTCTCATTCCTCCAACTCCCAAAAACGTTCTTCCTTTTATACGAACGAATATGGGCTAAAACCAATGCTCATTTTATATCCTGCAATTTTAACACTCAGGAAGGTGCTGCTTTCAAATCAATTCCCTTGCAGGAATAAAGTGAAACGCACAATTGCACCTTCTCGCTTATTTCTGGCAGCACGAAATCAGAGCTGTAAACTCTTTATAAAGTATTAGTTTTACTGATTTGATTACTGATCAGTGCTGAGCTCTTTCTTGCAGGGAGATATGAGAGAATGTTTTATCATTTATTTTATGGAGTGAAGTGGGTGGAGGTGGAAAACAAACTGAGATGTGTGAAAATTAAAATGATAGTGACCTCCGTAGACACAGAGCAGTCTTCTCAGTTTCTCCTCAGGTGTTTTGTGCAAGACGAATAAGAGGGTGTTTTGTGCAAGACGAGATGGCCTTTTATATGTGAGGTGTGTGAATTGGCTAGGTCTAGCTGTGCTATAATCTCAAAGTTTTGGTGATACTGGACAAATCAACTGTTATATAGCCATTCAAATCAATTGTTTATAGCTGTTCAGACACCACAGATTTGCATTTGCACTCAGAGTGAATGCTACAGGAAGTTTTCTGACTGTTTGCAGTTTGCTCAATATCTGCACAATACAGAATTCTGAATATGTCGGAGAACTTTGTCTTGAAGGGGGTGGGATGGAAGAATGCAACAACCAAAACTAAAATCTGTGATAGAGTCAAAGTCCAGTTATATACCCTAATGTCAGCACACAAAACCCACTGAAGGGCTGGGCTGTTCCATATTCGTTTTGTTACATGAGAGGTAGGGAGAGAACAACAATGGCAACAATTCAAGTTTCATGTGGACCACTCTGGAGGAACATCAGAAGAAAACAGGTCTCATAAACCACTTTAAAGAACCTTTTAAGTCACTTCAAAGCACCCACCAGAGCTGCAGGATACAACAATTCAAACTACCTATCAGCTTTGCAGAGGTTTCACACAGAGGACTGTAAACATAATGTAAGTTCCAGAGTTTTCTTAAAAGCACGCAGAGCCCCTAAATGTTCTCCTGTCTGTGTCTTGTCAGTTTTGGCACAGTTAGAGAACAGCAACATGTAAACAACATCACGGTTTGATCTTCTGATGAGTTCAGTTCAGTAGGACTTCACAGCGGGGTTACTGGTCCAGCCAGTCTGTTCCCTACACATGTCCATATAGATGGAAGAGGTGGGGCTCTTCAGACAATAACTTTCTCTATCACATTGTCTGCAACATCCACTTCTTCTGCCTGAACAGTAACTGTGGCTGCCTGGCCACATATATGCTGGTGGTCTTTCCAATCCTGAACAGGAGGAGCAAAAAGAAAAGAGTGTGTAATGAAAGCAGTTACCGAGTAAAAGAAAAATGTAGCAACACTGGGCAAGGGCTGTGGAATTCTAGTTTTATTCTGCTTTGAGATTCCCTCAGTACATACACCAGAATCCTAATATCACTTAGCAAAAGGGAACTAAAATCCCATTTATACCCTGTCTCTCCAAAAAACATTTTCTCATTGGAAACTTAAGAGCACCAACTAAAAACAATAATTTTGCAACAATTCAATTAAAACCCACATCTTAAAAAAAAAAAATCAAACATTGAAAGCAGCCCTAAAACTACCAAATGAAAAGACTTGAGTAACTAAAATATGTTTTAACATGGCTCCAAAAGGATAAGAGCCAGGGAATAAAACTAGGGAGGGGACTGTTCCCTAAACGGGCTTCCATCAAAAGCTATGGGCTTTTCAGCAGACAATGAAACCTGCCAGTTGGGTTTCACTAGATAATCTTCATGTTTGGGTAGGTTCATATGGGAACAGGAGGCCCTTCAGATGGGTGGGTTTTTCGTGAAGGAATCTACCAAGCAGCCCTTCTGATCAAGTCGCAGTGAAATAAATGAGTGGTGACAGCTGAAAAGTGAGAGGCCATGGGTGTTTGTTTCTCTGGCTTTGCGGAGTATAAGGAATTTATTACCTTCCGCTGACAAAACGTTGAGCAGTAATTGACTTTATGGCAGCCAGTGCACTCGTTCATTGCTTCCCGACCACAGTTTACACAGGATTGCTGTCACAATGCAGACACAGAAGCTAAGTCAATGGGGAGGAAAGAAGCACTCTCTCTTGCAAAGCCTTAATAGTACGAGATACATGATAAAGGGCAGAAGTGATGCACAATTACAGAGGTCCTGTGTAGGGAATACTTTATTTTTTTTTTTTAATCAACTCTTGCCTACAGCAACTGAGCACTTGGAAGGATTAAACAGGCACTTCAGTTCCCTAGACTTCTTCAGTCTTTCTGAAGGATCAACAAGGAAGCCAAGGCTATACTAGTCAGCTTGGGACTCAGCTATACAGCTGCAAATAAAACGTTTTAAGTGCAACATACGTGTCACAAGATGGTGATGGTGAGCCTAATGGAAAATTCAATGTATTTTTTAAAAATGCTTTAAAAAAATCATTTTCAGAACGTTTTTTTAATAAGTGTGTAGATTCCACCTTGGAGGGATACCTCTGACTTTACAGTTGTGGAGACCTTATGTAGCCAAAGATATTCAAGTGTTTATACAACAGACCAACTGGGGATTTTTACCATATCTTCTTTAATATTCCATGTACGCAGGAAGCAGCATTTCTCAATACTTCTTCAAATGCACATACGGTTCAAAACAAGGTTAGATATGAATAAACATGTTTATTAATTTAAGAACATAAGGAGAGCTAGCTGGATCAGGCCAATGGCCCATCTGATCCAGCATCCTGTTCTCACAGTGGCCAATCAGGTCCCTGTAGAGAAACCTGCAAGCAGGATCTGAGCATGAGACTACTATCCCCTCCTGCAACACTCAGTGATCGGCATTCAGGGGCATAGTTCCTCTGGCAGTGGAGGTGGAACAGCCATTGTGGCTAGTAGCCATTGATAGCCTTATTATTATATTTACAATATAAAACAAAACATTGAAATTGTCTATATGAAAACAGTTTAAAATGGTATTAGAAATATTGAAAAGATTAAAATCACCTCTAGCTAAACAGAAATCAAACACATGTAACTTCTGTATGACTGGATAGGTTTGCATAAACAAGAATTGTTCAAGCAGTTTTAGCGTATTAAAAAGATAACTTGATTATAGGTTTCAAGAGCTGATGCATTTCATGCAAATTCTTCAACCTTATGAATGCTTATGGGTGAGCCTTGGAGGGAAAAGTGGGATATATAAATATCATAAATATATAAAATGAGTAAGAATTGTACAGCTTTATGTAGTTGTTGTGAACCACTTTGATTTTTTTTTAATGAATTAGCTGTATGTATTTTCTTAAATCAATCAATTGATGCACTGTTATTGTGTGACTGAGTTTCAGATTGCTTTTTATATCCGCAGCTTTGAGCACAGGTGGATTTGTGGGAAATGCTGTATATAAATAAATGGACTATGTCTATGACTCAAAAGAAAAGAAAAGAAAAAAGTCCCACTTTGTAGTACACGTGTTAAGGTCTGCAGCCTGAACCTGATATATAAAACAGGACGGCCCATAAGAGAGCTCATTAGGCTCCTGCTTTCATCATGTCTCTAATGATGATGGATGCAGAAAAGTCTGCCGCATGGCCATTTGTGGGGAAGGCAGTAAACAGTGGCAAGCACAAAGTCCCAACTGATTATTTTTTTAGCTCTCATTATTTCTAAGCTCATTTCATGAATTACTTTACTTCACAACTCAAAATACCAGTTCCAGGAAAAGATTTATATATATGCTTCCTGATGAAAATGAAAGTTGGGAGGGGGGGTTGAGAGAAAAACAAGCCAACGTCATGCAAGGGAAATGTGTGCAGATGGGTTGCAGGTTCCAAAGGGTTGTTTAGGTTTCCAAAGAGCAGGGAGAATTGACCTTGTCATCACCCATCCTTTATTTTTCTTCAAAAATGCAAATCTTAAAAAAATGACCTCTTCAGGCTTCTTTTTCCCAGTGTAACTTGCTCTCGGGGACTCTTGAGCATTGCTAGTTCTGGCTATAATAATAATAATAATAATGTATTATTTATACCCCGCCCATCTGGCTGGGTTTCCCCAGCCACTCTGGGAGGCTTCCAAAAGAATATTAAAATACTGTGACACATCAAACATTAAAAGCTTCCCTAAACAGGGCTGCCTTCAGATGTCTTCTAAAAGTCTGGTAGTTGTTGTTCTCTTTGACATCTGGTGGGAGGGTGTTCCACAGGGAGGGTGCCACTACCGAGAAGGCCCTCTGCCTGGTTCCCTGTAACTTGGCTTCTCGCAATGAGGGAACCGCCAGAAGGCCCTCGGCGCTGGACCTCAGTGGAGGTGAACGATGGGGGCGGAGACGCTCCTTCAAGTATACTGGACCGAGGCCGTTTAGGGCTTTAAAGGTCAGCAGCAACACTTTGAATTGTGCTCGGAAACGTACTGGAAGCCAATGTTGGTCTTTCAAGACCAGTGTTATATGGTCTTGCCGGCCGCTCCCAGTCACCAGTCTGACTGCTGCGTTCTGGATTAGTTGTAGTTTCTGGGTCACCTTCAAAGGTAGCCCCACGTAGAGCGCATTGCAGTAGTCTAAGCGGGAGATAACCGCATGCACCACTCTGGCGAGGCAGTCCGCAGGCAGATAGGGTGTCAGCCTGCGTACCAGATGGAGCTGGTACACAGCTGCCCTGGACACGGATTTAACCTGTGCCTCCATGGACAGCTGTGAGTCCAAAATGACTCCCAGGTTGCGCACCTGGTCCTTCAGGGGCACAGTTACCCCATTCAGGACCAGGGAATCCTCCACACCTGCCCGCCTCCTGTCCCCCAGAAACAGTACTTCTGTCTTGTCAGGATTCAATGTAAATCTGTTAGCCGCCATCCATCCTCCAACCGCCTCCAGACACTCACACAGGACCGTCACCGCCTTCACTGGTTCTGATTTGAAAGAGAGGTAGAGCTGGGTATCATCTGCATACTGATGAACACCCAGCCCAAAAGCCCTGATGATCTCTCCCAGCGGCTGCATGTAGATGTTGAAAAGCATGGGGGAGAGGACAGAACCCTGAGGCACCCCACAAGTGAGAGCCCAGGGGTCTGAACACTCATCCCCCACCACCACTTTCTGAACACGGCCCAGGAGGAAGGAGCGGAACCACTGTAGGACAGTGCCCCCAGCTCCCAGCCCCTCAAGACGGTCCAGAAGGATGTTATGGTCGATGGTATCAAATGCCGCTGGGAGATCCAGCAGAACTAGAAAACAGCTCTCACCTTTGTCCCTAGCCCGCCGGAGATCATCAACCAGTGCGACCAAGGCAGTTACAGTCCCGTGATGAGGCCTGAATCCTGACTGGAAGGGATCCAAATGGTCCGCTTCTTCCAGGCGTGCCTGGAGTTGTTCAGCAACCACTTGCTCAATCACCTTGCCCAAGAATGGAAGATTTGAGACTGGGCGATAGTTGGCCATTGTGGCCGCATCTAAAGATGGTTTTTAAAGAAGCGGTTTAATAACCGCCTCTTTCAGCGGGTCTGGGAAGGCTCCCTCACGGAGGGAAGCATTCACCACCCCACGAAGCCTATCGCCCAGCCCTTCCCGGCTAGCTTTTATAAGCCAGGATGGGCAAGGATCAAGGAGACAGAACAACAGTTCTTGGTCACCAAAGTGAGGTAACAGGAGCCTACAACAGAGGGAGACAAGGTGGTGCCCTCCAGATGTTGGTGGACTACAACTGCCATCAATCCTGACCATTGGCCAAGCCAGCTGGGGCTGATGGGAGTTGTAGTCCAACAACACCTGGAGCGTACCATATACCTTTCCCTGGTCTGTAATACTGAAAAACTGGGAGATAATCCTTCAAGAATAAGAATACTGAGAGGCATAACTTTTTAAGCTGAAGGCTCTGCATTAGACCTCCCCTCCCTCCATTCTGCCTTTTGCCAGTCACTTGGAAGAAGCAGGATTTTTATTCGGAATAAGAACAGGTGATGAGGGTGGGGGTGGGGGAGAGCTGTGAGGAAGCATTAGAATAAAAAATTGATTGAGCATAACTGCATTTTTTTCATTCACCTAAAAACAGGCATTAAATCCTCAGGCAACACTTTTAATACAACTGGCGGCGGGGAACGGGACACTGCTTTGGAGAGCTGTCATTGTGTCCTTTGGTTCATAAGATCCCATTAAAGTGAGCAAGCTCTACGTATTGGGGTGGCTCATTCAAAACCTGAACAAAAATAAGGACACAAGGAATGTTTCCCAGCTCAATCTGCTTATAGCTCATACCTAGGCGTGATTAGCAACCTGGTATAATTGAACAAGGCCAGTGCAGGAAGGGATTCTTGGCAGTGAATAAATTGACATGCTGTGAAAGCATTAACACAGGCCATATTTAGTGCAGATGGATCCGCTAGCTTTCGGGCCCAACTGATTCACACTCTCATTATCACCTAATTTGTTTGCACCATCTGCCTGCAAATTATCTGCAAATCTTGAAATATAACAGGTGCCAGAGAATTATATACCTTGATTTTAGGGGGGGGGGGGGTACGGCAGTAACTGCTTGTGTTCGCAAGCCATTGACAACCTGACACTGCGGCTTGTACAAGGTTTGATATACGTGGGAGCAACATATGGGACTAGGGCCAAAGTAGATGTGCCAGCAGGAGACCCGAGACTGGATTGCCTATGTTTTCTAAAAAGGCAAACGTAGCCATAGAGGCCTGCCAATCTGGATCAAAGCTATAACATTGGGTGGGCTGCTTCAAACTCACCCTCCCTTGTACCATTTTCCTGATAGGCATCACAGCCTTAATTCTGCTCCTTGCCTCTCAGGGAAAAATGTCCTTGTATGGAAAGGATGACACACACACACACATTCCCCCCTAGCTATAAGCCCCCCACCCTAGTGCATTTTCTCTTGCAAGAGCCACAGAACAGCCTGCTGCCTCATCCTCACTGAGCTGTGAGTTTGGGTGGGATCTACACTGAAGGAAGCAACTGGGATGTTCTCTGATCAGGGAATGGAAAGTATTGCACAGACATCTCCCGCTCTGCCACCTTGAGTGCCAGTGGGATGCACAAAGGAGTGGTTGGGTAGAGCTCCCTCTGTCAACATCGCCCTTGAGCCAGTGCCACCAACTGGACTCACACACTTCAGCCCCGACTGGGCTAGGCGAGCTGGGTAGCACTTCCAGAGACCACCTTCTGCACAGGAACAGGTCAAAGTGCTGTGGACTCACAGCTTAGAGTTGTGAAGACAGTCATCGCACAGCAGAGTATAGCAGAGCATAAATGACTCGGAGAGCAGCTCTGTAGAATATCTTCTTTTATTCTATCTACAACTATAATACACAACTATGTACAGAGCTAAATGAGGTCTAAATGAAAATGCTGAACTGCACTGAGTGTCTGCAGCTGCTCTTAGCAGCAACCTTATCTATACAAATGATCTCTCTCTAACACTCAGTCTCTCTCTCTCTTTGATGTGAGGCTGGAGCAGAATAAGTAGAGAGCAGAAACCGCCCCCTCCTCTCTCGAGAATCAGCAGAGAACATCAGCAGATTCTTGGATATGGGAGGGGTGAAATCTCTTCACCCTCCTTATGAGTCGGAAACAGGACACATATGCACTCTTTTAGCCTCCATGCAACTGCAGAAGCAAAAAACGCAATACTCATCAAGTGCTACATCACGCCAGAAGGTGCCGCTATCTACACTGCACCCAAATTTCAGAGGGCACTATTTGAAAGAGGCTGCACACTTTGAGCACACATGTGTGCAGCGGGGACCCAAAGCCTGTCACAGGAGGCAAAGAGCACCAGCCATTTCACAGCTCGTCCCAGGGAATTCCCAGTTGTGCTTGTGTTATCTGACCGTGCCAGTGGTCTTGGCAGCAGAGCATCATGATACTGGAGCTAGAATAACAGAATGTCCCAAAGGCCACCACAAGTAAGTGGATGACAGCACCCTAACAGTCATGGGGTAGACTTTGTCACTGTACCACCAGGGGATTGGGGGGCGGGGAGCAAACCAAAACTGGAAACGCATAATATTGACAGACAATGACAACATTGTACCAGAACAGAACAGAACGTTCCTGAACTGCTGTTTGATAGCAGTGCCTTGTGCTTACCTTAATGATGATTTCTGTTTTTCCATCTACATCTTCAGCTTGTTGAAATAACTGGCCCTGATACTGCTAAAAGGAAAAAGACATTGCAAACTTCAGCTTTATAGACATCTCAGGCTGCTCTTTGGAGCATAGTTAAATGATTCCATTAAAGTGTTCTGCTGCTATATAATTTTCTGTTCAACAACAACACTCCTGTGAGAAGGGAACTTGATGTGATGCAGAAGGGCTGTGATGAGGATCTCCTGTGCAATCTTTGCAAAGTGTACAGAAGCTGCAGGGACCTGACACTGGTTGGAGCCAAAGCATTGGTCAGCAGCAGGAGAGAAGCTGCTGTTTAATATCACCTGATTAAAAGCTGCTTTTTGCCCCACAGTGGGAAAGCTGCAGGGTCCTAGGTTTGTGTGTGTGAGAGAAAGGAATCACAAGGGCGTCCAAACATGCTGCTGACAGAATGCTGCACCCTCAAAAGCTGTTAATTTGGACACAATTTGATAAACTTCAGAACAAGAAAAAGAGTATTAATATTAATTTGAATTTCAAGATTTATCTTTATCTTCTTCTCCCGTCAGTGAGAGCTTTCTAGGGAGTCCAGGTGCTCCCACTTTTCTTCCTGCCATTCTAATATATTTAGTTTGGTTTAAGTACTTAGATTCACCGTTCTCTGGTCTATATTGCTCTTTGAAGGGGTAGGAGACACCCAAGACAGTAGTTTAAAAGCTCCACCTTTAGGTTTGAAGCTCAGCTTTTACTATATTAATTTTGTTGGTGCTCTTCTTCCAGTATCAGGGCCCTGTAATCTATCTTTAGCTTGTGGTTTATTTTCTTTTATATTGGTTGCTATATCCCTGCCTTTTTTTGTTGCTTTGAAGAGTATCTTGGAGGGTGTAATTTAACTTAAAAGTAGGAATAAACATACGAACAGCAGATAACATTAAATAAAGGAAGATTTGAGATGAAAAGGGGTGGAATAATAGATTATGCAGCAGACAGAGGACTACCTAGAATCCCATGGACTGGGAAGTCTGAGGATAAGAGATAATGGTGAATACTGTATGATGTGTATATATAAGTTGCACAAAGGCATAAACAAAATAAAATAAAAAGAACAAGAAAAGAGCATTAAAGAGCCAAGCATGGGAAGCAACTTCATGACACAGAAGACAGAAATTGACTGTTAGCTTTCTACTTGTTGGTCCAGCTTTGATTCATTGGCTGAAAGTTGTTAAGATGCTACAAGGCATTGCCTTGGTACCAGGCTCTATGTAGATCACTACCAACAATGGTGGCCAGCAGCAATTCTGGAATCTATCTCTCCAGGATCTTTCACCTTCCTACATGTGACCCTTTGG
Organism: Podarcis gaigeae; assembly: GCF_964106915.1. Taxonomy (NCBI): domain Eukaryota; kingdom Metazoa; phylum Chordata; class Lepidosauria; order Squamata; family Lacertidae; genus Podarcis; species Podarcis gaigeae. The sequence continues at coordinate 77,597,458 of NC_139678.1, read as the reverse complement.
TTGAAAGGGCCAGGGATAAAACCCTCCCCCTGAGCTTGCCTTGTCTGGAACCTCTTCAAAACCTTAAGATGCAGGAAGGCAACCACAAGGATCCCAATAGTAGTCTAGCATTGGGGGGGGAAGCATTTTTACTTCTCTCCCATTGTTTCCAGTAGTTGGGACACAATGTATTAATTAAAAAAAAACAAGAAGAAAAGAATGGAGGAGCGTGAGAGTGTTCCACTGCTCTCTATTTCCATCTGCCAACAACAGCCCGGCAGAGCATTGGATAAGGGGGACAAACTGCCTCCATGTTCCCTTCCCCTGCTTTAAAACTGTGCAGTTAAACTGGTAAAGGAAGTTTAGGTGTGAAAATCCAAGTATTGCATAAATTCCAGTTCTTCATTACTCCACAAAATCTCCTTCCCCACCAACCCACCTTCAGTTAGAAAAAAGGAAATGGATATGTCTGTAGCTTTGCTAATCTTGGAGGAATGTCTTTATATCCAGACAATCTGTATATATGGTGTCCTCTTCCTCCCCTGCCCGCCCCAGACATTTGATTGATTGGCGGCAGTAGGCTTTGAGGTCTCCTGAACTCTTTCTTTGCTCTACCTGCTTCCCTTTGACAAGCTTCATGTTGCTACAAGCTTATAATGAGAAGGAGTTCTACTGCCATGGGGGCGATCCATCTTTATTTTGGCTTAGTTATCCCACAGGAAGGCTTAAACTTTGGGAGGGGGTTGACTCATTAGGGGGACTTGCTATGGTGAACAAGTTTGGGTTTGCCGTAAGGTAGGGCAAAAATGCATTGCAAAATTTCACATGGACATTTTTTGAGCTATAACACTTTCCTCCGTGGTCTTAACTCAATATTCCTTCACCCCAAACTCTTTATTTATATACCCTTCATTCAGCATGGAAACACACAATAAATTCACAATGCAGGCAAGCTCCAGAGAGCCTTAAACTAAGCACAAGAACTCTGTTAGGCAGTGATAAATAAATTAAGTTAAATGTATCAAGACTGGAGATACTAGCCAAAATTAGATTCAACACCAGCCTAGGGTGTTAAATCTCCTGAGGAACAGTTCAAAAACAATCTAAAGCAAAGTAGATTTATCCAAGAGTAGAACCTAATACTTAAGCAGATTAAAGGCTTAATTTCAGATCATCTTTATGACCTGACATCACGGCATTTAAAGGTCTGGAGTGTTGTGAGTTTACAGGAACATAAAATGACCATGGCATAGAATCACATTAGGCAGAGAGGAGAAGATGGAAATCTCACACTTTTTATGATATACTTGCTCTGTAAGCCAAGAGAAGCAGCTTTCAGCCTTCAAATACTGTGTAACATAGATACCAGTATTAACACTCCCAAGTATTCCAATACCATTAAAGTGTAGTAAGCGCTGTCAAGAAAAAAAATTGATTTGGTTTTGGTTTTTGCCTAGGAAGTAAAGCCAATTACCACCACGGGTTTGACAGTCATGACTCATTTGATTGTTATAACTGTTCCTAAGTTGTAGTGTCTGCCTCTACTATATATTTTGCTCACTTTTCATTTGGGCACCTCTTAAGATACCGCAACCCCATTTTGCATGATGGTTCCTGAGATCAAGGAGCAGGTTTGTCCATATTGGGATACAATTGGATGCCATTTTGAATCAAGATGGCAGACTGAAACTTAGAATTCCCAAGAATTCCCAAGCAACACCAAATTTGATGCTGCTTGGTATTAATAATTTGGCTTATATATTCATATCATTGCCTTATATGTTCATAGTGTCTTCTGTGCAGACTTTTAAAAGCCTGCTTAAAAACTTCCCTATTCCATCAGGCCTATGCAGGCAATGATGTGCACAACCCTAACAATGGTCTACTGATGTTTGTTTTTAATTTATTATTTTTTTGCTTTTTATTCATTTCCAACTTTTTAATAATTTTTACTGTCCAGTTTTATGTTTTTATAAACCACTGCGATAGATTTTTATGATACAGCGTTATATACATTTTTAAAAAATAAATAAAATTGTTAAAGGCCTGATATAGGTCTCTATGCTTCAGAAAAAGCTTGCTAGTCAGAACAAATAAATCTGTAAAAGTTGTGCTTTGCTTAGCAAGGAATGGGTTTGCCCACCAGTTTTTGTAAGGCTATTTTCTAAGAAATACATATGAAGGAATGTACATAAGAAGTACATATGAAGGAAACGCCTTGATCCTTGAGTTGCAGTGAAGAAATGGGGGGAAGGTTTGGTGTTGGACCTCACCGTAAACGGCGCAAGAGAAGCCCATGAGGCATTAGGTCAAGGGTACCTCAACTTTGGATGCCTGAACACTTACATAGCAAACTGTGTGTATCAGTTAACTATTTGTATCTTGTTCTCAGGATTGTGGGGAGGGGTGTCCGTTACATGAAACAAAACCGAATCTCAATTAGAACTTCTTTCTGTTAACTCTAAGGAAATATGTGACATGTATGCATTTTAATACGTATCTGCCAAAGAGCTGAACTCTGTGGCTTTTAAACAGACCCTAAAACTTTTTTTTGTATCCCGAGTTTCTTTATTGGATTTTATTAGTGGCTATATATAACGTTATCTCTGCTGTGTTATTATATGCTATCCATTCTATTGTTGCATTGCTCTTAACGTTTCATCTTCAGCTGGTTTGCACATGCTTGCCTTAAAATGTGGGGGTAGAAATAAAATACCAATATATATACAGTAAAAGCTGTGGTCATCATGTTGCCGCCTTATAATTACCTCTCTACAGCCACATATACCGGTAATCATGCTTGGCATTTTAATCCGCACAAACTGTGCTGTGCAGACTAATCTGTGCTAGAGCTGGCATGTCTCTCTCATGAGACCTCCCTTCCAGACTAACAGTGCAACCCTGTGCATAAATACTCAGAGTTAAATGAGACCTAACCAATGTAAGGGGGTACAGATATATAGCCTTAATTGTGCCTTTTTTTTCCTGAGTCCAGACACTGTAAAGCTTCCTGTATGCTTGAACTGAAGGGGAATTTTTGCCAGAAGCATTTTCGCAGCCCTGACGGAAAAAGCTTTCCTGGGCTATGGGGCTCTTGAAGATAGAGGATCCCTTGACACATTTTTAATCCAATCTTTAGGTCACTGTTAGGATGCAGGAGGACACAGAAGTTTCTAGATGCACAGTTCCCAGGCATCCTTTATCCATAATGGTGAAACCAGTTAACATTAGGCTTCTATTTGTTGTACAGAAATGCAGTTTTATCCAAGGAATGTTGGATGCTGGGCTGGAGGGTCAACCTCCCACCCCCAGCAAGATGGGGCTGTTTCTTCCAGTGTACCCCCAAACCCACAGTGTGTTGGGCCAAATATGGTTGTCGCCCAGCTATGCAAGCCAGTACATCTATCTCTTGCTGCCACCAAGGCAAAGCTCCGATTATGATAAGAGGGACAAGAGAAGACCGTTTCTCATCCTGCAGCAGAAGCCGACATCAAGCTGGAGCAGGATGAGAAATGTGTGCCACCTCCTCCCTGAAATGCTTTTACCTCTGAGGCAGAAATAAAATATGATCCAGATATTTCCACTCAACATTATAAACATTATTTACCCCTTCAGAAAACCTAGATGTATGAAATGTTCAATTATCTTAGAAAAATTCAAATACTATAAAGGAATGTTTAAAAGAAATGTCAGATTGAATAGACACCTAACTACCTTTTTTCTCATATTTCGGGACAGCGGTTTCTGACTGTGTTTTATTAAAGCACATAACTCTGGAAGGTAATTACAACAGTCACGCACCATGTCCTCAGGCTCAAGCTGGTATATAACTTAACAGGTAGCAGCCTGAGTAGCAGCAATATTTTTCATGAATGACTGGTGAGGAAACTATTGCTCTAACAGTCCTCATGTAATGCAACACCACAGTAATAGTAAAAAAAAAGTAAGTAAAGGACCCCTGGACGGTTAAGTCTATCAAAGGTGACTATGGGCTGTGGCACTCATCTCGCTTTCAGGCCAAGGGAGCCGGCATTTGTCCACAGACAGCTTTCCGGGTCATGTGGCCAGCATGACTAAACCACTTCTGGTGCAGCAGAATACCCTAACAGAAACCAGAGCGCACGGAAACACCATTTACCTTCCTGCCACAGTGGTACCTATTTATCTACTTGCATTAGCATGCTTTCAAACTGCTAGGTTGGTAGGAGCCGGGACAGAGCAACGGGAACTCACCCCGTCGCAGGGATTCGAACCACCGACCTTCTGATAGGCAAGACCAAGAGGCTCAGTGGTTTAGACCACAGTGCCACCTGCATCGCACCACCGTAATAAAGCACATGGTCTTATATTTCTTGAATTGCATGCAGTTGGGATGGGTGGATGATTTCCCCCAGCTCTCCTCTATATCTGCAGCCTCTCCCCTCACCTGCAACCCAACACACACATTCCGAAGGACCACCCAACTCTCAGGAGCAGATTTCCAGGGGGCACAGGAGGATCCAGAGCGATGGGGAGGGGGTGGCAGGAACCCCTGGCCTTATGAATGTAAACTCTGTTCTGTTGTTTAAAACCACAGTTTTCCTCTTGGTGTCTTTACCTCCTCACTCCCATGCCACGGACACTGGTGTTGTGCAACTTGCCTTCTCCTTTGTTCCACCATGACTTGCTGCAAGTCCAGGGTTGTGATGTGGCACTGCAAATCCTCTAATGGGGGCTGTGCATTGACAGCCGTATATTTTTATGTGTACAGGAAAGGGTGGGATTAATTATTTTTTTGAGTCTCAGATAAAATGAAACAGAAAAGTTCATTTGACGGTATGAATTCTCCAAGTATCGAAACAGGAGAAAATGACTTCCGTGGCACAGGAAAGAGCAGCTTTTCTCTCTGCCACCAATTAAATGCCTGCATTTATGAAACCAGCTTGTTTCATTTCCACTCATTAACAACTTAATCTACATGGCAATATTATCTCCTTCATATATGACTCGCAATTTCCGGGTCATGAGTTGCTGTCTTCTTCTAACCAAGATGTTTAAGCCAATGAATATCCTGGAAAGAAGCCATTGTATGGTTCACACATCACTTGCCTTCTGCACACTTCAGCTGGATCTATAAGTATAATAGGAATATGTGTGTGCCTGCCACTGCTGATTACTTCCCTCTGCTCCCCACCAATGCACAGGAGAAATGTTCAAGTCCAATCCCATTGCCTGTCATGCTAGTTATCCATTTTCAGGAAGTTTTTAATGTAAAGGAGCATTCCAAAACAGCAGACCCTGTGCCTGCAGCCTCAAGTGGTGCAACCCATGCTACCAGGAGCCTGTCCTTTTATTCTGCTGCATGTGTAGGGCTAGCTGAAGCAGCCACTGTGAAGCAAATGTAAAGCCCTGTGTTTGGTGGAATGTGAGGCGCGGTGCCCAGAGATACATGCAAGGCATCAGCTGACAATGCAACTATCAAGGGAGAAAAAAGGCATGGGCTGACCAGTCTTTGAACTACAACCCAAATACCCTCCGTGTCAGGTTGGTAGGGTAGATTCCACTCCCCCCCCCACCCGCATTTTTCTGACTATTCCTATATGTCCCCTACTGTGATACCAGGAGGGGTTTTTGTAGACCTTCAAAGCCCACCCCCAAATTTGTCCAATAAATAATAATAATAATACAGTGGTACCTTGGGTTAAGAACTTAATTCATCCTGGAGGTCTGTTCTTAACCAGAAATTGTTCTGAACCTGAGGTACCACTTTAGCGAATGGGGCCTCCCGCTGCTGCGGCGCCACCACCACGTGATTTCTGTTCTCATCCTGAAACAAAGTTCTTAACCTGAGGTACTATTTCTGGGTTAGTGGATTCTGTAACCTGAAGCATCTGTAATAATTTTGAAAAAAATATTTTTACTGACTGAATGCTCCCATCCCGGTGATACCAACAATTGTTTTGTACACACAACCAAATGCCCACCAATTTATTAATATTTTTAAAATTACTGATCACTCCTATGGTCCCCTACTGCGATTATGTGGTGCCAAAATGTTTTTGTGATTACCCAAGACTTCCCCAAATTTTATCATTTTATTCAATCAATCAATTTAATTACATTAGATTTGGGTTGGTTTTTTTAATGGCCACACCCACTTTGACATACAGCCCTTTGCCCCTGGTAGTTGACCACAAGACAATGAGACCACTGGCCCCTAAAAGGTAATGCACTCCTGGTCTAATAACTACCATCATGTCTGACCTCTGAGGTTCCTGGGGGATTTTTGGTCAGCAATCCTTTGACATCCCCGCCCAAGGCCATTGAGTGACCTTTGTTTATTAATGTATTAATAATTTTTTTATATGCCATTCCATAGGAGTTCAGAGTGGCATGCCGTGAAATAAAAAAACAAGAAACAGTAAAATCCTAGAGGGCTCAAAAGTGTTTTAATACATGTTTAAAGTGTTAAAATGTCCTTCTAACACAATCAGCGAAGGAGCCATTCAGATAGTGGGAGTTCCAGAGGCGGGGTGGGAAGGGACAGATAGACCATAGAAATGGCCTTGTGCATGCTGTTACCTTACAGATAGCTGAAGAAACAGCAAGATCTCAGCTCAGGATTATATGGAGGAAGGTGATTCTTCAGGAAACCTAGTCCCAACTTGTTTAGGACTTTATAGGTCAAAAACCATCACTTGGAATTGTGCTTGGAAATGAATAGGTGCCAATGCAGTTGGTACAAAAAGAGGGTGACATGAGTCTTATATCCCACTCCCATAGGAAGCTTTTATGGCTGCTAGCTGCTCCAAAGCCAGGACTGCAATTCAAACACTGTCCACTGCATCTCACTGGCTCTATGAAGTTTTAGCCACCATGGTTGCATAGAAGAGCATGCAAATCGTCTGGACAAAAGACCAAGGTTAGGACTAGGTAGTGGCTGGGACTTTAGTGTCCTTATAGTTCCTAAACCTATTCCTATTACATCACTTCTTTCCCCTGTGCTGGCCATTTTCATCTCATCCTCCCCCTGCTCCACTCACCCCAACCTTGTAAAAAAAAAAATGTCATTTTCTGTGAATGTCTATATGCAGTAAACGGTATAGTTGTGCAAAATAATTGCAATGATTATTTATTCTGCCTACAGCTGGAATCTCTGAAAGTGGACCACAGCTTAGATCTGTTCTGGCAAATAGCAAAGACCCGTGGATCTTGATGTAAAAACGGTGTGGTTGTTGTTTTATTATTGCTAAAGACAGTGTTACAATTTTCATTAAAATCAAACTCCAGTCATTCAAAGTACAGATACTTTCTGCATAAAATTGAAGAGTACAATCTAAACTTAAGAGGTTCCATGATAGGCAGCCTTCCACTATTGCATAAAAGAAACTGTGAAGGCTATCAACTTGCTACCTGAGCAAGTCGGCTGCAGACTGATTTAGAGCTAGTATTGTGTTGTCATTCCACAAGCATAGTTACCTCTTTCCTCTCCACATCAGCTTGAATTTTTGCTTGAGTGACAGCAGCTTCTCTGTAGGAAGAGCTGGCCTGCTTAGCTTGCTCGATCAGAGTCTTCAGCTGCTGAGCTGTGCTAAGAAGGGAGTTGACCGTCTCCTCAAGGTACAGCCAACTCCGCTGCTCTGTCACTTCAAGACCATTCACCACGGAGGCCGATATGGTTTTGGTGGGGGTTGCAGGTGGCACAGCCAGGGCAGGAAGTGAGGTCAATACTGAAAATCAAAAGAAATCCATTAAGATACTTGGGTTCAAGTTTAATTGGAAGCTTACTGTATAGTAGCAAATTTAGTCTGTAACTGCTTTGGTTCACCTCTCTGCCCCTTTAGGTAAAGGTACCCCTGCCCGTACGGGCCAGTCGTGTCCGACTCTAGGGTTGTGCGCTCATCTCACTTAAGAGGCCGGGAGCCAGCGCTGTCCGAAGACACTTCCGGGTCACGTGGCCAGCGTGACGAAGCTGGTCTGGCGAGCCAGCACCAGCGCAGCGCACGGAAACACCGTTTACCTTCCCGTTATAAAGCGGTACCTATTTATCTACTTGCACTTAGGGGTGCTTTCGAACTGCTAGGTGGGCAGGAGCTGGGACCGAAAGATGGGAGCTCACCCCGCCGCGGGGATTCGAACCGCCGACCATAAGATCGGCAAGTCCTAGGCACTGAGGTTTTACCCACAGCGCCACCCGCGTCCCATTCTCTGCCCCTTTAGAGGTTCAGAATTACCCACAACCTGGGCTAATCAAAATTTCATACCGCTAGCAAACCTCAGTTCCTGGAGGGAGTTCCAGAAGCACAGATTTCAAAACTATAAGTGTTACTGCATACTCAGTAGTTCCTTCCAAGCTTTGGAAGTCACTTTCTGCAGAGATCCAGCAAAAGTCAGAGCTTTGTGCGTCTTCCCAGAAGCAACACACAGCTACTTCATCTTGCAACCCAGAAGGACAGCAGGGACTTCTTTTACAATACAGTCCTGCCCATGTGCACTCAGGCAAAAGTTCCACCATGTTCAATGGGCCTTAACCAGAAAAGTGTTCACAGGACTGTAGCCTTAATGGCATCTTTTAATGGGACATTGATCATGCACTAATCATGTTACCAGCTCTGAGCCTCTGGCAAGTGCAAGGACACAGGCTGAATACCAAATAAGCTTTAGAACAGCTTTGTTGAGGGACCAGGAGTAGGGAGGTTAAGTCAAGCTGTTCTCCACTGCTGCATCATTGAAAAAGGTTGGGTGGTGATGGGTACAGAAACATAAGCAATGAAGCACTTGGTCTGCAAGGAAAGACACGTGTATGTGTGTGTGCGTGTAAGCTGAAACTAATCAGCTCACTGTGGTTACACAAGTCACAACTGTTTTCAACAGTATTTGCATGGGGCCCCTACACAAGCCCCCACAGAAGAAACAAAGCTGCCTGCTTTGTGATGCCAGCTGCCCACAATACTTATGCCGCAAAAGGAGCAGTTGGCAAAGGGTCCCCCCGAAAATGTCAGACTCTTGCTTGACAGACTCAGAAGTAAGCCCCACTGTTAGGTGTGTTTAGGTGTGTCACAATATAGACACAAATATTTGCATGTAATACTATCTATGTCTACTCAAAAGCAAGTCTCTCTGAGTTCAATCCTACTCCTAGGCAACTGTTGTTAGGAGTATAGACTTAAAGCCATAATTACACAAGTGTACAGATTGGATCAAAACAATTTTAAAATTCCAGTTTTCATCTAGAAAACTCTGCAAGAAATAATATGTCTATACACCAAGTATGCTTCCAGTTCCCCCAAATCATTTAAAAATGCTAACTACGTTTTAAATACAAACTTGCGTAGCAATTATTTAGTATGTATTAGACTTTAACCATACTGCCATGAGTGCAAGTTTCAAAGTTAAAGCCGTGCATTAGAGAATCAAAATGTAAACCCCAAAGCTTTTATTAAGTTAGTAAATGAAACAGATGTTTGCTCAACTGTATCAATAGGATTGTAGTTAATTTGATACAGTAAAACATCCCTGTCTTCCATATATTTGCAGAAGCAACGGTTTTCAGCTACTGTGCTTTCTACAGTGAGGAACAAAGCTTGACATTTGATTGCCTGATCTTTCCATAAGTGTTTATACTTCTGTAGTCATGCCCAGTTAATGGGCTTTTTTTCTAATGCACTTGCTCTTTAGAATAGCCAATGCGCAACAGTGTGCTCAGAAGTGAATGAAAAAGGAAGGTTTAAGAGGTCACGAGGGAAATAAAATCTTATTAAGATCCATACCATGCAATATCATAGCCACCACCAGAGGTTTTTGTTCTCTCTTTACTCAGTGAATAACCCTAAAGAACTTGACTGGATGTGATTCTGCTAATACCATGGTGCTGAGAAAGTATAACCCCTTTGCTATCACCACCACCACCTTATAGGCCTATACATGGGGTCTATGACATGTTCAGTCAGACTCAGTGTTTTTGCCATGTGCTTCAGCTGACACCAAAATTGCTACTCAGCCTGCAGTTCATCTACAAACCATGGCACCAGACTTGTGGGAGAGAGTCCACATGCAGTTGAATCAATAATGAGGTTTCCTCCAGAGAATCAACAGAATGGTACCACTGGAACAGCCCCCAATGTATTCCAGAAACTGATAGGTTTCATAAATCCCCTGGGATGGCCAAATTAAGAGATCCCCTATTCAGACAGAAATCAAAGCAGTGGCAGAAACCTATAGCCCTCCAGATGTTGTTGGACTACAACTCCTTGGCCATTAACCAGTGTGGCTGGAAAAGCTAGGCGCTTACCCGTATTTGAGCTGGTTAGCAATCTGAACCCAATAAAAGCCTGGTCACAGGGCCTCTAGCCTCCAAAACATCTATCTCCTGGCCAGTATACAACAAAACACTCAGCACATGCCCTGCTATAAGTATTGGGCCACAGTGCTGCTGCATTTGTATCTGAAACTGCATTCGCGCACCCCCACCCTTCTCCTGATTCCCTATCCACCCCTCCAATCTGTGGAGAGGTTAGCTAGCAAGCACTATGAAACATACTGAGCACTCCGAAAGTTGTGTTATTTATGACTTCCAAAAGGGAACTTGATGAAAACGCATCAAAATCAAACTAGTCCCTTATGGAAGAAAGCTGATATTGACATATGCATCTAAGGTAAAATGCTGTTAAGATGTCTCACTTACACAATTAGTTTCCAGTTGCGCAGACAAGAATTTTCCTCCCTTCCCAATGCAGTCCCCACAAAACCTGGTTCTTGGGGGGACTCCCTGAAGCAGACTAGGCCTGGGCAATATATCAATGTATCGCCCAGGACCCGTCTAAGGGGGAGACTGCAATGATGGCTTCCCTCAGTGGTATATAATGGGTGAAACAGCTGCCTCCTGAGTCCCTCTGCTACCAGTGCCCAAAGGAGAAACATGCTGCAGCCAGGTGCTGGAGGCAGAGGGACTCAGGAACAGCGGCGGTTTCACCAGCGATATACTGTTGAGTGAAACCGCCATCACGGTCTGTCCTCCTATCAGCACAGAGGGGGAAACAAGCTGCATCTGTGAGGCGCTGGTATAGCTTGTTCCTCCCTCGCTTTTTTAAATTGCTTGGCTGAGGAGCGCACCATTGCCCTTGCCTCAGCCAAGCAGTTTTATGGAGTCCCCAACTAGCCACCGGCTCGCACAATCCAACAGCAGGGTCAGGCTCCATTAAAGTGCTCCCACTCCCCATTTGAGGGAGCCCCGATCCTTCTCCTGCTCACGTGTAAGAAGAAGGATTGAGGCTGCTCAGCTGGGGAGCAGGGAGCTTCTTGCCCCACCCCAGGCTAAGGAGCACAAACAAGCCCCGCATCCCTCCTCCTGCGCCCCCCACCCATTTCAAGGCAGCGGCGGATGCTGCCTTAGCTGCTGCCACTGCCTTGGCAGTGGGGAGGTGCAAGCGGACAGCTTGTCTCATTTGGGAAAGGCAGCCTGTTGGCCCACCCCACCCAGCCCATGCCAAGGCATCGGGTGTGGCAGGCATGTGATGGAGCATTTACACACCTGCTTCATCCACTGCTGCCTTGACACGGACGGCACTGGGCGATGGAGGAGACGGCACTCTAGATGAGGCAGAAGCTGTGCATGGTGGCCGGCAACTGCCTTGTTCCTTCCCAATTTCTTTCCAAAATTGTGATATACTTGCCATACCGTGATGTTTAGCTGGCAGTATATTACGATGTTGGAAAGCAGTTATCGCCCAGCCCTAACGCAGACTGGGGAACCACAGGGGGAAGGGGAATTCCATTGCAATGCCTGATCTCTCACTTAGCTCTTTGGGATGAAACTTACCAATTTTGGGATGAGAGGTTGGCAGTGCTGCTTCTGGGAATGCGGAGATTTGACAATTGTCCTGATAACTTGGGTAGTGAGGCTCTGGATGTCTGACGCGGCAAGGCTGCTGAACGTTTGTGTCTTGTACTACTGGGAGGGGGCGGGGAGAAGGAAAATCAGGACTCATGAAAAGAATTCATCATTCGGTTTTAATTTTACACTTTTGATATGAGTACCCAAGATGCAAGATTACAGTACGAAAAGGAATGAGCAGCAGCTGGAATTATTCTGGAAACAATGTGAACTGAAGAGCTCATATCACTCTTTGTTAAAGAGCATTGCAAAGACTTAGATTAGAATCCACAGATTTTTCTTTGCAAAGTGTGTTATTTAAATAGCTGGGTCCCTCATAACACCAATCAACCAGTAACGAACTGAATTGTTTCTCTTGTAAGACAAACAAGACTGAAAATATGTATTTAATAGTTTAGCATAAAGTTTCAGCTTCAGTACGGAGGATTAAAACTGGAATTCAGAATGTGGACAATCAAAAATTCAGATACTTAAGTTCCTTATTCTAAATAAATACCAAAATTCTAGCATCTGCTGTTTTTCCTTTTAAAAAAATAGTAGTAATGCTTATCCAAAATGACTTATTAAGGATTTGCAGGCATCCTTGTGCAAACGGCTAGAATTTTATCCCTTTAACTGACCTGTCAGTCTAAAATTTGATAAGAAATGCTTACACATTCCCAAATGTTTTTTAAAAATTATAAAATCTAAATCCATTTTTCAACCACTTCTGAGATGTTGACATTTCATGTGGAGTATTTTTTATTAAGTTTACTTACCCTTACAGCATAGAACCTTTTCAATAAAGGTCAGTGGTCTCAAGCCAATACTCATTCATATGGAGAAATATTTCAACTCATTAAAATTGCTGTTATCTGCTCTCTGTATTCGTATACCCAATTTCACAACTACATGCAGTCCCAGGCTTGTATGTAGCTAGGTACAGGCCAGGTCTGCTTGCATGTAGGAAAAAAAGAGTCCTGTGTGAATTGGGCAATTGGTTTATTACGATATTGCTAATGGCTGCAATCATAATCACAATTTCCTGGAAGTAAATCCCATTGAAATCAATAGGGCTTACTTCTGAATATACTCCCCTAGGATTCCACCGTTCAACTGTAATCCTATACACATTTACATGAGATTATGTCTCACTAAATTCAGTTTAGGATTTATTTTAAGTAGACATCCATAGGATTGCAGTGTAAAGTCATTTGAGTTGCTGTCTTCCAATTTTCTTAGACATTGGCCAGGTTTGTCTAAACCAGTTCGTCTTAAACTATGGTTTACTCATGAACATACCTCTACTCCTGCTGTGTGGGTCCCCCCATGTGGCTCAAAAAAGCCACAGCATAGAGTTTCATGTCATTCAAACCCATGCCATGGTTTCTTTGAAACAAGCAAACCACAAATAGCAAACAGTATAGCACAAATTAACCAAGAGCAAGCCTTAGTTTATTTCTGAGCTTATCCCTTGCAGTTTGTTTGAAACAAACCATGGTGCAGGTTCAAATGACACAACAAACTATACTTTGGCTTGTTTGAGTTGCGCAGGATAAACTGTGGCTTATCACAGTGGCTGAAGCAGCTTGCTGGATCCCTAAATCTGAAATGTTAGCCTTAGGCATCTATAATTCCACACAAGTATCCCAATCACATGTGCATACATGTGTGAATTACTTATTTTACTTACCAGACGTACCAGTAAAAACATCACCTTGGGATGGGCTTTCTGATATAATAGCTGTGGCCTCAACGCTTGATGTACGGTCAAAGGTCAGAGTGCCGGAGGTAGTGATCTGTCCTGAAGGAGTCACAGTGACTAAAAAAAGTGTAAAAACGTTTCCAGATATTAGTGAAATGCTAGTACCAATCTTCATTTCTGCTTTCAAGTTGCAGAAACCAGCCCACTAACTCAGGGGTGACTGTGGCCCTACAGATATCTGTAGACAACTCTAAACATCCTCGATTACTGGCTACGCTGGATGGAGCTGATGGGAGCTGGGAATCCAGCAACATTTGGAGAGCACAGCTCAGCCACTCTTGCACTAACTCATAGTCAAATTTCCATTACATTTCAGAAAAAAACAGACACAGCCCTCCTCTGACACCACTGACAGAGGAAACAATCCTGAAGAAGTAGGATAAAGGCCTCCCAATTGCACTGATCAAAGAGACAGAGTCACTGAAAGGGAAACCTCAGATTTGGCCTACCGGCTGGAGAAACTAATATAAAAACTTAATCTAAATAGTCAAATTTTAGATAATATATTATGCTAGTACTTCCTTGATGTGTTTGCCATTGCAACGAATACCATGACCATCTGCTGGTTGCTGAAGGAAAAACCCTCAGCATTGCTTGCTTTTCTGAATAAAAGTGAGAAAGCAGAAAGGAGGATGGACATTTCATATGGATAACATTTATAAAGTTGTTTTAACATTACAACATGCAAAGGATGTATATACATACGTATATGAATGATTGTGATTCATTTGATAAAGCTGTTTATTCCAAGAATGACTTACAAGTAGTAGCAGCAGTTCCAGGAAGCAGAGTGATGTTTTTGGGGGAATCCTTCTTCACTGGAGTTGTGGGCAATTCGTTTTCTTTTTTCCGTCTTTTATAGGGCACAAAGAGTCTCACAGGACCACTCTGGTAACAAGCAGAAAACACCAGTGCTCAGAGCTTCTCTGCCACGGCCATGGCTGTTTCTGTCAAATTGTCTTGCTCTGTGTCTCAAGCAACTGATATGGAGTATCATGCAAGGGCAGCATATGGTTTTTATTCAGGGTGGGATTCACCCAATGTCAGTGGAAGTCCCAAACAAGGACTTCTGCTTGTGCAATGAGGTTTCCCCCTTGCACCTCTGAAATTGGTCCTGGAAGGGTTGGGAGAATCCCCAGAACAGCACATGGTGGGAGGAGATGGGGGTCATTCTGTTTGACAAGCTGAAATGTTTGCACAGATGTAACACTTGTCATAGTGGGATGTTGCATCCCACCTCTAATTATTTAATTTAGCATTACAGTATTGTATTTGCGCTACCAGAGTGAGGAAAGAGATGCTTGTGGGTGGTGGTGTTTGACCTCCGTGCCAAATTTACTTTACAATGTGGAAAGTAGGGTTTGTTTGTTTGTTTGTTTGTTTGTTTGTTTGTTTGTTTGTTTGTTTGTTTTAAAAAAGGAACATTTCCTTAGCCAGAAAGTCCACCTTTCCGCTGGATCTAAGAGGGGGTGATTTTTCTTGAGGAAAGAAGACATGTTTTAAGGAGCAGACCCCAGTCCTGTCCGAGACCACTGCCACCTCCCTCCCTCCCTCCCTCCCTCCCTCCTACCAATGGTGAAATCACTGCTGAGCAAGGCACCTCTATTCCTTTTGCACCATCATTACTAGCAGGTCAGAGTGCTCCTGAAGCAGAAAAAAGACCCCAATCTTTTTTTTAAAAAAATTCCTGAGCTTTTCCTAGGAAACCCTGGAGCACATGAGAGCTTTCCTTCCCATTTCCAGAGCACTCCAACCTATTAGCGACAGTAGCACAAAGGGAAACAAGATGACTGATTTCACCGCCACAATGGATTTCCACCTTGACATTGTAAAATTTGATCTGGAGGCTAGTAGGCCATGAGAAATAGCCTGGCAGGCCTGATCTGGCCCATAGGCTCACCACCCCTGCTCTGGACAGTCCTAGGGAGAGGACCCTACAGTTATCACGGTGTGCAATCACACAAGACTCAGAGAGCAGGCCTTTTTCTGTTGCTGTCTCTACACTCATCTCATCTCAAGTGATCTTTAGAAAACATAGTAAAAATGTTCTTACTGAAGTGTGCATTTGAACAGGTTGCTTACAGATTATAATTGCAGTAGTTTAATTTACTCTTAATGAAGGCCACTTGACAGATTAATTTATTAGAAAACACTAGCGCTTATATATGTATAAATAGAATGTGTATTTTTAAATAAGTAAGTTGAAAGATAAATTATCCTCAATAATATTTCTTCCATCAGAAAGTCAGATACTGCAACTGTAACAAAGTCTCAGTGAAGAGCTATCATATGAAAAGACCACCTTTCCTTTCTGCCTTTCCCTAAGTGAAGCACACCTCGATCCATCAAGTTTACAGTTATTCCTTTCTTGAGATGCTCATAACCTAAACTTATGGTACTACAGTGTACCATTAGAGAGTCCCGCCAGTTTCTACAACAGCAGCTGCACACTCACCAGACTCATGTCATCACAACAGGCAGCACAAGTGCATGAGGCAGCATGAGGATTTAATATCCCATCCTAAATTGGGGAAAGTAAAGAACAGTATCAGGGGAAAATATGCCTGGAGACCCATCCTATGCTCTACTGTACAAAGCAAAAGTTCAGGGTTCCCAGCACCTTCTTGAAGTTACTCCTAGAAGACCTAGTCTGGAGTTCCTCCCAGCCACCCGCCCAGGAAATTAACTAATTTTAATGACTGATGTTTTAGTGTATTTTTAATCTTTTGTTGGAAGCTGCGCAGAGTGGCTGGGGAAACCCAGCCAGCTGGGCAGGGTATAAATTATTATTATTATTATTATTATTATTATTATTACTACTACTACTACTACTACTACTACTGTATTACTACTACTACAGTGCCACACAACAAGCAGCAAGTCCCACTGCATTTAGTGGGGCTTACTTGTGAATTAACATTTTCTTTTTCTATTTTTAAAAGCGGCTTAATATTTCAAAAATCTCTAAGCAGTGCATATCATTAAAACAAAAGATCACCACCCTATGATATTCTGCAGGGTGTGGTGGCATGAGTAGAATTTCCGCAGATGATCTAAGTCAGTGGTTCTCAATTAGTTAATTACTGAGGACCCACTATTTTTTAAAAGCCAAACCATGGACCCCCTACTTTTGAAAATTCTGATAAGTCGATGCACTAGCGTAGCTAGGGGGTGTCATGGAATACTACTCAATATTGATCCAGAGCAGATTCCAATGTATAGTTAACAGAGTAGAAATGTAAACATGTTTCAGGTGATCACCGTGTGATATTGGTGGTGCCTTTAAACTGGCTTCCCTGCTCTCCCTTGCGCAAGGAACAATATATTGCTGCATATTGCTAGGTCAAAATCACTATCGCGGTGTGATTACAAAACTGATTTTGGCCAATATATTGAAAAATCACAGCACTATAACACACAATAAAATGTGTGATATTACCATGCAAAAATGACCAAAAAAATTGGGGGAGAGGCAAGGGCTGGTGTCGCAGAACCCCTGGGTGCATTCCGTGGACCCCCAGGGGTCCCCGGACCCCTAATTGGGAACCATTGATCTAAGTGATCTTACAGGTCTGTAAATGTGCAGGTGGTCTTTCAGGAGTCAAGTTGTAACTCTTCTGAGACTAGAATTGGGATTTCCACTGTGCCCAGTTTCTCTGCGCCTGGATGAGGGGGAGGGAGGAATGACCTTCTGACTTTTGTAGGAAATAAATAAAACAAAGAATGAAAGAGAGTCCACCGTACATGAATAAGACACTGAAGCGGCCTTCCTGCATAGCGGATGCTTCTCTTCCAGTCCTTGCTGCTGGCTCTTCCAGCCATAGCTTCAAATTCAGTGGGGCTGTACCAAGTGTCCCCTTGTTTAATGCAACGTCCTCGACCACCTTGAAGAGGGCAAAACAACAAACTTAGCTCCTGCTTAAGAATTGCTTTGTGCAGAGATGGCCCAGCTGACCTTGGAAACAGCCTTTCTCTGCTATTTGTAGATCTTGCAAGGGCCTAGAGAAGGCACTTGGCCTAACTTCATGAGCAGAGGAGAAGAGGGGAGTCTGGAAATTCTCCTCATGCAGTGTCCCTGTACAGCCGTACCTTGGTTTTTGAATCCCTTGGTACTTGTACGTTTTGGCTCCCGAACACCGCAAACCTGGAAGTGAGTGTTCTGGTTTGCAAACGTTTTTGGGAAGCCAAACATCGGACACGGCTTCCATGGCTTCTGACTGAGTGCAGGAAGCTCCTGCAGCCAATCGGAAGCTACGCCTTGGTGTTCAAACATTTTCGGAAGTCAAAATGACTTCTGGAATGGCTTACGTTCGAGAACCAAGGTACGACTGTACTTTGTACTGATAGAGGACATTGAAAACAGATTTTATCAGAGAAGAGGGAAGGGCTGAGTCCCCGTTCATCACAAAACAAGATTCTGGCCTGCCACAACCACAGGAACTTGAGGCTGAGCCACATTGCTCACTGTTGACTCTCATGCTTCAAGAAGGAGCACAGAAGATTTATAATCACCCTCAGATCAGAAAGAGAGGAAGAGACACCTTACCCGAGCCAAGTCGGTTTTTGTACAGGATCCCACTGATATTTCTGCACCGCACAGGCAACTCATTGTCATACACTGAAGGATCCCAGTTGTATTTTGTTCCTGCTTTTTCTTGCCCAGATGTTAAAGGAGTAGGAGACTGAGGCCCTTTGGATTAATGGAAAGAAAACGAAGTCACACACAGCACACTCAGGTTCTAACTTCTGCCTTTCCCAGAGGAAGGCAAATGCCACTAGAATATCCTGGATTCTCAAAGTGACTTCTGACCAATAGAACAAAATGTACTGCTTTTCTGCAAAGGCACCCAGAACAGTTTACAATTTTTCCAGTACCAGAACAAATAAATGATATAAAATGTAAAGAGGACTCTGTGGTGTGGAGGAGACAGTCCAACTGGAGCAGCCCCTGCCGCCCCCACACTAGCTGGGAACTAGTTCCTTTAACAAAAGAAGAGGAAACAAATATTAAATCAAATATTTCTGTATATCAAACAGCATATCTGTTTGAAATACAGAAATAATGTGGAAAGGGGCAAAGGCCATTGTTGCTTTCCATTCAACCACAGCAGCATGGAGAGGAGACACACAATATGTTTCTTCCACATGGTTCTCCCAGTTCAGCCATGGGATGCAAGCATGCAGCAGTGCCAGTCGCATTGTTGTCATAGCATATGAACTGGCCCTGATTTACTGATTTCGTAACACTGCATCAGATGAAAGAGAAGTTTTTGTTTTAAAAAAGGCAGGGCGCAGTAAAATCATTTGGATGTTCCAAGTAGCTATTGCACCACCACCTGGAGAACAATAAGACAGCAGGCCAAGAACAGCTTTGAACTACAAATGGGATATTGAAGCTGAATTGTTTCCTTTCATGTCATTACTCAAGGCAACCTGCAGTTGTTTAGATAGCCCTGCTGGGTTTTCAAAAGAAAAAAGGATTTAAATACAGAAACAAAGAGACAGAACTTATCAGTTATGTCAATACTTTTTCTTCAATGTTCAAAATTATACTTTTACTCACAGTATGCAAGCACAAGTCCTTCTCCAAGCCTGCAAAAGCCTACTGCTTCCAATATTTATTGAAACTGTCATTTACCAAAAACATGCTAGACCTGAATAATTGGATCAAAGCCAATATAATCCCATTTACTTGGACTAAAAGCCTGATTGTAACACATTATACAGAACTCCAACTGAGCTGTGGTTTCCGTAAACATAGTACTCGCAACGATAACTTCTGAGTAACCTTTCATTTTACTTATTGTTATTCATTGTTTCGTATTAATACATATACAGCAGAAAAGAACAACAAAATACAGTGTGTAAGTTAACAGTTGTAAGCATAAATGTTTATAGATAAAAGCACACAGAGATTGAAGAACACATGCACAGACAAATCTTGGTGATTCATGTAGATTTAGCTTGTATAATGATTGCAGAAGCATGGAAAATGGAAAAGATGGCTGGTTAAGATTTGGAAGATATCTGGCTAAGAAATGGGCAAGTTTTTGAAGAAGATAATTTTGGATTTAATAGTAGTGAATAAAATAATACAATACAAACAATTAAGGGATGGAAGAATCCTTTTGCACTTTATTGGAATCAACACTAGACAAAGGAAACAGTTGTGATGGATATTCTATGCATGATACGAAATTTATTCACATTGCTATAGTTGTAATCATTGTAATAAAAAAGTAAACACACACACTGATGCACATTTATATTAATATTAAATTGAACAAGACATGTGGGGTAGCTCAGTCGGCAGAGCATTAGACTCTTAATCTCAAGGTCATGGGTTCGACCCCCCACTTTGGGCAGAAGATTCCTGCATTGTAGGGGTTGGACTAGATGATCCTTGTGGCCCCCTCCCAACTCTACAATTCTATTATTCTATGTCTTCCAATAGATCATGAAGGAACCTTCTGTTCCTGGAAAGGATTCCAGTTCAACAGAAGTAGAAGGGGCAGGTGATTTTAACCAATACCCCCTCCAGCCCCAACATTCCAGAAATTTTCCCAACCTACAAAGAAGATTTCCAAGTGTAGAGATGGTTGCAGGAGCAAGGAGGAATCTGTAGAAATCACCCATCTTGCCCTTTTTCCCAAAGGGAGAATCGGATGAGTGGAAATCCACTCATAGGAAGTGTAAGTCCAAGTCATTATACTTATTTCACCAAAATTCAATAAACATTTGTCATCCTGTTGCAAAATCCTCTTTGCCTTCCATCTCTCAGTTTAGAAATTTCCCTTAGCTACTTGAACTAACTCAAAGTACTTTCATCTGTCATTTCCAATATAAAAGTGAACAGTCAGAAAATACACCAACAAAACGTCAAGAGGTGAAAAGCCAAACATTATGAGTTAACTGTCATGATAACCTTATCATTGCAAGGCATGAAACTAAACTTGAGGAGTGACACTTTAAGAAACTTTGCAAGGCCGCATAATACCTGATGTTAGAGATGCTGATGAACCCTTTAAGCCTGCAGTCTCTACGATGCTGCCATCTGTGTGGACCACAATCAGAGTGGCTTTCTCAGTGTTTAAGCTGTCTCCAATTTGAAGAGCTGTCCTTCCAGACTGCAGAAGAAAGAGCTTTAGCTGATACAACCTGAAAGGATTGTTATTCTTTTATATTAGTTTGCCTATAGATTTCTAAGTTAGTATGGAAATATCTAAGGTGGATTTGCAGGAGAGAGGAGAAATCCATATCTCCCTTCCTCAGCATTTATTGTGCGGTTGCATAGACACAGTTCCCAGAGTTTTCCTGGGCCATAACTACAAGCAGAACATAAAGCATACAACATTGAGAGAGGTCTCCATCCCAAGGATCTTACAGTCTAGACTCTAGATACTGCCTGTGCAAATCATGAACCACTTAAACAATATTACATTATTGAGTTTTGTACAAGTGATATAAAAGGGAGCATTGTAGAGTCAATGGCTACATCCAGGCAGCTTTATACATTTTCAAGTGATTGGCTACTCACTGATTTATGTTGAATCTAAACTTGTTGGCAAACCTGGGTTTTCCTCTGTGTAATGTGTAAGATTGCCCATAATGGAATTAAAAGGAAGAGTACACAATAATGTATTTATCCCACAAGCCCTGGGTAAAAGCTACATCTGTGCAGTTGAATTGATGAATTGTCATAGCGACATACGCACACAGCTTTGATGTTACTTATCACACACAAAATATTAAATATGAAGGAATAAATATTGGAGAATGAATCAACCCTGACCTTACCAGAACATGTCCTGAAATAGATGCTGCATTTGCTACTGAAGTAGTGAATACGTTGTCTGCAGAGGCACCCACGTTGGCTACAGTTACTGTAGTCACTTCTGTAAAATATGGCCAAAATAATGTTTAATTTTCTGCTACAACCTCCCATGGACCAGATAAATTTCATGCAGTAAAACATGCAATTGCAAATGTTTTTCTTATCCAACTATCTAGGTGTAAGGTACCCCATTATCTCTCTCCCCCTGAGGTGTGCATTTCAATGCATCAAGCAAACATTTTTGGCTCAGTGAGCACAGCTAATTAGTAATAAGCCACCAATATAGTGACTGCACTTAAATGTAGTGGTGAGATGCAGTGGGAAACTTCTCCCTTTTACAGTGCAGTCTTGTGTGTGTGTCTACTCAGAAAAAAGTTCATTGAGTGCCAAGATTTAGTCCCAGTGTATGACTGAGGCCAATGTATGCATGTATTTACAGAACTTTCTACTTCACTTGCTTTTTCAAGTGATTAATTTTTAAATGAGTAACGCTTTACTGTATGCTACTTTGATATTTTATGCATTTCAGACATCCAGCCATATTTCCTGAGGCAAACTAAAAAATGAAACGTATAAATGCACACAGACAAGTTATATTGCTGTGTTTAGGGTTGTCACATCTAATCACTACAAAGCAGGGCTCCGTGTCTTTCTTCAGTTGGCTGACAGGCGGAAATTAAACAGGCACTGCTCTCCCTTGGGAACTATAGAGGAACCCTACATCTGCTAGATTTCTGCTTGTTAAGCTGCTGTCAAAGCAGGCCTGGGAAACCTGTGGCCCTTTGGACGTTGAGATTCCAACTCCCATTATCACCAAACAGCATGGCCAACACAACACCTGGAGGGCCAAAAAGACTCCCTACCACGGTATTAAAGGTCCAGTAGCCCTATGACTCAGGGAGCAGTAGAAATGAAACATTGCAGCCATGACAGCGACGACTCCTCCGCTATACTATGTCTCGGAGCTGATTCACATATGCATGTGTACACGTGATTTCTATACACTTGACTAATAGCGGCTGAGGAACGTGCGAAGTACTTCCACAGAGCAGAATGGTGTCTGATGCAATACAAGCATTCAAAACGTGATGTTACAAAAAACAAGCGGGGGTCCATTAACACTCCTTGAAGCGAACGAGCACGAACCAGCCAAGCGTCAGGGACGAAGCTGAAGGAACTGGCTGGCTGGGCGCCTCTGCGCATGCGCCGGGTGCGCTGACCTGCGAAGGTAGCCGCGGTGGCCTCGTCGCTGCTCGGCAGGGACTCGGCTCCCATCTCGATGTGTTCGGCATCCGCCGCCATTACGGTCACGGCCGTCACCTCCTCTTCCTCTGGTGGCTCCGCCCCCGAGCCACTCGCCTCCACACACTGCTGGTGCTCCGACCCGTCTGTGGACGCCACAGCTGCTGCCGCCGCAGCAACTGCAGCGGCGGCAGCTACCGCCGCAGCCTCAGCCAAGCCCAGTTGCTTCGCGGCCGAGTCCGCGTCCTCCATCCAAAGAGGCCCTTAGCCGGGGGTGTTGGGGAGGGGGGCGCGGGGGGTGACCGAAGCGAGGTGAGCCGAGGCCGTCCGATTGAGATTTCGTCTCCGATCTCACCCGAGCGCCTCTTTGATGGCTCCCGAGTGACGAAACGAACTGCCCAAGGCCCTCTCCGATCTTGCCCGAGTACTCTCCCGAGTGCTGCCGATGGCAACTCTGGCCGAGGCCTCCGGAGCGGCGCTTCGGTCTCACCCGAAAAATCCCGAACAGTTCCCGATCTAAGCCGACCTCTTCCGATCAGCCTAATTCCCAATCGAAGAGATCTAGAACGAGGCCGAAAGCTTGCGAAGGCGCCCGAACTGAAAGCGGCGACCGACGGCGATTGCCGAAGGGACCCGAGTCTTTCCGGCTATAACCGAATTGAAGGGCGTAAGCGGGAAGCGAGCGGGAAAGGCCGAACAGGGATTTCTGAATCCCGCCCCTCACAATCCCAAGCGACCGGAGCTGTCCGATTCAGCCCGAACGCCTGAGCTCCGAAATCTGTTGTGCAATCCCGCCCGCGCGAAAAGCAACGAACGGCAGTATGCGGAGGTTCACGAGGCCCCGAGTGAGGCTGCGCAAGGACTATCGGGATATTGGAGGAACTGAGGCGGGGCGGAGAGCTAGCAGGAGGCGGGGGGGAGCGAAAAAATGGCGGCCGTCAGGCGAGGTGAGCTCAGTGCCGCTAAGGCGCCGCTGTTAACGCCAGGACCAGTGAGGGGAGGCAGGCCCGGTTCCCCTAATCATGAGCGCGGCTCCAGAGCCTGGTGACGAGGCCGCCGGTTGCTCACTGGGCTGCGTTGGCCTTGCCTGGTATTAGGTTTCCATGGCAACAGAGAAGCCAAAATGCTCGTTCTTGCTCGGAGTGGCATTTTATTCCTTAGTAAACGAGGCTCAGATTGCAACCCCGCAGTCTGTTCTTAAGTACGTCCACGCAGGATTTTTTCTGCGTTTTGTAAGTGTTTGTGATTAGGGCTTAGGTGTCTAGTTCTCATTGAGGCGGCAAGTCTCTTAAGCAGAGCGCTATCGCCTCTGACGGGGGCGGAGTGTCAGCCTGATTGAATGCTTCTCCATGGGCACCCTCCAACATAAAATTATTTTACATAGGAAACTATATATCAGGGTGAAATGTTGTGTTTCAGCTTAGCCGTTCCCCCCTGACATTTCTTTTCTACATGGAGGGGATTTTCGGTATCGAGAAGTAATTCATTTAATTGTAAAAGCCTCCTCCTACAGCCAGAATTAAATCCATATAGTCCAGGAGTAGTGAGCCTTGGGGTCAAATGCAGCCCTCCTGTCCTGCAGCTAGCCTTGGGCACCCTCCCCAGCCCACACCCCTTACAGAGGCACTGCTCTGCTCTCTCCTCTGGTGTTTTGGTTTTTTTTTTTTTTTTTTTTTTTGCCTCCCTGGAATGTGGCCTTGAACTGTGGCTGCCTGGACCGAAAGGTGTGTGTGTTTGTGTGTACACATGCACACCCCTGGCTTTTGTGTGTCTGGAATACAGCCTGTACAAAAGTGAGAGTCCTAGCTGTTGCTCCGCCCGTTTTCGCCTCCTGCCCTGCCCATCACTGGTGTCCTGTCCCTGGATGCTTCTCTATGAGAGAATGCAGCCCTCAAGCTGAAAAAGGTTCCGCACCCCTAGCTTAGACACAGGTTTGCCACCTCAAGTAACAACAGAGCCAAAATCTCATTACATTAAATGGATTCTTTTCTCCCTAGTAATTGTGATCAGGCCTGCAGCTTTTTGAATGATTTACTGTGAGCTTTTATAAGTGATGAAGTAGACTGTTGCCTACAGCAACCAATGCTTAATCCAATTATTCTAAGCAGTTTTGACTTTCAAAGTACACAGAATTATTGGAGAGCAAAATTGTATAGTAGTGTGGGGGTGGGGAACCTATGGTGCTCCAGGTTCCCCACCCCTGCACTATTTAAGCACTCAAGCACTCACCATCCTTAGCTGTTGGCCATGTTGGTTGGAGCTGCTAGGAGTTGGGGAAGGCTGATGTATAGATTACTGGACATACCTGGGACCTTGGTCCAAATATGGGTGAATTTGAGCCCACTGCTGCCTGTCATAATAACCTAATTCTCAGGATATTGTAAGGACAAAAGGGGTGGGCTAGAGGATATGTACCCTCAGGGAGCACAGGGGAGAAAAAGTGGGATGAATATGTACCCCCCCCAAAATGAGTTGTATTTGTGGGAAATGCCCCTCTACTTACTGGATGGGATGCCACATTTGTCACTTCAGAGCAGTCAAGAGTGATCACACATTAATGGCTGTGGGTCGAATCCAGCAAAGCCATTGCATGAGCAGAACAACTTTGATTTGTGCAACAGAACTTCTCCCTCTCGTACAACTGAACACTCCCCCATATTTGCTCTGGAGGGCCGGTGGGAGGGAACCCTGAGCAAATCTGGGAATGGTGTGGATGGAGGGGGTGCTCTGCTGCCTGTGTGGAAGTTTCTCTTACGTTACTTTGTTGGTTACAAGCCTTATTACTCTTAGCCCTTTATTTTTGCAGTTTAATATGGCTGCTTCACTATATTAGGTGCTTGGGGGTTCACAAAATTCGGCCAGTAACACAGGCATTGTGATTCTTACTGGGAGTGTTTCTGTGACCATGTACTTTAAATACATGGGCTGTGTGTGTGTGTGTGTGTGTGTGTGTGTATAAGTAATAGTTATGGGTTGGAGGGGTGCAGATGGCATTAGTAATGTAATGAATAATATAAACTCTCATGTGAGACAGTTCACAGAGATTTGTATTATTTTTTAAAGTGGCATTCATCAGACTCTAGATGTTGGATTAGATGGAGAGGGTATCCATACCAATCAGTTGCGTAAACATAGTGTACCAGAGGCTATCTTACATTAAATATAATTTCAGGCTACACCTCCATCTTACAGTCATACCCACATCTTATGAATTGTTTGCACTATAAAGTGTAACTTCAACTACATCTAAAGGTTTATTTTGTTTCAACCTGATTTAAAGAAGGACTTAGGCCCCTGTTGAAATAATTCACCGACTTAGAAACTATAGCATGCTTAATTCACTAGAGGGGGATAGAGAACTGCTTTGTGTAACTAGGTTATACATCAAGCATTTTATGTAAGCCTAATAATGTATGACAGTGATGAATGACTGAATTCTTTATGTCCTTCCTAGCTTTGTTCCTTCTTGCTTCAAAATGTAACATTCTGATCAGTTTTAGGCTTTGGTTCTATAACCTCTGTGCATGTTTGTGCAGAAATAAGTTCCATTGTGTTCTTTATGGCTTACTTCAGTAGTGTGTTTAAGACTGTAGCGCTAAACTGAAAAATATGCCCAAGATGACTTAAGTGGTTTGTAAATTGCAGCATTATTCTTGCAGGGAGTAGGGGTGGTATGAAATAGATCTTTCAGCATTGTGTGTTACAGCTTTGAAGTGAGCTGTTCATGTTTTAACTGGCTACTGTCATAGCTTAAATTGTTTTCCCAGTGACTGTGAAAAAAAATCATTTCTACTGTACAACATGTATTCAGCCATTCTTAGGTTTTTAATCTTTGGTCCAAAAATTATAGACTCTGCTAATTATTATTTTTGTCTTATGTACAGGAAGAGCAACATCTGTTGTATCCTTTCTCATTCATTCAGATGATGAAATAATTTTGCTTCTTTCTATCTGTGATTTTCAAATGTGTTATTGGGGTTCCTCAATGAGGACTATGGATTGTCAAGCATGTTGCAGAATATAATGCAATGCAGGTATTCAGTAGCAAACAAATTGACATGGGGAATACTACTTGAAGACATCTGAAAGCAGCCATGTTTAGGGAAGTTTTTAATGTTTGATGTTTTATCATATTTTTAATAATCTGTTGGGAGCTGCACAGAGTGGCTGGAGAAACCCAGCCAGATGGGCGGGGTTTGATTGATTGATTGCTGAAATTTTAAAACTACTTTTATGTTTCATTATACTCCAATAAGCTTTAGTTTGTAAATTCATAGTGAAATTTGAGATATGCAAAAGCAGTATATGTTGTCACTGATTATAAGTACTGTACTAGAACTTGAGTAATCTATAGTCTGGGAAACTAAGAAATGAAATGAAATGATCAGAGTAGTCTCCATAAAATAGAGTTGTATCCATTGGTCTTACTCAGCTGATGATAAGGGTTATATCAGCAGAATGGATCGGGAAGCAATTTTCTTTGATTTCTCCTTTCACTGCAGTCATCCCTCCCACCATGTCCACCCAAATCTGCTCTGGAGGGTCCCCCAACACTCCAGACACATGGGTAATACAGTTTGTATTACAAGTTCCCCAAAAAGCATTCCAGACAGTCTTCAAGTATTTCTGCTGCTACAATTCCTTCTCATTACTTCAGTCTGGAGAATGTGAATACTCAGTTCTGTTTCAGTAGAACTGACATCCACTCCACAAGCTGGAATGTAGCTATTACCTGTAGGTCTTTTATAGTGCAGTCCTATGCATGCCTACTCAGAAATAAGTCTCATTCAGGTCGGTGGGACTTAACTAAATGGGCATGGCTCCTTCAGATTCATTCTTTCATATAAATATTTGACTGTGTATGAGTGTGCAGGATGCCTACAGGCATTGTTTCCAAGAGCAAGTACAGCGCTTTCAGGAATTCATGTGTTCCAGCAAGACTGGTGTATTTGCTTTTTTTCTGTAAAAATAGAAAGGGAACGTCAAAACAATGTAGAGAAAGCACACTTCAGCTATTTAAGCATTGCTCTGTTTTGAAAGGTTAACTCCTTCTGTGCTGCTGTTGGATTTATAGAACTGAAGAAAACTGACAGAAATCAACAATTGTTTGTGTTTGTGCACTTCAGATGTCCTTCAGGAATTTATAAGATAAGTAAAGGAAGAAGAGGTAAAATCAGTCATGGTTAAGTGGGCGAAGGATTTCGGTTACAATATACAAATGGTGGAATGGGAAAATTTATGGAGTAGGGATTTGAAATTCACAGCTTGCTTCACTATAAAAGAAAACTTTATGAAGATGCTATACAGGTCATACCCCTAGCAAACTGTCAAAAATGTACAGAAGCAACTCAGTTTTATGATGGAGGTGTAGAGAGAGGGAACAATGTACCACATAGGGTGAGGTTGCAAAAAAATAAAGAGCTTTTGGGAACTTATATATAATGATTTTTTAAAAAAAAAACTGTTCAAAATAACGTTTAATAAAAAAAAACGGAAGCCTTTCTCTTAGGCATAATGGCATCAGACATCCCAAGAGAGAAAGGAAGGATCTTTTTGCATGTAACAACAGCAGCGAGGATGCTGATTGCCAAGGGGTGGAAAGGAGATAAAATTCCATTAAAAGAGGAGTGGCAAGTAAAACTGTTTGAATATATGGAACTAGCATATATGATGGAAAAGATCAGAGATTGATCAACCCAAAAGTTTGAAAGAGAATGGGAGATTTCAGACAATATTTAAAAGAACAGTGTCCCCATAGAAAAACTTTAGAATGCTTTGAATAACTGTCAGAATTGAATAAGGTATAAAGAACAAACAAGTTTTAATAAAGTTTAAGCTTATTGAGGCAAGTAATTAAGGAAACAAAGAACCCATATCAAGGAAGTCGGAAGTTGAAAGCTAGAATATTGTTGTGCATTCGCGATGTATTGTTCTATTTCTTTTTGTTTGTAAGAGATGTATTGTCTTTCTTTTGTTCTGTTTTCTTTTTCTTTTTCTAAGCTTTGTGTGTATGTGTTGATTTTAAACCAATAAAGATTGAATTTTTTAAAAACGGAATTTATAAGATAACCATGATGTTATCAACTTATTCCACTTTATACTGGGTTATTCCCTACCTCTTAGTGTGCAATTAGCTGAGATTTTCTTAGCATGATAGTGTGAGTTGCATTTCCCACTTAAAACCTTGCTTATAGATTGCCCCTGAACCTGGGCTCAGCATGGTTTATACATTTGGATGGAGAAATGGAACCCAAAGTGCACACGTGGTTCTCGTTGCCATGAATGGAATGGCAAAACCCTCCACATGTGAATCATTTACTCTCCATTATCAGTCCCTTCTGCTAGAATGCAGCTCAGCTCACAGTTTGGGTTAAGTAAAATACCACAGAAATCTTTGGAAGGTACAACACAAACTCTTACGTCAGGAGTTCCTAAATCAGTTTGTGAACCACTACAAGCTTCATTCAGGTGCTCCATGGCATGTCGGTGGATTTTGCAGTTGGAGATGGTGCATCCATCAGATTGAATATGCCTGTTGATTTTTAATTGCATTTTTATTGCTTATTATATTTCTTATACTGTATTTCATTGTATTACAATTTGAATTCTATGGATTTACAATTGCTAGAAGAAGCAGAAAAATCATTAAACCATTATCATTTCTTCATAGGAGGTATTGCAGAAACCTTAGTTTATGCTGACCTAGATTGCTATTAAGTTCTGTGGCACATTTCAGTCTATAAAATGCAAAGCAAATTATCTTTCCTCACACCAACTCCTTGAGAAAGGTTAGGATGTGGCAGAACAATTGTGTTGAAGGCCACCTGGTGAGCTTAGTGATTCAGTAGGGAGCTTCCAAATCCAGTCCTAATGTGCTTCAGGGTTACAGATCTGGTGAGCCAGCTGTCATGAGCACTGCTATTTCAAGTTTTTTTTATCTCAATCAGTAGACATTGCAAGTTTAATGGGTGGTATTTAAACTCAGTTTTTTCTGGGTATAGATCCACTGAAATTAACAAACCTAACTTTTAGTCATGTTCATTTCAGTGAGTCCACTCTGATTAAACCTTAGCTGAATACTAGTCAATAAAATTCAAGTAGGTGGTTCTTCTTACAACTAGAATGGTGCTTATAATATTTAGTGTGTTGGAATCTTAAGATGTAGGATGGAATTAGAATAGGAATTTGACTAAGCCAGGATTGAAAAGTCCTGGGTATTCCCAGTCCATGGCCAGTAATTTTATTTTTCTAAGACTTTTGAGGACTGAAATACCAGTGTACGTTATTTTGAAAGAGCAAATAACCCAGCAAAGGCTTCTGTCACTTGAAAATTCATACTCCAAATCATACAAGATTTTCATAAAGCCACTGCAGGAATAGTCTTCCTCTTAATGGACTGTGAAAGTTAAATTGCCTTTGATCTTATTCTCAGCCTTCATAAAATCCCTGTAAAACAAATCCAGTGGCTTGAACAAATAGTTTTATACAGATACCCTTTCAAGAACTTTTTTTTAACTTTAACAAGACCTTCTGTATCAACAGTTTTCACAATAAATGTTTCATCTAAGGCATACATTGCCATACCTTGAGAGAGCCCATAGCTCTATAGCAGTCCACATGCTTTGTATGCAGGAGGTCCTTGGTCAACCTCTAGATAACAGGTTCTCAACTAGCAGGGCTGAGAAACCCCTCTCTATCTAATACCTTGGAGTGTTGCTGTCTGAAGTGGGGGACGGGGGACAGGACAGGATTTGATTGTTTTAAAACCAATTTCCTTGACAGAAACTGCCAGCTGTCATCTGTTCCCTTACAGATTCTTTTCTATTTAAATGTAGTTTATTATATATTTTATTTTTTAGCAACCCTGATGATGATTATTTATAAAAGTAAGTTAATTCAAATACACAGCTAAAATAGTTGTATTGTGGAGCTCTTGTTACTTGTCTTTTTTCATCATTGATACTTTGCTCATTGGCAGGTCAGGTTTTCACGTATCCAGATGATTTCTTAGCTCTTGATCTCATATTGCTGTTCATTATGGCAATTCTTGAAGCAATCAGGCTATACTTTGGTAAGTTGGATAGCAGCATGCACATTAGAATCATTGTTAAATATTAATCCTTTGGTAAGGATACATGTCGAAACATGCTGATTCATGACAGCTAACCAATTATTTTACAACACATTTAAATACTTTTAATGTTAAACATTAAAATGGCTGACTGACCTACATGGGTAAAAGTGCAAATGAGACTTTGTTAAATGCTAGTTAAATAAGGGATATATTTGTCAAGGTCACACTCCAGTCAAATGCATGTATGTTCTAAAGTAAGAGTCTATCACTTGCATCCTAAAAAAGGGCAATTTTACTAAACCATAAAAATCAGGAGCAAAGGCTGTGCTCAGGGGCATAGGAAGGAGGGCAGTGGGGGCAGATCACCCCAGGTGCCCTCACTGCCAGTGGCATTCCCCCCTTCCCCCTTCATTTTGACAGCTTGGGGGAGGTTTGGGAGTCGTGGTGGGTGGACAGCACACTAAATGTTCGCCACAGGCTGCTCGCTCCACCCCCCCCGAGCTACTTGCTCCGCCCCCATGGGCAGCTCGATCCACCCCCAGCTGCAGGGCTTGCGTGGCTATCCCACGCCTGGGAGTGGCTATCCCACACCACGCCCCCCCTTGGGAGTGCGCCTGCCCTGGGCAGCGCAGGCATATGCTCCGCTGCTGGTTGTGCTGTGCCCTCACTGTCCTAGCAGTGGCACCACTGCTACTTACTAAGACAGGGCAGAGAGATTGGGTCTGTATCAGTTTAGTGGCAGAAGCACCAAATTGGCTTTCACCAGTGTGCCCACACAGCCCTGCCCATGTCCCTGCCCTGCCCTTCCCTTCTTGGTAAGTAGATGGAATGCTGCTAAGGAGGGGGGGGGATGCAGCAACAGCCCCACTGCACTAGGTGCCCAGGGTAAAATGAGAGTATTGCTGGGTTCTGTGGATCATGGTGGTTGAAAAGGGGAAGATACAATGAAAAGGAAGGCTCTGCTTCTCAGCTACGTCATGGCTATATTAGCACAAAAGCACTGTAAAAGGGAATAGCACTGGTATTTCTGTTACAAACTCCAGTATACGCTGTGTTAGCCTCTGGAGGATCTCCTGGCCGAAGAATGATCATAGCTATCATACTAGGTGGGTGTAGCTAGTAAAAGGCCATTATAGTCGCTTTGAATTTGGATTTTTGTGAGCTATCACATTCATCATTTGTCAATTGTGCTTGTGTATTTTTTTTAAAACTTCACTAGGTACCAAAGGGAATCTAACAGAAGAAGAGTATCCATTGGGTATCAGTCTTGTGATCACTGCTGGCAGCATAATCCTATCCATCTACTTTCTGGTGTGGCAAACATATGTCCTGCGAGCAGATGTCATCATTAATGTTGTACTGCTTGTCACATGTGGACTTGAAGCAATCCTGCAAGTCATAGCCATTGCTGCATTTGTCAGTTAACTCATGCTGCTATCTGTGGTAAACCTATATTCTGTATTTTCTTTTTAAAAAAGCAGTACAGATTTTTAATTGATTCTTGTAAACGTACATGGGCTTGATGTTCTCGAGTATAAACACTATCATAACTGTTCTTACTACACTGCAAAGTTCCATGAGGCCATCGTGAACTAACATGTAACACATTATGCAGGGTTATTCTTAGCATAGCTTATTTAGTGGTGGTCTCTATTTGCATTGAAGTCTGGAGTTAAATGTTGATACTCAAATCAAGGCTGATCCACATTTTTGGTGGCAGACAAGCTTGCTGTTTGTCCTTTGCCTGACTTTGGTGAGCACCACATTGTTTCAAGGAAAACATGCTTCTACAAATGTAGAAATTCATGTTGTGGACAGATCCCAGGGATTACCCACAGTGTGTGTATGCCATATGATTAGAGGCATTGACCTCTCGTTCCTTGGAAGATACACGGTAAATAGGTAGCAATAAAGTGCTTCATAAAGCTTGAATCATCTTTCAAAATAAATATTAGCCAGACCCTTGTGATTAATTTTTGCAGCTCTTTGAGGTGATTACTCATTTCAGTGGTCTTAAGAGTGGAATAAGTGGAACTAAATCACATGTTATTGTACTGTATCAGACCATGCATAAGCATTTATAGTGAAAATTTCAAAAGAATGTAGCAATCTTTTAAAAGTTACTTGGAAACTGGTATCTTGGCTGTACATTATCATAAGCCTAATTCCCAGTTAAAGTCAGAATTACGGGTATCTAAGAATAGTTTTCAAAATATTTGAAAGATATATTTTATTAATGAAAGAGCAATATCCAGTGTTGCATGAGCAGATCCCCGCTTCTCCTTTCCCATGCAGCCCTCATCCCTCCCCAGCTGCTCTGGAGGGTCACCGTAACCTTTCAGGGCAGGTTTGGGTATGTGCAGGAGGAGACATCCTTATTTCACAAATGGTGCCTGTTCCACTGGTGGACAAACAGTGTTGGATATTGCCTAATGTATTCTGCAAAACAGATTTAGTTGAGTACAGGTCATGCCTTGCTATGTATACTGTAGGGTACTTAATTTTACTCTTGAATATGTTGGATGATTTTGAGAAGTATATCCACGTGACATTGCTGTGGTCTTATTTTCACTTTCAGGTATCTAAAAGGTGTGTGATACGAGCAAAATCCAGTGACTTCAAGACAAATTCAATTCATATGTACTTTGGAAAGGTGAATTCCACTTTGATCTTTTGGGAACTACAGTATTTTATGCCTTGGGTTCTAATTAGTCCCCTCTGCAAATGGAAGGGCTCCTTCCATTTGTGGAAGACAGCATTTCCATTTTTTTAAAACTAATTTTCCCTTCCCCCTGCACTGCCTCACTTGATACACTAAAATTTCCCCAGACCCTCCTGAGTGGACATTCAAGGGGCTGCAGCTGGGGAGGGGAGACTGATGAAAGTGCTGCCCTTCCTTCTACTAGCAGGAACATTCTGTTAGCAGAACTCGGCATGTGGGAACTTGCCATCAGAACCTCATTTACAATCTAAGCCAATATATTTTTCTTTAGTATAGAACTTTTATATATAATGTCCAATGTGGGTTTTCCTTCACCTAGATTTCTGTTCTGTGGTGTATCTTAGAACTGTGTTTTTCTACAAGAAAGCCTTAAGAAGTGTGTTAAAGATTATCATATTTTTAAATTTGTATTTATGGACAGTGTATATTTCTATTTTTCTATCACTAAGAATAAACAGACTTCAAGTCGTTCACATTGAACAGATACGAATTGAGCTGATGGGTATGCCTATTGTGGTTCAGTTAAGTTCCTCACAGTGGGAAGTGTAGAAACACTCCTTACACACAGTGTGAAGTATGATGTGAACCAGTTTTGTATTCTCATTTTGTATTTTTCTGTTGTGAACCACCCTGGGTGGTATACAATTAATAATAATAATAATAATAATAATAATAATAATAATAATAATACAAAGTATAAAAGTTTTGAAGATAAGAGGGTAACTGGTGGGCAGATATGCTGAATCTAAAATAACATCATATATCATGTTTCAGGTTCACTTTTGAAGCTTTAATTTTGTTTCTTTAATAAAATCCATATACTGTTTGATGGTTAAAAACAAATAAAAACCTAGGACCTTAGAGCAGTTTACAAAAACCTTCTAGTCCCTGGAGTTCTTGCAAATATGCTTGCAGATTGCTGCATAAGAGAATTGGCGCTTTGACAGGGCTGTCTGTCCAGAAAGTAGTGAGATTTGAGATAAGAAACATGTTGATGTCAGGATTTTGTAAGCATTATTATTGAGCACATCTTGCATACAGCACCACATACAAAGAGTTCTTTTGAATTACCTTTTATATTCCAACGCAGCAGAACAGGATTATCTAGTTTATCAGAATGAATTCAGTTTCTCAGCCAAAAGCCTGTAAATGGTAGTGATGGTTGACTCCTTCCAACTCTCTATGTACTGAGAATTGGGTGGGTGGGAATGTGTGGGAAGTCAAAGTTGACATAGTGCTCCCCCACCCTTGAGTCACCACTCATAGTTTGTGGTTAATAAACTGATGCATAGTGATGCACATTTATTTGCATATCTTTGGTGATCCCCTTCACACCTACTATGTACATACTAAAGGTAAAGGGACCCCTGACAGTTAAGTCCAGTCACAAACGACTCTGGGGTTGCGGCACTCACCTTGCTTTACAGGCTGAGGGAGCTGGCCTTTGTCCGCTCTGCAGACATTTTTTCCAGGTCATGTGGCCAGCATGACTAAGCTGCTTCTGGCGCAATGGAACACTGGAATCAGAGCAACGCATGGAAACTCCGTTTACCTTCCCTCCAGAGCGGTACCTATTAATCTACTTGCACCTTTTTTTTGGCGTACTTTCAAACTGCTAGGTTGGCAGGAGCTGGGACGGGAGCTCACCCCGTCGCGGGGATTCAAACCGCTGACCTTTTGATCAGCAAGCCCAAGGCTCAGTGATTTAGATCACAGTGCCACCCGCTGTGTGTGTTAGTTAGTTAGTTAGTTAGTTAGTTGTATATACTATCTCATGCAAAAGGGAGATCCTTAGAATCAGTTATTAACAACCTTATCCTACAGCATAGCATGTTTACTTAAAAATATTTACTATTAAGTTAAATTGGTATTTCATATGAATGTCATAGGATTGCAATATTACAAGATCCCATGACCACCCAGGACACAAAATAATGTTTCAGTTTTGCATTTTCCTTCTCAATGGTGAAATAACATTGGCAATAGCTCACTGGTCACCATATTCTAAATGGAATAAAAAAACCCCACACACATTGGGTTGTATCCATTTGTGTCCCTCTGTGGCACTGATAGAAGGCTTTTTGATCCAGTAGAGGCTTCTATGAGTAGAAGAGGTGGGCCATTTTTGTGAATTCCTCCTTCTTACGATTTTTTCCCTCTGAGGAAAGGTTGCAGCATCTGTGACTTTTTAGTTTGGTGAAAAGGAGAGTAAGCGGTGACATGATAGAAGTTTATAAAATTATTAATGGCATGGATAAAGTGGACAGGGGAAAGTTTTTCTCCTTCACGTAATACTAAGACTTGTGGAAATCCAATTAAGCTGAATGTTGGAAAATTCAGGACCTAGTTAAACCATGAAGCTCTCACAGGATGAAGTGATGGATACCAATTTAGCTGACTTTAAAAGATTAGACAAATTCATGAAGGAGATGGGTATTGATGGCCACTAGCCATGATGGCTGTGCTCTGCCTCCACTGTTGGAGGCAGTAATGTTTATGAAAACCACAGGAGTTTTTGCAGGCTTCTCACAGGCATCTGGTTGGGTTGGCCAATGTGAGACCATGATGCTGGACCTGGTGGCTCATTGGCCTGATCCAGCAGGCTCTTCTGTTCATATGTTTTCTTGCAGCCTGCTTGCATGTCACCTCCCATGCTGTTCCAAAGGGTCCCCCAGTCCTCTGAAGCAGATCTGAGGAAAGGCAGTTGGATACAACCCATTGTTTTGAAGTCAATGGGTCTACACCCATAGTTAGGATTCATGTTTAATGTTAATCATATATATTTCAGTGGGTTTAGACTGCCTTTATATGATCTGTTTCTCCCATGTGTCTACACAGCCACATGTCATGAACACACATAGAGGAAGCCCCTATATGTTGATGTGAGATTGCCCATAATCATTTTAACTGAGCTGCAGAGGTAACTAGTTCACTGCCTGAATCTTTTTTCTCTGCTACTCCTGACCTGCTGGAGGTATTTGTTAGAGACCATTTTTGTGAGCATGAGCATAAATTGTCATGGTAAAGTCACAAACAACAATTGCTAAACATGCTGGGCTCTTGGGAGTGTATAATTAAAAGGCCAAACCCTTCTGGAAACAGGATGAGCAAGTTTTAATGAAAAATACAATAAAAATGAAATGAGCACATTTCCCCCCAGAAGTTGAGATCATTATTTGCGTGGTGGTTATGCCTCAAATAAAAAGCACTTGTTCTGTACACAACTTGAGGTGGCTGTCAGCTTGATCTAAAATTCTGATAGCACATTCATCTCCTGGGATTTAATGCCCTCAGATATTTTGAAGAGATAAGGCTACATTGTTTCAGACTGTTTCTTTGCTTGTAAGCCCAACAAAAATAAAAGGAAATGAAACACAAATAAAGTGCATTCCTCAAGAAGTCAGCATTTTTTTGGCTTTAACACAAAACACGATTAGTGTCCTTAAGAAACGACTTTGTGTTTGCTTCTTGTTAACAAGCTGTGTGTTAGCACTGCGAAGTCTTTACTTGCAGAAAATAAGAGAAGCACATCACACTTTCCTACTTGGATTTCACTTCTACATTCACAAGCTGTATGTACATCACATTCACAATGAAACGTGGAAAACTTAGCACTTTTGCCATGTGTGCTAACCATAGCTGGGATACTACACAGTCTGATTCATTATGTTACACTTTTTAGTAACAATTTGTTTAATTGTAAAGAAATGTGTAAACCTGTAATCTGCTTCTAAGGCAAAATGGCATGTGCCTACAGCAGAATGATTTCTATGCTTTCTAGAGTTCTTGTTCATTGGTAGTTTTGTCTTGGCTTCTGCAGGCTATTAATTGCCATATTTTTGTCTAATTCTGTCAAACGACTATGTTCAGCGCTAGCTTTGTGCTTTGTGTGCCACGTTTTTATAGTGCCCAAAATGAAAAAAGTATTTCCTTTTTTCTGTTTTTAGTCTAGCCACTATACACTTTGAGAGTAGCCCAAATCATGATGCACAAAAGTGCACAGTAGTGCCCCAAACGGAAGTAGCTGATAATTAGGCTAAGTGGTCCAGTAGTCCAATTCTGCATAAAGGCAGCATATTTTCTTGTTCAGAAGTTGGGACAAAAATCTCACCACCTAACTATTGTTATGAGTGTTGCATTGTGCTAGACCCCACTGGCAAATTGCTGAGCAGGGAAAATGCTCTTAATCTTATGCACGTTGAAGTTAATTTCCTAGAACTTGATGGGACTTACTTCCGAGGAAACACGCGCTACCTTGAGCTGGGACTTCTGTTTGGGCACACAGTATATTGCTTCAAACCCTGGGTCCATTTCAAGACCCCCGGACGCCAAAGGAAGTGTTTCCACCCGTTTCAAACTGAAGTACAGAAACGTACTTTATCTACCCCAGCACCTCCCTTTTCCTGGTTTCCCTCTCCCTCCCTTGCAAGCCAGAGAGACAACCTATCACTTCCACGTTATCGATGCAACAAAACTGCTGAGCTCTATGCTGTGCTCTTTGGCATTTGAGTCAGTGGCTGCAGGGGGGGGGGGGGGAAGGGATATATTCCGAGTCCCAAGTCCATCCATCTTGCTAAAGTTGGGTAATCCGTGAAACTCTCTCCCTCTGCATTTTGTTTCTCCGAGTTGGAGAGATGCGTGTGGCCACACCCTCCAACTCGCGACAGATTTTCCACCCTTGCGCTGCCAGGACAGGCCGAGCCCGGCTGATTCTGGCTGGATAAACATCTCGCCAGACAGAGCGAGCCTGCCAGACAGCCGCCAGCTCGGGGAGAGGCGGCTTGTGCCTTTCACAAACGTGGGTTTGTTTTCCCCCACAGCGTCGCCAGGTCGCTCATTTCCCTTCCCCAAACTGAAAGGGGGCGGGGAGAAGGAGGAAAACCTGAAGCAAAATCACCTCCTTTCTCGCCGAAGTCTCGGAGAGGAAGAAAAATAAAGCCCCCTCTGCCGCCTGTCTCCACAGGCAGCGGCTCAGTCCTGCTTCTCCAACGTTGCACCAGGTGTCAGCAGAGATACCCAACTCGGAGGCGCCCCGACTCGGAGCCTCCTGGTTATATAGTAACCTGTTGCTTTTGGCCGGTGGCTCCACCTCTCCCTCCTCCTCTGCTTGGGCTGAGGGAGCGCTTCCACCTGCTCTCAGTGGAGCTGCGAGGTCTGCACGGGGAGAAAGGAGGGCGAGGAGAAGCGAGAAGAAGAGGGAGCCGTCACGAACGGAGAGGGTCGTTTCCTCTTCCCCATCTCAGCCCCGGGCACCGTTTCCCCTGGGCGGGAGGTCGGCGGTCACCTCAGGGAAGCCCTTTGCTGAGCCCAGCAGAGCAGGAAGCCCCAATTTCAGAATGGCAGGGAAGCTGGACTGAGAGGAAGGGAGTCGCTCAGTGGGAAAGGAATTACGAGGACCCAGGAAACTGGGAGAGTCCAACTGGCTTCTGAGGGAAAAGTAAGTGAATTGTTTTTAATTTCTCCCCCCCTCCCCCCCTGCTCCTCAGCGTTTGACGACGGAGCCTCCAAAGAATATTTCCCATGCGTAAGGAAGGGAGTGTGTTTGGGAAAGGGAGGGCTGGTAAAAACTCTGGAAGAAGTTAGGGGGAGAAGGAGCAGGGTTTTCTCCATGTTATTTTGTGGCGTACTACACCATCTCTGCCCAAATGGGAAAGGTCCAGCAGGGAGTGCTGTTTTGGCAAAGGAAGACTCCTAGGTTAGAAAACAAAGTCTAGCTATGCTATCAGTTGCTCAGCTTCATCGACACTCTGCTAAGTTTATTCCAAAGTTGGTTGGGTATTTTTCTTTCTGCTTTTATGTCTGCTTGGCTGCACTTTTGTGAAGTGGACCTCAAACTTACGACCATGGGAAAATGTTGGTTGAGTTTTGTTTTTAGTTTAGTGAAATCATATTGGCAGTGGCCTGGGGTGGGTGTGTTTGCTGAAGTATGGAAAATACTGGTACAAATTCTTCTCAATAAATGCAAGTCATCTTAATTTAGAGCTTTCTGAAATGCTGCCTGATATTAAACCCTGGGAACTAATCACTGCGTTGTCAGACAAGTGGGGCACTTGGATATAATTGTTCCTTGGCTTTAATTAGGGCAATTTTGTATAATGTGCAGCAGCAGGACTGCTCTTCCATGCTGAGTAACTGCCTGGAAGTGTAAACAGAGACATACCAGATCTTTCTTTCCTAACTCACAAATTTCAAGTTACTCTGCCGAGGGTCATTGCTTACTTTTTACATTTTGTACTCTGGATCCAGTTCCCAAGTACAAAAGAGATGCAAGGGAGTATTGTTTATTAACAGCACACTTGTATTTCATACACAAATGTCACACGTCCTTTCAGTTCATGCTAATTGCTCATACACATTTTGTAAGAAGTCACAAGTTATGCATTTGGATGTTGCTCAAAAATTACACTGATGACATGTATTTGGGGATTTGTGCCCATGTACAATGTGTAAAGATGTCCTAAGAAGTTTGATCCATTCTGGATATTTGGATTTTTTGTGCTTACCACATGACACACTATAATCATGTGAATAGAATGCCATATTAACAAGAGTTATAATTGCTCCAGCTTCCAGTTTACCAAAATGTTATGAACATTTTCATCAATCAGGTGGGGCGGATGGGAGGCATAAGCCAAAACATCTGGAGGGCATCAAGTTGGCAAAGGCTGTTTCACAGTATTGTGGTCTAGTTCTTCCATTGTCTAGGGGAAAGGATGGTCCACATAGAAGTCCCAGTCGATTGCTAATTTAGGTTAAAAGGACCTGTTATAAAACAAGAGGTTGGAATCTGCTGGGATTGTAAAATGCAATAGTGTGCATGGAGGGGAGGATATATCAGAGCGACCTGCACACTGACTACAAACAAAAGCTTAGGGCCACCCTCTTCATATGCTACTGCAACAGTGTGGGAGCTCCTTCCCCATGGCTTCACCACCCACTGCCTTGCTACTGTCTGGAAGCCACAACTACATGATGTAAGGGTGGTGTGCCGTTCCTACCCATCCAGTTATATCCCAATGGGGAGGAAGAGATGGAATTTGTTGGGAATAGTCCATATGATTACTTTTGGCACTAAGTATTGCTGCAGCAGCCTGGGAAGAAGTTACTGGGCAGCACTTGTGCCACTGCTTTAATGTGAAGGGTCACTCTTAGGGTGAATACAGATGACCATGTCACCACTTGGTCACCCCTAATGTGTCATTAAATGTTCCTTGCCACATGGCAAGATAAGACAAACAGGTGGTTTTATCGGTTGGTTAGACGTACAATGTGGAAAGGGACTACCTGGCATTTGACCGTCTGACTTTTCACCCTGGATCTTGCATCACTCATTCAAGCAATAAAACTTGTTCATAATTCGTGACAGGAACTTATGTGGGAAATGTTATTATTTATTTTTAAATCATTTTTATTAATTTTCCAATAAAAACATCCAATTAATATATCCAATCACAATCCAATTAAAATAAAAAACTAAAATAAAAAAGACCAAATTATAATCCAAATTATTAATTTTTCGGAGCTCCCCATGGTCTGGACCTCTGAAGCATATCTCCACATCTCAGTTCCACCTCTCCTTGTTGTTTCCATATTTTCCACATCTCGATTTTGATGCTTTAAAATTCTCCGTCCCTGGTTCCACAATTCTCAATCATGTCAGATGTCATATATCCTTTCATCCGTCGAATACAGCTTTATTTGTAAATATATATTTTTCCAACTGCCTTTTTACCAGCGCAGCTTCCTCTGACTCCATTCCAATCCGGGATGTTATCCAAGTCTGTTATCTGAAGTTTAATGATGCAGCAACTCCCAGTCATTAATCCTTTCAATCCAGGCTGTTGTCCAAACCTTCCTTTTGAGCTTTAATGAATCAGTACCTTCCACGTTAAATTGTTGGGCAAAACTGTTTGAAATGTTTTTATATTGAAGAGCTGAATATAAATTCATCTAAAAAACAGTAACAGAATTTCAGTTAATACTAAACATAATAAGTCATTAGATCAACCTCAGAGGGAGCCTCCATCCTGGTGCCATCACTGGGGATGGAACCCCCAAGTCCCGAAAGCTATCCCACTCAAAGGATCCATGCTGTGGACTTTGGACAGATGAAAAAATGAACATGGAATTATGAAAGCCAGAGTAGTCTAGACTTTGGACAGATAAAAACATGGTAATAAAATTATGAAAGTGAGTGTTGAACCTGTCTTCAAATCCCTGCTCAGCCTTGAAGTTCCCAGATGGCCTTGATAAATAAATTTCTTAAGCTTAGTGCATAGTCTGCAAAAGAAGACTGAATGAGATGATGACTACCAAGCTGGCTACATTTGAGAAATACTTATGGAAATATGAACAATGGCTAATAATTAGTTGGGGTACACATGGATAACACAGTAATGAATCTTTTCTAGCTTTTAATCAGTGGTGAGCCATAACAGGAAGGTGGGTCAGGTCTTTTTCTCCCCACCTCACAGCTAACTTTGACAGGTAGGTGGGACCAGGCAGCTGTCTTGTCATCTGACATCATAATTGTTCCAACGTAATGATTACATTTTAAATAATTATTAGGGGTCAAGTTTGCTTCCTTGGTTTTTAAAGCAGGCTTTTATGCCAGTTTGCTTTGTACCTTTGATATCTGGAACATTTTTTAAAAATGATACGTTCATTTGAGAAATGTGTCTCTCAGCATGGGGCTTTAAGAAAACCACAGATGATCAGTCTGTTTATGATGAGCATTTGCAAATCCCAGATAACAGAATTTAAATGGATTTACACAGAATGTGCAGATCTCTCATACACCTGCACACTTTTCTCATCCTATCTGCTCATTTCAGTTCACATCAGCCTTGTTCTAAGAGTGGAGTGCAAGTCATAATTCAAATAGAGTGGGTATTGTGATGTTTGCAGGTTTGAAATAAAGTATCCAATTAACCCCAAATGACAGTCATGTGAAGGTGATGTTCAACATCTTTATAAATGAGTTGGATGAAGGAATTGAAGGGATGCTTATCAAATTTGCAGATGACACCAAACTGGGAGGGGTAACTAATCCTGCAGAAGAAAAACAGAATCTGAATTCAAAATGACCTTAACAGATTGGAGACCTGGCCACAGGCTAACAAAATGAATTTCAATAGGGACAAATGTAAAGTTCTGCACCTAGGCAGGAAGAATTAGATGCACAAATATTGGATGGGGGACACCTGGTTTACAAGCAGTACATATGAAAAGGATCTAGGTGTCTTGGTGGACCACAAGCTTAACATGAGTCAACAGTGTGATGCAGCAGCAAAAAAAGCTAATGCTTTTCTAGGCTGCATCAACAGAAGTATAGTGTCCAAATCAAAGGAAGCAATAGTACCACTCTATTCTGCCTTGGTCAGAACACACCTGGAATACTGTGTCCAAAGTATATTGACAAACTGGAACATGTGCAGAGAGGGCAACCATGATGATCAAGGGTCTGGAAACTAAGCCTTACCAGAACTGCTTGAAGGAGCTGGGTATGCTTAGCCTGGAAAAGAGGAGACTGAGAGGAGGGGATGATAGCCATCGTCAAATAACTTAAGGACTGTCATAAGGAAGAAGAAGCATGCTTGTTTTCTCCTGCTCTTGAGGGTAGACTTGAGGCAATGGCTTCAAGTTACAAGAATTGAGATTCCGAGTAAACATTCGGAAAAACTTTCTGACAGTCAGAGGTGTTCGGCAGTGGGACAGACTCCCACGAGAGGTGATGGACTCTCCTTCCTTTGTGGTTTTTAAGCAGAGGTTGGATGGCCATCTGTCATGAATGCTTCAGCTGAGATTTCTGCATTGCAGGGGGTTGGACTAGATGATCCTTGGACCCCTTTCAGCTCTAAGATTCTATAATTCTATGACTGCCACAATTAGCCACCTCACCACTAGCCCCTTTTCAGTGTATGTAGTTGATACTAGTGTTTGAAAAATGTGGTTGTGTGTCATCAGCAATGCCTTCCACTGTGTTTGTGTTCTTTTTCTGTACAGATACAGAAACAAGAAGCAAGTTTGTGCCAAGTTCCAGAGACATTGCCAGCTCTTGCCATTTTGTCACTTGGCTTGTAGTTTTTGTTTAGAAGGTATACGAATTTCAGAGTTAATCCAAGTTGTTACCCTTGAAGGCTTGGATGAAAGCTCTTCTCACAACAAATGACACATAGGTTTTATTAGTTTTGTGAATGACAGTAGTAGTCAGATGGTTAACAACTGTCCTATTAATGCAAGCTATAATATGTGTAATATTTGCAGTGTGTCCAGCTGTTCCTCTTCAGAAGCATATTTAGTTAAACTAGAAAGACTGCCAGGATACAACAACCATTTTGCTGGGTCCAAACCATCAAGAAATTCACCTACCCAAGCCCTGTTTATGGTTCAAGAAAACTAATTTCAGTAGAGCTTACAGAAGCATTACATCCCACTCATATTAACGACTCAGAAAAGCAAGAGAGTCAGGGTGTAACATGTTGTGGGGGGGGGGGGGAGCAGGGGAAGAGAGACATGGGAGGAAAGCATCATAAACATATGTCTTTTCAGGTTCAGCTTCTCTGCTTAATGGCAGGTCAAGCAATATGGCCAGACTCTAGGATTCTGCCC
Organism: Podarcis gaigeae; assembly: GCF_964106915.1. Classification (NCBI taxonomy): domain Eukaryota; kingdom Metazoa; phylum Chordata; class Lepidosauria; order Squamata; family Lacertidae; genus Podarcis; species Podarcis gaigeae. The sequence goes on along the minus strand of NC_139678.1, from coordinate 77,553,380 downwards.
GTCCAGCCCCTCTGTCCTTACCAGCGGGTTGACACAGGCTGCCCTTGTGGCAGTGGTTTTGTATGGGACACACCTCCTTTTCTTGTCCTATTTTCCCCTGCAGTTTGCATAACATTTTTAGATCCAGCCCTTGAGGGGAAATCTAATTGCAGAACATTGATTTTCTGCTGACTTCTCATTATAGAGTGGCCCTATTAGCAGTGGTGGGATTTGCCTTGGTAGCGTCTAAAGTCCAAGCCAATTTTCCACCTTCTCAGTAGTGCAATAAATTGGTTAAATTTAACTGCTATTGTGAATATCTGTTTTGTCGTAATTATTACTGCTTTACTACTTTCTTCTCTTGTTGTATGACTCCTTGTTGGAACAATAATGACTGGCTGACATGGAGGAATCATCGAGGGAAATGTCTCGTGGGCTAGAGCTATGCAGGAGATAGGGAGCTAAATATGAAGGGGTCAACCTCAGGGTGGCCAAATTAAAAAAGAGGGTAGGGTCATGTAGAAGCAACACCTGCTGGAGCTGGGTAGCTTCTGCACAACAATTGAGGTGCAAGGGTTCTGTTGTCCTTTGCATCTGGCTGCCCTAGTCCAATAGGAAGGCAAGCTAGAGGTTTGGGGAAATGAGATGGTGGTGATTCAAAGCCAGTCTAAACAAATCCATAGCTTCTAGTAGGTCTCATGAAGAAGAAAGGATGAATTCTTCATATATTCATTCATTTCATTCCATTTCTATCCTGCTCTTCCTCCCATAGGAGCCTAGGTTGCAACACAATTCAAAATAAAATCAATAAAAACATATACAATGTGCCAAGAGTGATTTGGTACAGGCTGGCTGATATGTACAGCTTTCAAGGCTGTTGGGATGGAAAAGTCCCTTGGCTGGGATGGGTAAGAGTTGTTACTATACAGCAGCCTTTCTCAACCTGGTGCTCTCCCAGTGCTTAGGGCTATAACTCCCATCCTCCCTGATCATTGGCTGTATTGGTAGGGGCTAATGGAACTTGCAGTCCAAAACATCTGGAGGGCACTAGGTTGGGGAAGGCTGCTATACATGATCCATTTTGTGTAGTCTAATTTTTCTGTGATAGTATATCGGGAGAGAAATGATGAGACCTGTTAAAGAGGTCTGTAGCTTATGCCTAAGGGGGTCAAACATCCAGGCAGCAAGATGTATGGGGCAGTTATTGTGGATTTGGTAGCCAACAGTATAATTAGGAGCAGTGGAGCAACAGATACTATACAAGCAGGTGCTGCTTGGAACTGAGCCCTTTTCAGATAAATGCAAGGGTGCAGCCATCTAGCCTTAATTTCATCACTTGTTAGTGAAAATAAGCGGCATCCTGGCCAGACTCTTTGGATACGATGAAATGAAGGACAACGCTCTGGTCCCTTTAGTTCTATGGCAGAGGGGTTTTAGGAAGCCCAGCTTATGTTGCAGTGGCACAAGTATGAGAAAACCAGCTCAGTTTCCTTTTCTACATAATTCTTAAAAGGCATGGGAACTGTTCGGTTATTTCCAAAGTTGGTCAAACTCGGAGTAGGCCTATTGAAATTAAGGGCAGGAATTCAGAGTACTGTAGCAGGAATTCCGTCAATGCAAGCATTTCAGCTTGCCAGGCAAAATGATCCCCCTTCTCCTCCCCCTGCACTCTGTTTTGGTGTGTGTGCTCCTATCGAACCCTGAGCCAATTTGCAGGCTGGAGGAAGGGAGCAGGAGAGAAACCCTGTTGTGCCAGCAGGACTTGTTAACCATCTGGCCAAAGTGCCCAAGTTAGTCATGTGCATTGATTTCAGTGTGTCTGCTTTGAGCTTGACAAAGCTGGAGACAACCCATTTCATTGTGTTGCTAGGCATTGCTGCTTGCTCAGTTGGTTTTCATGTCCATCTAAATCCTCTGCAAGGGGAGAAGCAGGGCTAGAAAAGATAGTGCCGAACAGCGCAAACTGAATGGCATGGCTGGAGAATTCTTGATATATGGGCTAGACTTAGGGTGGAAGATTCTTACTCTTCATAGCACTTGAATGATCACTATGCAAGCTGTTTGTGTTGAGGGAACAGGAAAAGCTGGTTGTCTGCAATAGGTTTCTGTATTAATAGTGACTCAGTATTGCAGCAGAAATTACCTACGGAGACTTTTTGCCTTATGGAAATGGTTCACCCAGACGCTTTTGGTATTAGAACCCTCTGCTTTTGCAAGCAAAATATGCTTTCAATTTTAGTCGAAAGTGTGTTACAAAATCATATTTTGTTTTGCAACTGTAGTAGGTGTATGGTGAAGAAGCAGGTATGTGTTTGGTTGGGTATCTTGAAACGCAACAGTTCTTCCAGCTGCCCCTTAATGCAAGCGACAGGAGGATACCAGCTTTGTGATTCAAATCTGTTACTGTATCTTAAAAGTCCCATTTATTAAAGAGATAACTTTTAAACTGATGCAGGGGAAAGGGTTTGTATGTTGTGTATGGTTTTAGAATATTATTGTGTTTTACGTTACTTATCATTCAAATTTTTATTGGTTCCTGTTTATGGTCTCCTGAAGACCACTGGACATTTACTGTGAAATACCTATGCTTCGTTTACTCACTTTTTATGGAGTATTTGCATGACATCATAAACAAAGCATCCTCATCTCACGTTTTCCCTTCTCAGGTTACATTTATCCAGAGCTCAGAAAACCCATCAATTTAACCCATGATATAGACTGCACAGTTTCTCTGAGTGTAGATGGCCAATTGCACTTGGAATCTATGCTGTTTAGCCTTTCTTTTTCCAAACAGAATTATCTTGTATCTATTTTATATCTGTTTTTTGTGTCTCTTCCCACAACCCCCCAATTGCAACAGTGTCATGATTTAGAGTGCAGTGGGGGGGGGGAGGAGATAGTAATGAACTATGTGGCAGGTGGGGAGAAGAAGCATTTTAACCATTTCCATGGACAGCGGTCCAATGAAAATTACTCTCTTACCAAGATTTGGTACTGAGGAATAAATAGGGAGGAGGGGTGGAACTGGTTTCCTGGCTACAGAAAGTTATCTGGATGCCAGACATCTGAAAGCAGCATTACTATTCCACTTCCTGCTTAAAGGAGAATACTAATGATGATTGAGTGCTGCTAAATTGTCCACATCTGCAAGAACCTCACATCTGTGCTAGGTAGTTTATAATCTGACATGCTAATATCAGGGATTGATTTCATCCCTGGAAGCCTGTTGATTTCACAGAATCTGTTGCATCACTTTCAGTGGGTTTTGTTCTGGGGGTACAAAATTCCACACTTGGTTGCTGTATTCAGAAAATAAAACAGTGCTTGTATCTACCAACAATCTAATTTCAATACTGCATGTTGTTTCATCCGATATATTGTTGCTCTTAAAAGTTTTTCCCCCTTTTTTGCAGCCATCCAACAGTCTCTGTCAAACAGGGTTGGCTAACTTCTTTTGAATATTGAATACTGGCCCAGGATCAGCCCTCTGGGAGGCCACATGACAAAGTGGAGATGGATGAAATGTAAAAGTGTAGGGCACATTTTTTTTAAGGACACATTTTGGGGTTTCAGCGGGTTGCCTTTTGATATCACAGCAATGGATCCATGGGGCTGGTCAGTAGAATTTTAAATTACTAGGGAACCCATGAGTCCTTCAATGCTGTCCCTATTTCTGTCTCTAAAGGTAAAGGTAAAGGTACCCCTGCCCGTACGGGCCAGTCGTGTCCGACTCTAGGGTTGCACGCTCATCTCGCTCAAGAGGCTGGGAGCCAGTGCTGTCCGGAGACACCTCCGGGTCACATGGCCAGCGTGACTAAGCGGCATCTGGCGAGCCAGCGCAGCACACGGAACACCGTTTACCTTCCTGCTATAAAGCGGTACCTATTTATCTACTTGCACTTAAGGGTGCTTTCGAACTGCTAGGTGGGCAGGAACTGGGACTGAACAACGGGAGCTCACCCCGCCACGAGGATTTGAACCGCCGACCTTGCAATCAGCAAGTCCTAGGCACTGAGGTTTTACCCACAGCGCCACCCGCATCCCTTATTTCTGTCTGTAGGGAAAAACTATTCTGTCAGTTTCCATTTCTCTAGTTCCTTATCTTTCTTGTCTTAAATTAATATCTCTACATTTCTGCATTAGTTTGTAGTTTTGCTTTAAACGTCCTCAGGAAAATTCATCAGCTTTTTTGTGCAAACTGTGTACTTTGTGCAAATATACACATGTTTGTATGCAATTTTGCCTGATACACAGTTTGCAAACAGTTTCTCCTATTTATAAATCAAATTAATAGTTTATTTATTAAATTTTTATACAGCCATTCATCTGAACATCACAGGGTGGATTACAATATAAAAACACAAAAATGCATAACATAGTAACAAAACAAAAAAACCTAATGCCCTCCACAGTTTGAAATGCCATAGATAGTTTACTTATTTATTTTTTATTGGTTTTCATTATCAAAAAAGCAAATATTGTCACCTAGAAATACAAATTTGGTCACATCCAACAACTGAGTAAAAAAACAATAATTAAATAAAATGTAAAATAAATTTGAAAACAAATTTTGAATTTGTAGACAGAGTTGTTGAAGAAAACCAGAGCAGTAACAATTACAACATGATATATAATGACTTAGGATGTTTAAACTGGGGAATACAGGTAAATAATAGTTTAAACCATCAATATTTTGGATTTACAAACATTTCATTTTCTATCCCTTTGTTACTAGTTGTGTATACCTTAATAAAAACTTTTTAAAAATTATAAGGAGTGGAGGGGGAGATAAAGATGTGGTGGTTGGGAATAAAATAATTTAGACATGCCAATATTATACACTGTAGTAGGCACTGCTAACAGTTTTCCTTAATGCATTTTGTATGTTATTTCCTGCAATATATGCATTTTATGCACTCTTCTTTCTAAAATATATACATTATTTAGTTGGAGACCAGGTCCCAAAATTCAGAGCAATATAGTTCAGTTTTGGTTTGCATATTGTGTATGAAAGTGCAAATTAAGTAGGTTTGCACTAAAATCTGAACCATCCCTGAACTCCCATCCCTTGCTACCTCTATCACTTTGGACAGAAAGGCAGGAAATGTACACCCCAGTCCATTTTTCTCATTTTATTGAGCTGCACAGTACCACCAAATATTGTGGGTGGGGAAGCCAGGAAGGGAGGTCAAACTAGCTATACAACTACACCCTTTTCTACATTTTCTGCAGTGATTAAAAGCTTTTGTGGCTGCCCTGGGTGGGTTATTCCAGCCTGACTGCGTGCTTGGTGTAAAAATAATTCTTTCTCAGACTTCACTCTTGGCCTGACTTCCTGGATCTTTGTCTACTACTCCCTCAAAACTCCCATCATCATACTTCCTGCTTTTTTGACAAATGCGTATACTTTTGGCACCCGTTTTCCTCTGGGATGCCCACAAAGGATGAATACACTACATATCTTCTGGTTTTCTAAGTCCCTCAAATCAGGAGGGAAAGTGGACAAGCAAGCTAACTTTGCACCCACCTCCCCTTGCTACCCGGTCACTATGCCCACCTCTCTCCAGTACCTATGGGGATGACTTCTGAAAGCAGGGAGGCTTCTCTTTTTTATGTAGGCTCCCCCCCCCCATGCAGAACCCTGGAGAATGGTGAAGGATTTTGAATGTCTGGGTAGGATTACTGCCTTCTGACAAAGTCAAATTAGCTCATGAATTTTGCAGTACAGAGTGCTTCAGCTCAAACATCACAGTAAACCATGGTTTATTGTGATGGAAACAAGCGTAGCCTCCTGCTCCCCTAGACTCAGAAACTCTTCTCTCCCCCCCCCCCCCGGCCCTCCAGGGTTGCTACAAGAAGGTGGTTGAGCGTTTTCACTTCCTTTTTTTCATTTTCAGCTTGTTATGTCATCTGAACCTGACAAATGATATTTAAGCTTAGCTATGGTTTGTTTAAAACAAGCCAACTTCAAACTGGCTTATGTAGCAGTGTTGTCTAAATAGCCCATAGTTAAAATTAACTGTGTTTGGGGGTTGAGCATAACAGAAATGGCACAAACTGAAATTGGAAGTTGGAAGCAAACGCTTCTTAATTCCTCCTCTCCACATTTGCAAGTCCAGTGAAGGTTAGGCTCATTACTAACATGATAAAAATGTGGTATCTGGGCACAGCCAGTGTCTCAAACACCAATTTCAATGTTATAACAATACATTAGAACAAATGTGTCATTTGGTGTGGGTTTTAACTTACTGTGAGTAGTGTAGCCACCTTAAACCTGACATCCTCTAGATGTTTTGAACTCTAGTTGCTTTCAGTCTGAGCTGTCATATACTGGCTGAGACTGATGGGAGTTGTAGTCAAAAACATCTGGAGGATATCAGGTTGGAGAAGGCTGAAATAGCATGATGTAAAGGGTATACCTGCACCAGCATTTTCTGCTGTGATGGACAATGCTCTGAACATATTCCAGAATTTGGAGGATTCCTGCAGTTTGAGCTCCCTGGAGGAAGAATATCATTGTTTCGCATTTGCATTGCCCCACCATGATCAGTGTGACAGTGTGTTGCACACTGTAGCACATGAGTAGGCAAACTAAGGCCCGGGGGCCAGATGCGGCCCAATCGTCTTCTACATCTGGCCTGTGGACAGTCCGGGAATCAGTGTGTTTTTACATGAGTAGAATGTGTGCTTTTATTTAAAATGCATCTCTGGGTTATTTGTGGGGCATAGGAATCCGTTCATATATTTTTTTCAAAATATAGTCCGGCCCCCCACAAGGTCTGAGGGACAGTGGAATGGCCCCCTTCTGAAAAAGTTTGCTGACCCCTGACACCCTGGAATAAAAGACCTCCCTCAGAAGGCATTTTTTGTTCCAGTTTTACTGCAGTGAGGTGTTACTTGACTCAGTTAATGTAACAAGGCCATTTTTTAAAAAGTGGGCCATGCATTTAAGGTAGCCTTTTGACTATGAGCTGAAAGGTTTTGGTTTCAATCTATTTTTTCAATCTAGCAATTGGGAAAAGAGGTGTTTGTTTGTGTGTTGGGGTGCAGGAAAGTCTGGCAATGGAAGGTTCTAGGGAATAAACAGATTCTCTTGCCCACCCCAGAAAGAGAGGGCAAAAGAAGGATGGAGATAGCTTCAAGCCTTTGCTTCTATTTTAAGGTCTACTCTTAGGATACAGGTACTTTGGTGGGCACAGACTGGCATGTTGGAAGTGAACAACTGAGAATCAAGTATGGACTTAAATTTTGTGCTGTAAAGGTGTTCCATCCATCAATCTCTCCAGGATGCTTGATCCGTAATAAATTCATTTTTGGTTTCTTGAACTGAATATGAAGTGTTGCATGGTTGCTACTTGGTACACCAAGGTAAACTTTTGCTCCTAAGGAGATGGAATTACCCATCCTTTCCCCCCCTTCTTATTCTTCCACCACACCTACTAGGCTTGGGTTTTGTGAACTGTCATGGTTCTCCAGGGAATAAATGCAAAGATAAAAGCCTGAACTTGGTTTGCTTAGAGTTTGAAGCAGCTACATTTCCTGGTGTTCGGGAGAGAAGTTCATGCTGCTTTAGGGAATGGTGGAGCCAGTCGTGACTTGGGGTTATGAGAAGGGTGTGCCTCCTTCGCTGTGTGCTGTCATGGAAGGTTTCTGCCTCCTGCTTTACACACAGGACTTGATTCATCAACAGCACATGGAATATCTGCCATCATGCAGGAACCGAGTCTCCTGCCCTAGAACTATAGCAATACGTATCTGCTTTCACCCCCTCTCTTCCCACAATCTGCGACAAGCAGGGACAATTAAGGCACTGAAATCCCATTGACTTCCATGAAATGTGTGTGGTAGGGTGGGTGGAGATCAAGGGCTGTGTTCAAGGTCATATGAGTACCATACAATATATTCCTTTGTGTTTCATTTCCTTCTGATTTCTCTGTCCAAAATTTCCCACTCCCCATGAAATGTGTATATACCTAAAGCTCAGGAAAGTGATTCATATATCTGACAAAGGGGACAGTAGTTCGTGAAAGCTCATGCTGTAATAAATGTGCTAGTCTTTTAAGGTGCCACAATGTTTTGTTTGTTTTTCTGCAAAAGGCTAACATGGCTGACCCCTCTAGAAAGGCAGTTCTCTCCTTTTGGGGCTCAGGCTCTGTTTGGGAAGCTTGCCACACCCACAAACCTAATGAAATGTTTTTAGCACCATCTAGCAATGCAATACAAAAAAATATTGGCCTGTTCTGGTAATACAACAGGCTCCATATCACAGCACCAGAGAGTTAACCATTGAGTACATACTTGGACAGGATATGGTTATATCACTTCCTGTCAGTTTTCCCTTAAAAAAACTTCCTACAATTCTTTCATCTTCATCACAAGGTCTTGGTCCCAGGCTGCCTGCTCCTTTGGTGCTCTCGAGAGGATTTCCTTCAGAAACTTGATGCTACTGGGTGCAAAACTGTGTCTGGAACTGTTAAAGCCGCTACCTGGTCTGCGGTCTAGAACTTCAAACACAGAACGCCTGTGTGCCAGTCCTGCCACCAGCCTAGCCAAAGCAGCGCCTGTTTGTTTTGTTAAAGTGCCACTCCCCAGTGGACATAGCATGTGCCAAGTTACAACTGAGTATGGATTGTTAGCAAATATCCAAACATACACAGAGGATGTGAGCAAGAGCTAAAAATGAAAGACTGGCAGGATAGGAAAGTAGCCACCCCTGTGTTGAGCTGGAAGTCTCAAACCCCATGAACAATGATGTATGGGTGTGTTTCTGCAAAAAGTACCGGTAATTGCTGCATTCACAATGATAAGAGGGAGGTGAGAAGTTGGCTTGCTACTCACATTGCCTTCGTTTTTTGCTACTCCACACTTGCTCTGTCTGCACAGCAGTGGGGGGAAAAGGTTTCCTCTATCACTGTAGCTGGAGTCAGACATTGCATTCTGAACCCTCAAGAAGGTTGTGGTTGGGGAACCAAGAGCATGCCACAGACACTCACAATCTTGCCTCCCTCTTCTGCAGAGATTCTACAGGTGTGCAGTGGGTTTGTGTGACTGACAGATCAAGCTTGTAACTGGATGAGATGTTTTAACCAAATCTCTTGTTCCAGTGCTTTGAGGAAGGAATGTTGAAACAAATATACAGCCTTGGTCATGTGCTTCTTACTCTTATGCAAGTTCTGTTTCTAAGGAGCAGGAAGATTATTTAAAGAGTTCTGATAGAGCAGTTGGAGCATAAATCCATCCAGCCCTTCCCTTTGATGCTCTCTTTAAGATCATATGGCTCCCCCCCCATTTATTTCCTATAATTTAATCTTGTTGGGTTTTTTAGTGTTTGTTGCTTGTTAGAGTCATTGGAGTTCCACTCCATCCCGTCTTTCTTATAATGTTTTTGATCTGAGAATTCAGTGTGGTCTATTTTATTTAGTCCTGGTGTCTGGTCTGTACTAAGAGATGCAAACTTAAATTCAATTACCTTGTAGCTACAGTCTCTATTAGAAGCTTTACATATAATTTCAGGAATCAGATAACAAATAAGGGATGACAACCAAAAGCTGAGTTCATTCATGTCCACAAGGCATCTCTGCCAATGGCAAACTCTTAGCAGTTGCATCATTGTTAATAATAGGTGGAGCGAAACTTGAAAGCCAGATTGTGTGTATGCATGTATATATGTTTTAATTAATGCATATAGAGTTAATTAGCACGGTGAAGTGACTACCACTAAAAGAAAACACTTACCTCCCTTCCATTCATCGGAGCCATTATTTTTAATCTACAAAAATAACTATAGTATATCAAATACTATAATGCAGTGAGAGGTGTGACTACTTAAATGTTGTATATTAAATATTACATAAAGCTTGGGAAGCTTAGTATTGCTTGAAAAGCATTAGGCAGAGGAATTTACTGACCTGTCTACATTTGTAAAATAACTAGCAATATGCCCCCGAAACAGAGGGTACATGTATGGTATAGGAATCTTCTGTACTGCTCACGCTCGTTTTATTGCATTTCCACATCTCACAGCAAGCCTCTATTTGCTTCAAATTTTCATTTGCTTTAAAAAACAACAACAACAACACAGCATCCACACTGAGCCTTCTTTAGGTCTCTTTCTTTCACCCTTATTTACAGGGGTTACTCGCTTGGCGTATATTTTGCCTTATAAATGTTCTGTTTGTCCTTTCCTTTCCTAATGTGAGCACTGTAGCCCAGATAGCTTCCTGACTCTACTGAGCAAGACCTGGGCTCCAGCAGACATGTGTAACTTACACTTGAGGTGCTGTTAATTTGCATACACAATATACAGCTAAAGTACAGTATATTCAAAGCACATTTTCCCCCTTAAAGAATTCTGGGTGCTGTAGTTAGTTAAGAGTTGCTGGGAATTGTAACTCGGTGAGGGGTGAACCACAGTGCCCAGAATTGAATGTGCTTCAGATGTGTTTTAAAGATCCCAAACCTTTTAGTTGGCAATGTGCGATACACAACACCCACCTTCCAGGTAACCCAGAAGTTCTAATGATACAAATAGGTTTGGGAAGAGAGATGGGATTGGTCTGCTGCTGTTTATGTTCCCAGGCAAAACACTTCCTGCAAGAAAGTGGTATTTGATCCCCTTTCTTTTAAATGAAAGATCATAATACCCCCTCACCATTGCCATTATAGTCGTATCTTGGTTGTTGAACGCCCTGGAACTCGGACGTTTTGGCTCCTGAACAATCGAAACCCATAAATGACTGTTCCAGTTTTCTAACATTCTTTCAGAAGCCGAGCATCCGACGGGGCTTCTGCGGCTTTTGATTGGCTGCAGGAGCTTTCTTCAGCCAATCAGAAGCCACGTTTTGAATAGATTCCGTTCAACTTCCAAGTTACGACTGTACCACTAACCTTTTCATCTGTCATAACTTCACTGCTTGTCCCCTTCATTGTGCGATGCTGAAGCGGTTCAAGAGGAAAAATGGACAGGAGCTCAAATAAACAGACTTATGAACATGGAACATTGGAAGGATACTTTATATGTGGGAAACAAGTAAATAATAATAATGATGATAATAATTTTATTACTTATACCCCGCCCATCTGGCCAGGCCTCCCCAGCCACTCTGGGCAGCTTCCACACAGGATATTAAGAACACAATAAAACATCAAACATTAAAAACTTCTCTAAACGAGGCTACCTTCATATGTCTTCTAAATCATATTATGATTCCATTGCTGCAATACTGAATGGCATTAAGAAAACTGAGGCTTCAATTCCGAGTACACTTATTATGGGATTAGGCCAAATCCAGGGGACATTTGGCTCTTCACATGTTGCTGAACGACAACTGCCATCATTCCTGTCTGTTCGCCATGCTAGTTGGGGCTGGGATTAATAGTTCAGCAAAACTGAGAAGGGCAAAGTTTTCCCATGCCTGCATTTAATTGCACTTACAGTGCATTCAGGCAGAATAAATTAACTCTGCATTGTCCCCTAAAGTGCAACTCTGCCTCCAGATTTTCTCTCTCTTCCCCTGCCCTAGAAGAAACGCTGCCTCAGAGCTTTGTTATCTGCTGCAGAGCTGTTAATAAAGCAATTATATTATTAATGCCTTATATAGAGCTTTAATCAATAATCAAGGCTCAGCAGGACTTATTTCTGATGAAATACTTCGGACTGTGCTACACGGCTGCTGTCGTCATGTTTGATTTACTGGTATTAAGACGTATTTACATGCAGCAGCACATTTCAGATCTGCAGGATTATCACATAGGATATCTGTGTAGGAATTTCATTGTGAATGAGACAAATGAGTATGACTGGTGAGTGGGCACATAGATGCAATGACATAAATGCAGTATATTCTTAAAATTGCTTCTGTAATAGGGGATTTGAGGTGCATGTGGCAATAGTGGTGAAGAGAAAAAAGCAGGACATATGGCCAGAGAAATTGCACCAAGAAGACTTGCAGCTTTTCATCCTATTCCTTTCTCTCACCTTGCAACCTTTGAGCTCTGCCTGCATCCAAAATGCATAGCATTTCCTAAAGTTCTTTGCTGTGTTCCTTGCAATAGGTTTGTGTATGTCAAAAGAAGCGAAAGATTTCACTAGTCACAGTTTTAGAGGGAGGTAATGAAAAGCTCCACAGCCAAACCTTGAACAGCTTTGGGCAAGAGGAAAACATTATGAAATCTTTTCCAAACTGCTGCTGCATTATTCCCAGGCATGCTGAGGAAAGTGAAGTTGTTTCTTTTCTTTTCTTTTTCAAACCAAAAGTAAATGACTCATGTTGCACACAATTTCAATATGGCAATTCTTCTTCTACAGAGTCTTTTTCATCCCAGAAAATGACAGCCAGCTTTTATATGAAGCCCATTTGTTTACTTTTGCTCAGACTTCCAAAAATATCTGCAAGTATGGACGACCTCCTTCTGTGGTCTGCTGAACTGAGAAACAGAGTGTGAGAAACCCTAATCCCTCTTCTTTTGGAACAATTTTCCTCCAGCAGATTTCTAGATACTGCCTATTTTTATCTTTTCTTCTGGTTTATTTATACACTCATTCATGCTGAGTGACTAGCGGGTATTTTTGTTCCATCAATCGTTCACATTTTTTCCCCTTTGGCTACTAGTATGAATGTTTTTGATGCTGAAAACTGTTCAGTTTCTGAAAACCCTGTTTATTTCTGTTGGGTTTTATTGACATAGGCTTAGTTCACATGTCACATTAACCATAGTTTAAAACATGGGTAGGCAAACCAAGGCCAGGGGCTGGATCCGACCCAATCGCCTTCTAAATCCGGCCTGCAGATGATCCAAGAATCAGCATGTTTTTACATGAGTAGAATGTGTCCTTTTATTTAAAATGCATATCTGGATTATTTGTGGGACATAGGAATTCGTTCTTTTTTTCTTTTTCAAAATATAGGTCCCCCCCCACAAGGACTGAGGGACAGTGGACCGGCCCCCTGCTGAAAAAGTTTGCTGACCCCTGGTTTATAACAATCTATGGTTTTATGTGTATGCTGCTCAAAAGCTTTTGTGGTACTTTTCCTCCACTCCTGATGCAGTGCAGATGACAGAGACGGAGCTAGCTGCTCTGGCACCCAGAGTGTGTACACGGGGGGGGGGGGGTAGCTGCCCACGGTGAGCATCCATGGGGGGCAGCGCGGAATGTCACCCCTCCCTCACAGGTGACACCCGAGGGGGGCTGCATCCACCACACACCCCTTTCTCCGCCCGTGGCAGAGGAAACCAGGCACAGCCTGGCTTGTCATGTTACCTGGTTCTCCTCAGCTCATGAATTGTTTCCAAACGAACCACAAGCAGTAGCTATGTTCTGTATATATTATTTGATTGGGGAGGTAAATTTACCCAGGCATGCTCAGGTAAATGTTTTATTTGTTTGTTTGTTTTAAACTCACATTTTGACCCAAAAATTGTGGCTGTGCTCTTGGTTTGGGATTAGCCTGTAACAAATACAATATGTAATGAACTTCCCAATTTCTTCCAACTACACTAAAAATTTCATATAAACTGTGGCTGCAGCTATTGGCATGTCTAGAGCTTCCCTCACTCTTGTGATTGTCAGTGTTTTAGTTTTGGATTTTGAACTCATTAAGGTTGAAATCCTATACCCGCTTGGGTCTCACATTTTAGTAGACATGTACAGGATTGCATTTGCTTCACCAGTCATCAGTCACCTGGGTCATCATTTTGAGACTAAAGTTGCTTAACTCCACAGTGTTTCAGATGCCACTGTTATGGTTCCAGTCCCAGCTGAGGTACCTAAATTCGACATTTCCTCCAGCTTTGTGGGGTCAGATGCACTTTACAATGCCTGATATTGGGAACAGGGTGCTTGCAGGATATGTCCTAAATATGTGACCTCTCAATCCCTGCCCATCATAACTAGTGAAATCAAGCAGGGTTAGGGGGGGATTGGCAGGGGGTCCAGGGAGTGGTGAATGCTTCCTTACAAGAGGGGATGCTGCCTGCCACCTTAAGGAGGTGGTAGTGTGTCTACTCCTGAGAAAACCAGCCCTGGGCCCAACGGAGTGTAATAGCAATATTTTAGGAACCACCCTATTTTTTGTGATTGCATGTTTAAATTATTTTTGGAGGCAATTGTAGGTTTTTAAGCTTGCATTTTAAATTGTTGTAACTCACCCTGATACCTTGGGGTGAAATGCAAGGAATAAATTAGAACAATTCTACTCTTACTCCAACTTATAATAACTATTGCTCAGTCGTAAATGCTCCCTTTTTGAGGAAGGTGGTAGAGTGGATCATAGTGGAACAACTACAGACATTCCTGGATGAGACTGATTATCTGGATCCATCCCAGTTTGGGTTTAGGCCCGGATTTGGTACTCAATCAGCTGGATGGCCTTTATAGAGAAAAGGGCTTGTTGCCTTCACATCCTTGCACTTGACTGACTAGTGTTGCAAATAGGGTGCTTGCAAATAAGGTGCTTGGTCTGATCCAAAAGTGCAACTGATAATGATTTATTTCTGGTTTCCAAATACTGCAGTTAGTGGCTCTAGAGAGAAAGCTCACCGATAGCATGACGAGGTCCTGAATCTGAAATAGTTGTTTATCTTATTTTTCTCTTCATATGGATACCGATATAATGCCTTCCTTTTTGCTAAACGTTTTGTCTAGCATTATCAGCCATATTCTGACCTGCATATTAGATTTAGTTGAACATGGGGGTGTTGGCTGCAGGTATCCGGTGTCTCTCAACTGATCAGGCTGCATTATTTTTAGCGTCATGTTTGTCTTCTTCTGAATGTCTGCAATGTGAAAAATTTATGTTCAAGAACAAGGTGTGCTGGCTTCAAATTTTGAAGCAGGGTCCACCCTTCTTTTCCTGTCTGACGTCCAGGTTCCTGTTTGTTGGTCCAGGCTCCATAAATGCTCTTGGCCTGCTGCTGAATTATGAATACCACTCTTCTTACAGATTAGTGAACTTTTGCGTTCCTCTGTTCCTCACGAAGGAGAAAAAAAAGTCTGTGGTTTTTCGCTGATGGATTTCATTCCTGGAGTTGCAGCATTACCATGTCTGTGTTGCAGTGCACCTATTGTTTTAGGTGGGGCAGAAAGCAGGAGTCTAGACTCAGGTGTCAGGATTGGGAAAGCTGGGCTATTCCCTTAATTGCCAGTGTAGCTGGAGTGAAGTATTACAGAGGGGTCGGGAACCTGTGGCCCTCCAAATGTTGTTGGATTTCAATGCCTATTAGGCCCAGCCAGCATGGACAGTATTCAGGGATGTTGGGAGTTGTAGTCCAACAACATTTGGGTGGCCATGGGGTCCCCACCCCTGGAATACAGGTTAGATCCACGTGGTACCAGTTAAGCTGGTAAATTAATATGCTGCTTCCCACTTTAAATGGCTATCCAAGTACTTCCCTCCTGCTCTGAATTAACTCTGAGAAATGTTAGGAACTGGAAACCAAACAGAGGGAGCTTTGTTATCCTCTTAAATTGAAAAGACAGTGTCATGTGTTATCTAATGGCTAAAGTGTCCAGTGACAGCCTTGTATTATTAGGCTTTTGCTACTCTCACATTCTTATCTAAAGCATCAAACATGTAGGAAAGCCTCAGAGGAGCTGAGAGTTTCTCTGCAAAAGCCTTCTCCACCAGCAAAGGATGAAACCAGAAGTAACACACTCTGCTTCTGCTGCATCATTGAATCAGTTGTTGATTTCGGAGCAGCCCCTGTATGCATGTTGCTCAAATTCTTCTTTTCTCTTTTCCCAGTCAAAGAGAAGCATTGGATTGCCATGTGAGGTAGATTTTGTATGTTTGTGTGGAAGTTGCCTTCCATGGTGTGGTTTTCTTTTAATGAGTGGTCATGGAAGAAACTGAATAGGAGAGCGGCTGTTCTGTTCTATGGACTTTAACTATAGTTCCAGTTTGTTTGTTTTTAATGCTGTTTTTATTTATTGTCATGGTACAGAAGATAAATTTTGAGAAAACAATTGTTACAACAGTAAACAACAAGTAACTTATACTTGTCCTGATAAAATGGTACAAAATAATGTGCAAGTTTCCGAGTTCTCCAGAACTTTACATCAGTTAAGGTGTGTACATGGGAGATGACCACTGCTCATGCATAGATGACAGCTTATTGAATAGGAGTTTGGGGGGTTGGGAGTGGTTGAAGGCACAGGGAAAGCAAAGAAGTGATGTGCATAGCATGAAGATGTCTTTTGTCTGTCTTGAATCTCCCTACGTTCAGCTTCATTGAATGTCCCCATGCTGATTTTGAGAGGGAGGAATATTTAACTCTATCCATTTTCTTCACCGCATGCATAATTTTGTACAGCTCTATCATGTCTCCTCTTACTCCTTTTCTCTAAAGTATAAAGCGCCAAATGTTGGAAGTATAACTACAGATGAAGATGGTAAGAGAGGGATCCGAATTATCATATACTCATCAGGTTACTCAGTGTACTTTAGATTTGAAGCATTCACACTCACCTTCTGAAACATGAAGAAACTGATCACACCCATAAAGCAGACAATGAGAGATTCCAGGAGACTGAGGTGCCTTGAGCAAAAGGAAACGAAAGGGAACTCAGTGCTGGCACTTTATGATGCAGCAAGGCTTGAACCACCTAAACATATACAATGATCTTGGTGTGGGAGATGAACTCAGTGCCAGCAACAGTGACAGATCCTAGATTACTCCTTGTCCCTCTGCCTACACCTTGCCTATATGTCATAAATTTGGGTAATTATAGTGGTGGTAAGCATTAGTTACATAAACACACATATATTTCTGGGTATTTTTAGCAGTATTAATAGTATAATACAGTATTAACATGGATAGATGTTGCTTTATACTGGTTGAAAAAAGCATAGCCTCCAAATATATCAACATGCCAATTCTGTATTCTGAAAATGCATTAAGTTTGGTCCAACACTGGCCCAGTTCACAAGTAATGCTAGACTAAATTATGACTTAGCACAAATAAGCCAACGTGTGGACTCCTGGAGAAATTGCAGCTGCTTTGCTTTTCCCTGGTCATCATGTTGCTGCTCTGTACTAAGCTATGGTTTGGTTTAGCACATCATCTGAAAATAGTGTGTCATGGCTTGTTGTTTCTCTGTGAGAGCTTACACGTGAGCCTGGTTCAAGTAACATGATTTCCATGCAGTGCAGCAGCATAAAGTCTGTGGGGATCAGCCACAACCTCTGTTTTGAAAGCCCACATGTTTACTCACTTGTGCTAAGCCATATTTTGCATGCAGATGAGGGCACTGTATGTCTAATAATAATAATAATAATCTCATTTTGAAGAGCCAGCATGGCACAGCGATTAGGTAAGCTGAAACACCGGTTGTTGAATCCTAATAAATTCATATTATTTCCTTGTTATGTATTTGGAAATTGCTACTCAAAAATTTCCATGGTTTTGGCTAGCTCTCAGCCTGTTTTCCTCCCACAGAGTTGCTGTGAGGCACAACAAACACCTCTTTGGGAGAAATGATTTAACAAAAGATGGGGAGGGAGGGAGGAATGAGGAGAAAATTCAGATCATTTGATCAGTTGATTCAAATCAACTGACACTACCATTTTCTCAGCACTAACCTGGAACAGGGCTGTGTGTGTGTGTGTGTGTGTGTGTGTCTGTGTGTCTGTGTGTCTGTGTGTCTGTGTATCCCCACTTGCCTCTTGGGTATGTTTAGCTGTTCTATAGACTGTCGTGCTTGCTATCCTAACCCTTAAAGCTTTATTGAAAGGAGGCTGTACCTCTTTACTGGAGCCAGTTTCTCTTCCTTTGTGGTATTGCTTTGTTTTGTAACCTGGTTACCTTTAGAAAACATGCATCTGCTCAGGTTAGAAATCTTATTTGATCTTTCTAGCTTTAAAAATGTATTTTCCTAGTATCCCCCCCCCAGTCTATTTTCTCCAATCTGAATTCATTAACAAGCTTCTAAGAATAGCATGGCATTGTCTCACAGGTGTCAGGTAGTTTAACATCTGGTTCTAGCATAAATTATAGAGTAGGCCTCTGTGTCCTTTTTTGGTCTATTTAGGCTGGTGAAGCTTGAAGGTGGGTATGACAGTCACTCAAATCCTTTTCACCCTGCTGCATACATTAATTTCTTTTGTACCACTGTCATCTCTGGTCAAACAGATTTTGCAGCAATATGAAATGGGAATAAACCCATAGGCAGAGAAGATAGCAGGAGGACTATGGGCAGTGCTGCATTTATCATATTGGGAGAAATTCGATGTCACACTTGTGATTTCAACTTGCCAGACAGAATAATCGCCACTTTCCCAATCCCAATATTGCAGGACATGTGCAAGGAGAGGAGGGAGGAAGACCCCTTACACAAGTAGAATTCATTGCACAGAATTGCACTTATGGGACTCATTAGGTGAATCCTGCCTACTATGTTTATGACACCTCAGAAATAACCATTGTTTCGTCTGTAATTTAGCCTCCTACTCATTCATTGTTGGTTTCTCTGAAGTCAATTCAAGTCTTGGGACTGATGTGAGGTGTATCAGAATGAATGTATTGCCTTTAAATAAATTTGTTACTATGTATTTGTAGATGGCATTGTTAGTTTAAACGTCTGCCACTAAAAATATTTGCTTAAAATGTAACTTTAAAAATAGTAGCCTGTAATTTGGTGTTGCTAAGCTCCTTTGTGTTTTTTCTTCAAAGACACCATTCAGCTTTAGTTTCACTATCACCATTTGTACTAATAATAATATTTTTGAGAAAGTCCACTTTAATTCCATAGAGGCCAGTTTCAAAATTATTGTAAACAAAGCAATATCACCTCCAGACTGTCAGTATTTTGTAGTACAGTGGATGCTTGGGTTGCAAACGTGATCCATACGGGAGGCACGTTCGCAATGTGCAGCGCCGCATCTGCACACACGTGAATTACAATTCAGCGCTTCTGCGCATGCGCAAAGGGCAATTTAGTGCTTCTGCGCATGCGCAAGCGCCAAAACATGCAACTTGAAGCATCTGTAACCCAAGGTATGACTGTAGTAGTAGTAGTATTAATAATAATAATAATAATAATAATAATAATAATAATAATAATAATAATATCTATACCCTGCCCATCTGGCTGGGTTTCCCCAGCCACTCTGGGCAGCTTCCAACAAAGATTAAAAATACATTAAAATGTCACACATTCAAAACTTCCCTAAACAGGAGGAATTCAAACACATACCAGGAACTAAGCACCAGCGCAACAAATCCAATCTCAAAAAGAAACTTTAAATTTTTGTGGTTAGAAAGGTGACGTGGAAATGCATTCAGAAGTGTGGAAGGGAGGAACGATTAACAGGAAGATGTATAAACACCCAGCAAACAAACCAGTGTGAATGGAAAATAAATAGGCCATAACAATGAGTTCAAAGATCACATGCTTTTGAATAATAAAATATCATTTTACAAAACAACTGGAACAGCTGTATAGAAATTGGAAGAAGATGTGTACCAGTATCCTGCCATTCCCATGCATGATTGATTTTGGACACTGTTGTAGCAAGCAAAAAGCCTTTGAAAACTTGACTTCCATTGTGCCCAACTTGTTTACACTGAGGGAAAGCTTCATCAAAATTGCACCATTAAGTGGGCAGTCATAGCTAATATGCATACACTGTCTATAATTAAAATCCGTGTGCCATTTCAATCAACAATTTGCGGTGTGCCAAACTGTGCTGCCTGCACTCCGTAAAATTACGATTATGGAATTCTTGCCCTCAGAGCTGAAATACCTGGGCTAGTCATGTCATTGGATCACTGTGATATATGGCTGTAAAGTAGGAACAAAGGAAGCTGCTTTATACTGAGTGAAATCATTGCTCCATCTAGCTCAATACTGTCGTCACTGACTGGCAGCAGCTCTCCAGGATTCCAGACAGAGGTCTGTCCTAGCCCTACAACAAGAGGCTGGGGATTGAACCTGAGACCTTTTGCTGTAAAGTGTCTGCTCTGTCACTGAGCTGCAGTTCCAATAATGATACTGTAAATGAAAAACATAATACATTTGAACATGAACTCTTTTTCTTAGCCACCTTATTTACCTCTAACAAAGTTGCTGTCACTTTTTAAGAATATTTCTATAACTGAGGCTGGAATACAGTGTGGGAGAGGGAGACGTTCCGGAAGCAGAAATTAGTGAGTTTAGCTTCCGTTTGGAAGGACAGATAACTGGAAACTCGTGACCACTTTCTAAAATTTGATTTCGGTACACATATACAAGTAGACAATATATTCAGTGCTATTTTTCCTAGAAAAAGAGGTATCGGAACTCACTATTAACTTCTCCATTGTTCTCTTAGAATGGCAATGGAGCCCACCTGAGAGGTGCCGGAGCTGAGCTCCAGCTGGGGGAAAAGCCCTGAATATATTACTCCCCTATAGCAAATCTGCTGCTCCTCATCAGATTCTTGAGACAGAATGCACTGATAAAGATACATTTTCCCTTCAGCGCTCCTCTCTCTCTCTCTCTCTCTCTCTCTCTCTCTCTCATCAAGCAAATAAGTAAATGAAATGTAAATGCCTGTAGTTCCTCAGTCTCAACTAAACCATTCCTATCTGTTACAGGTGAATGCCCTGAAAGCAATATGAGCCACAAAGGATCAACAAGCAGCCATCCAGGCTCTGCAAAGTAAGAAACCTAAAGATTAAGCAACCTTCACCCCCCACCCAAATTTTAGTAAAAGAGAGAGAAAATGAGATGTGACAGAGCCTTATAGGCCTGTCCACCTCCCCCCACCCTCATTTGCTTTCTCTTTTACAGTATACAAGGCTCCCATTTTCCAAGAAAAGTGCTCTAAGGCTATATGCAGGTGACACCTTTTCAGAGGGTGGGTGGTGGTACTGTGGAGCTGTCATTTCCTATGACATGCATGTTCATTTATGCATCCGATGAAGTGGACTTACAACAGGAGTATTATTATAACATAGCATCTCCTTTACGCCTTACCCTGAGTACTGAACCTACAAGATGAAAGTGTTTCAATATCCAGAGTTAGGAGAGATCCCACATTCAAATAATCATTGGAACTCTCAGATTAGTGAATTAGTGAACACGGGGAGGGAGAATCAGTTAAGTATATAAGGTCTGTTCCTGTTCTTATGTAGAAATGGGTTGGGGAACTGGACTGAACATTGTTCAGGACTCTGTTAGTCCATTTACTACACTTGCTCTTAATCTGCTCTCATCGTAAACCCTGGCTTGTTCTTAACAGTTGCTTTCTCCTTTTGCAGTGGTAGCATGGGGAAAGCAGATGGAGCTGCCAAAATGAGTGCAAAGGATTTATATGGTAAGTTCTTATAATTCAGACTCTTACATTAATAAATTTTGCGACAGTATAGCATGCCAGATCCAGCTTTGTGTGTTGGAAAGTGAGAATTAACTTTACGATGTGGGGAAGTAATATTCTTTGTTGGTTTTTTACAGTGAGTCACGAAACTGCCATTGCGCGGAGTGTTTCTGTTTGCTCTGAAAGGTGTTGGAGCAACACTGGAGGGTTATAGGGGTCAGAGGTTTGTGATTGCAGCAGGTTTCCGAGGCCCTCTGTTCTCAAAGTAACCCTGTACATTCCTGAACCAGCTACTTCTGGAACTCACTGGTATTTGGGAAGTGACATGGCATAAATAACAGTCAGGGTATGATCAGTGATTGTGACTATGCTTTAACCCCACTATTGCAAGCAATGCGTTTCTGAACACTAGTTGCTGGAAACTGCAGAAGGAGAGAGCGCTGCTGCTTCCCACAGGCTCCTTGTGGGCCACTCTAAGAAGGATGGGCCGCTGGCCTGATTCTGCAGTCTCTTCTTCTGTTCAAGCCAGTGTTTTCCTCCATTCTTGTGGATTTGCCAAGCAGGACCATAACACTTTCCTGTACACCTTCCTTGAGAGCATTTTTAAAAATAAAAACCATTTGTTTTACATTAATATTGCCACCATTTCGCCTGTGGTATGGCTGGAGTGTTGACGGTTGCCACCACAGTATTAGCTGAGCATCAGACTCTCTGGAAGTGTACTTATTATGGAGTTAAAATGAACTCTTTAAACTGTATGAGTTCCCAGACCAGCTTAAGACAGAAATGTTTGCTGTTATTAGCAGTTTAATGGATTATGGTCCTTAATTAGATATTGTGTAACTTCAAAATAACTCACATCCTTTCAAATGTGTAAAAGAGAATGGGCTTGCAAGCGATAGCGTTCTAGATGGCAGGAGGTCCCTTAGACGAACAGATTCTTCGTTGTCAGAAATTGTTTTATAAGCTGGCTTGGTGTTAATGGTTGGCATAGTCAGGCCCTTTCTGGGATACCGCCTCTTGCTGTTACTACCTGCCTTAGGTGAAATTCTTCCTAGCTACTGACTTGGCAGCCCATTTTATAGGCGGCTTTACTTGTCATGAGCAAGTCTTTCCAACTCCTCCTCCCTCACAAGACTCCCTATTCTTGCTGTAGCAGCATGTCATGGTTGCCAGGGCAACCAAGCCAAACTTTCCTGCCTACTTCATCTTGTTGCCTCCCTGCTCCTGCATCTCTGTTGATATCAGCCCTGTCATTGGGTAGGCAGACAGCCTTTCCCCCTGTTTACCTGGATGGCCAGGTAAGCTCAAGCAGTGTCCTCTCACACGTTTTTTCTATCCTATGATGATAGAGAGGTTCAAGAGAGTGAGAATGGGAGCCATAATTGCCAACTTGCTTGCTTTCTGTTGGTGGGACACTCCTAATATTTTTTCAAAGAGATTGCTATTCATAGCCCTAAGGCATCATTGTCTATAGTTTATTCTTTTCTGGAGGTGGGGAGGTTGCTAGCATTTTACAGTAGCTAGTAGTGATTCATCTGAAGTAGGGACAGAAAGACAAATAGGCAGTCAAGTCACATGAGTAGCACATTGGTTTCATCCCCCTGTGTCTTCTGTGATTCCTGATATAATTTATTTTGTATGAGCCACTCAGCTAGCTACCATAGATTGAGCAACTTACTTTCTGATGCTGCTGGATTAACCGAAGTCTGCTAAGGACTGTCTTTCTTTGCTTAGTAGAAAGCAGGACAAACAGGGTATTAAGAAAAATGTATCTTGTCTAACCAGATCATCAGAAGAAAAAATCTATTGTCTAGAGGTCAGGTTCTGCAAGTATGAGGAATTTCAGCTGAATTTTAGTTGCGCAGTCAGCTGTTGTGTATGCAATTGGTTGTTATGACCTTGGAATTTATGAGCTCCAATGTTTTGTTAGCTAGCTAGTTGGAGGCATATTATTTTATATATATAAATGCCCTTTTGATAGGCCGTCAGAGGAACTTAGGAAGCTGCCATTTACTGAGCCAGACCATTTGTCTTTCTAGCTTAGTATTGTCCAGGACTCTCCATGGTTTCAAACAAGGGACATTCCCACTCCTGCCCTGATGTTCTGGGGTTTGAAACTGGAATCTTCTGCATGCAAAGCAGGTGTTCTACCACTGAGCTATGGTCCTCCCTCCTCTCCCCGGTCCCATTTTCATTTACTTGGTAGATTATTATTATTATCTTTATTGAATTAAAATACAAATAGATTATGCGTGACAAGATTTATTCATTCTAGGCTGTGGGAGGAGGGCACCAGGATTATAGGAGCTCTGAAGGTTAAGGAAGCAATGCTTCCTAAAGGCACCTGAGATCTGGAGATGTGTTACTCTTCCTTCAGGATTCTCACATCACCCAAGGTGATCAAGCAATGCATTCGACAAAGCATTGTGAGCCTGGTCAAGCTTTGATCACTTGGCCATACAGGGCATTCTGGTGTACACCAAAAGAGTTGGGAGTGACACACTGACTTGTATGCACATATTATTATTATCCATATTGATTCATCACCATATACCCAAAATGGTTTTATAGTGACTTACAACAGGAGTATAGAACAGACAATAAACACATAATTAAAATTAAAGAACACTGAGTTTAATAAAATCCCCTCAACTCCAAGTTCTTCATAAAATACCTCATTAGGAAATGCCAGCAGCAGTCCTGCAAAATTGTGTGTAATGTTTTGAGAATGTGACAGGTATTTATGAGAAGTGTGACTATTAGTTTAAGAAAATTGCAATTGAATGTTAACATGAGTACAGATATCAGACAGTGGTTCTAAACTGTACTCTGCAGAGCTCTAGAGTTCCATGGGAGCTTAGCAAAGATTCTGTGTGAAGTAATAGACGAGATGGCTGGTAAATTCCCCTTCTTTCCCTTGCAGTTATTACCAACAGCAGAATAGTCCCGCTTGCAGGGCCAGCCCACCCATGAGGCAAGGTGAGGCGCCCACCTCAGGCTGCAGGATCCACCAGGACAGCAGATCCCAATGTAGATCTTTCTTTCCACCTTGCTCCTGATGTAGATTTTCCCTCACCCCTTCCTCCCTGGCGGAGAGGGGGATGCTATTTTGGCATCTGTCTCAGGTGCCAAAATGTCTTGGGCCGGCCCTGCCCACTTACATCATGTGGGGCTGCAGCAGTGGTTTTATGGGGTTATAGGCTGCAGAGCCTGCAAATTATTTGCAGGAAATACTTGCCACTGCAGAGAAACCTTAATTTGCCCACAGTTTTACCTAGATATTTTGTCACTACCAAGTGACCTCTGTCTGAGTTGTCATTGCGTTAAAAGCCTCCTTTGCTGCAGGACTCAGTGCTTAGTTTACTAGATGAAGCGTTGAACAAAGTGCTTATTAATAATTCAAAATAAATTGCAGGAGGTTGATACAGAAAATAAATACAGGAGGGACTTGCTGCTTGTATTATCCTATGGCTATTCATAGAGTGGCACTAGTGATGACGATGAAACAGGCAGGGAGCAGAGCACTGAAAATGGACTATGCCTCCTCTCCCATGCACCATTCCTAGATGGCTTGCTCAGTCTTATACTGGACAACAAAAAGGCATCCCTTACTGGACTGCCCCCCCCCCCCGCCCCATGACAGCTTCTAGGTGTCTAAGTGGCAGCTTTCAGTGTTCACCTTTCTTCCCTTTGTTCATTATGTTTTCTGATGACAGATTTGGGGGTTCATAATTCTCACTCCTGAAACTAAAGCAACAAAGAATCTTGTGGTACCTTAATGACTAACAAATTCGTTTCTATGGACTGCAGTCCATTTTATGTGTTTATCTTATTATTACATTTATACTCCACCTTTCCTTCAAGGAGGTTTCCCCCTTCTCCATTTTATCCTCACAAACAACCCTTTGGAGTAGGTTAGGCTGAGAGACTGTGACTACGACATTTGCAGGAAACCCGCCAAATAATGACTTAAGAGAGTATTGAAAAAAATCAGGTAAGATCACTGCAGGAAAGTTAATGGGTGGTATTCAAGTAATTCATCTTGTCATTGAATCACAAAGATTTCTGCTTGTGCAACAGGACTTCTCCCCCTGTGCATGCGAGAAGAGGGAAATATTGTGCAAACAGAAATCCCTGTGTTTATTTATCTTATTTATTTTTAAAAAAATGTTTTTAAACTGCTGTATCATAAAAAATACATCACAGTGGTTTGCAACAATATAAAAGCATAAAACAGACAATAAAATAGTAAATACTAAAAACAAATTTAAAGTAATAATAATAAAACAAGCAACAATAGACCATTGTGGAGGGTGAACTCTTAACTGCTGGCATAGGCTTGGTGGAATAGGAAAGTTTTCAGCAGGTGTTTAAAAGTTGGCATGGAAGGTGCCCACTGAACCTCTATTAGCAGAGTGTTCCACAGGACTGGGGTGGTAACACAAAAGGCTCAGTTTCTTGTTATTTTCAAATGAGCCCCATCAGCTTGGAGAATGATTGACCAGAGATGCTCCTGCAGATGATCTCAGTGTCTGAGCTGGGCTGTAAGGGTTCAGGTGATCCCTGAGATATCCTGGATCCAAGTTGTTCAGGGCTTTGCAAATCAATACAAGAATATTGACAGAATGTTCACATACTGCTACTTGGGATAAGACTCTTATATCTTTGCTTTACACCTCATTTTTGAAAACACACCTGATATTTTCTTGTCTAAATCTTGCATAAGTAGAGCCCTGTTGGATCAGGCCAAAGACCCATCTAGTCCAGCAGCCTGTTCTCATGGTGGCCAATCAGCCTGAAAGCAGAGACTGATGCGTGAAAATAGCAGGCAGCTATTGGTGTGCTAAGTAGCAGCAAGTTGCCATGACCAGATGGTATCCACACCAAGGATTCTGAAGGGACACAAAACAAATTATTGGACTATGTTATCTGGACCGAAAGGTAGCTAATGTAATGCCAAAGTTACAAAAAATAGACCCTTAGGCAATTCCAGAAATGACAATATATTTATTAGCCTATAATTCGCTATACAAAACTGTGCTTCCATTTGCTGATGTGCCCTGGAAGGATGTTGGACTTTCATGCTGAACATTAAGGATGCTTTTCTGTTGCATCTTTCTCAGTTGATTTAATAACTTCTCTCTGCACTGTGGATAAACATACCCAATTATCTGAGGTCTTGAGCAAGTAGATGTTAAAATACTAGCTAAATATATGGAAATACATTTTTTGCATTCCTAAAAGTCACTTATTTGTGTTTATGCTTGCGTAAATAGAAGGTGTGATGTTGGAAAGTTTATTCAGTGCCTGCCTAATGAGTTAAATGAAGGGGTGCTAGTATTCCATTTCATCACATGGGTGTTGTGAGTCCATATCCACTAGCAGCTGTGAAATATTCAGGCTGTTATGGTGATAATAGGGTTGATACAGAAGTCCTTAAAAAGGGGGGGGCACATGGAGCACTTTAACACTCTGGCAGTGCAATCAAGAAGCTGTTGCTATATATTTATTCTGTCTTCTAGCCACAAGTATAGATTACATGGCCTGTCCTACACTCTTTGTTTGGGGGCTATAGATGTGACGTCTGATGTAGCATAGTGGCTTGAATCACATCTCTGCCATGGATTCGCAAGGGGCCTCAACAATGTGTCTATTTATTTAGCTTCAAGCCTGCTATGTTGCAGAATGGAGTTAACAAAACCTTACAGGGTTTTTATAAAGATGACTGTGTGCATTGAACACACTCCAAAGTACTTGTGTTGTTTCTTATATTTTGGGGACATGGCAGCCCTGTAGAATGAGGAAATATAATATTGTGTCTTCAGTCCCTGCTCTGATAGTAGTAACAAGAGCTGGTGAATGACCCTTCCTCCTACTTGCATGAATGAATGAATTGCCCTTCCTCTGCCACATGTGTCCCTTGGGGTCACGAAGGGTACTGGATGCTCACTGCCTTTGGCAACTAAAACACAGGCATCTCATGTGCTTAGCTCCATACTCTAGAAGAGTCGCCAGAAGCACTTGCTGAAAGATCCCTCCGCTTACAGGTACAGCAAGTAGCTCTCAGGTTACTACCTCATTCAATTCGCAGCTGCCAGCTGAATAAATGTTAATGTGAACCATGAATAAATAAAGTCACTTCTCTGCTTACTGGCTTCTATTCTGAACCAAGATGAAAGGACATTGGAGGGAAATCCATTATTTTCCTGGCAAGCTCAAGAGAATGTCTGGGGAGGAAGTACTTTGGAATAATTAGTGGTTTACACAACTGGCGTGTTGCTGCGTTTTCTGTCACATTAGCAATCTCCTCTGCCCCCTGCTGCAATTTCCCCCCCCTACCACGCCGTCAGCTAATGGTAAACACTTTGCAAAAATAATAAGGAACCTACAGGTGGCTCTAGCTTCTTAATCATTCTGGCTGGTTTGCATATAACATTGAACCAGGGCTGGCCCTAGATATTTTGGCACTTGAGGCAAACTACAAAATACCCACCACCATCCCCAACAGGGAAAAAAGCATGTGTGAAAATCTACATCAGGAACAAGAGAGGAATAAAGATCTGCATTGGTAACAAGGGTGGCAGGAGATCAGCAGTGCCTCCTATTCACCAATGAGATCTGGCTTCCAATGAGCATGCCACAGCTATCACTGCCACTGCAGCAGTGGCGGTGGCAGCAGCAGCAGCAGGTGGCACTGCATTCCTTGGAGGCCAGATCCTGCCACCCAAGGTGTTTGCCTCACATTGCATCATAGGTGGGCTGGCCCTGCACTGAACCATGGTTTAGCACTTCATTATCTAGCCTGAGCAAAGTTTTCAACTCACACACTTCCCCCACCCCCGCTGCTGCTCGTCATCTCCTCTAGCATGTCCAAGAGGAGGATTTCTGCCAGCTTTAGTTTCACTTTGAAATAATCTTAGCTTAGTGTTACAGAACTTGGTTTAAAACAAACTCTGGCAAGTTTAATAAGTCAGCTTCACAATCTATGGCTTGACATTGATTTGTTATTAACCTTACCACAGGCTGTTTTGAACCAGGATTCCTGGTTCTAATGCAACACTAAGCTGAGATTCTTTAAAAATGATATTAAACTTGGTAGAAGTTCTCCTCCTGGCTGTGCCAGAGGAGGAGAGTGGAGGGTGGAGTGCATCCATCTCACGTTTCACTCAGGCTTATTTAGTAGCAGACAGTGTGATGTGGCTGCGCAATTCACCTGACCTCCCTCCAGCTGAGTTGGGGTGCAGAGCGGGAGGGAGTAGGTGATAATGAGGTTGGCATGGTGCAAATATGCAAATATGCCAGCAAGCTTGGCTCCATGGGCACATTTGCACTGCAATGACCTCATCACCACCACTTGTCCCTTCACTCTCTCCATCCTGGAATGCAGCAGTGACTCCACCAGAAGAAGGTCGTGAGCAGTGCAACCCGACCCTGCCATCAGCTACTGGGCTTGTTGATGTCCGTCCATATAGTGCTAAACTATGGCTTAGTGTTATGTGCAAATGTGGTTCAGTTCCACAAACCTGTTTGCTATAAATCCATCCCATTTTCTCTCAGGTGCTCAGGCGGGGGATGTAGCAATTCTACATAGTCGAGTGGGATCTCAATCTTTATAAGATCCATACTGTATTATAAACCTAAGCAGGAAATACCCAGAAGGATGAACAGAGAGCCTGGGGAGGATACAAAGGAAGCCTCTACTGCTATTAACATTTCTGTAGTATCAACTGGTGCTGTATTGAATGGAAAAGTGGGGTGGTGAGAACCACGTTACAGATGGGAAGGAGAGAGGGAAGAGACTGACAATGTATGGTGGAAAGTAAAGAAAGTGTGGAGAAGATTTCAATGTGTGTTCTTGGTATACTGTATGTGTCTATTTCTTGATGTAAATATGCTGGTGCCCTGATGGATGCATCAAATTTGTGACAGTGTTTCCAAATTTGGTACCCAAAGTCCAGCATACCTTGATTACTGCGAAAAAATTAAATTGGATATTTTAACCTCTCTCAGTCAAAATTTAAGACATGAACTCTGCCTCAAAATGGCACTCAGCTTCCACTTCCCTTTAGTATACTTTAACTACCTTTGGATGGCAGAAGGAGATATTTGCAGCATCTGCCATCAGAAAGTAACCTACAAGCCCCCTTGCCCCTCCTACCTTTGCAACCTGTTTTCTACTTTATTTGTTCAAAATACGTTTTTGTCTGTTTGTTCATTCAAATGAGGGTTTAGCAATAAGTGTTATAACATCTGGTTGAACCTTCTAAAATGTGTTGTTGTTTTTAATGTAGATTTTTCTAATGGCCACAAAGGAACAAGTGTGTGTCTCAGTTACTGTGGTTTGAAGGTTAGAGAAATGAGATGCTATAAGAGTTGCTCATAGCTGAATGTGTCCAATCTGAAGTGGATGCCAGCCTTGAAGAGTGTTAAAGCACTTTACTTGCAATAGCCAAGCTAGATGATGGAACACTCACCTGAAAAGCAGCTGCCTACAAGGCAAGATCACTTGACACAAGAAACTACAGGTAACCCAAGAAAGGTTTTAGTGCTTAGTGTAACAGAACACGATAGGCCAGCATGAGGGGCACAGTCATTCCCACATGACTGCCCGGGGTCAGAATGGATGCTTTCTGAATGCTTCACACCTTCTGGTGCTTTTCAGTCATGAGCTCATATGTGAGATCGAATAATGAAAAGGACTATTTAGTGACTCCTCAGGCACGTGATAGAGACATCCATCTACCACTTACACACACAGAGTGACCTATGCAGTCCAGACCTCTGTGCTGCAGTAGATACCAGATACACTGTCGTGAGCTGCTTGCAGAGTGACAGCTTCAGTACCTTAGCACCTGATTCCTAATACTGTTTATTGATTTCTGTGGGATTGTTTTCCAGGTTAATATGTTTAGGATTGTAGATTCTGGCACTGGTCCTAAGCATCCTGATTGGAATTCGTTCCCACTGTGAACTGTAGAGTTTGCTTCTGAGTAAACATGGGTGGGAAGGGGAGTTGCAAGGCTTCTGACAATGCCAAGCTCCCCTCTTCACACCATATGCTGCTGGTGGTGGCAGGGTGCGTGTGTGTTGTTATGTGAATATTGTAGCTCTGCCACCCCTGGTAAGTAAGAATGATAATTGACCACTGAGTGCAATGTACTGTTGGCCAAAGATTAAATTGCAGCCCATGTGACCACAGACAGATACCAAAGATTCTATGCTTTGGTAGCCATGGAGACAAATATATTATTTCAGCATCAAGAAACAATTATTCAGATAGCAAATACTTTGGGGATTAGGTGTCTTCAGTAAGTAACTGATTCCCTGTGACTTGCTGAATATTATACTGTTGCTCGTGTACGGCTGGTCAGGGTCACAGTATTCGCTACAGTTTGGCATTGGTTATATCTTTTTAAGCTGTAAGTACTAGCCACTGGTGTCTGTGTGTGTTGATGGGGGTGGTTGTTGATTCTTCTTTCTTATGCTGTCTTCCCGGTGAGAATTTTCCCCTGGTGCTATTTGGCATGGGAGGGGAGCTGATGACTGTGTGAAGAAAGGCACTCATTGGCCCCTCCATTTCTCTAAGCCAGCTTGTCACATATATCCTGCCAGTCTTGTCAAGCAAAAAAAGGTGCTTGAGAGAGACTGCAGAACCTGAGCACCTGGCTCTAGCTTTGCAATGGCAAGTAAGGGTCAAAAGTCATTCCCACAAAAGAAGGGAGGGAGACTTTAAAAAGCTGACTTCTCTGCAGTGTGTTCTCTCCCATCACCAGGGATCCAGGTGTTCCCACTCACCATCAGGGATCCACATTAGATTTTTCTTTGAAGCAGAACTTGTAAGTAAATTGGAATCATTATTTTGTCGTGGCTAGTCTAGGATTAGTCCAATTTGAGAACCATCATGCCCTGGTTTATTTTGTATTTTGTTTTGACCTTCTGTCTGTTTTCTCCTTGCTGAAGCGTGTGTGACTGCCAACCTCAGGGTTTTAGACTCCCCATGCGCCTAGATGCTTGGAATTCATGCTACTACTAAAAGTTTAGGATCAGAATTGTAAGACACCAGCAGTCTCTTCTGAGATCTGGGAGGGACTCAGGGAGTGGGGCCTGCCTTTACAACTCTTGAGTAACCAGCAAGAGAAGTATCTGAGAAATGCAGGGTGCATTTCCTGGGTTTTAAGAAGCCTAGTGAGGGGTCTGCAGGGGAAAAACGAGCAAACTGCTTTGATCTTGGACTAAGATAAGGCAGCTGGAAGCTAGTCATCACTTTGATGCATCCAGGTTGCCTCCCATCTGGGCTGCAGGAAGAAAGTGAGAGGGTGGTGGCAGAAACTACCAGAGAGTAAGACCCACTGCGGCAGCACTGCAGGGCTGTTGTTTTACAGTTGGACAGTGACGCGGGTGCGAGGGGCTTCTCTCGAGTGTCCCTCCTTTGTCACAATGTGAACTCAAGTCATCTGAAGCTAATGCCATAATTAATTTGTTTGTCTTTGAGATGCTACACAACTCCATGTGTGTGTGTGTGTGCGTGTGCGCGTTTATTCCTACAATCTCCCTGAGAAAGCTATTAGCAGAGTAGATCTAGGTTAATGGAATGGTGCCATTGGAATGCCTAGGGACATTAATTCCAGATCTCCCCACTCCCCTGCCTTGAATAACTCCATTGTTTGTCTCAACATCTCAGCCGTTACCATTTCAGTTTCTCCTTTCAAACTCTTCCCCCCGCCCCGCCATTGATCACAGTTTCAGATTATTCTCTGGTACAGTTCTCCACTCACTAACAACGTTTCTTAATGTTTCCATTCCTACTATCTCCTTTGAGAAAAGAAGCAGAAACCGTCCATCTGTCCCTTACATGCACTGGTTGAAAATATGATTGAAAATAAATACAAGGAGGCACAGTGTTGATCTAAACACATAAAAATCAATAGAGCTCACTTTGTTTCTTTGTTATGATGCCTGGTGTGCCACTTAGCTGTGAAGTGGTGACCACTATCTGAAACCCTGGTGAGCTGCTACCTGTCGCTGTACACAGTACTGAGCTAATAGACCAGTGGTCTTAGGTGAAGAACCACAACTCCACCATGATAGACTACAGGCAGGACAATTTTAGAAAGAAAAGGCTTCTTCCAGATCATTTTCATTCTTGCTTTTACACTCTCTCTACCTCTGACTTCCACTGTTGCAAATTAGTGGATATCACCAACACATTTCCCCCTCTTCAAAACTCTATTTCCCCATTTTATAGTATCTGTGGTATGAACACTATGCTGTTAGCATATTTAGTGACTTTTCTGTGGAAGTTGTAAATCATTCGTGAGTGAGAAACTTAAACCCAGGATGGTAAGCACCTTGGCGCTAAAGGCTGTAGCTATAAGAGCACATAATGCACCAACATAACTTCCAACAACATCCTGTTCTTGGCAAAGTTACTCTGCTACCTACCAGCTGGAACCCTAAAAATTTGCCACCAATGTAGCTGCCTCTGATGAAGCTGAAATGCCTTCAGGATAGGGTTGTCCAAAGACATGTCCACACCAAACTCTGCCAAGTCACAAATTCTGGGCTAGATAGCAACTTTGAGCAATACTACTCTGCTCTACTTTGTGTACTACCAGTGCACTCCACCTGAATGCAGGTTGTGACTCTGCACTAGCTTTATATTTGCATTATGTATGATAGAAAAGCAAAACATGCTTTTGGTGTCAACCAAATTTGCAACACTTGGCATTTAATCTAGAGGACATGTGAAAAAGGCTGAAGCTGCGCTGTGAATCAGGAAGTCCCTGTTTTAGCTAGCTGGCAAGTAAGTCTCTCTCTCTGCCTTAATTTCCCCATGTACAGTGTGTGTGTGTGTGTGTGTGTGTGTGTGTGTGTGCGTACTACAAAGTTGTTGTAATGGTTACAACTTGATAATGCACATGAAGCAACTTGAATGCAATGAAAATGTAAAGGGATATTATTGCATGCCTTGGCGTGTTAGAATTGCTCAGAGCTTTTCACCGCATGGGTACTTTGCACAAGAAGGAAATGTTGGCTGCATTTGTGTTTGCTCTCCTTGCTTGCTTTATATCTTTATCTAATAAACAAAGGAATGCAAGCACTCCTCGCTGATGCTGGGGTAAATATTAAGCATGATGGAAAGGAATTTGGCAGTGCAACTCCTCCTAAAGCCTGCCAGCATACTGTCAATAAAGCAGTGCATTGCTATCGGAACAGACATAAAAACAAGCCTGAGCCAAACCTCACTGAAAATCACAGCATGTATTCCATCAATGTCAATTGAGAGACTGACCTTTTAATCAGGAGCCCACTGTGATGGTATTGGCATGTCCTTCTTCCTAACAGCAGCAGGCTATGCAGAAGCCTCTGGGACAGCTGAAAGTGCGTAAGAAGCTTATATTTCCTAAGGGTAATTTAATATAGTACATTTTTTCCTACCTGGAGATAATCCTTATGTAGAAAAAAGTAGGTACATTGTCATGTACAGCACAGTGTGCTTTTTTACAGTCACAAGTACGTGAATGTGGCAGCTAACATGCACAGCAGCACCTGACATTCACAAGAGGGGCTGCTCCAGTTTGGCATAGATGGGAAACACAAACAATGCATGTATTCTTTATTTGCTAATTCAATAGGTGTCCACAGCCTAGACTCCTGGGCACTATAATACATCTAAGCTGTTTTGATCTTTCAGGGGTTTGTCAACCACCATGAACAACCAAAGAGCAGCTAGAGTTGCCACTAAAGCAGAAATGAATTTGCTCCTCAAAAATCGTCTTTGAATTATTCATTGTGAACTTTCGACATGGAATATTCATTGGATATTCTCAGAATCTAGTATCTATAATTGGCATTAGGTTATATTGGAGTCCAGCCTTTGGTATCTGGCTGCTGATGGTATTTGGTACTTGGTATGCAATGATATTTGAGACACCTTATGCAATATCATATTTAATGCTGCCAAAATGGAGGAAAAAAAACAATTTAAACAAACCAATAATGCATTCAAATTTCAAGATAAAAATTGAGTAAAATGTTGCCAGATTTAATTTAAATCAAGCTTCTATGTTTTTTTCTGGTATAAAGTCTGCAGTTTTTCCAAGCAGGAAGATATAGTGATGGCAAGGTTTCACCTACTCCATTTCTGTTTCTGCTGCCAAAAAAAAGAAATGCAGCAACCCATCACTTGTTCTCATTACTGCAATGTATAATTCAATACTGCTGGCTGCTACCTTCCTAAATAGCTACCTTTTAGTGTAACCCATGGGTGGAGCTTGGCAGTTTCATGGGGCATGTGCTTGGTTGGAAACAATCCTGCTCTGAAACTGAGAGTGCTCCAGGCTTTGGCGTATAGTGCAATAATGACTGTGATAATAAAGGAACTCTTACGCAATATTTTCCATCTTTGAAACATACTTAACAGTGTGGATCTGCTCACTCTTGTTACATTGAAGTGTCACTGCATATATGCAGGTAGCATTTTAAGAGCTTTGTGGCAGATACATTAAATTGTGTACCTTGGATTCTAAGAGCTAACAAATGTAATTGGTCCTCTCTGCAATAAAACTATTATTATTATTATTATTATTATTATTATTATTATTATTATTATTAATATTTGTGTGTGTGGCACTTCTATGGTTAAAAATAAACCCCTTCCCACAATCAATACACAATATAAATATTTAGCTTCAAATACAATAAAATGACAATGTTTCATGTTATCGTTTATTTTTACACACCTGTGTGTAAAACTTGGTATGCCAGGTGAGAAAGAACAGGTAAGAACTAGAAATAATTCTAAAAGCACATCCAGCCTAGCAAAAACACTTATGTTCCATACATTTTTCACCAGGATCATTTTCTAAATGCAACAACCCAATAAAATCCTGTTTAATACAACAGAACAGAAACAAGCCTTTAGGGCAGCTGGCATGAACCTGTGGCCCTTCAGGTGCCATTGGACTCTGATTCCCATCAGTTCCAGCCAGCAGAGACTATGGAAACTGTAGTCCAGCAGGTTCCCTAGCCTTGCTTTAGGGACAGGCAGCAGTCCTGCAAGTTATGAGGCTTGATGAAGCCTTACTGGCAAAGCAATCCACAAGCATGGACCCATTGCCAAAAACCAAAAACCCTCTTCTTTGTGCCCACTATGCGAGTTGTTCCTACAGGCAGGCTTGTGAGTAGAGCTTCAGATGAATGATCTCAGTGCAGGCAGGCTAATATGGGCCAAACTAATCCTTCAAGTAACTTGGTCTCCAGCTGCTTAAGGGTTAATACCAGCCCTTTAAATGGGATGCTGGTTATGTTCACACACACACAATTATGATTTAAAAACACCTGAGCCAACACATAAGAGATCTCTCTTTATTCTATTATTAAGCGTTTAGTGGTGTATGTGTGTTTTCTTTCA
Organism: Podarcis gaigeae; assembly: GCF_964106915.1. NCBI lineage: Eukaryota > Metazoa > Chordata > Lepidosauria > Squamata > Lacertidae > Podarcis > Podarcis gaigeae. The sequence continues at coordinate 77,517,688 of NC_139678.1, read as the reverse complement.
AAGTCTTGTTTTGCTCCCAGTATCAGTAATGGTGAAAGAGAGAGACACACACCCCAGTATTTCAAATATAATCTGCATTTCTTCCTGTTCTTTGGGTGTGTCCTGGAAGATAGAGAAACGATGCTGCGGAATGAATAGAAAGCATTGGCAAAAGGTGGTGTTTCTTCCCCTTAGTCAATATTTGTTTCTCACATTTGGTGGGTTTGTATTTATTTCTGCTTTGCTGCCAGGTGAAAAAAAATAAAGCCAAAATAAGCAGAAAGAGATCTCCTAGAACCTGAATTGTATATGGCTGTTATCAACTGGGCTGATATGCAACAGCCTTTTTATTTTTCTAGGTTGTGTTTTTTTTTTGGGGGGGGGACAGATCTAGTTTATAACTAGAGTTGCCTTCTGTTATGTAGTAGTCTTATCCTCCACATACCTGTATAATCCTCTTTTAAAGTTGTCTATCACTACATTTTGTGGAAGCAAATCCCCTTGTTTAACTATGTGCTATGTGAAGAATCACTTTTTTTAAATCTGTCTTGAATCTTCCACAATTCAGCTCAGCTCATACTTAACCTGTATGATTTGATAAGTGTCACTTGTTGATTTTTGCATATTAAGGTAAAGGTAAAGGTACCCCTGCCCGTATGGGCCAGTCTTGCCAGACTCTGGGGTTGTGCGCCCATCTCACTCAAGAGGCCAGGGGCCAGCGCTGTCCGGAGACACTTCCGGGTCACGTGGCCAGCGTGACATCGCTGCTCTGGCCAGAGCCAGAGCCGCACACGGAAACGCCGTTTACCTTCCCGCTGGTAAGCGGTCCCTATTTATCTACTTGCACCCGGAGGTGCTTTCGAACTGCTAGGTTGGCAGGCGCTGGGACCGAGCAGCGGGAGCGCACCCCACCGCAGGGATTCGAACTGCTGACCTTTCAATCGGCAAGTCCTAGGCGCTGAGGCTTTAACCCACAGCGCCACCTGCGTCCCCTTTTGCATATTAAGTTGCTGTTAAAGCACAGAAGCAAGCCAGTCACTAATCATCACCTACTATGGATGTAAAACTAGAGTTCCGCTTGCTACAGCAGGTGGGTAAAGAGGATGAGGAAGAATGAGAGGTGCAAATGCAACATCTTTGCTTAATCTCATGGAGCATTCAGAGGCTAAGGCAGAACCTAAGTGAAAATTTAGCAGCTCTAACTGGATATCACACTATTGTCTTTGAATCAGGAGCTGCAGGATTTGTCCCACAAAGGGTACAGTGTAGTAGAGACACAGTTTGAATTGCCTGGCTGGATTAGTAAACAGCATAAATAAATTTGATGATGAAACAAAAGGGCGCACTCATTGTGTTCCTATTGGGTGAAGCTTGTAGCATAATGGAAATAGGGCAGGAAAAAAACACAGATTAGATAATAAACCAACGAACCAAAGAATATGAGAAAGGGAGAGTAAGATGCTTGCCAGGTGTGGTTTTAGAAGAGCCTGATTATCATCTGAAGATAGCATCTCACAACAACAAAGTAACATTGTTCTAGTTCTGTTGTATTTAAACAGAAGTCAATGGCTCCCCACAAAGGAAAATGGAAACGTTTTATTTTCCTCTTGCCTTGTCCATCTTACAATATGTTCTTTGGATTTATGATACTTATTAACCACAGTTTAGAGCCTTAGAGAGTTTCTTCCAACCTGAATAACATTGAGGCAACTAATATCACATGAATATAAGCGTAATAATACTGGAGAAAATCCCTAAGAGGTGAACCAGATCTATCAGCTTCCCTGCTCCTCTTTGGCACAGAAGCAATGCAAAAGACTCAGAAGTAGGGGTTCTGAATTTGTTCTGCTGATGCATCTGCACAGCTCTGTTATGGTGTGTGTGGCTGCACCCACATGCATGTCCAGCACTCACATGTTTTCAGCACACCATGCTGAGAGGATTGGGATCTTTCTCTGGAGTCAGTACATGTGTCCATTACGAATGCATGTAAACCCTTAACTTTATGCCCCATAAAGAAGTTGTACATGCCAAGAAGTAGAGAAAGCTTGGTTTATTACATGAAATGAAAGAGACAGTGTATGTTTCAGACACCCAGGTTAAAGATAGGTGGGCAACAAATCATACAGCACAAACACACCTTGATCTAAGGAGTCGCTATCTACCCAAAAGCCAGGAGGTATATGCAACAATGTACCACAGACCCACACTAAGGGGGCGGGGGGAGAACAGGAAGGTGGATATATGTGATCTTGAAGCCTAATGGAACTCAAAGTCTCAGGGATCTGTGCCTTCTGGAAGAGTTAAACTATTCCCATCCTGTGCCAGACAGATAACAGAAATCTCTTATTCATATTGTTGATCCTTGAGATTGTTGAGGAGCAAAGAGGGTGCCTCATTAGAGCATATGAGCTACCTGACTAATAAAAATCTGGGGCTTAAGTACTATTTGGGGCCGGCAATTCCCTATGGAAAGGGGATGCGCTTCTTCAGTGATTGAGTGCAGTAACACCTAAACTCCTTTGTAGCATTGCTTATTTTCTACACATTCCTGTCTGTTTATTAGTCTGTTTACTTCTCTGCATTTGAAGTTGAAAGGACATAACCTTAGTGAGAGATGACTAACTTGTTATTTGTACGTTTCCTGAATTAATGCTTTACCTTTGGAGGAAGCTTCTGTTGTCAATGCGGAACCCAGTTCTTTTCTTGCAGGAGGGGATCATTAAAGTTTGCTGGTAACCCGGGATTAGTGTGCTGATCTTTACATTAAGTATTAGGTCAGGATTCTTACTCATACCTTCCAGATTACGTTTAAGGCAAGAACTAGTGCCAGGGTCAAGCATAGTTCATTATGGACATTTCATATTCAACTAATGCCAGTTGTACTAGTGCCATGATCCACTGAAACAAACCACGTGAAAAGTCCTGATTGGCAAACAGTAAACATCAGCAGCTCTACTGCCAGGAAGCTATTACTGCATCTCCATCTCACTGGGCAAGCTGCTCCACTTTATACATGCACATATGGACAACGGTGTTGGTTATGAATACTGTATAAAGGTGGCAAGAAACAACGAAAATGTACCAGTAATAGCCCAGCTCATACATTTATCAAACCCTCCTGATACATCTGAGTATCAGGTAATATGTTACGTTTCATTGGGGAGGGGGAAGAAATCTTGTTACTTATCACAATTAAAAAATGGTCTTTTATCTATAATGTCAGAAGCCATTTCCAATAGACACCTTTCAGATTTTGTGCAAGCACATCCCAAATGCAACAGTTAGAATAGCAATGAATAGTCTGCCTACAGGGAAATAACATCACATTTTCCTAGGTATGAGAGATAGCACAGTTTATTGCTTGGGACATGCAATATCCCTGTACCAAAATGCTATTTGGAAGAAAGGTAATGAGCACTGTACAAATGGGAAAGCACTTTTTAATAGGCAGTAAACTAAAAGTGCAGAAAGCCCTCTCCCGACACTCAATTGATTGATACATTAAAAAAGGTTGTGTGACTAGCAGGGCTAGTCGGGGAGCGGGGAAAGAGGGCCATTTGACCCAGCGCCTCAAACTCAAAGGGGGGCCTCAGCTTACTAAATTTGTTGATTTCCCCCACATTTGATAAGTTTCACAACTTGTTTACATGCTCATTAGACCAAAATGTGACACACATTTTCAGAACAGCAATTTTAAGCTAATAAAAGATGTGATTTTATGAAATATATTTTTATTGTTATTAACTGATATGGATTTAGCCATATTAAAGATTTTTAAATGTCAGTTTTGATAGCACAAAATTATAGTGAACATGCCATCTCAGATTAGCTGATTATATGAACAAACCACTCACTCTTGGGGGTGGGGGTCCCTTCTTTTATTTTGGCACGCTTTAATTTTTAATTTTAATTGTTATGGCTGAGGGCCTCAAAAGATGAAAGTGGCGTAGGTCTCTCTTGACCTCTTAGAGGTCCTGGGAACTAGACTTTCAGGAACTTTTAACAATGTAAACAGAACATAGCATGTAAATAGAGCATAGCATGAAGTTAGGGTATTGCAGTCCCATTGAAATAAGACTCTGGTCTTCAAGATAACCTTTATTGACTATAAGGTTATGAAATCTAATTCACAGGCATAACTTGTACATTTTTTGATGGCTAATCTAGGACAAGGACCAAGGGGTCAGAGAGGGAATGTTTATATTCTCATGGGTGTAATGTTCATTCACAGGTGATAGTTGTTCTTCTCCATTGTTATTTGTTTGAGTTATTTCATTCCAAATCTCAAAGGCTCTTTCAGTTGCATGATGAAATGCAGCAGAAAACCTACTGCTTTGGAGCTATTTCCACATTCCCCCACCCCCTTTTCTTTTTAAAATAAATCCACATTTACTAGTTGGATGCAGAGGAATGGTGGGAGGAACCAACTGGGGAACCACCAAGAGAAGAAGGCTTGGAGCTCAGGGAGTGGTCAGAGGGAAAAGAAGGAGGAAATAAGGAGAAGAGGAAGGTGGAGGTGGCAGAAGCTGAAGAGGTAACAGGGCTTAGTGAGCTGGGAGAGTCTGTGGCAGAGAGCAGTCGAAAATCAGAGGCAGAAGCTGAAGCAGGATAGTGGGCAGATGAAGGCCAAGAGGCAGATATGAACCAGACTGTTGAAGAGTCACTGGTATCTCCCCCTCTTGCTGCAACAAGCTCCCCTCTTCCTTTGTCTCCCAGAAAGCAATTCCCCCTAATATAATGTATTTTTATATGTTATTTTTATGCATACTTTGGTAAATGCATTCTTAATATGTGCATTATGTTATCCCTACTCCTTCTCAATTGATAGCAAATGTGCCAGTCTTCACAGGTGTGCTTCCTGATGGTGATGTGAAATCTGGGAATGCAGGTATAAATTATGAATGGTAGTATTCCATGCACACTTACTTGGGAGTAACTCCAACTTATTTCAATGTGACTTGTATTTGAAGAGTATGATACTGCATAGGACTGAGCTGTTAATTTAGAATTAAAATAAGCCTTCATCAGTTCACTTCAAAGCCTGTGGGCAGAATCTTTCATCTTATTCTATTTTGGTGGCCTCCTATCCTCTTCCTGTGTTCACGGTGTTCCAGCATCAAGAGCAAAGCATGAACACATTCTAAACTTGTACTCCCTGTGATAGGCAAAGACATTACCTTGTGTATCTCACCAGGTTCCAGTCCTTTTTGCCAATTAAATAAATGACTGCCTATTTATGAGATTATTTTATTATTAAAATTTAATCTTTCTCCTCACCTAATTCCATCATTTTCACTAGTCTATAATTAAAGTAAAGCTAAGAAACCTGAGGTACGTATTTGCCCTCGTTCAAATTATACCTCCTGAATGTAAGCTAAGATACATGTTTTCCATACTGCAGTCTAAATCCTTTATTATTCTAATCTCTTGCTTGGGCTGCTGGCAATATAGAAATTGGTTTTCTGTGACTCTTAAATCTGCAGTAATGTGTTGGTGTGGTTTTGTTTTTGTGCTAATTTTTTTAAATATGATGCAAACTGATTTGAACTGATGAAAAAGCCCTGGAGAAATATTTTAATAAAAAAAATAACAATAAAGGGCAGGATTCACTAAGGAGCCCCATTAGCTGAAGCCGTACATAAGAGCTTTCACTTGCACAACAGGGCTTTCCTCCTCTCCTCTCTCCTCTCCTCTCCTCTCCTCGTACCCCTGAAATTGGCTCTAGTGGGGTTCAGAGAACCTTTAGAACATCTCCCTGGAGGAGGACAAGGGGGATCATTCCATCTGGAAAGCTTGCAAAGTGGAATCCCACCCATAGTAACTAAAGCTGCAATCCTATACTAACTTGTCTGACAGTAAGCCCCCTTGAATTCACTGGACAATGTACAAGATTACACTGTAAGCTTCGGCAACTGTTCTTAAAAGATCTGAGCTACCTAGCAGCTTGGGGTTCACTTAGCTCACATAGGAGCTTAGCAGGATGCTTTTCAAGCCCAGCTCTTGGGAGTTCTTACCTTCATGGCCACATGGAGGAGGATCTGCTTTCCAAGCTGGAGTGAGAGGGAGAGCAGCCTTAACCATTAAGTGTCTTGCATTCAAAGTGGGTGTGTTACTATTAGCAGGTCTTCTTATAATTGTGATACAAATTTTGAGAAACTAGGCATGGTGAATCATCTACCAGCCTCTTAGTGACAGGCACTGACTCTAAAGCCAGGTAATCTTCACTAGCTTTTACTCTGTAAAAGTTATGCATGAATGAAATAAAGAAGATAGGAAAATAAAAAAAACTCCACAAGAGCAGAAAACTATGGGCAGTTGTCATGGGGGACTGACTGATCAAGTCTCATTCCCTGATTAATGGAATGCCTAGCCAAAAATTGTTTTGGAGGGTGGAACTCTAGAACCATATTCAACAGTTATTTTCTTGCTTGGTAGTGAGTCCTACTGAACATGATGGGGTTTACTTCTGAGTAAATATGTATAAGGTTACACTGCTAGGAGAGTCTCCTGCAGCCTCAGTCACCTTCATACTGTCAGTATTGTCCAGGAAAGATTCATACACATACAGAAATTTTGATGTGTGCAGTTAAAGTAGGGATTTTTTAATAGCCTTTTCGCAGTTACAAAAGTGATGGGAAAATGCACTCCATCGTGTGGAATAAACAAATGAATAACAGGAAGATATATAACAATTGTGCAAGCAAATTAGGATGAATGTTCATTGTCCCCACAAACAAATCAAAACAAATGCTGAATAAAGACCAGGCATCGTCTAACCTCCACATAAGCTTTGTGTAAGCAAATCAGGACAAATGCTCAATAAACAAGTCATCTGGAGGAGCCCCTTGTGAGCCAGAAATGGGATCTTTTAGAGTACAAGCAGTGTTTCTCAGGTTTTTCTTTTTTAAATGCTGCAGCCCTACACTCTGTGGTATTCTGCATTAGAGCGCATATATCTCTCCCCTACTTTGCATGTGGTTATTTTTAGCCTTATAGTACAACCCAGATGAACAGAAGAACCCAATCTTCATCAGAGGGGTCTTGTGAGATTTCCACTCTAGCCAACCTGCATTGTTGTGTAAAAAAGATTTGTCATGCCACAGGGAGAGCTGTTCAAGAAAAGCAAGCCCAAAGTCCCCTTGGCAAAGGGTCTGTGTGTGTGTGTGTGTGTGTGTGTGTGTGTGTGTGTACTTGTGCAGTTCTATGGATCTTGATCTAAGTACCTGAATTTAACCAGGTTGATCAGGATTTAACTGGTTGAATCCAGCCACTCTTGCTTAACTGTTTTGCTTAGCAAACCATTCCTGTAACATCAATTCCTCCCAGTAGGAATTGCTGAGCAAAAACATTCTTGTGTGTTCCTTCTCCCATTCTGTTGTCCTAATGTCCTACTCTTTCCCTCCCTCAAGCCTCCTGCTGTCAAGTTATGATTCAAATACCTCTCCTACTTATATTGGTACTGAGCATTAGGGGTTTTATAATTTATTTTTATGGTTATGTGCAGCGCAGGGCTATGTACAAAAAAATAACACAAACAACAGTACAAATATAACACAAAAAATAAATATTAACAACTCAGTAAAGCACTTACTCAAATATTTCTGTTGATGGTTAAGCATCCCATTATCAGCCTACAAAATAATAGATAAATAAAAATGCTTTTAATTGATGGTTGAAGACCAATGATGAGGGTTACAGACATGCCTCTGGGGGAGATCATTCCAGGGTGAGGGCCTCACCATGCAGACCTCCCCTCTCCTGGACCAATCTTAAGCATCAACTGTTTCATGGCTTTTGTTTGGGGCAATGTGACTGGCACTGTGTGTATCTAAGGTTCTACATGGACTACAGTTTTTCTGAGAAGTGCAAGTGACATGCTAAAAGTTATTTATTTCCCACTGTACACATACTATTTTTTCTTTCCCATTGTATTATTTATATTTTTCTCACTTTCCTATTCTTTAGGCTGCTTATAGTCAAGGAACCAGTAGAAATCATTTTACTGGTGGCCTTTGAAATCATGGCAACGTGCTTGACTGCCTGTGCAATAAAAATGAGAATGCTGTTAATAACGTATTGCTAGCAGTGTTTTATTAATGCAATAAATGTAAAGGGGAAGGGAAGAAACCAAAGAGCCCATCCGTGTAAGTTATAACTGGGCTTAAGGATCAAGCAAACATTAAAATGGGGGAAACGTGGGATTCCTAACTTTGTTTATCCCTTATAACATTATTGTGAGAACAATGTGTTTAAGTGGGCGGAGGATTACAGAGTGGGAAAACAGCAAGCTTGAGATAATACTCAGGGAGATGGACTGACATAATAGAAGTCACTTTCACCTATTTATGTGGTTATCACACATAAATAACATGCCGGTAAGTAACAGGGCCTTGAAGAGGCAGTTTATACCTTGAAACCAGAAGTGAGCCCAGTGTTAGAGGTGGTGTTTGCCTTAAATGTCCCAAATTCCTGCCCACCATACCTCCTCCATTAGAGCTCTCCTGTCCACAGTCTCCATAATCTCAGCAGCTTGCTTTGTACAGTCACTGGTCCTCTTAGCCTGGGTTGACGCTCTGACCAGCAATGAGTCTCTAAGGTCTTACGCAGGTATCTTTCACAGCCCTGTTGCCTCAGATCCTTTGACATGAAAAATGCCTGTAGTGAAAGGGATGCCTTACAAGTGAGCAACGATGCCCCTCTCTTTGTAGGGTTGGGACCACACATATCCCAAGATGATGTCTAGCTTGGCCCTTACGCTGCCAATCAATTGCCGTAAAAACTAAGCCTCATTTCCTTTCCTTTCTGCAGAGCAGAGGAAGAAGTATTCCAATTCTAACGTCATTATGCATGAGACGTCACAGTACCATGTACAGGTGAGTCAAGGAAACTCATATGAATGAGCAATAAATTGCATACAATTAGAAATGATACTGATATTGCACCATTTATAGGAGGACATTGATCCTTCTAGTTACATTTTTATAATCATGCTTCCTGGGTCGTATGCTAGAAGATTTATTACAATTAGTAGAAGCCCAAAACATCATATGCTGGAGTTACTGGAAGTTGGTAATAACTCTTGATCTTTGCCCTGCTTTCCCTTCACTCAGGTGCTGGGGGAAATGTTCACTGGTTTCCTGTTCCCAGTGGCCTTGCAGAGATTATCTAGATCAGTGTTGGGTAATTTTAGGCTCTGTACCTAATAGCCTTACAGGGAGGCCCTTCTTTAAATGGTGATGTGCATGACTTCACTTACAAAATGTGATGGGGGCCACACAAACAACACATACATGGGCAGGGGTGCCAACTTGAATAAACTATTGGGGGGCAAGTAATTGATCACAGGATGGGGCACATCATTTGAATGGCAATGACCATCAACTTGGGGGGACGCTACCCCCTCAAATATTTTATTGGGGGGCGAAGGGACCTGGGCCCCTAGAAGTTGGCTCCTATACATGGGCATGTGCTTTACCAGTCTTTGCTGTTACATCTGCTTCAGCCCAAGCTGCACAAATCCTGGGAAAATGGCTTCCATATGGCTAAGGAAAGGTACAAAGGCCTCTTCAGCTTAGGATCATTATTGATTTTAGTGCAATGCATAATGCAACTGTTCCCTTTTGATTTAAGGATTCATTTCTCTTTCCTCCAGAACACTTTTTTAGCAAAGGATACTGCACCCTCCAGAAAGCTAACACCTTGGACAAGGATATTTATGTCATTTGTATCCAGCTTCTCTCAGGGGAACTTTACCAAGGGTTCATCTCATGACATATTATCCTCATAACAGTCTGGGGCAGGTTATGCTGAGAAAGGGTGACTGACCCAAGTCACTGAGCAAACTTAATGGGTGAATTGAATTGAGCCACTGCGGTCTCCCCAGGCCAGTTCCACCCCACCCCACTGACTCTGTTATGACCTATATTGACAAATCATCATCAATGTCAAAGTCAAGGAGTGCTGCATGACAATGAGTTCTTATATATGTAATTTTCTTCCACATGTGGCTTAGTCTCAATGTAGGTCATTTAGTCCCTGGAGATGTGAATATCTGGGGTGTGTTGCCTTTGGGGAGGCAGAGGGAAAACAGGTTTCTCTCCCCCTCCAATCAAGGCCTGACATGCAAAAACTTGAAATTCTCTTGGAGGAAGGGAATTGGGAAGAAAACTGATAAAAGACGGTCTTTTTCAAAATGAGTGAAATGATGTTTAAGCAATGTTTTAAAATAATATTGCTACACATGTATATACACATGTATATACTGCCACAAACCTTCTGGAGCCAAGACACTGTGGTAGTAATGTTAGTGGTAATAGTTATGCTGCTGTATTTGTCTGGATTAGAATTTAAGCAGGACTTGGGAAAGCTCTGTAAAATATCCTGTGAATGTAAGAAGCTGAGCTGTATTGAATAAAATAATTGTTTTATCAAAGCCAGTTTTAGCTACTCTGACTGACAGCAGTAGCTCCCCCAAAGATCCCTTCCAGGGCTGCCCTTTGAGGGCCAATCTAGGTATGCCCTTATGTGCATCTTTACGTGTAATTTGCAGGTTTTTTAAAATGCAAATTGCATTAGTTGTATGTATTTATGGATCAAAACTAGGCTTGCCATACTTCCAGAACTTCCTGGACATATCCGGAATACTGCAGTCGGAAGCAGCATCTGGGCGGAAATCGTTAGAATGTCCGGGAAGATCTGGATGGAAGGCAACCCATGTCAGCAGTTTCATTTTTGGTGATTTTCTTTTGAATAACTCAAAAAATAAACAACAACAAAGTTCAACAAGTTTTCCCAAAAAAACGCAACAACTTTTCCTCTTCTGCTGCGATTCTAAAGAAAATTCCTCTACTGACGCTCCTATTTGCTTTGCAGGAAATTCCCCACTGGAGCCATTGGTGGATAACAATTAGACCCAGGCAGCCAGTTGATGCTATTTTAAAGATGCATTTAACATCACTAGTTTGACCCTGAGACCCTTGTAACTGAAAATGCTGTGGGTTAATTTAACAAATATGGCATAGACTAACCTTCCCCAACCATATTCCCTCCATATGCTTTGGACTACACTACAAGCCCCATCAGTCCTGACCACCATCAGGGCATCAGGTTGGGAAAGGCATGTGTAGACTGTGTTCACAGGTTTGTGTGAACATGTGAATGAGAGGTGATGGGACTGCCAGCTGCTGTCCCTTTCCTCTTTACACATTCATTCTACATGGATGAAAGCACAAACGCTCCACTTGTTTAGATTGCATGTTTAAATACTACTCTGTCTAAAACCGGCAAATAATAATCTGTTCCCACACATTTAAGAAAAGGGAGCAGATGGTGTAGCACCTAGGAAGACTGGAGCTGTATTTCCTTCCTTTTAAAGAAATCAAACACTGGGCATATTTTTTGCAAATAAGCAATAAAATCATTGCAGTCACTTCCACTGGAAAGTAGACTTTACTCTCTCCTGCAACTAGAATGCATTTTGATCTCTGTTAATTATGGTTGCTCAGCTGTAAGCAGTTCTTTCCCCTTGAACTTTAGTCAAAGCAAGTGTGATAGCTGTCAAATTGGCAGTTTGTTCACACACATAGATATGCACCTGTATCTATCTATAGAGACAGATATTTACCAAACAGCATGTTTTTAAATCTTCCTTTCTGTGCAAGTTTGTTGTTAGATTTTTGACTTTGTCAGTAAGCATAAAGGGTTACATCCTTGCATGACCAGGAGGAAGCCTGCATTATGCACCCTCAGAAAACCTCTCTAGGGAGTCAGGGGGACATGCCAAACATTGTGGGCTGTGTCTTATGTGGCATCACCATAAACTAGATGGAGGAATCTGGTTGCAGTGGAACACAAAATCTCTCCACTCAGCTCAGGATGATTCTGTACCACCACCCTATATGACACAGCCCACAATGCTTGGTACATTCATCTTACCTTTTGGAGAGGCTTTGGGGAAAGATCTGTGCAAGCTTGCTTTCTGCACATGTTGGATACAACTCTAAAATAACAGTGATCATTATTTTGCTCTATTGGCCCTCATGAAGCTGCTGGTAGGTGGAAATGACAGCTCCATATGAGCATAGCAGTTGTGCACAGACCACCGCCAACCGCAGCAACCCTAAGAGTGCCAATCTTACTCTAACAGTTCAAAGGTCAACTATATGTTACATCATTTTAATGCACCAGCCTGCAGTAAGACATCCTGATGTGCCCTATTCTATTGCAATGCCTCTTTGGGAAGGGGACCCAGTCTTTTGGGTTTTCAAAATGGTGTGTGTTTCAGGACTGAGGAAAGAAAGCAGTTCAGGATGTCAGCTTCCATTGTCAGAATGGGGTGGAGGGGAGGAAGATGTGAAACTGAGTTCTTGGAGAAGAGTTTGCCAAAATTTGAACACTGCTAATCTGGCAAGCTGTTTGCTTTGCGGTGGATACTGATGGCATGGATTAAGTATAATGTGAGAAAGGCGAATGTGCTCTCTTGCACTTGCTTCATGCTTCCCTCTGCTGGCTGATAAAACCACAGAGGGAAGTATTATGCGATTTTTACTGAGACCAGGAAGAACAGCTGTTCTAAGTGGCAACAATGGCAAGCAAAGAGAGATTAGGAAAACACAGTGTTTTATGTATGTATCCTTGCACTGCCCAGTGGCATTGCAGTGTTGCTTGCTCATGGCATTGTTATCAATACAAACCATACAAAAGCAGCCTGTGCATGCAGATCCTGAGGTTTAGAGATCATGTCATGCTATAAAAGCTGAATGCTTTCTTAACCAGGACAACAGGTTTAGAGCTGAGCTGGAAATGACTGCAAGTACAATCATGCCTGGCTGGCTTTCTACCGCCTGGAGAAAGCTACATTCCTAGCACTGGCACAAACACACAACTATGCAGTGTGGAGAGATGGAACTAAGAATAGGTCAACGCACAACATTACATTGTTTAGTTGTGTGCCTAATGCTGTTTCAAGTGTACACCTAAAAATGGGACATGCCAATGCAATCAGCACATGTTTACAAGTATGTGCTTACAAGCAGGTACACGAGGAGGGAGCCAGCATTGGTCTGCAGGCCAAGTGTACTCTGTGGCAAGTCCAGTTTTGATGCCTTGTAATGTGATGTTTATATATGTACTGGAATCATCATCATCATTAGAAATTGTTTTGTTCACTGCTGTCAATCAAAGCAATCAAAGGAAGGTAGACCTGTAGGAAACATTTCTGTTCGTAACCACACTACAGAACTGGGGGTTGACCAGGCACTACTGTGCAGTTGTATGTGGAATGAGTAAAAATCCATGTTGCTATTAGCTGCATTTGTTATGCAAGCAGGTGAGACTGCAACATAGTGACTGCATGAATTTTCAGCTCACATGGATTAAAATGGCTTGTGACCTCCTGCTTAATTGGGATACTTTCCTTTCACCCCGCCCACCATTGTTTTTCCCCTTTACAGCATTTAGCCACCTTCATCATGGATAAGAGTGAGGCCATTGTAACAGTGGACGATGCCATCAGGAAACTCAAACAGCTGGCTTCCAAAGAGAAGATCTGGGCCCAAGAGATGCTGTTGCAAGTGAATGACAAATCCATCCGACTGCTGGACTGCGAAACTCAGGTAAGCAGTAATTCACCATTCATATAACAAAAGCTCCCATAGAGATATCAAAATTTTGAAAAGAAGGGGGTCCATGGCTTGGCTTTTGCCAATCATGTAAACTGGGGGATCTCCCGCAAGACTCTCTGGCTGCATACACACCGTACATTTAAAGCACCCCCCAAAAAAAAAATCTAGGGATCTGTAGTTTGCCCTTTACACAGCTGCAAGTCACAGCACCCTTCAGAAACTGCAGTTCTTAGGATTCTTTGGGGGAAGTCATGTACTTTAAATGTGTGTACACCGTCTGCTAATTTTGCTGCCGCAAATGAACATGGCTACACCTGTGGGAACAGCTTCTGTAGTGTTCCAGATCCTATTTCTGGCTGGGATTTGGTAGAGTATGTTACTCATGCACACAAGTTGTCTTTGCAAACATAGAAGTGACAAGTCTTTAAGACATTGTATTTTGACATGATGCTCAAGATTGATAGCAAAGGGAGGAGGCAATACAATGAAGTTTTGTTGGCCTCCTTACAAAAACTTTGCCTCTCTTTCCTACCAGCTAAGAAACGCCCAGAAACTTCACATGTGCCAGCAACAATTTTGTCCAACTGCCTTCATGCAGCTGTAGCTACTAATGGATTTAAAGTACACTGAGTGAATCAGATGCCATCGTCTTCATTGCCTTTTTTCCAGGAATGGTTATTACAATGAATAAATGCAGCTTGTAACTAAATGTGTCTGTCTGTCTGTCTGTCTGTCTGTCTGTCTGTCTGTCTCTCTCTCTCTCTCTCTCTCTCTCTCTCTGATTTGCCTTTCAGGAAGAACTAGAGGACTTCCTTCTGCCAACAGTCCAGCTCTGCCAAACTGTGCTGAATCAGATGCGGTACTCATCCATACTCCTGCTAGTGTGTCAAGACTCAGAGCAGCACAAGCCTGACATTCATTTCTTTAATTGCGATGAGGTGGAGGTAAACAAGGGTGGGGAGAGAAGGGGAGGAAAAAACAACATGGTATATTTTAGCAGCTTGGTGCTAGATGAGAAAATGTTGGTGTGCAAGCATGACTCCACTGTGACCGTGTTCCAGCTCTGCAGCCACACGCAAGCAAGGATCGATCTCCTGTTGTCAATATTAGCAGAGAAAAGCATTTCTTCTATCCGCAGTGCTTAATGTGCAAGGGAAGGGACGTGCATACAGAAAACTCTTGATGGCAGGCAAGGACTGCAGGGCAAAGCTTTCGTGGGAGCGAATCTCACAAAATCTTTGCAATCACATATGGAACTGTGATTTCTAGTGTATTTGTAGTTGCGAAGCTAACACACACACAGCATAGTACAATGAAACATTTTTTAATGCAGCATTTGTTTATAAGAACTTGTTCCATTTGCATTCTTACATGCATTCTTAAATTTCTGCCATGAGCCATTTCTTCTTTTGAGACCAACCTGATCTTGTATTTTAGGCAGAGATGGTACATGAGGACATAGAAAGTGCACTTGCTGACCATAAGTTTGGAAAGAAGATACGGCCGCAAACTCTCAAGTAAGTGGGTTCTGTGGACAGGCAGGCTCCAGCAAGTAAACTGGGAAGAAGCTTCACTTGCCCTACTCTGCAGAAGTCACAAAGCTCATGATCCACCCTTAATTTAATTTCCTGCTCCTTTTAAGTTATTGAAGTACTAGGTGTGTCCCTTGGAGGTGAACACATTAGGATTAAAGGACAGTAAAATTAGGCACAGCCTTGTGAAATTTTGAGTAACAAGGGCAGAGAAACAAGTAATAATAATAATAATAATAATATTTATTCTCCAGCCATTCTGGGTGGCTTACAGCATATGTCTGGTGCACTGCAAACTTCATCTGGCAGCACAAACTCTTGTTTGTCCAAGGGATTATTTTTGATACCCTAACTTCTAAGGAACATGAGTCATCTTGATGGGTTCCATTTACAGATACAATATCCTGACGATACTAGGATGTGCCCACATTCAATCCTATCATATACTGAAGCAATTCCCCTGTTGTCTTTGAACTAGACTTCATTGTTTATTTCTCTCTTTCTTTTACTACATGGAAATGGGAATTGTTGGGACTTTAGTGAATGAATGAATTGCATAAATCTCATCTTGGCATGGTTAAGTTCACTCTCTGCTTTACTCATGTTTAAGCAGGGAGATGATGTGGGTAGCACAGGTATCATGCTTAATCCCCATGCCAGCACTACATCTTGCTGTGAGCCAATGGCAGTTGCCCAGGGAAGTACATAATGTACCCATCCCTTCTGTGTGGTCTCCTTGTTTAAACATTACCCAGGCAGTGTGGGATACAACCCCCACAGAAGTGGCAAACCACAACATTAAACCAATATAAAAACTAGACCATGTACTGTACAATATTGTCATGGCTGCTGGCCTGCCATTCCCTTTTAAGGTGGATTAGGAAACAATTTCTCGATAGTTGGGAGTCTCCCAGTTTGGTTCCTAAGATGTTACTTTAAGGAGGTTGACAGAAGGAAAGTACCCCATCCACCTTTCCCACTTCAGCCATCTGCATCCCTTCGCCCGAAAAGCCTTGCTGAATATCATGGGTGGGGGATTCCTTAGTGATGTGGGAAGTGGGGAACTTATGCAGGAAGGGGAGAGTCACCCAAAATCATCCTTGGATTTTAAGTTAGGAAGTTCACACACTCTCTTCCACCCAGAATCCCTTTCTGCCCCCTTTCACATTGTTGAGGAAGGGTCCCCTGTCCCTTTGATGCAGCCAGAGTTGATATTCAGGGATCTGCCTAGTTAGTTTGCTTCCACTTATCCTCTGCTGGTGTAGTTGTAAATAAAGCAAAGACCCTGCGTTACATTTACCTAAGGAAATTAAACCTGGTAGCTCCTCCCTTGCAACTTTTCACAGGTTAGGAGGGAGTGCATAAAAGTATTATTGGTTGTTGCCAACTGTTTAGCCCACACCAGTAAGGGCAGCCGGGATATCATAAATGACTACCCAAAACCTTGTAACTGTAGTCATAGACAGGGTGTTCTGGTAAAAGGAGTGATCCATTGCTTCCTTTTCAGGGTAAACCAAGAGAAGATTAAACAGAGACAATCCATCCTCCCACCACCTCAAGGGCCAGCTCCAATTCCTTTCCAGTATGAAGCAAGAGGCTCACCAAAGAACAACCAGAATCGAGTGGCTCCTCCTTCACAGCATCATGAGCCAGGTATAGAAGGCAGTTGGTGACTAGTTCAGATTGATGACTAATGCAAGCATCTGCTTTGGGTTGTGACTCACCCAGAAAGTCTTATGTTGCCCTAACATGATTAGGCATGTGCTGTTTCCCAGTAGAACAGGAAAATCTCTATTCATCTTCATTGATTTCTCCATTTTAACCACTCAGGTAAAATAGCCCAATGCCAAGTATTTATTTCGCTGTAGTAATTAAAGCAAAGGATCCTTAAACTGAAAAGCATTTTTAATAGCTTGAATAATGCTTATTCATTGTACTAGGTGCTGTATGCATCCAGAGTATATTATAAATGAGACTGAATCCATCCCACCAAGGATGCATGCATTTCCGACAAAAGTTAATTGTACTGATTTTTCAATGCCAGCCTTTTTCTGTTGGCCCCCAGATGTTTTTTACTACAACTTCTATCCCCAGCCAGTGCTGGGGCTGATGGGAGTTGTAGTCCAAAACATCTGAAGGCTACCAGTGGGGAAGGCGACACTATGTGATAGCATTGTCAGGTCTCAACCTAGAGAACCATCATTTCTGCCTATCACCCCACAGCAATGATAAAGGATGCAGCCATGACTTCTCTCATCTTATTCCCACTGCCCAGCCTCCTCTCCCCGCCTGCCCCACTCCTGTACTGCAACATGAGGGTCCTGCTTGCTCCAGTGGGTAGGAAGGGAGAGCAGATGATTCTGGGTTGCTTACAGCACATAAAAAATGGGAAAACATTAGACATTAAAAATTTCCCAATACAGGGTTGCCTTCAGGTGTCTTCTAAAAATCAGATAGTTTTTTATTTCCTTGACATCTGATGGGAGGGCATTCTACAGGGTGGGTGCCACTACCGAAAAGGCCCTCTGCCTGGTTCCCTGTAACCTCACTTCTCACAGTGAGGGAACTGCCAGAAGGCCCTCGGAGCTAGACTTCAGTGTCTGGGCTGAACAATGGGGGTTGAGGTGCTCCTTCAGGTATGCTCCATCAAGGACACTGCAAGAGGAAACAATATGCTTCTACCAGCCTGCTGTTTTCATACAGACTTAAGCACAATTTGATGGCATACAGCTTTTCTCAACATGAGATTGTTAGGAAAGTCTGGAGAATTTCTACTACAGAATAGCAGAAGGACCAGAGCAGAGGTGGCACCATTCTTTTGTGAACAAAGACACTATGTGTTTTAATAGCTGCATGACAGGCAGCAAAGCAAAACACACTTTAACCCAGGGGTCAACAAACTTTTTCAGCAGGGGGCCGGTCCACTATCCCTCAGACAGACCTTGTGGGGGGGCTGGACTGTATTTTGAAAAGAAAGAAAAAATGAACTAATTTCCGTGCCCCACAAATAACCCTGAGGTGCATTTTAAACAAAAGGGCACATTCTACTCGGGTAAAAACATGCTGATTCCCGGACCATCCACGGGCTGGATTTAGAAGGTGATTGGGCTGGATCCGGCCCCCAGGCCTTAGTTTGCCTACCCATGCTTTAACCCATCATGAAGAGCTATAGCCAGAGGGAAAGCATTACCTGTTGACATGTAGCTAGTCAGACTGAAGTTAAAAGAATTAAGCCACTCACTGAAGTGAAGGCATGTGTGCTGTATTTATTGTGTACTGCATTAATTCACCTTTGAAAACTTGTTCAGACTGAAAGTCTCAAGCTGCCTTGAACGTACTGTATATTGGACCAAAAACATCTTTTCCCTAGAAATAATTTAAATGGTTAAATCTGCTGGTCTCTGATCCAGAGGAATATTGTGCTATTTTAAAATCTAGTTTTGCATAATGGAAATAATGTAGAACTGTAATGGGAGATGGGTGTTTTGATGATGTTCATATAAGTAACAAATATCAATCAGATGGGTACAGAAACCTATCAGCCTGTGGAATCAGCTAGTTTCCCTGGTGATGTGTACCTATGTGTTCCAGAATGACTTGAGATATGAGTGTAGTTTATTGGCTGTCCACTCAGAAGAGAAAAAGAGAGCAGCAGAAGTTGCGGAGAGTTTTTTTAAAAAAATAAACAACCGCTCCTCATACTGGCACCCCCAAAATGAGAATTGATGCTCGTCGTCTTTTTGAGAAAACTAAAAATACATTGTAAGATTGATGATGTTTCCTAGTTAGTCCTGACCCCCCCAAATATCAGTTTTCACAGCACATTTTGTCGATGTTTTCATATCATACTTACTGATACTAAAGCGATTTTTGCTTTCTGCACTCTGAAAAGATGGAGTTGGACATGTACAGTGGAGTACAGTAATCCTCTGAATGAAAAGTGAGGGCTTGATGCAGCAGCTTCCTCACTAAAGCATACTTAATACCTGCCTGAACGAGTCACTTAATTCCCTGACTTGGAGATGACATGACATGTAGGCAGATGGGCAGTGGCTCAATGTCAGTCACTCCCATTTTCTGTATTCTGGCTCTTTTGCCCGAATCCTTGCTTCTTGCCACTGAAAAATTATCTAAACCCTTAAAGAATTCGTTTCCTTCTCAATCTTACAAATACAAAGTGGGTGGGTGGAGGAGTGTCTACCAGAAACATTGCATACACTGCCTGTTGAATTTCTGCAGGTTACTTTTACATTTGTCTCTTTGTTTATAGCATGGGGTGCTTACGCACATTCCACCAACCACTTTGAAAAACAAATTGGATTCTGCAGAGGATTGTACAAGTTCCTACAGAGTTCCTCTTGAGTTCTATTTACGTCTGTATAAGACAGCAGTCAGCTACAAATCCTTGCAGCCTGAGGCCATTAGACAGTTCTGTATTTATTTTTGTCCTAATTTGTCTTAAACCTGCCCATCCCTCATCATTTTGATCCTTTCTGTGCTACTAGAAGGATGTGAGTGATGGGCGGTACGTGTAGCCTCCCATGTGCCCATGGCTATTGTTCCCTATTGCATTTAAAGCACTAGGAGACCATTTTAGCAGCCATGGCTTCCTCCAAAGAATCTCAGCTACTGCTTCAGGTTGTTAGGAAACCTTGATAGAGCTATAATTCCTGGAGTGTTTTGATAATCAATCCCTTTTCCCATGGCACTCTGGGAATTGTAGCTCAGGGCACGGAATTTGGGTCTCCTAGCAACTCTCAGTACCACTAACAAAGTACAGTTCCCAGGATTCTTTGGGGGGAAGCTATGACTCTTTAAAATGGTATAATATTGATTTAAATACATAGTGCAGAAGGGGCCTAAATGCTTTGCAGTTAAGTCTAGGAAGTCATGGGAGGTCAACGGGACTTGGAAAGGGTTGGGACATGTCACATTTTAAAACCTGGCCCTGCTTTTGTGCCCATAAAAGCAGCCTGGCACGCTCTCTTTCTTCTCTTTGGCAATCATTCGTAGTCAAGTAAGATAGTCTTCCATAAACATGGTTTTAACAATGAGTCCATAAGTGACTGTGGAGGCCAATTCTGGATCCACATGTCCTTCCACAGTAGGAACATTGGTTTCTGGGTGGGAGTTGATCACTGTGTGGATTTGCCAAGCGTGCCTTCCTCTTAGCACGTTTCTCCCTTGTGTCCTGAGTTCAAGTGTCTTCAAAGCCCATGACACCTTTGGTAAAGGCCGTTCTCCAACTGGAGCGCTCGCAGGCAAGTGTTTCCCAATTGTTGGTGTTTATACTACTTTTTTTTAGATTTGCCCTGAGAGAGTCTTTGAACCTCTTTTGTTGACCTCCAGCATTACGCTTTCCATTTTTAATTTCGGATTTGGCAGCTAATGGGTTGTTTCTTTTTAAAATTTTGCTTAATATCTGTACATTAGACTCCCACTTAATTCACAAGAGCAGGTGCCCTAACAAAAGTTGGCAGCCTTGGCCTCAAATATACTGGCGATGTAATTGAACCATTGCTTACAATCCCATGCTGCTCATGGCCTCTGCTTTTAATTTTTTTCCTGCCAGAGCTCCTTACTTATGGCAGAATGTGAATTTTGCATGCTGACACAAATTCGCTTCAGCATGAGAAGAGCATTTCCTCCCAAGTTAATCCCTAACCTTGCCTATGGAAAATAGCTGAGTTTCCACCCCATTTTTTAAGTTATTAATTTGAAGGACATATGGAGTGGGCAGGATGAACTCTGCGAGTGTAAGCACCAGGATTCTGGACTGGATCAGGTGCACTGTATGCACCATCTGTCCCTGGCACACTGACTCTTCTTGTTCAAGAATGCTGTTTTCAAAGCAACCAGATTCCGCTTTGTGGCAAAGGCGTCAGCAAGTATGTGAACAGGAGTGCTCTGATAGACATTGTTTAGCTGAGCTTTCAGAAAGACTCCTTCTGAGTGACTTCACATTGATGGGATAAGAGGAGAGATCCTCTCATGGACTTGTAACTGGTTAAAGAATTGAGAGTAGGAACAAATACATAGTTCTCAGAAAGGAGGGATGTCTCTAAGAATCTGTACCAAGATCTGTGCGTCTTAACTTGTTCATAAATTATCTGCAGTTAGAGGTGTGAATTGAAGTGGTCAGGTTTGCTGTTGGCACCAAGTTATTTACTGTAGGATGTTTAAAAGAAAAAGGAATAGATAGCAAAAAAGCTCTGAAAGGGTCTTTCCAAACTATGTGAATGGGCATTAAAATGGAAAATGTGTTTCAATGTGGTAAGGAGGCATAAAGTGATTCACATTGGGGCAAATATACACTCCTGGGGTCTGAGCTTACTGGGGCTGGCCAGAGAAGGGATATTGAGGTTTTGGTGGGTATTCCAATGAAAATGTCAGCCCAGTGTGTGGCTGCTGTGAAAAGGTGTGCTCCCTTTTGGGGATCAATAGGGGAGAAAAGAATTGCCAATACTGTATCATAATGTCTTTTTACAAAACCCTACTTAGAATGGTGTGTGCATCATTCCCCAGAATTCTGGGGTGTAAGCAAGATATTGTAGACCAGACCTAGAAAAGTTTCAGAAAAGGGATAACCAAAACGATTACGAGATTGCAGCAATCCCCCTAAGGATAAAGGTTTAATGGAGAATGCGGCTATCAAAGGCTGCTAGCCATGGTGTCTCTGTACAGCTTCCAGTGTTGGAGATAGCATGCCTCTGGAATCATGGGTTGGGAGAGTCCTGTTGCACTCAGTTTAGGCTCATAAGCTTCCCATGGGCATTTGGTTGGCCACAGTGGCAACAGAATATTAGACTAGATGAGTCTTTGGTCTGATCCAAGAGGGCTCTTATTTTTATGTTCTCATGTGGCTGAAAAAAGATATAAATGAGCTGCTTGCGGGAACTGTGCACAAGAACAATCTCACTGCAGCTTTTAACAGACAGGTTCTTGGCAGTGAGGCCTTTGCACCTCATTTTGCAAAACTGAGTCCTGTATCGATAGAATAGATGGAGTTTTGCCAGATCCCACTAAATGAATTGTTTGACTCTTAACGTATGGTTGCTCTTTTGTGTCCAAGTCAACAAAATAAATCAGCAAGGTTTACAATACTGGCATATTGTGCCTTATCCTCCTGACATATTTAATTAGCAATTTTCTCTCCACAATAATTCCCTCTGCTTCCCTTTATAAACAGTTATAATCTACCATATGTTACCAATAATATTAATGATTATTCATATAAAATGATGCTTTGCAGATTATCTTGGTAGAAGTCAATTTTAGAAAGCAGGTGTTTTGAATTTCTCTCCACTTTTGACCTCTCCTTTTTGATAACTATTTTTTTTTTGTGTTTGACAGAATATGATCGACGAAGCTCCAGTTCTCAGGACTATGAAGAGTCCCGGGCAATTTTAGCACAGAAGATTGAAAAAGAAACGGTTAGCTGTGACTTTAAAAAAAAAACAACCACAAAAAACTTATGTGGGAGGATGAGAAAAGGGGATGAACAGGGTGGAGATGCATTTTCTAAGGACGAAACCAAATACAATGTTAATTCTGTGAACACAAGTCAAGTTCAGTTTTGTAATGTAAATAGGCTGCTCTGGCTCCACAGCTGCTAAGGACCATGAGGGAGGGAAGGAAAAGCTTGATGTTCTCTCTTGTTGTCAGGGTCCAAACAAAAAATTGCTTATTTGAACCTGAGATTTTCATTTCAAGGGAATATTCCAGTGTGCCAATGGTATGAAATGAGAGAATTAAACTCCCCCAACAACATTAGTCCTGAGGCTGCTCAGGCCACCCCCACAGGTGCTCTTTATACACATGCACACACACTCTCTGTGCACATTATCTGCATTCACAGAAATAGCATCTCGTCTGGTTTGGTCTTCAGTGGTGAGGGACAGAAGGGACAAGGAGAGAGGCATTCCCCAGGCTCTGGCTCTCTTTCCATTTTTATTGTTTTTCATTTCTCTCTTTGCAGCAAATCCTAAACTGCACTCTAGATGATATTGAGCTGTTTGTTGCCAAGCTTCAGAAAGCTGCAGAAGCATTCAAACAGCTGAACCAAAGGAAGAAGGGAAAGAAGAACAAGAAGAAAGGTCCAGCAGGTATAAAGGGCCAGACTGCCAGCTTCAGGGCAGGGGTGGGAAACCTTGGTCTAGGAGGCTTAGTTTGGTCAGAATCAAGGATACACGCACACACACATATATATTAAAAAAGAATCAGGTATACACTTCCAGAGTTAATGCTAAATGCATTACTTTTGGTAAATGAGCCACCATAGCCACTTACTGGGCTGTGAAAATTTGTGTCCCGGGCTTTTTTAGCCTAATCCACCCATGTTCTATCTGAAATTAAGTGGTGCATTGGTTGCCAAATGTGAAATATATTGGCATTATTTTCAGCTCTCCTACCCCACTATTAAGAGTGCTGAGAGCTGCTGGTAGACTCCCATTCCTTTCACAGAACTACAATTCCCAGAATTTCCTGAGAAGAGGGGTTAACTGTTAAATTGCTCTGGGAACTGCAGTTCTGTGAAAGGCATAGGAGTCTCCCAGCAACTCCTTGCTAATGTTATCTTTTCTAAAAACCACATGGTTTTAACGTCCTCTCCTTTGTTTCTTTGTATTCACTGTTGTTGTTGTTTTGCTTTAAAGAGGGAGTTCTGACCCTGAGGGCAAAGCCCCCAAATGAGGCTGAGTTTGTTGACTGCTTCCAGAAAACAAAGTTGGCACTAAATCTCCTGGTAAGAACCAAAAGGCACAATATAATTTGTCTCTACACTAGGCAGGCAATGGTTATACTTCATGTCATCATCTTATACCAAGGAAGGGTTATGCTTTTACATACAAAGAACACGGTTGCTCCATATCAGGACAATATCAAGGCTGTGTACTTAGCTCTGCTTGAGAAAAAGAAAGGTGAGAAAGCAGAAGGCAATACAACTTTCCTGCTGCACCAAAGCCACTCTTCTGTTACTCTTTAGCCAAAGGCCATAACAAATCTGAACAACACGTGGCCTGGCCCACTATTAACTTCTGCAAGTATCACACTATGGAGGAGAATGCTGTTGGGGCACGCATTGCTTGATTGTCTGTGCAAGCCCTTAAGAAGCCATAATCTGTGTGTCATATACGTAATAAATATCTTCTGCTAATCCCCATGCAGCTCGGTGGAAGAAGCACCAGTGCCATGAATAGGCTTGCCATACATCAGGAAAATTCCTGACATGCCCTGGTTTTCGGGTGTAAAAATGGCTTCCGGGGGGTGGGGTGGGGAGCAGCTCAACAATTTTGGAGTCTTCCTTAGAAAAGCTCAATTTTACTTTTTTGAAATGTGGCAACCCTAACCATGAACAGTTTCCGAACCGCCCATATATTTTCACATGCTCAGTTGCCCCTATATCAGTCACAGTAGAAATAGTTAACGGGCAAGATATCAGTAAAGCAGAATACTGTCATGTATTGAGGAGCCACTGTTTCCACTTCAACAAAGAGAGGCGTTGTTTGCCACTACAGCAAATTCCCAGCAATGTAAATAAAAGGGGCATTCATCTGAACTGCTGCTGGCTGCATTTGACATCCTCCTAAATCCCTTTCATTGTTTCCCTTTCCAACGCAGCCCATTTTAAATACAAATATTTGAGGTTTTGGGTGCACCAGTGACCTGCAATTTGTGTGGTAACATTAAGACCACACTCCATCACTGAAACAAGCTCTGTACAAGTTAAACTTTGAAATCCAAACTAATATTTATATTGGAAGACTCTTGGTTCAAGGACCTGGATTTTCTCTGGTGTTACTCTATACAGTACCATGTGTGTTGGTTGCTAGTGTAATATTAATAATATCAGGAATGCCTTAGGCCAGGGTTGCAGTGACAGGGGCAAACCTGTGACCTTCCAGGTGTTATTGGACTGCAACTTCCATCAGCCCCATTCAGCATGGCCAATGGTCGGGGTAATGAGCATTGTGGTCCAGCAGCATTTGGAAAGCAGAGGTTTCCCATTTCTGCTTTTAAACCTCAATGTAGCACTGCCTGTTCAATATGCCGGATAACTTACTGGGCTTGGAATGCTCAGGAGGTGTCCCCTTTTTTCCAGATGATAGAACATAAGAACATGCCCTGCCAGATTGGATCGGGGGCTATTATTCCAATGCTTTTTCCAACAGCAACTATACAGATGGCTCTGGAAGCTCACAGATTGGGGCCATGAGGTGATAGTCACCTCTGTTGATCATTTGCAGCATCTGTCACTCAAAGATATCTTTCCTCTCGAAATGAAGGTTCCATTTAACTATCATGGCCAGGCATAGGCAAACTCAGCCCTCCAGATGTTTAGGTACTTCAAGTCCCATCATACCTAGCTAACAGGACCAGTGGTCAGGGATGATGGGAGTTGTAATCCCAAAATATCTGGAGGCCTGAGTTTACCTATGCCTGATCATGTCTAAGAGCTGTTGATAAGTCTATCTTCCTCCTTCATGAATTTGTGTAGTCTTTTTTTAATTAAAAAAAATAGCCATCTAAGCCAGTGACCAACACAGCCTGGAGAAGATGGGCGGTTGTTAGGCAAGAGTTAATAAATGATACCCTTTTGTTTTCTGTGGATTCATTGTCTAGGTAGGAATGGATTGATGCAGCTGTTTTAGTTTTATTAGTGTGTGTGTGTGTGTGTGTGTGTGTGTGTGTGTGTGAATTATTTTTATGTTATTTCTGTGAATTTAACCTGAGAGTGTTTTTCTGCCATAAAATATAGCTTAACACCTAAATAAATAGCAGAGGGCTAACATATAAACTCTCCAGTTATGATAAAGCTTGACTCCCATGCCAGCTAAACCTTACTTCAAGGTTTGGAATTACAGCTAAATATTTCTGCTTTTCTGATTTCATTTCTGACTATGAAAATTTAAGAAAACAGTGATATCTCTGTACCTTAGGGCCTTTCAGACAACTTGTTTATTAAGCATACATCCTGATTTGTTTGCAGGCAGATTAGACAACATTGGCTATTTAATGAGCCTCCCTTTTCATTTGTGGATAGTTTTGATGACATTGCACCAAATGATGTGTTCTCTCACACTCTCCAGTGCATTTTCCTGTCACTTTCCTTATTGCAAAAAGTCTGATATCTTGGAGCAGTGAGCTTGTCGCACAAGACCTCCCAATAAACTATAATTGCACAAACTGAATTTTCCAATGTGTGGTTGAATCCTACTTGAAAATAGCAATAGTGTGGAAGCACCCTTAGAATCAGCAAATCAAATTTAGTTTAAACCTGATTTCATTTTTTCCCCTTTTTAGGCCAAACTGAGAAAACATATCCAGAATCCAAGTGCTTCAGAATTAGTGCATTTCCTGTTTGGACCATTGGAATTGGTATAATTGTCTTTACTATATAATCTCAACATTCTTCCTTATTCATTGCTACCATAATAATCGCCTGGCATAGAGAGTAATAACCCATTTAAGGGTACATCTTATTACTGAGGTTCCATTCAGAAACCGCCTATAAATTAACAAATGTTAAACATGTTTTTAGGTATATGTAACATTTTTATAACTATAAACTTTCATTGGACAACGACCTCTGATTTGTTCCAAAGGATTACACTGGAGGATTGAAGTGAGTCAAAAGATGGCCAGAAACTCATGACAAAAGACTGAGGCTCTTAGTTCAGTTTCTCCCATTGCTACAGCACTGGGATGGGAAAAATCTTCACTTGGTGAAATCCTTTGCTGAGCAGGAACTCTTGTAATAATCTTTACAGGCTCTGAATGTCACAACCCTATGCCAGCCTGCTCAGGGTAGCTAAATTGGTGGGTGATGGAGGTCTAGTTTCTGCTACAAATGCTACTAAAAGGGGTAATCATGTTGTGAGAACTCAACAAGCAGAATTGGCATTAAAGAATGTAGACAGTACATTACCTCCTATTCATCACCCAACAGCTGCATAAAACCTATTGCAATGGCTCTGTGATGTGTCTGGCATAACCCATGTTGTGCTATAAGTGCTAATGTGCAACACCTTGTTTATATAATGAAGATTAAAGTGAAAACCTGCTCGCATGTTAACTTTGCCAAGTGTGCTTGCAGCTAAAATGTGGGAGTACAGTGAAGATTCAATTCAGGAGCTATCCTGAGAATACACAATAATATTATTTTGGAAAGAGCCCACTGAACTGCTTGAATTTAACTATCCATTTTGCTTTTCGGGCTTTCCATTAGCCACCCAGTATAATACTTTCAGTAGAGAGTTGGGGTCTGGTTTTCTTTCAAACATCTTGAAGCACCTTTGAAAATCCTCTTATGTGATTTCTCATATGTTATCCAGATAGTCAATAGCTGTGGAGGTCCTGAAGTTGCAAGGTCTGTTGTCAGCCCACTTCTTTCCAGAGACGCCACAGATTTCCTGAAAGGGCACCTGACACCAAAGGAAATGACGCTGTGGGAGTCCTTGGGGGAGACTTGGACAAGGTCAAGGTTAGTTTCAAGGAGAGAACCAGAAGAGAATATAAAGTTGGCTGAAGCTGGTGAAGGAGAGAGCCCCTTGAGAGATCTCATGAACAGTAGCATTAACTGGGTCAGTAATGTGCATTTCTTTAGAAAATGGGGCAGAATATCTTAACTTGCAATATCGGCTTAAAATTTTATGAAGGGGTTCTGAAACTAGATTTTTCTCTGACACAAACAACACACATATACACCTCTTTAGAAACCTATCAATGATTGGAGTCCAACAGTAGGTGTTAAGGGACTGAAAACTGGTTTTGTGAGTAGCAATGCTTGATTTGCTTCTCTTGTGTGTACACTACACAATTCTCTTTCCACCCCAAGAGTTTTTAACCATTGAAAAACCTGTAAAACCTGTTTACCAAAACCCAGGGTGGGATGGGTGTCTACACCATGGGCAGCAATTTGCCTTTCAATCTATATTCAACTCTACGGGGGGGGGGGGGGAGACACTCTGTCTCCAGCATTATTTGGTCACTTAAGTCAATTAGTGACCTAAAAGCATCAGTCTGCTGACTTCTAAAATACGTGTTGGACTTTTATAATGACAACTGTAGCCTAGACTAGTACAGTGGGCCATAAGGTTCTTGCAGCATATAAACTTCTTCTCAATGTGTTTCCAAGAGCTGAGTGGCCAAGAGAAGCCAACATCCCAAGCTATATTCCAAAGTTCCGCAACGGATGGGAGCCACCTCTAGAAATACTCCGTGGAGCCCCTTGGGAAATAGATATTGGCCACCTGCAAGATGAGGTGAGACTCAGGCTTAACTCCACCCCTCCTAATTTCTCTTCTTTCATCTTACTAATTTAGTGGGCTGAATACTCTGCAAGCATACAAGTGGGCAGGTGTATGGCTAATAAAGGAAAACATTATTCCAATGAAATGCCTACTTCTTTTTGGTATTCCTATTGTTCCTCGCGTGAATAGATGATCAAAGACACACTGAGAGCTGTTTATACCAGAGTAACCCAACACAATCTAGCTGGCAACACACATATGCAGAAGCAGCCTTCCATATGCATATCTCTACCTGCAAAAGGGAAATGCACAAATGGATGTTCTGCGTTATGCTGAAAGAAATCCTTCAGACCAGTGAGATTATTAGCCTTAATGGAAGGGAAGGAGTAGAGCTGGATTAATTGTACCTCCAGTGCTCTTCCTGTAACCTCATGAAAGGCCCTGTCACTAATCATCTGGCTAGCACTGCATGTCTGCAGCCCTGATTGCTGGATGTCATTTTGCAGCAGCCCACTATCAGAAGCAAGCATGCATATGGCTCAACTGAGGCCATCGTTTTAGTTTTGTTTCCTCCTTTTCAATGATAGAATGTATTGTAGCAATAGTGGTCAAATTGCACCTGTATAAAAATCAAATATTTGAGCAGAGAATCAGACCTGTGGAGGCTACAAATTAATATGCCAGGAACTGAAGAACCCCCAGATTATCACCTCTTGCAATTAATTTGAATCAGAAGTCCACCAGCTGTGTACAGTATTTTAGCTTAGGAAATTTATTGGGTGGGAAATGGTGATGATCAGGATGCCATTGCTTAGTGGTAGTTTTGCATGCTGAACTTACCCCATGTTCAATCCCTGGTATCTCATGGTATCAGGAAACAGGTAACTGGAAAGATTTCTTTCTCAGATCCTGGATAGTTGCTGCAAGTCGGAGTAGACAATAATGAGCCTCAGGAGACAAATTAGCTGATCTAGTATAAGAAAGATTCCTAAATTGCTTTTAAACTTCACATTTGAGTTCATCAGCTTCAGGGAAGTGGCACCTAATGTCAGGGGTGCTGTTAGGAAATTTTACTGCAGGCCTCCTATCACCTGCCGCTTTCCACAATTTTGCATTTAAACCCCTTTAAAAAAACCAAACACAACTTTGCTTGTAGGACAGCTGGGGACACTACGAAGTGCAATGCTGGCGAGATGCCAGGTATCCTCTGCTTTAATTTCTCTGAGTCATTATACATTTAAATTTGCATATCCAAAATGTTATACAGATTTGTGTTCTGGATTGTGTCACTAGCAACACTTTGCCCAGTGGTGTTTATGAAATACTGCACTATATTCATGTGAGAAGCAAACACAGTGGGTTAAAAAAAGTAATATTACACAGCTAACTGGAAAGGCACAGAAACACAGGTTTCAAAGATCAAATAGATGTTCATTGGAAGAACAGGAGGCATTCATTGCTGATACCAAACCCTGCCCCAGAAGTGAAACACTTGTTACCCTTTGTACTGTTGCATTGACTCCCAAGTAAAGTCTCCTTCAAACACATGTGGCTGCTGCCAACCACCAAACCCACCTTGCTGTCATTTGATCTTCTGTCTTCTAATGCAAGAAATAGAGTGAGCACTGCCTGGCAGGTAAATTATTAGTGTTGTCTTATTTGCACTTTGAGAGGCTCAAACAGCTGCTTTCTAGTCAGTGGAAAGCTACCCAGATCTGGCTCCTTCTTCAGGAAAGAGGCATGAGTTATACAGCCACATTTCAGTTTCATGACTTTGAATGCTGAGAATGTTGACATGCTGTATCCCAGTTTGGCAATAATATTTATTCCATTTTATATAAGCTGTCATCACCTAATGGATATTCCAGCCGGAACATAAAGCCTGTCCAGACATCTGATCAAAGTCCAGCAGTGGATGCTTTTGCTCAACATGTTACTCAACATGTGAACAGGTAATTTCTAGCATATAGAATAGAATAGACCAGGTGTTTCCAATGTATGTCCACCAACCACCAGTGGTTAATGAACTTCATTTAGGTGGTCTGTCCTCTTTACTGACAGCTGCATCTAGAGAATGAGTAAATGCTAACACAATGATGCCAGCTCACACTTTTCTTCAGCTATATGTTACTGTGGAAATGCGAGTCAGTGACACCCATGTATCACCCTGTAGTGTAGGCCTAACTACCTGGTTGTGTAGGGCAGAAATTATCCTTAAGGTTTCCATTCTACTGGTCCCAACTATTCCTTCCAATGACTCACTATGTTACTGGCATGCTTCACACAACGTAAACATAGCTCACATTCTCCTGCTTATTCCTAGCTTTTCTGAGAACTGCTGGAAAAGATTACTACCTCCCTTCCTGTCTAGTATGTTAGGCCTCCCTGTGTCTTGATTCCAAGTTCTGGTGCACAAAGATGACTTCATCCTTTAACCAGTTATGAGGTTTTGTGAGGGTTTATTGGTGGGAATGCCAAACGTTGTCCCAAGTCAGCAAGACTGAACAAAGAACACAAGAAGAATTCTCATAGCAAGCTCAGATATTAATGCAAAGTGTATACAGTCGTACCTTGGAAGTCAAACAGAATCTGTTCTGGAAGTCCGTTCGACTTTCAAATTGTTCGAAAACCAAAGTGTGGCTTCTGATTGGCTTCGGGAAGCTACTGCAGCCAATCAGAAGCTGTGGAAGTCCCGTCGGACATTCAGCTTCCAAAAATAGTTCACAAACCAGAACAGTCACTTCCGGGTTTGTGGTGTTCAGGAGCCAAAACATTCAAGAACTAAGCTATTCAAAAACCAAGGTACGACTGTTTATCACATTACCAGTGAACCACATTACCATCTGATAAAGGCTTTGAGGAGGGTTTTTAAAAGTGAATGTATTAGAGGGATCTTTAGTGGCTCTGCAGGAAAATTCTTACATTCAAATACTAATAAATACTAATACTAAAAATACTAAAAATACTAATAAAAAGTAGTAGAGTAATGTGGTATGTTTCCCATGAAAGATGTTGATATAAGCCTAAGAAAGCTTTTGATTAATAGAAGGGAATAATGGGTGCTTGAGAAAAGTATTATTATTAAGTGTTCTGAAACTATGCAAGTGGCAAGTGATAAAAAATACTTGTGTTTTATCTCAGCCTGTAAACCTGTCCTCAAATAATACTGTATTGTGTTGTTGTTTTTTAAATATCAGCCAGGTAAGAACTTTCAAGTCTCAGTGACTCTGATCCAGCTCCAATATATGGCATACAAATGCTAGAGTCACCGTATTAGTCTCTGCCAGGAAGCACACCCACAAAAGTGGCATCTGAAAGACTTGCATTTAAAGCTTATGGCACAATGAATCTTTAAGGTACTAAAAGAAGGTATATGCTAGAGGAACAGATGGTCCTGACTGAGAAATACATCCACATCCATCACAAAAGATGCAGTCCCTTCTGCCATCGTACACTTTCTCTTTTAGCTAGTACAAAGTGGTCTTTAAAAAGCGTGACAC
Source organism: Podarcis gaigeae (assembly GCF_964106915.1). Taxonomy (NCBI): domain Eukaryota; kingdom Metazoa; phylum Chordata; class Lepidosauria; order Squamata; family Lacertidae; genus Podarcis; species Podarcis gaigeae. Next base: position 77,485,802 of record NC_139678.1, on the reverse strand, counting down.
GCTTTCCAGCGCCAATATCCTTCCAAATTCCTGGGTTAGCATGAAATAAATTAAGAGAGCTATTGTGATTTGAATTAGAATTTTATTCTAATGGGTTATATTTTTATTCAACTTTGTTTACTGTTTGTTTTAGTATTACGGTTTGCTATGGTTGCATAGAACCATGTGTTGTTGTTGTTGTTGTTAGGTAAAGTGGTCTATATACTAGACTAAAATGGAAAAGTTCACTGATATATCTTTTGATTTCAATACGTTGTTTTAGATTAGATAGTTTTTATTTCAACAGGTAGAGGAGGCCAATCATAATCCCATTATGTCTTTATTGCAGGAATTTTGAGGCACAGGGTATGGCCCCGTCAAAGAGATATGCCAAAATCCGCTATGATTTCACTGCTCGAAATGCCAATGAACTTTCAGTGCTGAAGGAGGAAATTCTGGAGGTAAAAGAATGGAACAAGTGCAGAAACACACCATAGATTTAAAGCACACCCGACACAAGTTTAAAGCACATGACTTCCCCAAAGAATCCTGGGAACCATAGTATTCCCCTCACAGCACCACAATTTCCAGCACCCTTAAACTACAGTTCCCATGATTCTTTGAGGGAAGTCATGTGCATTAAATATACTTTAAATCTAAAATGTGGATCTGCCCCAGGACATTATTATTGGAAAGGGTCAGCTGATCACCCTTGCCATGCACCAATCCTTCTGCCCTCCATGACAATAATGCTATATAGAATATATTGTTACAAGAAAGAAGATTCCAAATAAACATCAGTGGGAACTTTCTGGCAGTAAGAGCTGTTTGACACTTCAGCAGACGCCAGCAAGAGGAGGTGGGCTCTCCTTCCTTGGAGGTTTTTAAGCAGAGGTTGGGTGGCCATTTGTCATGTGTGACCTAGTTGAGATTCCTGCATTGCAAGGGGTTGGACTAGATGACCCTTCAGGGTCCCTTCCAACTCTACAGAAGGAGAGAGCATACACTGTGTGTGCAGAATTCACAGCAATACACTATGTTAAACTAAAGTGTTGGAGAGACTGCACATATGGCTCACATTCTCTATTTTTAAAGGGATGAATCAGCAGAGAACTGAAGGCAGTGTGTTTTGGGAGAGGGAGACCAAAAAGCGGAGGGAAGAAGTGGATGTAAATTTACCTTATTAGCAAGACCTTCCTATAGGCTACGCAGGTATTTTGGAGCAAAAGTCTTTACAGGTTGTTTAGGATAGGAACAGGAAGGGTAAGTGCTGCATAACATAAGCTTGATGCTTTCCAGTGTATTGGTGAAAGGAAAGAAATAAAAATGGCAAAGGAGTTACATAAAAGTCATCATAGAAACACAGAATTGTGGAGTTGGAAGGGACCACAAGGGTCACCTAGTAGTCCAACCCCCCGCAGTGCAGGAATCTTTTGCCCACTGTGGTGCTTGAACCATGAATTACTTTTTCCCAGCTGATGAGTATTTTTTTAACATTTGCAGGTGTTGGAAGATAATAAACAGTGGTGGAAGCTGCGAAATAGAAGTGGGCAGGCTGGTTACGTCCCGTTTAACATCTTGGATCTGGTGAAACTGGAGGATTATGGGCTAATTGAACAGGTGAGATTTAGCCATCGATTCATTGCAATCAGACTCTAAAGCAGTTACTTTAAATAATCACCAACTCACTCTGATAGTGTTTGTCCAAAGCTATAAATTCGTCTTAAATATAAATGAATGTGAATAAATAAATTTGTGCATGTGTTCAGTCTTGAATGCCACATGAACCTGCATTTGATTATTTTTATTATAGGGAGATCAGAGGGGCATATATAGTTCTCTTCCCCAATTTTATCCTCATGGCAATCCTGTGTACAACCTTCTTATGGTTCTTTTGAGTTGGGGCTGGCAGCCTTTCAGATAGACCACTGTCCTCTCACAGGACTGTCCTCTGTAAAGAATGATATGTGACCTAATGCCTTCGCATAAATAGCCAAAGGCCCATCTCCACTGTCAGCTGTACCAAGTGCCCAACAGCAGTCTAGTATGTTGGAGTTACCAGGATGCTCATCAGCTGGCAATTACCGTATTTTTCGCCCTATAAGACGTACTTTTCCCCCTCCAAAAATGAAGGGGAAATGTGTGTGCGTCTTATGGGGCGAATGCAGGCTTTCGCTGAAGCCTGGAGAGCTCCAGGCTCCAGGAAGCTATCCGCAAGCCTTGCACGCCCAGAGGGAGTTCCCCCGGGCACGCAAGGCTTGCGGGCGGCAGCCTGCAGCGCGGAGCACTGGGCGCCCTCCGGAGGCCGCCCCGTGCTCCTCGCTGGTGTCGGCAAGCCTTGTGCACCGGAGGATCTCCCCCCCCCCGTGAGCGCAAGGCTTGCGGGCGGCAGCGCGGAGCACGGGGCGCCCTTTGGAGGCCGCCCCGTGCTCCGCGCTGGTGTTGGCCAGCCTTGCGCACCCGGGGGATCTCCCCCCCGTGAGCGCAAGGCTTGCAGGTGGAAGCCGGCAGCACAGAGCACGGGGCGCCCTTCGGAGGCCGCCCCGTGCTCCGCGCTGGTGTCGGCAAGCCTTGCGCACCCAGGGGATCTCCCCCCGGGAGCGCAAGGCTTGCGGGCGGCAGCCGGCAGCACGGATCACGGGGCGCCCTTCGGAGGACGCCCCGTGCTCCGTTCTGGTGTTGGCAAGCCTTGCGCACCCGGGGGGCGCGGGGGGCGCCCTGAAACAGAGGGCTCCCCATGCTGCGGACTGTAGCCTGCCGCCCGACGCGCGGGGCGCCCTGAAGCAGAGCGCCCCTCGCGCCAGGCAGACATGGGCCAGCCCCACAAGCTCGGGGGACAGCGGGGAGGCGCAGCACCGCCATCCCACTGTTCCCCGACCTGGTTTTGGGGGGGGAAATAAAGGAAAAAAATTTTCCTTTATTTCCCCCCCAAAAAAGTAGGTGCGTCCTATGGGACGGAGCGTCCTATGGGACAAAAAATACGGTAGGAATATCTGGGGTCAACACAGAATGAAAGTGGAGACTCCATAGATCATGCAGCAGCAGCAGCAGCTAGAAGGAGGAGGAGGAGGAGGAGGAGGAGTGGCAGTGCTGTGATAGTTCAGCTCTTATAGATCTTCATCCCAGCAATTGGGAATGGAAGACAGTAGGAATGTGTTTTAAAGGAAAGCATTGCACAATGAGACACCTTTTTAATTTTTTAGAAATACAAAGGAGACTTGAGTCCAAGGGGAACTGGACCATCTAGCCCCTCGCATAAGTTACCTGCCAGCTATGCTGGGGAAATGCTCGCCCGAAATTCTCCTGATGCCAAAGAACGTAAGTATACAATTGTCGGAATGCCTAGCACTCTGAACAAGCAGCATTTTATATTTTCTGACATGGTATGCAACTGATATTATAAAGGCCAAAACCCCTGATCTTTAGTCTGAACACTTCAGCTAAAAACCACATCATGTGCGAAAATTTGTACTTTGGTTTCAACTTCCAAAATACAAGGGGTGGGGGGAATGCCACGTATAGCATCACACATATGTATAAAGGGCAACTTGAAAATTTACATTATTTAATGCAGGCTTGATCCTTGCCCAGTTGCTGGAGTGAAACACATATGATTTGTACATCAATGATATTTTTAACTAATCTGAGAACACATATTATTCACATATAAGTGTCAAAACCTTAGATCAAAATGTTACATAAGAAATGGCCCCTGGATATTTGATGTTCTCTTCCTCTCAGTAAAATGTTCATTGTGTGCCATCACTTTAAACATAAATTCTGGTGGGAGTCGTTAAAATCAGTCATCATAACTGTAGACTAACTGCAAATGACATGCAAATACTCACAGAATAACCTTAGCCCTATTCATTTTTTAAAGAGAAGAACTTTCAGGGGAAGGAATCTGGAGTGGTAAAGGTGTGGGAGCGGGGTGCATATTGCTCTCCCTATTCCATACCATGACTCCTAGCTACTTGTCTCCACGTGGGGCTTAACATGTGTGTTTAGCCATACAAACACCTGGAGGTGAACTTGGAGCAGAAAAAATGTGGGTGGGGAAAGGATTATGCATTTGTTTTTCATGTGTACTTAACTCCACAGGATAGCTGCAGAAGTAATACTGCTTGCTTATCCTAACCTGAATACTCACCTCTATTTACCTAAATTGGTTAAACAGATATAAAAGGGTAACTCTTCAATTTGAACAAATTGGTTTTCATTTGTGCTTTGTGGGGCTGCAAATTTCAGACCAACCACCTAAAGCTTTAGCTGAAGTAATGGTTGGGGGATGATTTTAATTAGTGAGGTAAAAAAATTAAGCAATGCAGATGTGAGAGAACTTGTTATTTTTGGAAGCAATATTGGTTCTGGTGTGTTTGTTAAAATAGATGGTAAGGAAACTAATCAAGTTGGCTTTCTTTCTAATAACAAATGGTTGCTTTTGTTTGTTAAATTCCAAGTTCTTGTTCATTCTTCAGTATGTAGAAGCCTATGAAAATTTGGTAATTCGCAAATACATTTAAATTTTAACCAATTAATTGACAGAGATAGATGATTAAATAATTGTTCATTGAAGAATTGTTCATTAATCAGTTTGACAACCCTTGTACTCTCCCTCCCCTTCTCTCCAAATTTATGTGCTGTTTTTAGAACTGATTCATCATATGGATGAGGTCAATGATGAACTGCTGAAAAAGATCACCAATATCAAAGTACAACCACCCCAGAGAAACTTTAAAGTAGAGAAGACTCAACAGGTTCATGTGCCCCTGACCTTTGAATCCAATGCTGAGGAGGTCAAAGCATGGCTGGAAGCAAATTCTTTCAGCAAAGGGTGTGTTCCTTTTTCTTTTTTCTTTTTTAATTATTTTTATTCAATTTCCAATACAAGATTTAAACATACATTTTCAATATTATCACAGATACATAATTTTGACTTCCTTCAGCTCACCCGCGAATCTTCCGTTTTCTAATCTTCTACCCGCAATTCTAAATTTAACATTGCCTTTTGTTTTAAATAATCCTATTCCCTTGTTCCCTTTTTTACAGTGTTTCTAATATTATTTCTTCACAAAGCTTCCTGTAAACCCACAAACGTTATTTGCGTATCACATATGCTTTTCATATAGTCCACAAATTTACTCCAGTCTTTGGTAAACTTGTGATCTCGTCAGTTCCGGACCCTTCCTGTTAATTTATCTAATTCTGTGTAGTCCATGGGTGTGTTCCTTTTGCTACTCTTCTTTCATTCTCTTCTTGTATCATGCGAGGTGAACTTGGAACAGCAGAATAAAAAGTTTTCTTAATAACTAAGTTACTTGCACAGCAGGGGTGCAGGGAGAGAAGAAATTCAGAAGGGAGTCCTGCACTCCAAACCATATGTTTTCTCAGGTCTCTGTTGTTTTGAGAGCTTCTTCTATCTTCTTTCTTCTGGAATAGTCCAGCTGGTTGGAGGAACCAGCTGGACTATTTCAGAGGAACACAATGTAAAACTTGTTTTCAGATCACTGGGGTGTGTGTGCTCAGTTTTACTCTAGTAGCAAGGGAATGGGTTGTGTTACCTCCACAGTTAATCTTGCAATAGTCAGAAGTTAATATGCCATGAAAGTGATGAATGGGCCCTTGGGCAGTCTGGTCATTATGCAGTGGTATCCCGGGTTAAGTACTTAATTCGTTCCGGACGTCTGTTCTTAACCTGAAACTGTTCTTAACCTGAAGCACCACTTTAGCTAATGGTGCCTCCTGCTGCCGCCGCACCGCAGGAGCACGATTTCTGTTCTCATCCTGAAGCAAAGTTCTTAACCCGAGGTACTATTTCTGGGTTAGCGGAGTCTGTAACCTAAAGCGCATGTAACCCGAAGTGTATGTAACGCGAAGTACCACTGTATAGGGGTATCAATACAGTGTCAGGTTGAACCATACAGATGGGAGTATTATATTTACCTAGAATAGCATAGAGGTGGCAGCACCCACACTGCTAAAGGGGCTGAAGAAAGGGGTCTAAAAGTATTTACCATCATGTGCTCTGAAGGTTCCATAGCCATGGAGCTAAGCCTCTTCTCAAATTTCTTACACCTCAAGCACTGAGAAGCTGGCTAAGGGACCTTCTCAATTGAGGTCCTGTTTAATGAAATTTAAGAATGGAGGCCAAAGTTATGAAACATAACCAAATTACCTGTACATTCAGAAACCTACTTGGCAGCTATTGGACTTTGAGGGACAAGATGTCATTGATGGTCTCCTGTCTTTTTATTTAACCTCTCAAACCTAATAAGAATTTAAATAAAGCTACTTGCTTATGTTTTCCCAGAACTGTGGACCATCTTGGCATACTAACAGGGGCACAGCTTTTCTCTCTGAACAAAGAAGAGTTGAAAAAAGTATGTGGAGAAGAGGGTGCCAGAGTGTATAGTAAAATCACAGTGCAAAAGTCTCTCCTAGAGGTAAGATGGCACATTATTTATTAGGACAAAAATATTAGATGGTTTCAAGATGGTAAACATTTGAAGGCTGCATCAAGATTGTAAAAAGTGTGTAATAAGAACATTGTTATTGAAGCTAGTTCCTTCTACAGAAGGAGAAATTGTAGTGCTTAGACTAACAGACTCTGTTTCTCTGGTACAAGAATTCAAACCAATTTGCTATTGTAAATAAGCTCAGCGGGCATTCATTAATTTTCCACATTCAAAGCAGAATGTGAATTTTCAAAGCAAGATACATTTTTCAAGGAGCTGATGAAGTTTGTTCACCAACATTTTTAAACTTCATTGACAATACTAGGCTATTTGACATGGCCTGCGCTTTACTGTGATGTTTCATTGGACTGTGCAGGGTTGCCAAGTTTCAAGCAACCCAAAAACATTTCGGGAAAAGAAGTGACTGAAATGCAATGGTAGTTTCAAAAAACAGTAACTCAAAAACTAGTTGCCAGCATTTGAAACTTTAGACACCACTTAAATATACATGTTTGACTGTTTGACAGATAAGTGACTGTCATGGGTAAACATGCTCTCATGACCATGGTACATTTTAGGGCCTAAAAAATGCCCATTGTATTGGGTTGGAGAACCTGTGGTCCTTTGGATATTATTGGACTCCACCTCCCATCACTCCGAGCCACTATGGCCAGTGATCTGGGATAATGTGAGTTGGAGTCCCATAACATCTGGAGGCCCACACTTGCCTTAGTCTTCTTTAGCTGTTGTGATCTTCATTAGTTCCATAAGCTATCCTGATTCGTGATATATTGCAGTCTCTATGTATTGATGTATATCCCATCTCTGAAAGGAATTGTGTGTTGAGCTAACATGATATAGTATAAAAGTTATTGATGCTACTGTCAATGAGTGATGAATATACTTGTGTGCAGTGTTCCTGAGATTTTATTCAAAATGTACTGATGAATTTATCTGTGCAGTTATTCCTTTGACAATCAGCAACCAAAGCTGGAGGAATGGCAACCGTAATATGGACCCTAAAATAGTGATGAAATAAGTGGGGAAGTAGTGGAGAATTGGCTGGTTGTGCAGGAGTTTTACAGTTAAGCAAAGTGTAGAAGACTTAGCTTTAAGTGCAAAATGTAGCAGTGACATCTATCAAGTGTTTTTATTGAGAAACAGATACGAAACCCACAACTTCAGTGTTTAAGGCACAATAGCTTCTGTAGGTCACAGCTGTGAGTTTTCACCTCTGTTCCTTCCTTTCATCTTTCACCAAACTCACTAAAATTACAAATTATAAATGTATAGTAACTCAAAGGTCACTGAAAAGTTTGCATTCTTTATCTTTTGCTTTTATTCCAGAAAAGCAGAGGGGAGTCGGAGCTTCAAGAAATCATGAAACGACGCCAAGAAAGGATTGATTCTGCTATTTAAGTTTTATCTTCTTATCCCCACCCCCGCCCCAACACTGTCCCCACACACACTTGCAAAAAAACAACAACAAAAAACAAAAAGGGAAAGAGAGCAAAATAAAGAAAAATGGAAAAAAGACTGCTGGAATCAGCACCTAAGCAATGTAAATTGCCATCCAGATTGACTGTTCCTTCAAGCACTGTTAGTGAGGCCATGCTCCCTCACTAACGTGGCATGCATTAGGAGAGAGGTTCTAGTATTGTATGAAGTATTATTTTTATATCTCTATATTTTATACATAAATGTTATGTGCGTGAAGTTCAGAGCATGGTAAGGATAGGAACTGACGTTCTGAGCAAAGGCTGGATTGAAAATGATCTATGGCAGTCAGCTTCCTGTGTGGCCCTTCACTACTTTCAAAAAGCCTCATAGAATGGGCTGGGGGCAGAAATGATACAAGCCTATAAGGATGTTCTGAGACCCTGTATTTTGAAAACTACAGGCCGGCTGACCACTCAGTTGTGTTTTTGTACACAACACAAGAAAGCCTGGATTAGCTAACATGGGAAGGGGAGGGGAGGGGAGAGATTACTTCCGGGGCCACTGTTGTGACATGTTAAAACAACAACAACAACCAACACAAGACAAGATGATGATCAACTAGCAGGCAAGTGATTTAAAGTTGGTTTTGGATTTTTCTAGAATGAAGTTGGCAACCAACTTGTCTTTTCTCCCTCCCTAGCTCTAAACTGCATTCACTGCTTTTATATGGCATCAAAAGGGTACCAGGAAGCCATCATGTACCAAACATAGCCACGGTTTATCTGAGGGCAGTTTTAATGTCATAACCATTAACTGCTGTATCTCCAGGGAAAGTTGTAATATGAGCTAAATGCATATTCTGAAGTCCTTTGATACACTTTTGGCCTAGCAGTTGCATTGGTGTCCCTGCCTCCCCACCCACCACCCCTCTAGTCATCATACCTTTAAGTCTCCATCATCATATTTGGGACTAACTCTGAATGCCTCCATTCTTGCAAAGTCAAGACCCCACACAGTGCTATTGTGACCCTTAAGGGATGGATTATCCATGATGTTTAGGTAATTAAATATTCAAACTATCATGAAAAAAGGAATGTCAGCAGTGTGGGTCACATTGGAATTGGTCTTATACATACATATACATATATATATATATATATATATATATATATATATATATATTCATCAGATGCCTTTTCTCACTGATTGATATTAGAAGAAACCTAGAGTCTTTACATTTTGTGCTTCCCATTATTTCACCCATTACTAAGCAGGGCTTAGAACAGGCTTTACAGTGAAGAATGACCTTTTGCAACTTGTAGATGAATTGTAATAGCTAGTTACTAAATGCAAGAGTTGGGACAACTTTCTCTCTTCCCCCTGTACTATACAAGACTATTGTTTTCAAGAAAGAAGTGGAGCTGAAAAGAATTGCAAATGGATGCATATTCAAATTTCCTTTATGGCAACCTATTAACTGTGTAATAGTTAATAGGTAAAAAGTCTTTGCACTCATCCTTATGAGCTACAGCATTACCCAGTTGATCATAACCAATCAAAAGACGATTGAAAATATGAGATTTAATTTCAACCTGATGTGGCTTCACCATCCTCAAAGCATCCAGCTATCCAATTTGTAGATTATATGGCCCATTAGACAAATTGGGTTGTATTCAGTGTAGCACTTAGCAGCACTTTCCGTGAACAGAACAATTTCCACTTGCACAGTGGTACTTTCCCTCTTCTCCCTTCCCATGCACCCCCTAAATCTGCTCTGGGTTTTTCCCAACCTTCCAGAGCAGATTGGGGGATTGCATAAAGGGTTAGGGCTGCAAGGGAGATGGGAAATCCCACCATGCAACTAATAATCATTCCACTTGTGTGTGCATTTAGCTGAATACCACCCATTCATGTCTAGGGAATATTGTAATGAATTGAAATTTCCATTAAATAAAAAGTTTTCAGTCCATATGATGAAGACAAAGGTGAGAAAGTTCATGCAGTACATGCTGTACCTGCCTGGAACCCCTAAGACAATATAAAGGCACCCCAAATTATATTTTTATAATTCTTAGTCAGTTTCATGCTGCAGTTTGATAGTAACAGAGTTTGCAGTCAGTTCATCATGCTAAGATGCAGGTGCCACACTGCTCCCTTTTATAGCCAATTATCACCTTTGGACAATTAGATATAAGCCAAACCCCACAGCAGCAGTGGCTCTCAGATGCTTTGTCCTTGTTCTGTACATATTATAGGGGATGATCGACTTTACTTTTCTCCCACACTTGCTGGGAAACTACTTACCCCAGCATTGTAAAGTGTGCAGTTAACATGCGACCACAATCTGTAACAATAGCTGGTGATGGTGGTGGTCAATAAAACTTTATTTAAGCTTTAATGTCTAGTAGTACATCTGGAAATAGAAGCCTGACAAACTGGTATGAACAAAAATGACTGCTACATACTCTTTTAATTAGACTTTTGAAGTCTGAAACTGCAAATGTATTTAACCTATAGCTGATTCCTACAAAGACTTGCAACATGTAGCCTGTACATGGTATGAACAGCCCCCTTATACTGTCATTAAAGAAGCTCGATTCCTTTGCATGCCTGGAGAATTTTGCAGGACCAAGCCTTTAGGAAATACACACATAACTGCTTTATGTTCCTTCATCTATTACTATTATTTGTACATTAGCCACAGTGGATTTAGATTATCTGTACATAAAATGTAGTCAAGGTTCTTAAGAACAAAAACTCATGAAGGTATAACTAGATGAAAATGATGTTCACATTATATATTTTAATGGTAGCTGCGCATAGATAATTTAACATGTTAAAAATCAGAGCTAGTATAAAGTTTATATTATGTATGGAAGCTGGCAAGTATATCCTTAGCAGAATATGCACTTATTTTTGTTTAACAGACTTACAGAGATGATCAAGCAAGCAAACTGCTTGTTATAGAGAGTGGCAGTAATGAAAGTCTAGCAAAGTAAAACAAAACCACGTCTGAGCTCCCTGAAGGGTGAGATACAAATATAATAAATTAATAAATTGCTCTGTTCTAATATTTTAACGTGTGTTAACAATGGCTAACATTAATAGAAGTGGACATTCTAATTCTGTTAAATCTGTAGTGAACATATTATTGGGTATACTGCTGGTAGACCCATTTGGTAACACTACTGTGGCCACAGATACAGCCATAGAATAGTCCTATCTCAGACAAGTCAGTGGACCAACCATTGACTTGGTGACTGCATTTGATAAACCATGTTGACTTAACTGGGACTATTTGCTGCATATCTAATGGAAAATACCTTTATCTTTGCGGGCTTAGACGTATTTGTTCAACCAAACATGACTTGATTAATGATGCTGAACTGTATGTATGTACTGTAAACGGGGGTGGCAAGATGGCTGAAAAATTAAAAGACAATTTACCCATGGTTTGTGTTTATTTCTAAACATGTGTCAAATTTGTAGTTTAAAATTGCACCCTTTATTCCAGTTGCTAGATTAATGCTGCACAATATTTGAACCTACAAAAATGTTTAGTTGTACTTATAAGCTAATCCATGTGCATGTTTCCCACTTGGGTGGAATTAGCCATTAGTCTTAGTGTCTAATTGTCTTAGTTGTCTAGGAGGCACCTGCATTACTGAGTGTTTCTGAGAGTGCTGCTTATAAATGGGGGCAACAGCTTACTAAGAAGGTGCTTCTGGGCTGGGAATAAATACTGTAAACATGTCATTGAGATATTGCCAATGGGACATTGGCAATGGTTTTTGTGTTTTTGTTTAACTTACTGGATTTTCCTGAAAGGGAAAATCTGACTAAATGGCCATTTGCTATTCATGTATTGCACAAACCAGAAGCACAAGATTGGGTAATCCAGAACACTGTACAAAATGCTTCTTTGAGCTTTCCCTGCACATTTGTGCCAGGTTAATGTAAACAAGAAAGTTGAAAGGGAATGTATACTGTAGCTGGTGTAGATTTTACACATGTAGTTACAGGATAGTTCAAGCAAGCTGATTTCTTATTCCATGGGCTCTTGTAAGCTACCACCTATTTCATCAGATCATCTGTACACAACAGCTGACTTTATCAGGTGATCATCTGGTGATGTACACTATTGCCTATAAGAACTTACTGCAGTTAACCAGTTTCAGTGCTACTGTGGTTTGCTTGTGTTGTAAACAAAAATTGCCCTTTTCCCTTATGGGGTATCCAAGAGCCCATATAGAGTCCTTACATAGGTTCCCTATTGGTAGGAGAAAATAACAGAGGCCAACCAGAGAATATTGAGAAGCAAAGCAGCTAGTAAGCTTGATCTTTATTGATCTGTTGCAACAGGGTGCTCCTCTCACACGCAGGAAAGGAGGACCCAGAAAAATGGTGTGCAAGGCCTTATAAAGACTTTTGAAATTGCCACCCTGTAGATCAAGACCACCCCCAGAAACATAATACATACATCTCAGAAGGGGTGTAACCTAAGACTACCCCTCAGATACATCATACCTACATCGCAGAAAAGGCATTCTAAACAGAAATTTAAATGATGTTTATCTCTTGTCCTTGTTTATCTCCTGTCTGGCAGGTTACTTGATTGGATTGCCTGGGGAGCCTGGCCATTCTTTTGTAGTGATAAATACTTAGTTCCTGGGCCAGGTCACAGGTTCACACCCCATTCAAACACAGACATACCCTTAAGACAGGATTTGTGAAGGAAAAGACAATGGGGAGGCTTTTCCACTTTGACCATGCAGAGAAACATTTGCTCAGTTTAGGAATCAAAATGGCTTCAGGTCGGTCTTCCTGTGCTGATCTATGTACGTGCAGTTATGAACATTACCATATATCTAAGACCTCAAAATTCCTATCACACTTGCTTCTGATCTAGTGACTTCTTGGGGGTAGAGAAGTTCTAATGCAAGCAGGAAAGACCTCAAGCAATATTATGTACAGTGAATTGCAGAATTGAAGGGGTTGGATGCTTGTGCAGTAAAACTAAGACATGCAGTCTCACAGGTCAATGGTGTGTTCAGGTGAACACTCAAAAAGTGTAGATGGGTGGGGCTGTTAGGGAAAAAATCTAGGTGCGAGGCTGCTCAGTCACCCAGCTCATCGGGCAGAGCCCGCGGGTCCCTGCGGAATAAAGGAAGGAGTCCAGCCAACTGGAGCAAATAGCTGTAGACCAAAGTTTATTGCGCAATAGGTTAATAGAGCAAATTTTGAACCCCGCGGATGGGGTGACACACACTTTTAAAACTTTCCCACCACATCCTAGAATACAGTTCGAAGGGGAGGGGTTAACCTTGGCAAACATGTCCAGACAAGTCCTTGGTACAAGATTAGCATAAGCAGACATGGTGGGGGCAAGACTCAGGTATAAGATTAGCATAGACAAATATGTCTTAAGTACCCACCACCCAAAAGTACAATAGAAGTTCCTTTGCATGTCTGGAGCCTGAGGCGAGTCAGGTGATGAGATTTGGCTTCCTTTGACTAACAATGAGCCCAGCAATTGTCACCTCTGAGAACTTCCTGGAGTCCTTTTGCAAGGGGAAAATAGCTTTGGAATGGGGGGAACTGGGAAAGGAGATGATTTTATATTATTTTTAAAGCTAGGTGACTTCCCTGAGCTGTCAAGTTGGAAGGATATATTCAGGCATAATATTTGTAATATTTAACTTTGAAGATGTGCCCCCCCCTGTAATTTCTGTAACAGGGCGCACAAGCAAGCCCTATCTCCAGCATGCTCATTCTACCCCTTCTCAGTTCTCAGCCTTCACCTTGTGTTGCACAAGGAAGTCTGCAGGGAAGATTGTGCAGAGAAGTCTATTTGCATGCAATGCAATTTGGGTAGGCACTGTGTGTGTGTGGGGGGGTGTACACAAGGATGTTAGTGGCAAAGCTTGCCACTTATTTTTCACTTTCAGTGCCTTGCATGTTCAGGCAACTGCCAGAAGGAGCCTACAGAGATTTGTAATTCTTTACACATGTCCTTTCAAGAACTACCAGTTCCTTGTACTTAGGAGGGGTGAAGTCAGTGGGAGGGAGAAGGCAGCATAATAATCAGGGACATTGATTCCAGTGATGTTAGGCAGATCCAAGCCATTCATTTAAAGCACATAACTTCTCCCTTGCAGGCCCTTGAGTACAGAGTAAACGTCGGTGTTCATACGTGAGTTTAACGTCTAGTTCACACGCGCGCACAGCTCAGACGCCTAGGTAGTTCGTCTACTGAGTGTTTTTGAAACAGAAATTAGCTTTAGGAGATAATTCATGATTTTGCAGTGAAAAGGGCTAGAAAATTAAATTTTAATGTATGTTTGTTTTTTAAAAAAAATCCCTAGGACTATTAGCAAGCTTCATAAGACTCTCTCTCAGGCTTCGTGTTATTTATTTTAATTCCGAAGTTACCGTAAATAATTCATGATATTCTAGGTGTGGGTGGGTGTGGCGCATGCTACAAGCGAGCCGCGATCAGGCTGTCGCAGGAGAAAAACAAGGCGAGCACTCCACGAGGTACGCCGACAGATCTTCCACCACCTTCCACCTCCTTTAACTACTTTTCAACGCTGTGAGCCTTCACGTGTCCCAGACGAAACCGCACACAGAGAGAGAGCAGCCGCTTTTCCCATTCTCCGCCGCCGCCTCCTCCCCCTCCTGCGATTGGTTGCTTCCCTCTCCTCACGCGGCCTCCATTCGCTCGTCCTACGGTCAGCCGCTGCCCGCGATTGGCCGCAGACCTTGAAGCAATGCCGCTCAGCCTCTCGCTCTCCCGCCCGCGCTTTCCACTCGAGCCCTTTTGCGCAACCTCTTCCCGACTTAGTTGGTTCTCTTTTCTCGAGGAGGCGGGCTGAAGAGAATGGGAGAAACCCGTTCGGCCGCGGCGCAGGCGCAGGCGCCTCTTCTTGACCCCGCCCCTACCTGTAGCCCCCGCGCGCAGAAGCCGCCTCGGGCGCCGCCTGTCACGCGCAGCCCTTGAGTGCCGCGAGAGAGGAAGGGCGGAAGAAGTGCGCGCGCCCCTTGCCAACGCTTCCGTCGAAGGGCGCACAATATATAAAGGGTCTCGCGAGGCGCAGGTGGACCATGTCGGTTTCCCCAGTGAAGAGGCAGAAGATGGAGTCGGCCTTGGAGCAGCTCAAGCAGCACACCACGGTGGTGGCCGACACAGGGGACTTCCACGGTGAGGGCGGCGAGAGGGAGGAGGGGGCGGCGGCGGCTGAGCCAGCGGGGTCTCTGAGGCTCCAAGCTTCCATGCCTCCGAGGAGCCGGGTGCGCGGCGGTGGCCGTCGGTCCAGCGCAGACGCGCCGGGTCTCGCTCTGCTTCTTTGGGTGCAAGAGTTCCGCCTCGGGTCCTGGGAAACCGGCTAATGGCGTCGGGCGGGAAGGGGAGACGCAGCTGAAGCAAATTGGATTAACGAGGCTTTCTTGGCCAAGCCGGCGGCGCTGCTTCCTTGGGGAGGAGGCAACAACGCCGAGCCGCCGCTGCTGCTCAAAGGGTCGTGGAAAGGGCATAGGTTCAGCTGCTGCATCCCTTTTGGGTTTGCGTCCCTGAGTGAAATCCGGCAAAGTGGCTCCCTGTCTCCCATAGTCTGCCGCGTGCCTTCGATCATTTGTTTAGGAGCATATTAGTTGTTCGGTGGTTGCTGCCATAGCTGCCTAACCCGAGACGGCAGAGTCAAAGTTAGGGCGGGGGATGCGCGTGTTTGGATTTTTTTCGGTTCTTGCAAACTTCATGCACATCTGAAATGGACTCGCTCACGGAAGGCTTGTACATGGGTTTAGTAGGTGCTGTTGCAGCTTTCAGATTGTTGGAAGCAGGCAATCCATAGACCCAGTTTAGCTCTTGAGCGTGGAGGAAGCAGTTGCTGAGCCAAGATCTTCATTAAATTCTGCTAAACTGAATTATGTCGAAGAGCAATGCAGTATAAATTAAATATTTTTAAAAGTAGCCAAAGCTAGCAACATAATAAAAGAGCCAATGATTTCAGTAGGACGACTTGCTTGGATATACGGTAATCCTTTCTCCTCTAGTGGCGACACGCTGGGCCAGTTTAATAATTACTTCCCTTTTTCGGCGATCACTCATAGCCGAGGTACACTGGGCACCAGCTCCAAGTCTAAAAGTTAAAGCCTCTTGCTTGAATTGAATCAATCAAGTCAATGAACTGCAGGTTGTACTGGGATGCTGTGATGCAGGTTCTTGGCCCAGCACTCACTATGACTTTCTGCAAATCCCAACTCAGTTCTTGCCTGTTGTAATGAAGTACTGTATGCTGTTCATTAACAGAAAATATAGTTTCTGATAAAAATTGCTTCAGTAATGAAAAAAGTTTTTAAATGAAGTTAATCTGAATGCATCCATGCTTGATGTATTACAGTATTTTAATATTTTTTGGGAAGCCACCCAGAGTGGCTGGGGAAGCCCGGCCAGATGGGCGGGGTATACCGGTAAATAATAAATTATTAATTATTATTATTATCCTATAACTGAAGGCAGAGTTGTATGCATTCCACTACTTTGCTGCATAGAAATTAGAACTGTTTGCCAAATGCAACATTTATTGATTCAGAAATTAAATTGCTTAAATGCAGCCTTGCCCTTTTTTATAGCAAGTATGCACAGCCCAAAATAAAAGCTGAGCTAAACAGACAAGGTGTATTTTGTAAATAGTCTAATGAAAGACATTGAAATCTTCTGTTACTGAACAGGTTACTGCATCCTGCTAATGATTACTGAATTGGCAAATGCAGAAGGGAGAAAATCCTGAAAATTATGAATAAGAAATTCTGGGACAGGAGATTCCCTGTGTTGTGTTGCTGTAATTTGTTAAAGTTTCATTATAACGAATAAGAAATGTTTCACAATGTATTTTCAAATTTGAAGCATTATGGAAAGGGAAGGAAGTGGCTTAAGGTGCAGAAACAAAACTAGACCTGCATTGCTACTGAATATGTATAGTGTCAGGGATATTGAAATTAGCCTTGTCAAATAACTCACTTCCAAAATGGGCAGAATTGTGTGTAGCCTCTTTCTGGTGAGGGTACCGTAACTTATTTGTCAATCACAGAAAACTAATTTTGTGCTTGAGGGCTGCTGTGTTCATCCAGTAAATGTTGCATAACATAGCTAAGAATGTCACAAAGGTTGATGGACATATTGCATTATTGTGATGCCTCTTGTGCAACTTTGGCGAGAAAACTGGCATGTCCTTAGGGTAATTTGGAGATGATTATCAGTACAAAGGCATTTCAGATTACAATGACTATCCTTCAGTTAGACCCAGCTGTAGTTTCACATGTGAAACACAGCCTTCTAGTAAGTGTGTTGTTGCCTTCAGATTTTCAAAATGGTTTCACCAGTTTAAGGAGCAGCTGCATACAGAGCATGTTACAGTTATCCATCCTTGAGCTTACCAGCATGTGGCCATAGCTGGTGCATCAGTCAAAAGTTGGTAAAAGGTTGCTGGCTTTGGGGGGCACTTGGGTCTCCATCAATGATGGTTCTACAAGCACCGCGAGACTATGCATCTACATTTTTTAGGGGAGTGCAACCCCATCCAGTCTGCCTGTTTCCTGCACCTGGAAGCCACCCAGCCATGGAATCTTTGTCTTGTAAGGATTCAGCTTCTAGTTATTGGCCCCCATCTAGCCAGGTATCAGTTCTGGACTTGTACATTCTTACCCGACTTGGGAGGGGAAGGGGGTGTCTTCGAAGTTGTGCTTTACATACTCTAGGAGACCCATCAGACTTCACATAGTTCCCTACTTTATTCATTAAAAGTAAACACTTGAGCTAGTATTTAGGAAATCTATAGACCATTTTTCTGTATACCGTTCCTTTCACATAGATGAACAACAATAAGAGGGTTGGGTAGAAGGTAAACTGTGATCCAGTAATGGACCAGTAGCAAAGTTTTAGCTGGGTTTCTTGTACTGTATACCGGTAGATCTTTCTTTTGTAAACAGGTTGTAAGAATACACTCCTGCTTTATACATTCAAAATATTGTGGTAGACCACAGGTATTCAATTACTATGTAGTGGCTTCACTGGCTTGGTTTACATGTCGTGCTGTGTCACATCATGGCTCAGGCCAAGTACATGAGTGTGTTGGATCCTGGAGAGGAACTTACAGCCACTTCACTCCTCTAGTCCTTTTTGCTGCTGGGTCAAGCTGTCCAAAGGTTGGCTTAGTGCAGTGGCTCGTTTTGTGACTGGTGCTCCTAGCACATTCTCCAAATTCACAGTGTGCCCACTAAGTCCATAAAATGTGGGTGACCTCTTAGTGTGATGGAAATCAGATCATTAACTGCACAAGACTGAAGTTGTTCCATATCTAAACTACTGTATAAGACCCTTCTGCTTTAAAATGGATTATCTCTTCAAAAATCAAAGTTCAACTTTGCTTTGTTAATCTTGGGTGTTGTGCTGCATAACTATTGTCTGAAATAAAACTGAAATGCTACAAAGAGGTATGAATAGTGGGTGGAACATTGTTTACTTTAGCTTGCAATGAGTAAGCATTTTTGTTCCTTGATCTAAGGAGTTGGATCAAGCATTTAGATTCTACATTCACATGTCTGAGGGATTACATACTATAAAGTGCATACTAATATGCAGTATAAGCCAGAATTCTGGATCTGTGAGTGATAAAGTATTACAGAAAATGGGAAATGGCATGCAGTATTAAGGTAAGGGAAGAGGAGATGAAGGAAGTAATGCTTCCTCATTCTTCAAAAATAAGGAAGTTCATAAACTGAGTAGTTTGCATAACTTTGACTTCTTCATTGTTGGTCTTCATTTTGATTCTCAAGGATGTTCATATCCAAATGCTTGAGAGAAAAATATGTAAGCACTAGCCCAACTGCTTTCTCTATGTTCTGAACAAATGGTGATCATTAACAAAATTGTGCTAAAACTAGTAATTCCATAGATGCCAGTTGGGAAGAACAGACCCAACCAAGTACTGTAGGTAATGAATGACACACATCAGATATAGTGGCTGTATCTCTTATGTAAATTAACTGGTCCTTGCTAGGGGGAGACAAGATGGTAAGGAAACAGTAGAAACCTTCATTTTCTGTCCTTACGTTGGTTCCTATGTGGCGAATATGAAGTTTGTTATACCTGTGTGTAAATTGCATGAGTTCTGTGGGCAGGTAAGGTAAAAAGGATGGTTAAGTCCAGTCAAAGGCAACTATGGGGTGCAGGGCTCATCTCACTTTCAAGCCGAGAGAGCTGGCGTTTGTCCATAGACAGCTTTCTGGGTCATGTGGCCAGCATGACTAAACAGCTACTGGTGCACAGAGGACTTTGACAGAAGCCAGAGCACATGGAAATGCCATTTACCTTCACATTGCAGTGGTACCTGTTTATCTCCTTGCACTGGTGTGCTTTTGAACTGCTAGGCTGGCAGGAGCTGGGACAGAGCAACAGGAGCTCATACAGTCACAGGTATTCAAACTGCCAACCTTCCAATCAGCAAGCCCAAGAGGCTCAGTGGTTTAGACCACAGCGCCACCTGTTTCCTGTGGGCAGGACCACTGAAGGGATGGAGCAACAGAACTTTGTTCATTCCTCTTCCCTCTTTGTCCATTCTGTGCCCTTGACACACACCTCACTATTGTCTTTGATATTTTCAAGACCTATGCTAACAGGGCTTTCCCTCTGCCTGGTGCAAGTATTTACACCAAGGTGAATTATTTACACCAGCTCAGCTGGGGCCTAGGGAGATACACCACATCCTAACCTATCCTAATTGATGTATTTGGGAGTCAGGGTTGTGCCTTTAGACTGGTATACCAAACTGTCCTGAACAAGGCATAGAATTTGAAGTCATGCTGTGTTTTTTGTATGGAGAAGCATTCTGGCATATGATGCCCCTACCTGCAGTCTAAAAGTGGTACAGCTTATGTTTGCCATTTGAGAACTAAGCTTCCAATTCTTAGTCACTGTGGGGTTCAGTCACGCTTTGAACAGCAATCTGACTAATTGATTCCCAAACTTGGCATCTGCTTAATTGTTATTAACAAGATTATGGTTCTGGAATAGCAAATTAGCTAAGTTTACTCCACCCTATCCCATCTTTAAAACAAATTATTGTCATGCTAGCCAACCAGGTTTTTTTTCCTGATTGCTTTTGTCTCCCATAGCTATTGAGGAGTATAAGCCTCTAGATGCCACCACCAACCCTTCTTTGATACTTGCTGCAGCCCAGATGCCATCCTACCAGCAACTGGTGGAAGATGCTATTGCATATGGGAGGAAACTTGGTGGGTAAGTCCATTAGTATTCTGTCAAAGGGAACATGGTGGGTAAGTGTATTCATATTCAGACTTGGCAGCTATGACCCCTCATGATGGTACCATTGTGTATTTTCTTCTGGCCCTCCTGTATTGTAATTTAACGGCATGTCATCTCCCTCCAAGAAAAGGTTATGGCTATCAGAAACCAAGACTAAACCATAGTTCAAACAATTAGCCATTCCCAATTGAGCTGTGGCCAATTTTTTTGGGACATTATCATCACATAATCATTCTTTTTCCTGGATATTCATTATTCTCTCTTGTGATCGTTTATTTCCAGGTCAGAAGATGACCAAGTTAAAAATGCTTGTGACAAGCTTTTTATATTGTTTGGGGCAGAAATACTGAAGAGGATACCTGGTCGTGTGTCCACAGAAGTAGATGCAAGGTGTGTGTCTCCTGAATTGCCTTCTAGGTCTCTGCCTTAAAATAAAGGAACCCGGCTGCTCAGCAGTTCCTCAGCTGAGCCCCTCTTGTGTAATCAATCTTGGCATAATTCCTTGTTGGGACTAATGGGAGGAGGGCCTTCTCGGTAATCATGCCTAAGCTCTGGAGTTCTTGCTCATGCCTTCACTACCACCATGATCTTCTGCCGTGTGGTGAAGCTCTTGGAGGTGTTTTTTAAAGAAAGGCCTTTGTGAATAAGATGCTTGCCAGCCCTGTCCTAAGCTGTTTGTTATTTATGTTGGTGATCTTATTTATGCTATTGCTTTTATAGAATATGTAGAACATGTATGTATAGAACATACATACATACATACTAGAATTAGTAGAAAGGTGCCTGCACACCATATTGCCATGAGTACACACATTGTAAAGATGTGCTCCTAACATGGGTATAAACAGCAAAATAGACATTGCCACATAAGGGTAAGTGCTGACTTGACAAATTATTCTGCTCAGTATTTTTGTGTTAAAAAGAGTGTGTTTAGCTGGACAGAGGAAATCCCAGAAAATTCAGAGGCACCATTTGTTTCTTTTTCCAAAATAACAAAACATTTAACAAGAACCTGGTCACAAGTCCAGTTATGCGCTAAGGTCTCATCTCCACACAAATACAAACCAATAGATTTGTAACACTTCAAGCTTAAACACATTAATGCCAAATGATTTTCTACCTACTACCATGAGCTACTACCCATGATTAATGGAGAAATACTATACAGTAAACTAAAAAAAAAAAAAAAAAGATGAATGCTTGCACATTTAAAAAAAATTCTTTGGTTTAAAGGTTGTCTTTTGACAAGGAAGGCATGGTGAAGAAGGCCAGACACTTCATAGATCTTTATAAAGAAGCAGGAATTAGTAAAGATCGCATCCTCATCAAGCTGTCATCAACATGGGAGGGCATTCAGGCTGCCAAGTAAGTTTGTGTGTTATGCGTTAATGCAGTATAGATGCAACATACAGTGGTACCTCGTCTTGCGGATTTTTTGTCTTGCGAAGCACGGATGCACCCTGGTTTTAAGAAAAAGGAAACAAACTCGCAAGACGTTTCGTCTTGCGAAGCAAGCCCATAGGGAAAATCGTCTTGCAGAGTCGGCAGAAGAAGACTGGAAGAAATTTAAGGACTATCTAGGGAAATATTGTAAAATTAATGAATGTCAGAATGACGTTGGTTAGAAAGTAAGTGGTTTTCAGCTGTAATGTTTAAGATAATTGGGGGGGAAGGGTTGAAAATTAAGTGAAAATTAATGGTGAGGGTTTGCTGAATTAATAACTTAAATTGGAATACAAAAAGGGGAGGTATGAGGAGGTCTGGAAAGTAAGTTATAAGAAAATAAGTAAATGGAATTTTATGTGTTTTTTAATTGTTTTTAGTTTTGTATTTTTGTTATTTCTTTTTGTTTGTGTTTCTTTTTTATTATGAAATGTTAATAAATATCTTATTTTAAAAAAGGGAAAATCGTCTTGCGATGCAACTCAAAAAACGAAAAACTCTTTCGTCTTGCGAGTTTTTCGTCTTCCGAGGCATTCGTCTTGCGAGGTACCATTGTAATCTAATACTAAGCAGTCACCTCTTATTTTCAGGGGCCTGCTCCTATCCAGACTGAAACACCTGTAATTCAGTTTCTGATATGAAACTAGATTGTCAGAGCTGGAGGTTGTTTTTTGTGGGGTAAATACTGACAAATCAAAAATTTCTAAAAGTTAGTAATTTGAAAATGTATGTATGTAGTAATTTTTTTTTTCCAGCAGTATAATTATAGTTGGTGGGGGGAGCAATTCTCTTCTAAGGCTGTGTCTTTTAACAGGGTTCTGGAAGAGCAGCATGGGATCCACTGCAACTTGACCTTGCTGTTTTCCTTTGCTCAGGCTGTTGCCTGTGCAGAAGCAGGAGTCACCCTCATTTCTCCTTTTGTTGGGCGTATTCTGGATTGGCATGTAGCAAATACAGACAAGAAAACATACGAGCCATCAGAAGACCCAGGTAATTGATTGACTGTGACAAACATATTAAGATTTTAACACACTCAAGCCCAAACATATTAAGATTTTAACACACTCAAGCCCAAACATATTAAGATTTTAACACTCAAGCCCAAACATACTAAGATTTTAACACACTCAAGCCCAAACATACTAAGATTTTAACACACTCAAGCCCAAACATACTAAGATTTTAACACACTCAAGCCCAAACATACTAAGATTTTAACACACTCAAGCCTAAATGCTTAGTTTTTTAAGAGGAAGTTGTTTTTTTTTAAAAAAGAGTTGAGGTCTGAGAGTTTCTTCAAGGCTAAGTAATTTTAATTCGTATTATTTTTTAATAAAAAAAACACCCTACTCCATATTCTTTTATAGGTGTGAAAAGTGTCACTAAAATCTACCATTACTACAAAAAGTTTGGCTATAAAACTATTGTGATGGGAGCTTCATTTCGAAACACTGGAGAAATCAAAGCACTGACTGGTTGTGACTTTCTCACCATTTCACCAAAGCTTCTGGGAGAGCTCAGTAAAGATACCAGCAAGCTAACCCCGATGCTCAGTGTCAAAGATGGTAGGTTGTCTTCTTTTATATATTGTGTGTGATAGTCTTGCAAATTATTTTACTAAGGATGATTAAGTAGGGTGACAATATTGTTCATTACAATGTCCTTCATGTGTTTAAGGGTTGACTTCTACATTACAGGGTAAATCAATTAAGATATTCCTTATCACCGTATATATCTTTGAAGCATTTTAAGGGGCTGTGACTCCATGTAGACTCCGGCATCAGAGGGATTGTAATCTAATAGATTTAGGGACACTGGTGGCCCTGTGGGTAAAACCTCAGCACCTAGGACTTGCCGATCGTCAGGTCGGCGGTTCGAATCCTTGCGGCGGGGTGAGCTCCCATTGCTTGGTCCCAGCCCCTGCCAACCTAGCAGTTCGAAAGCACCCCCGGGTGCAAGTAGATAAATAGGGACCGCTTACTAGCGGGAAGGTAAACGGCGTTTCCGTGTGCTGTGCTGGCTCGCCAGATGCAGCTTGTCACGCTGGCCACGTGACCCGGAAGTGTCTCCGGACAGCGCTGGCCCCCGGCCTCTTAAGCGAGATGGGCGCACAACCCCAGAGTCGGACACGACTGGCCCGTACGGGCAGGGGTACCTTTACCTTTACTCTAATAGACCCCAGAGCTTGATTTCTGTAAGAGTTCAGAATAAACATTGCTGTGGGTGCTGTGCAAAGTTGAGCAGCACCAATTGCTGTCTTAGCATTTAGTGATTTTGTGAAAAGGACTCCGCACCCATTAAGAGCTGTTCTATCCAAATAGCCTGCTAGATTTCTAAGATTCAGTAGCTTTGTGCATTCTTCATTTCAGCTCAAGCATCTGACCTGAAGAAGATCCATCTGGATGAGAAGACATTCCGTTGGCTCCATAATGAGGACCAAATGGCTGTGGAGAAGTTGTCTGATGGAATCAGAAAGTTTGCTGCTGATGCAGTTAAATTGGAGCAGATGATAAAGGTAACATTATTTAAATGGGTTTTATCTTCTTACAGTCTGCTATACATTAGGTCATATAAGAATGTGGCTTATTTGCAGCTTCTGTTTCAGTTTCATTTCTGTTTACCAATGGAGATGATTAAAACATGATAATTCCATAAGACTAACTGGATATTAGAGATTAGCATTATTGTTTAGAACTGTCAATATCCATATAGAATACTGAATTTAAACAGTGCTTTATTATATAAAGCAGTATAAAATGTTGATAAAATCAGTATTAAATTGACGAGATCTATTAAAGCCTAATCCATACTGTTTTTCAATTATACAAGTTGAAAACACACATGTGAAACTATTTTCTGGACGTTTCATATGATTTGCCTTCTGTTAAATGCTTGAATTTTTTCTTCTTCTCTTAGGAACGAATGTTCAATGCTGCAAATGGAAAGTAGGCATGCCAAACTTCTTGGAAGATGTATGGCTGTACAAGCTGCATATGAATGGATTTTCTGTATTCCAGGCTTTTTATATGATTTTGCAAACTTAACATATTCTCAGTGTGTTTGGCACTTTTCTATATCAAAATTGATACTGCTGTGGGGGGATTTGCAGATGACTAAAGGACCAATTGACTGGAAGGGTTTCCCTTCAAAATGATGGTGGTAGTGGTAATAATAAAATTATTGTGGTACAACAATGCTTTCACGTATTTGTACTAAGTAATAGGTATGATGTTTCATTCCTACTTCGTAGAAAGGATAAGTTGATCTTGCCTACACTTACCATAATGCAGGAAGTATGTTGAAGAATTCTCATCAAAATAGCTGAAGACTTTATTCCTATGGATGGAGTCATAGCGCTAAGCAAGATGTTTGTTTGTTTCCTTACATACAATTATGATTACTAACCTAGCTGTACCAAATGAACTTGAATAAGCAATGATTAAGGATCATTATGGTTTGAAGTGAGACTTGCAAACTGTAATTGTAATCATGATTTGATGTCTGAATTGATGAGAATTTGATCTCTTAGGAATGCAGCACTTAGGTACGTAGCTGTAGTGTAAACCTCATGTTTGGAAATTCAAATGGTGGCTTGGTATAGTGCCAGAATATTGTATGACTAGAAATCTGCCCTGTAGTCTATACATGGTTTACAATACCTAAGCCAGCCTTAACAGGTAAATTAAAATTAATTTCACAAAAAAACATGGCCAAGCTGCTACTAGCAGCTAAGAAGAGCATTTGTCTAATCATTTTGTGAAACAGCTATATTACATGTTACTTCAAACCAGCCTTTGCCAATTTGAAGCCTTCTAGATGTTGCCTATTACAATTCTGATCAGCTACAGGCAAAAGTCCTTACACTACAAACTTTTAAGAGGGTGAAATTATATTTATTGAGTCCAACTTCAACAGCTTCTCTAACTTCTGTGGTCATAAAAAAATGGACTTGTACAATCATGGGTGCTACAAAAAAACTAAATCAAATTATCTTGAAAAGCATTAAGCGAACCAACCAGCACACACACCACAGCCACAAGACCAAATGCCTTTCCATTCAATTGTTGTATTTCCACTTTATAAGAATCTTCGTGGTCTTTGCCTTAAAAAAAAAGTTGAGTTGACATTATCTAGAATAATTTTTGTAGTTTACTGAACTGAAGCTTATTTTAACTTTCAGGTAATCTCAATACAGCAGTCTTTTTAGCACCTGCCATCAAACTCAAAACTCCTAGGTGAAAGTGTAACAAATACTTTACTTTGTATTGTTAGTTTACAGTTGCGGCAATTAACGATAACATAATACCATATAGTCCTGGCACAAGGATGAGGATTTGGACACATGGATAACTAACAAAGTAATAGCTTCAAAAATATCTAATTCAGGTGTTCAGCTGTTGACAGAGCTGCAAACCATGGTATTTCATGTTACTTTTCAACCAGGCTTTTAAGAATCTGTATTAACACAAGATGGAACAATGTTTTTCAAAAAAACAGGAAAACATAGTTCAATTAAGGTTTTTACCACATGATTTACAGTCCCCATCCTTACAACTGTGCAGTATTCTCCTTTCCATTTCTCAAAGTCGAAGACGACTATTCATCCCATTTACAAAGAGCACCATCATTTTCTGCTGAATGAAAGTAGAACATAATAGTTAGATCACTGTAAACAGCTCACATCTAAACTACAGTAATAATTTGCTAGAAAAAAACCAAGCAGCTAAGTATCAGATATCTGCTTCATCTACTTATCCATAATTGACCAGGTTATTTTAAAAAATGAAACTACTAGATTCATTTTTTCTTTGAAGGTTGAGTTTAGCTAGCTGTAACCAAATAAAATTTTAATTCTTAATATAAAACTAGTCTCCCCCTCTCAGACATACACACATTAGCTAGAATACTCCAGAACTGAAGGGCTATGTCGGCAGTGGCACAAAATTTTACTGAAACTTCCCCCACCTTTTCTTACCTGCCATTGCAAAGAAAAATAAGGTTCTGGACAGCTGCGACTGTAGAATTTTCATTCTGTCCAGTGACAAGGTGTCTGTCCAATACAATATGCACTGCATCTGCTTTGCTGGCTGTATTGGGAGAAAATATTCATGTCATTTACATACTACAACCTCCATTTCTCTGACACTTAAGAAAAACTATACACAAGTATACACACACTGCTGTTTATCGATTTAATTTCATCTTCCTAATAAGTTGATTTGTTGTTGTTTTTTCAATCTCTTACAAACCATTTTTATTGTCCTTTGTGACTTGTAAAACCCAAGCAATTATAGGGATATCTATAACATTGGCCAGGCTCAGATTATGATTTAGATTATTCCATGTGAGCCACAGTGACTCTTGTGCTTGTCTTTCCCTCTCCTTAGTGTTTGAAACAAATAGAATGAAATTTTCCTATTAATCTTTTAAAATATTGCACAATTGTGTGCAAGAGCATGCTGAGGGTATATAAGAACACAGTGGATCTTAACTTCTGCCTGCAACAACATTAAGGATCACTAGAGGGCTCTCCAGCAGGGCATTCAGATTCCACTCATGAACAAGCTTGACTTCATTTCTGAGATGGTCAGTGGCAAAGACTGAAATCTCCAAGGTTGGGAGATTTACTGTGGAATGCTGGGCTGTTATTGCTTCCATGTTGCTGAATGTTTTAATGAGAAATTTTGACAAGCATTTTCTAACTTCCATTTTAAGTTCTTACATCTGCATTAGATTTTGCATTAATACAGTAGAGCCCAAGCATTTCTTGATCACATTTACTTAATCAACTACTGATTAAAAACCTGTGGGAACAGAGCCTTAAATGACATACCGCTATAGATAGCTCCAGAATCTTTTGCAAAGTCCTCAAAGATAATAGGCAAACTGGCAAAACTAGGCAGTCTTATTAGTTCATACACACAGGGCTGGAAGATACAAGAAAATAAATATGTCACAAAACACATAGAGGAAGATACTGTTTTCAGTGGGCTACCCAACACCTTGACTAGATTCTTGCAGAAATACAGGACTAGGTTGACCTCAGTCTGATCCAGACAAGCAGTTCCTAACCAAGACACAGGATCAAACCACACAAAACACATTAGTGGGTCACAGGACTTAATTTTAAAGCCTATCCCTGCAATAGTTCATAACACTCCTTTTATACCTGAGCATAAAATAAAGTTATTTCAGTAAACATGCACCTTTCTATCCCACTGCTGGCATGTCAACAGAAAATTTAAGTACATGGTTTCCCTCACAGTTAGTATTTAAAACTACAAAATGCATATGGCTATGTTTGTATTGATTATACTGTGATCTTATTGAGATTATTTTTCTAAATTGCTTTGAGGAGTCTTTTGGCTTTTTTTTTTTTTTTTTTAGGTAAATAAATACAACTTTATCAGTCATTTCACCTTGCAGTGACCCTGAATTAAACGCCAGTAAATATGTGCTTGGCTTCACTGAAAACAGACTACTATAAAAGGCTTGGAGCAGATCTGTGGTTGCAATCTGGGAAGCCCAAGGGGAAATCCACATATAAAATGAAGACAAAGGCTACTTCTTACGGGACTCATCAGAACAGAAACTTGAGTTTTAGAAGAGTGATATATGAAAAGTCGTGATTTGCTTAAACATACTGCACCTACACCTGTTAAGCTGTATTCCTGAAATACCCAGGATTTGTCCTCATTTGTGGCACAGCATAAGGCGGCAGCTCCATGTCCAACAGCACATATGGGTTCTACAAAGAAAAACAGCTTCATCTAAAAATCCCTATTCAGAAAAATTACAACTGCTTTCCCCCCCAAGAAGTTCAAAATGCTACAAAATATTCTTCCCATCTAACTGACTTCAGGTATTTCTGTGATGCAGTCCAACTCCTAT
This sequence comes from Podarcis gaigeae, assembly GCF_964106915.1. Lineage (NCBI taxonomy): Eukaryota > Metazoa > Chordata > Lepidosauria > Squamata > Lacertidae > Podarcis > Podarcis gaigeae. The sequence goes on along the minus strand of NC_139678.1, from coordinate 77,457,272 downwards.
TAGCCCCAGCCAGCATGACCAATGAACAGAGATGTTGGAACTATAATCACAACAATATTTCGAGGGCCACAGGTTCTCCAAATCTGAACCACTCAGAATGACTGAGATTTGACTGATAGCAAACATTGCTGGGGGGAGGGGCTGTGTAAAAAAGAAGTGGAAAGAGGTTCAGTGTTGGTATTTGTAGATTAAGCGATGCACATCCACAATGTTAGGTTCTAAACTGGCTACAATTGTTCTTATGTTACTGGACTGAGTTTGCACTAGTTTGCTACTGTATCCACATTATCAAAATTTTCCTTAAGGCCTCCTGGATGTTCACCCCTACCAGGAAGAGAGATCTTAATTAGTCTTAGCAGTTTATATGCTTCCCAGTCTAAGATGCACAAAGTGTACAGAATAAAGCATAAATCCCCAAGGAGGTTTACTTACTGTTTTCAGAGCTGAAATGCTGCAATATTCTAGCTAAGTAACCACTGTTTGCCAGATCCACCATGGCACCAGGACAGTCTGGGATCAACAAAGCATGGTATCTGGCACCTAGGGAGGAAGAAGCAGCAAAGAAGCTTACGGCACTTGCAAGTTCTGTTTATTTCAAAACCAGCTAAAGGTTTATCAAGGTTGACAGGCTGGCAGAGATGACTCCATGTGTTAGCGGGTACACCCCAAAATATTTCATGCAACCCCATTCACCCCCCAGCTTTTAGTCACTGAAGTCCTATAATGTGCAAATTAAATCCTTGCTCTCCTAATAATGGCCTTTGCCTTCCCCTTCATTCCCCCAAACCAGTATTCCTGGAGTTGGCACTACAGGAACAGTGCCTTTCTACAAATACATGTATGACCCCTCTCCCATATTCATTGCCCCCAGTGACCTGGCTCTTACTTTACCTGCTCCAACGGCAGGTGTGATTTTGAAGGTGTAAAGAGTTGTTCCACCTTTTCCCTGTTCTGCCCATCAAGGGGATTACCATACCTGGAATGAGGGGTAGAGCCATTTACTCCAAACCAACCACAGCCTCCAGGGTGCAACAAGGTGCAAGAGGACAGCTTTGGAAACAACCCTGCAGCTGACTTCAGAAGAATAGTTGCTGCTCTCCTTCCCCACTGTGTCCCTTTCACAGGCAGCATTGTTCCCACAGCAACACTATCTCTAAGTGCACGCAGGAATGATTCTTCATTATGGGGTAATTGGAAGGGGCCTGTTCAAGAAAACATTGGAATGGGCTCTATTGACCACACTCCGAAACTATTAAGAGCAGGCTAGATTCCCTTTCGCCCCAATGTTTTCTGTTTTGAGGTCACACTGAAACAGGACAGAATGTCTGAAAACTGCTCATGGCCATGTTTGCGTCTGAAAACTACAGACAAACCAATTGCCCATCAAATAAAAATGAGAGGCAACATTATGGAGGGGGCTGCCTTACGAGGATTTATGCTCCTATTTCAGGTCTTGTTCCTCCCCAAAGTGATCTGGTAGGTCACTGGCAGAAAAATGTCAATTCAGATGCAATGGGAAACCATGGTGAGCCTTGGGTTTAAGGCACCCTCCCATCACCATTTCCTTTGCAACCATATTGCAAAAATATTTTAAACTAACCACAGTTCCCTCAGGGAGCTGAACAATGTTTGTTCAAGCTATAGTTTGAAAACAAGCCAGGATCCCAAACCACTCTTTGATCCTGGTTTGTTATCACAAGTTACAGTTGAAATAAACCACAGTTCGCCAAGCTTAGATATCACAGGAAACTGCTGTCAGTTTAAAAGTGAAAGTGCTACCTTTCCATTTCCTCTTGGATGCAAAGGAGTGGAGGAAGGAATGTGTGAGCCAAAGATCTGCCATGGTTTACTGTCGTAGAAGGAAACCATAAAGGTAAAGGTAAAGGTACCCCTGCCCATACGGGCCAGTCGTGTCGGACTCTGGGGTTGCGCGCCCATCTCGCTTAAGAGGCCGGGGGCCAGCGCTGTCCGAAGACACTTCCGGGTCACGTGGCCAGCGTGACAAAGCTGCATCTGGCGAGCCAGCGCAGCACACGGAAACGCCGTTTACCTTCCCGCTAGTAAGCAGTCCCTATTTATCTACTTGCACCCGGGGGTGCTTTCGAACTGCTAGGTTGGCAGGTGCTGGGACCGAGCAACGGGAGCACACCCCGCCGCGGGGATTCGAACCGCCGACCTGATGATCGGCAAGTCCTAGGTGCTGAGGTTTTACCCACAGCGCCACCCGCGTCCCTAGAAGGAAACCATAGTTCCCTATCATATCTGAATGCTCTCTGTCACAAATACAAGAGAGGTCTTGAGATTGTGGCAAACAGAAAAAAAAACTTTCTATCTAAATCATTGCTAAAAATGCAAAAGAAACAGTAATAGCATCATTCTCAGCACATGCTCAACAATCACATTTAAAATCAACGAGTGCTTAAGTTTGACAGAGTTGGCAGCAAGGAACACTATACTGTGTAGATAAGAACAGTTTCTGTACAGAGAACAGACCCTGGCTGAGTTGCAAGTTAAAAGATACCTCACCATCTGTTGATTCCAGCTTGGCAGGATTTGCGTAAGATTTCATTCGGAAGTCCTGGATCCAACGCATGTTTGCTTCATTAACACCAGTGAAATCAATTGACTTTCCCTAGCAGAATCATTGTTCAAAGCTCAATTAATGAAAATATGTGAGGAAAGACTAGTTAAATGCAAAAGTTTATACATGGCAAGGCTTGATAAGCGCACCCATTTTTTTAAGACATACCATTTATTGGTGATTGACTGAAATAAGATAGACAATTCATATGCAAACAAGTGGTTCTGATTTTGTAAAACATGCACAAAGCTACACATATGAACAGCACTGCAGCTCAAACCTATGCCTCTCCCTTTCCCAAATAACACAGCCTAAAACTAATAGTTTCCGCTTAAAAGACCTATATTTACTGCCCTGTCTCTTTCCAAAGTCAGAGTCTGATGTAGAATCTGATGGTGGAAAGACACCCTCCCCCCTCAGGTAGGGAGAGGAGAGAGCAGGCTAGGGCTCTCAGGTAAGATAACAGTACAGGGATGGAGAACTTCAATGCAAAAGCCACATTTCCACCTGAGCTACCTTCTGGAGGCTGCATGCCAGTGGAGTGCAGGGCCAGAGGCAAAAGTGGGCAGATCAAATATTAAGAATATAGGTTTGTGCAGTACGCTAGTTTCTACATACACTCTTGTATTCATGGGCATCTGCAGGTATTTATCAGGGAGAATGTGAGTAAAAAACTCAAAGCAGGAAGTACGGTAGGCTAATTTTGTACAAAAAGTGAGGATAAAAGTACCTGTACTTTTTGTCTCATCACACACACACACACATACACCATGGATGCCCATGCCTCTGTCCAGATAAGCAAGAAACATTTTCAGATTTGAAGGACATATTCCAGTTAGGCAAGACGCTCAAAGAGGGCGCAAAGCAAGTCAATGAAGGAGTATGACCTGGGGAGAGTCCCAATGGCCTCCTGGGGAGCCACATTTGGCTCTTGAAAGTAAGGCTCCAATTTCTGTAGCAGGGGATGAAAATTACTTCCTGCTACAAAGAAAAAAGAATCAGCAGCCAAGGACTGTTTGTGCATTCTTCCCTCATGTTACAAGGCAATATACCCGGCAGCAGAACACCATGCATTTTTGGAACCTAATGCACTTCCACCCAGCACCCAGGGCCACCTCTTTATTCTGAAAGTTTTTGTGTGGAATGTATCTTTGGAGCCCAATCCCTTCACCCAATCCTCCCACCGACACATGTGATTTTGAGGTATGAGCTGCTTGCTCTGCGATGCAGCTCCCTCAACAATTGTTTCAGAGACAAAAAAAATGATCTTCACTGGTCGAGGAATAAACCTCATGGATTTTTGCAAGTTCCGTTTGTTTTAAATGAGCCTAACACTACTGTCTGAAATTTACTGCAACAATATCCACAGTTAAGTATTAACATTTTTTACCTACCCCTGGAGTAGCAACCTGTAGATTAAAAGCAGAGCTTGCCAGGGTAAAAGAGTGAAGGAAGGAATCAGCAGATACCCCTGGAGAACAGGAATAAAAAAAAATGCATATTTCGTTTGTTTTCAAGTGCACATTTTTCACAGTACTAATCTACTATTTCTGGTGGTCATTTTTCTCCTATAAGGAGCATTTTAATAATACACAACATTCATAATAGTATTGAAAAAGACAACCAGATTAGGATGCTGGTAGTTGCCCCAAACAGACAAGCAATTACATCAACATCTAATCAGTTTTACAACTCCAGGAGAGAAGAATTGTGACAAACTATTTCATGCAGCAGGAGAGCTATGCAATAAGAAAAAGCCACATCATAAAAGTAAAAAAAGGGGAAGCAGAGCTCCAGGCAGGGAGCATTATTAAGTAGGTTGCATCCACACCATACATTCAAAGTATCCCTAAACCACTTAACAGACACAGAGAACTCCAGTCTCTTATGGTGGCTGACTTTACAGAGGAACTTCAATCCCCAGAATCTTTTAACAAACTGCAGTTCCCAGGATCCTCCCCGAGTGTTTAAGGTGGCATAAGAGCATTTTCAATGTACAGTATGGTGTGGTGTGTAAGGGGCAATCTCAACAAGCCAGCTTCAGGCACAATTCATACAATATGAGTAAGGATTTCAGGCTCGTATCGGAGACTAAGAGTACCAGAATGAGAGTATGGCAGGTGTTCCGGATTGTTACAATACAAAAAAAAGGATTGCCATGTTTGCTTGTGCAGGAAGGCAGGCCCGGCCTCCCCTCTCCCGTTTAGGGTTGCAATTTTATTTTATTTTAAATTGTTTATTTTGCCAGGGCTCCTACAACTCTTCCGCGACGGACAACAACAATGATGATAACAATAGAGAAATGACAAGGTGACCTCGCCCCGCCCTGCAGAAATGGGAATGCCGCTGGCGTGGGTTGGCTCCCCGCAGCCTCCCTCGGGCGCCTCCATCCCGCCACCCCCGGGTCCTCCGAGCAGAAGCCCCGCGCAGCTCCGTCTCCGCCTCAGGGTGAGCCGAGGAGATAAAAAGCTCAGAGGGGCGCCCGCCCACCCGAGCTCGCTCTGCCCGCCTCTCACCTGCTGCGGCCGCGCTGGCCACGATGAGGCACGTCGGCTTGCTGAGCCTCTCCGACATGGTGGCGGCGGCGGCGTCCGCGGAGCCTCCCCGCGGGAAAGAGGAAGCAGGCGGCGGCCGCCTTCTCATGCGCTCCCGGGCCGGCGGAGGTGGGGAAGCCCAGCAGCACCTGGAATGCAAGCAGAGAGGCCTATCCCCGCTCCGCTACGCCAGGCTGCGCTTGCGCAGGCGCCATGATGCGCGCGGCCCCTGTGAGGCTGGCGCAGCTGAGGGAGACGGGCCAGAGTCAGGTGGGGCGTCACTGCGGGGCAGGGCGGTTCCTCCCTCCGCCAGAGCGGGGAAGCGGGTGCGATGCCTTGAAGGCGGCAGCAGCAAGGGTGGATCCCTCCAGCGCCCGAAACAAAGCAGGCGGAGTCGGAGCAGACGCAGGGCTGGGAGGAGGAAGGGTTAGGCAGCTTCTAAATAGCCACAAGCACCAGCTGCAGAGGCCTTTTCTGTATTGGCTCCCCCAGGGAGACTTACCTGGAAACAGTGAAGAAGTGTGCATGCACACGAAGAAGAAGTGTGCATGCACACGAAAGCTCATACCAAGAACTAACTTAGTTGGTCTTTAAGGTGCTACTGGAAGGATTTTTTGTTGTTCTGGAAACAGAAAGTTCAGCTACATGGACCTTTGACTTGATCCAGCAGGACCTTTATTTACCTTTTTAATGAGAAATCAGGAACAGAATTGAGAAGCAGCACATTGACTATTACTGTCTGCTTAACTAACCGTTTAAAAGCAGAATTTATGTATGAGGTTAATTTCATACCAAGGCTTTTTCTGACTCGCATGGGACAACTTCTCTGGAGCAGGAAACACGTTCTATTGATTCCTTTTATTGATTTGTTCTCAAATTCAAAGGCATAGAAAAAATGATCATCTGCTTGCCTACTCATAGAAGCTTTCAAAAACCTGTGCACTGTCTTCTTAGCATCCAAAGACTCCGTTGGTAGAATACTGGGATTCTGTGTCATCATCAAACTGGTCCAAACTACATGGAGAATAGGCTCAAGAAGAATTGTATTATTTGTACCCCACCCATCTGACTGGGTTGCCCCAGCCACAAGATAGGTTTGGGGTGCCAAATGCATTCAAGATTAGTGCAGTAAAGTACCAATTGCAGACAGGAGCCAAGTATCATATTGTGTAGAATAGTAATTAATCAATATATAAACAAATAAATATAAAAGTCATGCTAATCTTTTGTGATTGGAGGAGCGCCTCCTCCAATACCAGTTGATTCAGTACCTGAGACTGGGAGGCAAAGACAAGGTTCTGCTGGTGATTTTTACAAGGCTTTGTTGCCCAGGAATGTTTAACAGTCTCCTTTGTGGTGCTACTCTGCCTTTGGAATGCCCTCTCCCTGGACTTACATTTGGCTTCCTCTTTTTTTATATTCACACACCAGTTGAAGACATTTTTGTTTACCCTCCCCTTACAGAATATTTTGTTGGTTTTACTAACTCACAGCTGAAACCGATCTGTGTTTTAATTAGTTATCATTTGTTGATAAATCTTATTTTATCTCTTATCATACATTACCCTGAGCTCCTTTTGAAGGGGGGGGTTTCATAAATGCAATAAATAAATAATCAATTGAATACACATTTTGTAATGAAAAGCTTGTTAATAATTAGTCTCAAGGTGCTATCAGACATATTTCTCTTTACTGTATCACAAAAGATTAGCATGGCTTTTATATTTATTTGTTTATATATTGATTAATTACTATTCTACACAATATGAAGTTAGCCATCAGATTACTGCAGTGAACAAGTTATAGTTTAGCTTGCATGGGTTGCCTAGTAAGAGAAAATAGGACTAGCAAGGAAAAAAATAGTCTCTATAAATGCTGTCACTTTTTCTTTGGAGAACCAGGAACTAATCATTCTTTCAGGAAGGATTTTGCCTGCTGATCCTACAAAGTACAAAGGGGAGAAACTAGAGACTGACTAACTTCATGTGAGGTAATGACATAACACCAGTTTGTGTGTTTTCATTTGCAGAGAATATTCATTTTAGCTCACAAAATATATTATGTATGTCAATAATCTCCCGACACTCCACCGATTGTAGGGGGTTGAATTCTTTGAAGAAGCTGAAACCATCTGAACATTAGGCAAAGAGTTTGGCTCATTTCACAGAAGCAGGGATGCCACCTTGAATAAAATGGAGGGGGAGGTAAGCCCTCCCCAAATAATTGATCCCAAGATGCAGAGCACACACACCATTTGAATGACAATGCCCATCAACTTGGGGGAGGGCAGTCCCCTCAAATATTTTATTGGTGGGCCCAAGGTCCCTTTGAGTTTGCTCCAAGGCACATAATACATATTGGTAGTGCTCAGAACCCTCCTGCAACTAGAGAAAACACCTACATATAACCCGAAACAAAACAAAAAAAACACAGATTGAAAAAAGCAGACCATATCCCTCCCCCCAAAAGAAACCTGGCAACCCCTCCAACCAAATGAAGAGCAACATTTTTATTAGCAGAGGCAAGAGGCCTTGGAGGGGAAAGGGCCCATGTCTGCCAAGTTGGGAACCTCAGTGTTAGAGCAAAGTGATACACAATGAAAGAAAAAGAATCATGTATGCCGAGGGTAGACAACCTGGCGCCCTTCAGATGTTTATGAATTCACAGCTCCCATAAGCCCTAGCCAATGTGGGCAGTGTCAGGTATAATGGAAAACAAGTGTGATCCTGAAGCAAACATTTTGAAATCCCTCTTGCAGGCAACATGAGAAAATAGAGAAAGCACATGCAGAAGAGACTCATTATAAAGCTTTCATTTAAATCCCTGCAGCCTTGGAGTTAGGATAGCATAGTTGTGCTCTAAATAAACTCTGGAAATGTATTACCAGCAGAGATGTTCAGAATATTGCTCTAGGTAGTTCGCAACCCACCCTTCTTATTGCTCTGATTTCCAGAAACTAACGAAGAATAGACAAATACGTTCCTACGGTTCTAGTCTGAACAGGCTGCAATAAATTTTGTATTATTCACCAAATTCCTCATGTTAAGGCTCCTTTTTCTCCATATTTTAGACAAATGTGTCGCTAGAAAGTACCAGTTTCTATGTTCTCTTGTCACTTCAGTTCACTAAGTAGCAGGGTCCCTCCTTGGTAGGATGGGAAATCATTCCAGTTCTGTGTGCAGAACTCCATGTCATCTTAAAATATGTAGCCAGAATTAAAACACAGTAGGACTCAACACTCAAGCATAACACACAAAATGATGGTCACTATAAGAAGTGTACAATATACATATATATATAGTTTATTTCACACAATCTTGATAAGAGTTACAGGTATATTGGGAATCATTTACAGTTCCATAGTATATGGAGTGGCCATATAGCTTCTGATGCAAGTAACATACGTTGTGTAAAAGCGTACACTTTCCCAATCAACCCACCCGCCATTCACACAATGGATTTTCAAAGCTAATACTAGATTCAGCTACGTAGGAAAGCCTCGAGAATGCTAGGATACAGCGTTGGGTGACATACAACACTGTAGGTCACAATGGGACAAGCTAAACTACTTTAATTTTCAATCTAGTATTTCTAGTCTACCTGCATTATTGCATTTATACGCATTTTAAAAGTCAAATAAAAGAGAATACTATATGGGAAAGAAAAAATTCTTTGCTGATTTTTAAGGAGTTGAGCTGCAGCCCATACAAAGTGTCCATAGAAGCATAGGCAAGATTATAAATTCAAAAAGGTACAAATTAGTTTTCTAGCTTGGTGTGTGTCAGTAGGCTTTCATTTCCTTTGTGGAAATGGAGTCACCAACAATGGACTCAAAAAGAAACCCAAATCTGCATGTTATACACACAGGCCAATTGATGTGTTAAGTGGTAAGTGGATCTGTTCATTTGCAGGGGAGGGGCGGAAATCAAGATGTTGCTTGACAAATTCAATTCAAAAAAGAAATTATATCTGGGGCCCATTAGAGATAATGGGGAGACCCTTTAGAAATACTTGTTTTTTGTAATGACCTTTGCTATGTTGATCTGGTATATATTTGTTTTAGTCAAGTGATCCCCTTAAGCAGATAGCGAACGTTCAGATTGAATAAATTAGCATTTCCCATTTGCAAGTATTACTCTATGCCTTTCCCTAACTTTTGGTTTAGGAAAAGGCATAAGAATTAAAAGAGGGCAAAGAAGGTCACCACAAGTACATTTATGAAAACACAGACAAATTACAAAAGGGTTACTGAGGCAATAGTATTCCCCTTGCTCTTTTGATAGTTCAGGAGGCTAGTTGAAGCTACAGTGGTAGAAAAACTGGCAAATGATAAGACAGAATTACATGGGAGTGGGTGGGAATTAAATGTATTTCTCACAACTAGGCATTGCTACAACTGTTACCAATAAACCCTGCATGACTATCCATAATGACTGAACTTTAATATCTAGTGTCAACGTCTGACTTCAAATCAAGGCATGCCCTTCAATTTTGGGGACTATACTAGTCCCTATAGCAGGATTTTATTTTATTTTATTCAAGACAGTTTGGGTCTCTCTCACACCTCTTGGGGTACATATGAATGCTATCAATATGAGAGAGAATTCAGAAGAAAAATAAAAAATGTATATTGCAGCCAATGCAGGTTTTACATTCACATTAGAAGCAGAACTCAAGCTCACATTTAAAATGACCTAAGGAGTCAAATTAAACATGACAACTGTCTAGCAGAGTGTGGGAAGTTCCATTGTGTGGAGAAGCTGAAGTGGGGGCCATTGTGTGTCTTAGCCAAGGGTTCAGGAAGAAGCAAAGTGTGTAAGCAGAATCCCTTCCCAATCAAATTCCACCAAGGTCTTGGCAGAGGTCTTATGGAACAGATGGGTATGTGGCAGGGCAGACAGAAGCAGTGAAAGATGGAGCCAAGATGTTGGATAAGTGGTAGAAGTAACTCTTGTCAACCCACCTGCCTGCTTTAAACACATATCAATTCTGTGAAAGCTGTTGTTTTTCAGACTTAACATGACATCAGATGTAGCTTTTACCTTAGTGTTACCCTTTTCATTTCATTTGCTCCTAAATACAGCCACACAGGTCACAGTCTCCAAGATGAGAGGAATCTTATCCCGTTCCTGCCAGTTTCCTGCTTCCAAATTCATGCCCCGCCCCCACCGTCACTCTTCTGCTTCCAAATCCTGGGTGAGCCATACACAATTAACAAATACAATTAGAGCATTTCATCCTTAGCATACATAACAGCAATGTTATGTCTGTGCCAGCTTGAAATACTGATTTTATGTGCATGTTCAAGTCCTCTCTCTATGTTCCGAATAGCAGGTCCCCAATTACCCTTATCAATTATCCTTGCTGTATTCAAGGCGGATCTTCACCACCCTTCTAATGCATGCTTAGGGGTAAAGCAATGATTCAAATGGGCATTTCTGTTTCTGAATATGAAATCAGAGGGTGGTATTTTTACAAGATTATTAAATCAGAAGTAAGACTGCTACTCCTTTCCCCAAAACATGAATATTTCATTTTTTTTCTGGTTTCATGCTCACAATATTGATTGGCTAAGTATGTACAGAGTATGTTGTTAGATTAGGAGAGCACATTAAAGAACTGAACTAGCTTCCGTCACATAGGTTTGCCTAGACACCTTAATTCTGACCTGCAGTTGGATCCATATTCTTCAGTCCACGGTATTTTGCACTGATCTATTAGTAAATACCCATTCCCAGTAAACATGGGGAACAGGATGAACCTTGGGATACAAACCAAGACCCCCATTACTACAAGGGACTCAGGATTCACAGTCACTTTGAACTTCAGTGGAGTCCAACAACACTTTTTGTACCTAGGACCTGCATCATCCACCAAAAACAGTGAATCGTGAGTGAATTGCACCTCCAAGTTAATGCATAAAACTTTCACATTGCCGCCATTGGTAGATGCCTGGGCTCAAACCATGGGAACAGGTGACATGCCCCGGCAGCAAACAATATCCACACAGGAAGTGTGACATGCTCATACTTCAGCTTTTGGCATCTTCTGATAATGTGTCAAATAGTTATATAGACCTACAGCTACCAAAAGCAGGTTATAAGTGAATTAGCATGCCCTGTTCAATATTAATGAAATACTATGCCCAGGATAATCCCCTACGAATTCCACCAGATTAAAATGCTATTCAATGCGAGGAAAGGATTACAAATCTCTGGCATATACGAAAACAATTTCAGATAAGTAGGTTCCTGCAATTATGACAGAAATATGGTGCACACAATCCAGCCATCACTCACTTCCTCTACTACCCCTTCTATGTGTGCTGCTCTGCCTGAGACAGTTTCTGCCACCAGCTCCTCATCCTTCTCTCTCTCTCTCCCCAGCCCTCCTCAGAGAGCAGGGCTTGCAATGCATTTAACTAAAAGCACACATCAGCCTCTGAGTGGATCAAACCTTTGTACTGGCAGACCTGCTGCCACAAACCAAATAAAGCTGCAATTCTATACAGTACTTACTTCCCTGGCAGCAAGTCCAGTACAAAGGACTCAACAGAGCCTACTTCTCAATAGGCATGTATAGGATTGCACTTTAACAGAACCAGTGTGTCATAGAGGTTCATAGTTGGAAGACCCAAGTTCTCAGCTAGGGCTAAGCAATTTGTAGTCTTCCAGGTGTTGTTGGACTCCAATTTCCACCACTGGCAGCCAGCATGGCAAGTGGTCATGGATGATGCGAATTGTAGTCCAGCAATATCTGGAGGACCAAAGGTTCCCTAGTCCTGTTCTAAACTCATAAAGCCCACTGGGTGACTTTGGCCTAGCCACTATCTCTCAACCTAGCCAATCTTGAAGGGTTGTTGTGAGGATAAAAGGAGGCAGTACCATGACAACTTGGAGGAAGGGGAGAATATAAAACCTTAAGAGCAAAGGTAAGAAAAATGAGTTGGTATAGATTAATAGTTCAGCTCTTAAGCAACAGGCAATATATATATTAGTGAGTGTAAGAGTGAGTGAGTGAGTGAGTGAGTGAGAGTGAGTGAGTGAATGAGTGAGTGAGTGAGTGAGAGAGACTAGCTATTTTGGGCAAAGACACCAACTTAGTAAAGTTGAAAAAGCTTATGAAAGAATAGACACAATCTGCAGCACATTCTGATTTGCTCAGCTTCTTTAAGCACATAGTCAGGGACATGCATTTAGAAACTCGTAAGGCTTACCAATATAGCAGTGTTATATTCACACTTCCATAAAGCACAGATTTAGTAAGTTCAGAGAACACACACGCACACATATTCCTCTTTCCCTCCCCTCTCCACCACCTGGCCAAATGAACGATCTTACAGTCACAGACACAACAAGGTGCCTTGTTGCAGTACAACTGACTGGAGATGCATGGCCGAGGGCTACTTAAGAAACTCAGGGAACCCATCAGCCTATGCCCATAGCTGTCAACTTTCCCCTTTTATTGCGAGGAATCCTATTCAGAATAAGGGAATTTCCCTTTTAAAAAGGGAAACGTTGACAGCTATGCCTATGCCCTGCCTCAATATGCCAATGCAGGAGCAGCTGAGAAGCAGGAGCAGGAGCAGGTGTAAGCAAGGCGAGTGCCCTTCTTTTTTCCAAAAGGGTCAATGATGGGCAGGAGTCACAATGATAACACCTCCTGGTTTACATGGAAACTTTAGGGAGGAATGTGCCCCACACACATATAAAGAATGTGCAGTGCTGGTACACGGCTATTTTTTGCTGACTGCATCAGAAGATTATACTGACTAGATTTATCATTTTAAAAGGGTCTGCTTAGAAGCAGTAGTTTTCAGCTCCCAGCACAAGAGGGATTATCGTACATTCACCAGTTGGCTAACCATACATTCATTTATTGGAAGGAAACTATGGTTTCAGATGCTGCATGGTGGAATGCAAGTGGCACAAAACATGGACACTTTGTGTGAATGCAGGTGCGCAAATAATGGTTGCCTTTTGCTTTTTGTACAAAGAATACAGGTTTTGTAGCTTTACAAAGACTTCAGTAAACTGTACTATATACACAGATATTCTCAAATAAGGTAAGGGTAGGAAAGCTTGTATAGGAAAGCTTGTACACATACATACACACAAAAATACAGGTGCTTTCAGACTGGAGGTGGGTTCTGGAGAATTATTCTAGACAGTGGGACACCACAGTACTAAGCAATGACTGTTGGTGAATGATTCCCCTATAGACCTAACCTATCACATCACAACCATAAATACGAAAGAAAGGGAGAGAAAGTTGGTCTTCAAGACGATGAACTGTAGTCCTGCCACTGTCACCATCTCATCCTATTTCATGATCAAGTTGTGGGTCCAGAGACTAAAATGCAAAAGAAATCTAGTACCCACATTAATTTATGAGCAAGTCTGTACTGCCACGAAAACTTGGCTGCTCATATCTATCCCAACCTAACAACAGAAAAAAGCTTTACAACTCCTAGTTCAATCTAATTAGCCGTTCCTTTTTTTAAAAAAACAACACTAATCTGATGTCAATCACCACTTTCGCATCAGATTCAATCTAAGCAAAAATATACATGTAAGCTTCTTGTTTCAAACGGTCATCCCTACATTACAATTTATGTCCCAATGTTCTTACGCTTAGTGGATTATCTCTGGTAGATATATCAACAAGGATACGTCAACATACATTCCACTGATCCTTTCTCCTCTCAAAGTCTGATTTTAATTCTTCAGGAAGGCCACCAATGTAGCAAGGCTAACTCAGGACACAGGGAATTTCCTCCCCTCTTAAATGCCATTGGTTCTAATTTATTGGGGGGGGCAGTTGCCTCAATGAATCGCTTGCCATTTTTTCTCTGCACTGAAATGTCCAGTGAAATAAATGGGATTAGCCCATTTGTCTGGCTCCTCCAGCATTAGAGTTATAAAGTGTCAGACAGCAAAAGACAATCCATCCATTTCAAATCTGTGCACCTGGGCAGGGTGCTCCATACATAAATACTTCCTAAACCATAATCCAGTTGTTGATTGGTCACAAGCTAAAAAAAAGAGGAAAGCAAAAGAAAGAACAAACCAACCAACCAGCCCATAATTGCTCCTTACTTTCCCCTTTCATACATGGCATACAATGACAGGTCAACCTTCCACAGCGAAGCATTCATCCCAAATCCATATGCACAGAAGGCCTCCTTGACTTCCACATATTTTGATTCATGTTGTTTAAGTACCAATGACATCAAGTCCTGCATAAGAAGTTTACCAGCACAGGACCAGGTTCAACAGAAAATCCTCTACTAAGTTGCAATGCCCACTGAAATCCGCAGCCAGGCTGCTATATGTCACCATGCCCATATATTGCACGGTGGGATGGCAAGGCTCTCAGCAGGCCATGCTTGCTTCTTGACCTTTGAAAGCCCCCCGTGCTCCAGCTGCTACTTTGAAACTTAGGCAAGGGGGGACAGAGTGAGCACATTAATGCTATGACGAAACGAGTACTAGGGACACCCTATCTTCCTTGGATCAGGAAAGAAGCTCTAGCTTGTGAGCATTCTCATACCACTTTACAGTGTGTGCTGGAACAGAGATGGCAACAGGTGACCTTGCCGATGGGAAACTCTCCCTTTCCACCTGCTCTACTGCAATCCAGCGTAAGCAAGCTGAGAACTCTTAAGTGACCCTGGAGCCAACCTCAGGACAAAAGGTGGGGAAGGAAAGGAAAACACCGCAAGAGCTCATACGGACCAGAGAAGAAAAGCCATCTATACACATTGCTGCTAGCTGAGTTATATTACACAAAAGAGCAGAAGCCCACCAAGTGCCCGCGCTAGGCCAATGCTGGCGCATCTGCTGGGAGCAAGGCAGCGGCCAGCATTGCCGCTTGTACCTACTTAGCTCTTTCTCTATATATACGGCATATTTATAGGTATGTATAGAGTTTACCACATGCATTTTGTTTCAAAAGGAACTGTACATTCAGCCCAGGGTTATTCCTCTCCCCTGTGCTTCTTGGGTGCCCATTTATTTTTTCCGGGCAAGGAGAGCCACTCCCACAATCAGAGCAATGGCAGCCACCGCCGCCCCTCCGACGATGATCAGAGGCTTCATGTTCTCAAAAATGCTGCTGCCCGGAGACTCCTCCGCATTGTTCCCTTTGTGCTCAGAGTCAGCGGAATGACCTGCGGCCTCTGCGCCCTCCGCCGCTCCCCCAGCAGAGCTAGGCTTCATGTTGCCGTGGTTGTTCAGCATGGTTGCCTCACTGGCCGCCGCTGTTGCCGCCTTTTTTGCTGGGGTGGCGGCGGGAGGAGCCGGCTGCTCCTTTGAAGGGGCTTCTTTCTTATCGGCAGCTGTGGCAGGGCCAGGGTTGGGCTTCTCTGGCTTCCCTGAGCTGGCGGTCTTGGCATCGGGCTTATTTCCACCGCGGGTGCTCCCTTTGGACTCCATCTTGCTCAGCTGCACAGTGGAGGCTGCCCACTCCTGCTCTCAGACCAAAGCAAAAGGCGTGGTGGGGAGGCACAAAACAGGTTGGACGGACCCCGGCTCCCTTCACTTGGCCCTTGAGCCAAAATCCCAATAAAAAAGGATCCGCCTCAAAACCGCTTGGCCTGTGCAGCTATAATTCCGTGTTCCCGGAGGGCGCCCTGCTCAAACAATATGCCGCTGGATCATGTTACAGAACCTGCAAGATAAATTAGAAATACGAAGGTCAGGTCACAGAAGACATCAAGAGCAGTATCCCATCTTTTCAGACCTGGAGACACACATTTTGCCCAGACTTGTATTTCAGGACTCACTTCTTAACATTTTGCTATGTATTTGCATGGTAATATAGTGCTGATGTTGCAGTAGACCTACTGAGGCCAAATAATCAGCCCTGTCCTACCAGACACCAGCCCATGATCTAGGGTGCCTATTTTTTATTTCATTTCATTTCATAAAATTTAAACACTGCCTGATTGTTTAAAAAAACCCTCAAAGCAGTTTACAAAAAATAGGAATGAAAGAAAAACATTACCTGTAATTAAAAAAAAAAAATCAAGCTAAAATAACAATAGACGATAAAACAGATTAAAAACTCGCACCAACTTTCTAAATATCTGGGTAGGCTGATCTAAACAAAAATGTTTGGGGGAGGCCTCTGTATTTTACTTTCTAAGAAAAGGCGGTGCTCATTTATGGCGGCTACTTACTTTGAAGTGTGCTGCCAAGTATGGCTGGCAAACAGTCTCCTGTTCCGAAGAGCCTGCAGCAAAAGACGTAAGAAGGGGCCATGGCAGCTGCTGGCCACTGGGGCTGGTAGGGCGGAAGGCAGGGAGCCACAGCCAATGACAGAAGAAGCACACAAATTCTAGTATTGTCCCCACCCTCCTCCCCGCTGACTTCTACAGGGCAGCACCGAGTATAAGGAGGGGGAAGCTAAGAGCCAGCAGCACCCTGTGGGTGGGTGGTAAGTAGGTGGGGGCTAGCTGAGTGCAGACTGGAGATGGCAAAAGCAGTGCCTCATTTACTCCAACAGACTCCGCTGAGAAAGAGAAATAAACAGACAAGGCGGGACAAAACATGGGCACCTGATGGCAGTGGTTTAATATGTCAGTAGCTCCAATGACATGGTCCCTTTTTTGAGCGTTTTTGCTCATCAGTTTCAAGCCTAGACCCAGAAGGGGACACCGCCACTCTTTTAGTCTCCTGCACCACACTCCAGAGACCAAGACTCAGAGGCTCCCAACATCACACTGTGTTAGACCAGCAGTAAATATTGGAAGAATCAAAATCCCAGAGGCAAGGAACAAACACCCTGGGAATTATTGGAAGGCTGTAGGAGACATGCAGCACAATCCTAGGCATGTTGACACAAGGGATGCAAATTTCACTGAGCTCAGTGGGATTTACTTCCTATTAGGAGGAAGGAAAGTAGGAGGAAGGAAAGTAGTGCTTTGCATGCAGAAGGTCCCAGGTTCAATTCGTGGCATCTTCAGGTAAGGCTGAAAGGCTGAAAGGCCCCTGTCAGAAACCCAGGAGATTGTGGTAGCTGATATGTGGTAATGTGGTAGCTGATATGAAGCTAGATGGATCAATGGCTACCTATGCATTGATTGATAGGTAAAGGTAAAGGTACCCCTGCCCGTACGGGCCAGTCTTGACAGACTCTGGGGTTGTGCGCCCATCTCACTTAAGTGGCCAGGGGCCAGCGCTGTCCGGAGACACTTCCAGGTCACGTGGCCAGCGTGACAAAGCTGCATCTGGCGAGCCAGAGCTGCACACGGAAACGCCGTTTACCTTCCCGCTGGTAAGCGGTCCCTATTTATCTACATTGATAGGTGTTCTTAAATTTGCAGCCTCCATTTTAGAGGTCCTTGATAATAAGCTTTCACAAATCCACAATGAAATCTTGGGGTGTGTGTGTGTGTCCCACAAACAATGTGTGATGGGAAAATATTGGATTATTTCTGTTGCCCTTGAAAAAGCGCAATGCAGCATCCAAAGGTCATTGGAATGATGGAATTGATCAAAACTTGTTGGCAAGGTCTTAGATGGCCCATGGCCCTTTCAAGAATGTTGCAAGGTAAGCTTTTCCCCAGTCTCCATCCCAGGTCAAATAACATTTAGGAAAGGTTTTCAACTAGCACGGCCAGCTCAATACATTTTGCTGCCCAAGGCAGGTGCATTCCCTCCCTTGTCCATTTTATATAATGATGCTAATAGGTCAATCATACTTCAAGACAGGGCAGCATCTTCCAACACACCCAGGGCAGAAAGCTAGCATAGAGGGGACAAGTCAGGGGGCACCCTCCATTGTCAGAGGCACTATGCCTCTGACTACCAGTTCATGAAAACTGCAGGTGGGCTGAATACTATTGCACTCAGAACCAGTTTGCTGGCTTCTCACAGACATTTGATTGGCCACTGTGAGAGTAGGGTGCTGGTCTTGATGGGTCATTGGCCTAAGTCAGGGTCTCTTCTAATGGTGCCGTCTACTACATGTTGGGTGAAAGCACCAGGAGAGACAGGCAGGCCATCATTGCTACCACAGCAAAACTGCTGGAGGTTTCAGGAACAGCTGCATACAGTTTTTCCACCAACAAAGTTAAATATAGACCTATAATATATCCAGCAAAAAAAGAAAATGAAAATCTCCTGGCAATCCTCTCCCATCATCCTCTTCCAAGATGGAAAGAGTTTATGTATTTTTATCTTTCAAAACAGGGTTGTGACAGTACATTTCTATGCAATATTTAAACTAGATTACCTTTTTTGAGCAAGGGAGTTTTATAACTGCATTTTGATTCTGTTTCTCTCTCTCTCTCTCTCTCTCTCTCTCTCACACACACACACACACACACACACACTTCTATTATTTCCCCAAAGGGAGGTGAAAAGGCAGGCAGTGCTGGGTCCCCATCAAACAGGACATGGCCCATTCACACGTGCACACTCAAAAAGCATGAACAGCTTTTCTTTAACAATCCCTGCTCCCCATCCCACCTCCAGAGATCTGCACCCACCACACCACTCTAGCAAGAGACCTGCCACAACCGGCACATATCAAAGCTCCATAACCCACAGTCCATAGAAAAACATCAGATTCTAACAGTGCAGCATGTCTTAAATTGTATTTGCAGCTCACCAGTGTCCCCTGGTGCACCAAAGCACCTTTGGGAGGCTGCAATTTTGAGCAGACAAAGAGTGGGAGGGGGACTGCTAACTATTCCCCTATGAGCTGCTTTCGCTAGCACTTAGTTTGAAATAGCTAGAAATTAAAAGCCTAGCCATAAATAGACTAGAGGAGGCCTTTTAGTTACTTATGACTCAGCCAACCAGGACTTGAAAAAAGAAAGCTCAGCTTGGTCATCACTGAAGCACCAACGAATGAACCACCACAGATTAAGCATCACAGAGCAAGTATTCTGCCTCCAAATACCAGGATTGGGGGGGGCTTGATATTACAGATCCTAAAATGTTGTATCTTGGATAAAGCTTCCTTTTCCAAGAAGAGGTTACTAGGAAGTAAGAGCCTCCAAGGGGGTAGGTGGGTCAGTGATCTGGCAGCTTGAGTGGGGGTGGATGGTTGATAGAATGGAGATTTTGATTAATCTGCACCCAGCTACATGGTTTGTACTTTTCTCCTGGAGTTGTGCACCTGGACAAGGGCGTTAAACCCCTTATTACATAACATATACCATCATTGTAAAATTTAGGATAGAACGTATTAGGCAGCATAGGATGAATGCAGGGCAAGCACTTTAGCCACGTTCCCCAAATTTTAAAGTGATTGGAAAGAGCCAAAGCTCAGTGGTAGAAGCATCTGCTTTGCATGCAGACAGACCCAGTTCAATCTTTGCAATCTCCAGAAAGAACCCTGGTGAGCCTCTTCTGCCGGTCAACGCAGAGCAAGGTGGAGCAGCTGGTCAGAGTCCACATAAGGCAGCTACCTATGTTCCTAAGTGAACTCGTAATGGCAGCCCTCTTGGTTTTCGCCATTCCCCCTTCCTATGCCATTTATCTGTGGCCTTTTTATTCATAGTTCTCCCAGCGCAGCACCCTGTACCGAGGAGAGAACTTGCAAACACGGCTGAGAAAGCCAGCCCCCACACTCCTCCACCCCCTCTTTTCACTTTGTTTAGCAAGCTGCAGTGGCATTCTCCCCTTCCAAATTACTAGCTTGCACTAAGCTGTTTGGTATGTGCAAGCAAAGAAAAGGAGGAAGCAGAATAACAAAGCCAATAATTTATAAAGGGGGAGGGGGAGAGAACAGATCCATAGCCACATTGTCTGGGGGGGGGCTTCTTTGAGAGGGCTGTTTCTTCTGGAGCAGTACAACAGAAACAAGCAACTTTACTGTAAAAATTACAACAAACAAACAGAACACTGATAAATTCAGGGCAGAGAGGAGTGGGGGAATGAATTCATTGGAATGAATGCATAAATCTTCATCTCTCTCTCTCTCTCTCTCTCTCTCTCTCTCTGTGTGTGTGTGTGTGTGTGTGTGAAAGCACTTGGCTTTTCCAGCAGGGAAAGGGAAAGTTTTGATGTAATCTTAACCTCCTTTCGCTGGGAGTAAACCCTGGCGAATTAAATACAATTTACGTAGTTATGAGTGGGGACAGAATCCCCCCCTTTCTTTCATCCCACTCCTGAAACTCCACCTTCACACTGAGCAGCACCAGCAAGGCTCTGGAGCCACCATCAAGCACACATCTCTTAGGGTATCAGAACACACTGCAACATTTTGTTGCAGGCCACACTTGTTCCTTTTAACAGTGAGCTCAAATCACTCAATTTCAAAAGGCCCCAAAAGGCTAGAATGTGGGGGAATATTAAGAAAAGTTTTGTGCTCTATAGTGCCATCTGGTGTCACATGTTTATAATGCATTTACAAAGCTGTTGCTGCTGTTGTTGTTGTTTACTAATGTAGCTGAGTCCTGGGGCTGTTTCAAAGGGGAATCCATTCTCTCAAAACTCCCACAACCCAGACCAATGAGTATTGAGCATGCTTAATGGCTTCCAGGAACCACGGAATATTGATTGCCAATGAGGGAAATAAACAATTGGCTAGCTTAAATGCCTTCTAGCTAAAGGCTGGAGTCGTGGAGAAAAGGGATTTTTTGGGGGTGTACTTCCATATTTTGTTGGGGGTCCTACTGGTTCTAATAAACTTGACCACTGCAATTGCTGGATTTCTGCTCCCCTTCCAGCATTTGTCATCTCTTCCTCTCTCCAGAAGCCTAGAAATTTAATCTGTCCCTTTTATTTTCCTGTCTGTGCTGCTGAAAGATATCCACCCTACACCAAATAGATGAGTCACACTAGTTTTTCTGTAAAGAGCCATAATTACAAAAAGCCTGTTCTTTTCCCCTTCAACAGTCATTTTCCAGGGCCCATTATCCCCTTCTTGAAAGATGTCAGACTAGAAACAGAGGCAGGCACAGCACAAGAACCTCAGGACTCTTGGTCAGAGGGGGAAATCAATATTCTGGAAGGGGTTCAAGTTAGAATATTGCATGCCCACTGCAACAACCATTTCGCAACGAAAAATTTTCGTCTCAGCATCACAGAATGCTGGATTAAAAAGGCCTTTGGTCTGATCAAGCAGGGCTATTATGTCCTTATAGAGGCCCACTGAGATTAGTACTAGCATTACATGGGTTAGCAGGATTGGCCCAGATAACAGAAGTATCGTCCAACCAAAAAAACGCTCCTATAGATCTATAACCCTGCAATACAGTGTCTCTAAATTAGCATTTCCTGTTGTGTTTCCTGGTTGCCAGCAACTGTTCCTCACTGTAGCAACAGGTAGAAGCACCTGGAAGTACTTTGGAATCAATGTACAAAAGTGCCACCTCAAGAATAGAAAATTGCGTGCACACTAATTAGGGTGGCTCCAATACACGCTAAGAGAAGACAATGGGCAGTTTGCTGAAATGTTTAGGGAAAATTCCTGCCTTAATAATATTGCTAGCTAACTAGTTGAAATGGAGGGTGGGGCTCCTGCATACATAAATAGTAGTGGAAGAAGAAAGAGCAGGGGGAGATTTGAGTAGATGACTTTGTCACGTCCAGCTGAGCAAAGCTGAGCTGCAACTGCAAAAACTCCCAGTTCTAACACAACTATTCAAAGGGTACAGGCACCCTGTTTCCCATTGTCAGCTACTAAGCAGTTCATGGAGCTGCTACTCTAAAGAGAAACCACACAGCATCTATCTCCGGGTGTAAAAGAGGGCCAGGGGTTGCTTTACAAACACATTTTCCAGCCCACTAGATCTGTGTCTTCAGCAACCAAGTCAGGAATTAATACCAAAACAGCTGTAGCCTTAGCAGGGGAAGGAAAGGCTTGAACTCCTCCCACCCCAAGCACTGTGGTCCTGGTGAAGATTGTGTTCCTGTTACCTGGTGTTATTTTTTAAAAAAATCTGACATAGCTAAAGACAAGGTGAATGTCATGTTGGCTTTGACAGAAAGTTAAGTGCAGTCATCAACCGCAGTAGAAGGAGTAGGACTCTTCCTTCCCTCCCCACCACTAAACAAATTAAGAGCAATCTCCAAAACCAGCCCCAAATGATGACAGCACAGAAAGATTCAACAAGCAATGTATGGTCAAGCACTTGGTCAGTGATGGCCCCTCATATCCAGACAGCATCTACAAATGTATCAACTGCAAAACAGACAACTGCCTTCACCAGCCTGGTCAACTCCACATATTAGACTTCCAACTCCTTGCCACCATGCTGCATGAGCAGTCATGATGGGAGTTGTAGTCCAACAATGTTAGGGAACCCACCACCAAACCAACAGCGGCCTAGTGAAGCTTCCCCGCCCCTCACCCTTTGAACTGTGGACACATCACTCTGAAGTAAACGGGGACAGTCAGGCTATTCATCTCCTGTGGGGCTCCGGACACTGAAGTTTCAATCCACTATGCTCATGACTTCTGGTTTTGTTTGTTTTTTGTTACTGTTATTCCTCCATTTTAATTCTTCTCCCATCAAAACTCTCTGACCTGTGCCTTCTTAAGCAGCTCTTCTTCTTCAGTGTCTCAACAGAGTGATGCCTCAGATCACTTCCTGTGTCAGAAAGGAAAACACCACCAAGGAGCAAAGCAAAAATGAACAGCCACCAACTTTCTTCCCACCTACCAAGCACTGCCCATTTTGACAAGCAATTCTATGCTCAGAGACGTTTGAAGGACCAAGCAATTGAACAAGACCTTGGTTTATAAAACTAGGGGTATTCATGTTCTGACTCTGGAAGCGATGCCCTTTTGTAGACTTTACAGCAGCTGAAGTTGAACCTGGAAAAGTCATTTTCAAAACCTGTCTTAATTATCACTTTAGCCAAGTTACCATATCTCAGGGCTCTGTCGAGACACCAGCTGATATGGGCAAGTGACTCTTTTGACTGCATCCACCTGCAGAATAATGCCTTGTGTGGAAAAGCACATGTGTACTCTTTGTTTCCCACAGATTCCCATCAGCATCAAGGAAGCCTGCGTATGCAAGTTGTCACATGTGATCTCTGCGGAGGCTGCACATCTGTCACCAGGCCGGAGATACTTCCTCTATAGGGATTCTGTGACACACAAAGCAGCCTTTGGGACCACGTGGCGGTTTTGCAGCACACCGTGAAATGTTTTTGCAAAACCATCATCGCTTAGTCAGCTGACTGGCACTCAGGAGGCCCAGGAAGCAATGCTGACCCATTTTTTAAAAAAATATATATTTATGACACACTCTCTAGGCCCACCAGTCTTTTCCTTTTGAATTCTGACACAGCCCACAGAGTCTAATGCTGGCAATGGCTTTAACAAACTGTGATATCAGAGAGCAGGAAAGAGACAGGCCTGTCCCCTCAGAGTTCACGTTCCCTTTTCATGCTGATCATGACATTGCGCTGGAACATTGGCCACACTTTCTCAAGGTGCAGAAGGAAAACCCCCAGAATCCCGTACAGCCGAGTTCCATGGTCATGACAAAATGGCTGCCACAGTACTTCTACCCCTTAGCAGAGCAAATAGTCGGTTAGTCAGGGCAAGTTTGTACAGTCAGCAGCATCAAGTGATTGAGTCTGTCCCCAAAGAGAAAAAGCTTAACTTCAGGCTACAAGTAGGTGGTTCCATTTCTGAATAGTCACCTGTGAAATATTTCCTGACCCATAAAAAGGGTTGTCAGGGAGATGGGCTCTGCCCTAGAACTCGGCCTGGCATACTGGTTTACTAAGTGCCAAGGACTGTATGTGTCAGATTCAAGCATGCACCTCCCCTCTCTCAAGCTTGTATCTTGTTACTTGATTTTACCAATTGTATAAACAGGCATTTACCCCCCTCCCCCCACTGGATGGGATTGGGGTGGATCATACATTATTTAGTGAGTTTCCAAATCTTTGGTTGCAGCTGTCCCACTACAAAAGGGTTTCCCAAACTTGGGTCTCCAGCTGTTGTTGGACTACAAATCCCATCATTCCTAGCTAGCAGGACTAGTAGTCAGGGATGAGGGGAACAGTAGTCCAAAAATAGCTGGAGCCCCAATTTTGGGAAACCCTGCACTAGAGCCTATAGCACGTATGGCTAACCTTTTTCAGCCTAAGGACCACACAAAAGATTTGGGCAACCCTCCAAGAGTAGTGGTGTGTCCACTGCACACTCCCTTATGTGCATACCCACCACACAGACACACACATGCTTTTGGGAGAGGAGTTGCTCCTTCAAAGCAGGTAGGACATCCCAGAATCTTCACTGAGAGTTAACAAATTAAGACAGCAGAGCTGTGAAGAACAAAATGGGGCACCTCGTTACTGGAGTAACTGGCAGCTGGGAGGAAGTCCCATCATCAGCACATAGAAACCCTGGGCAACTGCCAAAGCCTCGGGACCCTGGCAAGACCCACTGCGCAGGCTCCTTTCAATGAAATCCACTGTGGCTCCCATTGGCGGTCTGAAAACCCTCATTTTTGTTTCCTAGAGCAATGCTATGTGGGGACACTGCAAAATCATAATGGTTTCAAATCTACCCAAAGCTCACAAGTGTTCTGTCGCTGTTGCTCCTCACCTGAAGAGGCCATCAGCATAGAATGGAGCCTGCTTAGCGGCTCAAGCTCAGGGTCTGAAGTCAACCCTGCAGGGTTTGATGAGTAGCCTGAAGTGTGTGCATTATCCTGTCGGATCTGTTCCTAGCTCAGGATAAACAAACATGCAAACCAACCCTCAGTCCTCCAATATAGGCATGCCATCTTTTCCATCTCTGAATGGAGTTAGGGATACTTAATTGCCACACAGAGTTGTTGCCCTGGACAGGCTGTTAAGCTTGCAGAGGTATAAAGTTGGCATAGAAGTTGGTTCACCAAACATGAGTTCAGTCTGAGTCATAACACCGTCACGCTGCCACCTGC
Source organism: Podarcis gaigeae (assembly GCF_964106915.1). Taxonomy (NCBI): domain Eukaryota; kingdom Metazoa; phylum Chordata; class Lepidosauria; order Squamata; family Lacertidae; genus Podarcis; species Podarcis gaigeae. The sequence goes on along the minus strand of NC_139678.1, from coordinate 77,432,287 downwards.
TTTTCTTTCTTTCTGTATATAAGCCATGGCGGGCCCATGGACTTTTCCTTCTCTCTGCTTGTTGAATACAGAGATAGATAAAACCATAAGAAGAACAAAAAACTCCAGTGCCACAAAACAATGATGAACAATGGCTCCATTGAGAATGATGGCTCTGTTTATCTTATCAGCGTTCCTGATAACTAGTAACTTCTGTTTCCCTGTAACTCAATTCAAAGCTATGCCCCGGATGTGTCACCCAACAATTCCCCTGTTTGCTCTGCTATGGCAGACAAATGACTGGGTTGGAAATCTCGCAAGGCCCCAAACGTTGCAGGTGCTGGCTCAAAGCTGCCGTGTCACACTTGAAATTCAAGAAGCCATTGCAGACAGAGATCCTGACCCAGCTTGAGGCAACGACCTTTAGCAAAGAACAGCACAAGCTCCTTGGGGTGGCCATGGAAAGCTCAGGCCTACTCAGACTCTACCTCACTAACCAACAAAAACAGTGCTTCCCCTCTTACTTATTCCCCAGTAATGCTGAGAAGGACATTATCTAGTGGAAAATATATAAGCATCATTGACTCATCATCCACACACACTCTCCATGAGGGATTATTTATTGCAATGCTATTGAGGAGGGAAAGGAAGCCAGTAAATTCTTCCTCCCTTCTGCTGCAGCAAGCAAAGGCCTGACCACAAGGAAATGGAGGCCTGAAGCTTGCCAAGAGGCAGCAGTGGAAAAATGCCAGAGGAGTAAGTGATGGTAAAGGAGACCAAGAATGCCAGGACTCTGAGTGTCTTGAGTTTTATTGTTGCCACACCTTTAGAAGATAGCTAAAAGTAGCTTTCATCCAGAACTCATGCAGGCCCAAGAGATCAGATGTTCTGCATGTCTAATAATAAGGAAAGCCTGCAAAGAAGCCGGTTGATTTCTGGCCATCCTAGTTTCCCTTAATTGCTCCACCAGCATCACCCACAATGGCAAAGAGAGAGTGAATGTTCCCCTTCTTATGGCACCTATGTAAAGGAGATGATCATGTAACCCAAGCTTGGGAAATACTGAACAGCTATGATATACCAAAACACGCCCCCAAAGGCTGTTCAATAAAAAAATAAGAGCAATTGTATTTTGGATCTGGTGAAGGTATTCCATAGAGTGCTATGGAACAGGGGTGTTCTAGACATGATAAAGGTATCAACTGTATTCTGCTGAAACTATAATCTAGAGTTATGGAATAAGGGTCAGGCCTTCGAAATAAACAACCTCAAGCAATCCTGCCCCAGCAGTGCAGTTGTCCACATGTCCACATGTTTCACTGGGACTTGCTATAGCTGAAGGGTGAAGATTTCCAGAAATCTCCAGTTTTCAGTTAGTGAAGTACGCTAATACCTTCTAGCAATTGCAGGCTGCTCAGCATTGGGGAGAGGGGCAGCCCTCGTTTGAGAGCTTTAAAGCCTCAACTTCTGAATGCTTGGAAAAACCTGGCACTTAAAGGAAAAGGCCAAACCAACAGGTATTTTCCAGGCACAAGGTGAAGAATACATGGCAGTACAAAGGCAGAAATACACTAAATATTAGAGCTTCCAGCATCATACAGATATCCCATAGCTCAGCATGAATTCCAATACCCACTAGGTTGAGTGTTTCCTCCTCCCCCTTCCCCCAGGAACAATGCACAAGGGCCTATTTTTAGAGCTAAGAGCAACTACCACTTTACCACTAGGTTCCTCCCATTTCCCAACTAGTTTTAGATAGATGTAAAATATCAAAAGAAAGCTGTATGCAGTATGCATCATTGAACTACCCCTTTTGTTTTAATAGAATTTTACAGGCGCAGATACACACTTTTCTAGCATAACCCTAAGCTTAAAATTTCAAAAGGTTTGATCAAGCAAGCCAATGTTTGGTTTGGCATCTTACATGCAGGACTGATGGCTAAATAAGGAAAGAGAATGAAACACCCAATGCAAAATACAGCATAAAAGATTATTCAAGCTGGAAAAGTGTGCCATTAATGTTACAAGATTAAAACAAAGAGGGGTGCCTATTTCTCTCCCAATTCTATCTATTTTTAGTTTATAAAATATGCCTTAAATAAACACACCTGATTTCACAATAGCATCAGCCTGACTTTCTAAATTTAAATTATAAAAAATAGCTGCGTTGCTAGATTGTGCCAGCATGCTCTAATTCTCATCTATTTCTCAGAGACGGATGTTAAATCTTCTCCGGAAAAAGTCTTGCCAGAAATTCTCCTGGGCAGCCACTGCAATCGTTATGCTTGGGCAGCACTGGCTGCACAATGACCAAATCAAAACGCAGATGACATTCTGCCGTGCTATATAATCCCCAGGATAGGTAGGACGTTGGTATTCCGCTTCTGCTCACACCCACCATCTGACCTTCAAGGAAGAAAACGTGGCACAGGAGCCCTGGGTGTAGCACTCAAAATACATTTCACAGGTGTTTCCCCCTTGCCCCCGCCCCGTCCCTACTTTGCTCAGGTGGCATCAGTTGCCAGAATCAGAACAAATGCACTAAGGAAAGCCAGGGTTGCCAACTGAAATGCTTTTATCTTAGCAACCCAGTGACCTCTCCCGCTCTCAGAGATGCCCAGGCAGCTTTAAACAAGCAGCTCTACCTCCATTCACCTGCATGCAAAAACATTCTCCTCCACCATCCCCCCCTCCCTCCTCCGTGCACATCCCTCTTTGCCTGCCTACCTAGTTCCCTTACTCGGGGGTGGGGGGTGTCTTCTATAATGTTCCAGAAGGCCGAGGATAAAACAAACGACCCATACCTTTACTTCCACCTTAGGGCTTCTGTTTGCTGATGTCACACCTTGGAAGCTGGCTGTTCCGCAGAGAGGAGGAACGGATGAAGAGCACGGGGAAAGGAGGGGGAGGAAAATACCCTGGGAGTTTCCCACAATGCCTCACTGCAGACCCGCATGAAGCTGAGGAAGAGAGAGGCGGGGAAAGTGGGCGGGGACACCCCGGGTGGGCGGGACCAAGGGAGGGGCCGATGGCGGCGTGGGAGGAAGAGGTGAGCCGCGATAGGTCCTGACGCTCTTTTCAGGCTGAATGGCTGCAGGGAGTCGAGTTTGCTGCTGGGAACGTGGTAGGAGGGAGGCCTGGCGCCGTGTGGGTGGGAGGCTGCTGCTCAGGAGCCCCCGGCGACTGGGCTCCTCTTTGCGCGGGAGGGGAGCGTCGCCCAGTATGAAGTAGCGCCAGCAGGCACTGTGTTATCCTATGAAACGCAGCCACGAGATCTGTTAATGTGTGTATTCGAGAGGGCACAAAATAGCTTGGAGGTTGGAGCGATGATTAAGATCGCGGCCCCGAGCGATTTGTTTCTCCGCGCCTAGGGGCTCTCGGATGACCCTCCCCAGCGCCGGCCTAGTAGGGAAAGGAAGTGATAGAAGGCGCATGGATTCTGAGATGGGCTAGACAGGAACTTCGCGCGGGCTGGGAAGCGAAGAGGCTTCCGATCCCGCCCTCGTGGGGGCAAAATGAGTGTCTTATCCCGTAAAAAGAGAGCAAGGCGCCGCCAAAACACGCTCCATCGTTGCCCCGAGAAGGCACGTGCGCACTGGGACCCCGGCTTGCGCTTGCACGTGTGCGTGAGTTTGTTTACAAGGGGAAGGAGAAAAGGAGAAAGCAAGGTTGTCGCGGGGCGAAGTTCGCTGAAAGCCGGTTCCTGTCTATCGCCTATGCCTCCCCGGCGCTTCTCTACTGTAAGCCTGACTGCGCAGACGCGTAGTAGAGACTTGAGGGGTGCAGTTTTTCACGCCCCAGGGCTGACAAAAGCGGTACCTGTTGGAATTCCGCTTTCCCTCCCAGTCTGTCTGTCTACTTGGCCGTTCCGAATGGTGCTAGAAGTTTGCCTGGTAAAAGGTTTGTTAGGGTTAGGCCTCTCATTTTGAGGGTGGTGGAATCAACATGAGGCTCCACTCTCCCTACCAAACAAAGCTCCCACTGAGATAAATTGGGATTTAAGCTAATTGATCTTTCTGTCTTTGCTGTTGTCTGTGAAACCAGATGCTTTTGCTCTGAAAACATTCTCCCACCCACCCACCTCCGCCATATCTACGGTATAGACACAGGGCAACTGGACCTGGCTGAGTCAGGAAAGCTTCGGTCCTCAGCTCTGTTGCTATTGCAGGAGATGGATCTACTCCTGCTTCCTAGAAAAAATATTCTTAAGAACATAAGAAAAGTCTGCCGGATCAGGGCAGTCACCTTTCTATTCCAGCATTCAGCTCTCACAGGTACCTCTGGGAAACCTGCAAGCAGAATTCATGTACAAGAACACCCTCTTCTCCTGTGATTTTCCAGCAGCTGGTATTCAGAAGCATTGTGACCTCCAACTGTGGAGGCAGAGCATGACTAGTAGCCATTTAGACAGAAAAATAATCCTGGAGGAGAAGTATTGTGCCTTCCTCAGTCTTGAGATAGCCACTCATAGAGCTTCTTCATAAGAGAATAATCAGACTGCAGAGCATCATCTGGCCTCTGATTTCCATATTCTGATTTCCCGTACCTAGCTGAAACTACATTTTGAAAATGCATTTAAAAAGTCAGATACAAATCTGTTGCAAAAGGTTCTTGAGTATCTAATTTTACCTCATTTAAATAAACAAGAACAGTGTTTTTGAAAGAAATGCTGCATCTTAATGCTCAATCAATTGACCTCCAATGGAGGTGCTTTAAGTATAATTGTTCCTGTGTATTGCAGCCAGACCGCTGTGTAGCCAACCATTACTTTATATTATTAAATTTTATTACCTGCCTTTCCCCAGCCAGTCCCAGGGCAGGTTGCAATTCAAAATTAAAACACCTAAGACATTCGCAATAATATATTAAGTTTGGTGGGATTTTTAAAAAAGGTATTTCGACTCATCAGTACTGAAAGGGAGTCTACAGCAAGCTCCCATGTAAGCCATTCTGGTGTTCCCAAAGGGAGTATGGGATAGTGGAAAAATGTATTGGAATGCTTTCAAACTTACTGTTATTTATTGAGTTTGCCAACAAAACTCCGCACTGCAAAATAAATAAATGCCAGCATCCATTCTGTTGCATTGTTTCCTTCTTTGTACCTTTTGTAGTCCAGCATTTGAAATTCATGGTTCATTTTCACTGTACCTTTCATAAAAAAAATTTGCGCCAGGGGTTCAACACAAGTTGTTTAGAAAGTGTTTTCCATACTTCGGTAACTTCCAGAATGGACTACAGTAAATTAATTGGCCCTAAACATGGTCTCTAGGATACTAGCTGGGCTCCGTTGGTGGGAGTGTATTTTGCCAGTGCTCAAAACTTTCCACTGGCTTCTGCTCCATTTCCTTGCACGGTTTGACCTGTGAGTGCTTACCTTCAAAAGCCCTAAATGGCATGGGTACCTATCCAGGTGTACTTCAGTATGAGCCTCCCCATACACTTAAATAGTCCACAAAGCTTTCCTCCAGGTGTTCCTGCTATCTGCATCAAGGCAGCTGGGACACATGCAGACAGGCATCATAGTCGTGGCACCCATTTGTGAAGCATTCTCTGTAGGGAGGCTTGCCTGTTTCTTGCACTGCAGTCTTTTTGAGACCAAGTAAAAAGCCTTTTTGGCTTTCCAGATTTTAAATCTCTGATGGAATTGCTTTTCAGTTGCTCTTGTTTTAATCTTAATGTACGTGTCCCCCCTTATTTATGCAGTAAATTGCATTAGGACTCTGCACTGAAGGCACAATGTAAACTGAATGAAAGTGATGGGTAACTGAACTAAGTCATTTAGAATCTCTCCAAGTGAAGGCCCTCAATGTATTACATCTATTGCACCATCATCACAGCAAAGGTTCATAGAGGATCATTGGGTCTGGGATATGCCTCCTCTTCCTTCTGCACTTCTGCTGGTTCTAGTATTTGGATACAGCAACTATTCACAGTGAAATCACAACCCACACCCACTTTTTTTTTAATGTCATAAGGTGGGCAGAGCTAACTATGCCAACCAGGAAAAAAATTACAAGTGGCCAGCAGATGGCAGTCGCCTGTTCTGTTGAGGGTGGGGAGATGGAGAGAAGCAAGCTCCAAAATGAACCATGTGACTATTGCTTTCGGAAAAAGACCACCCAGTGTCTAAGAAAGAATTTAGGAAAAGGGGAAATGCAGGACATGTCCAGGTTACCCAGTTGTTTTATTCAGCTGTCACTCAAATGAAACACATAAAATTCCCAGTTCAGACAATTCAGGAGAATTTAAGACATAGTGCTAAGCAGTAGATTGGCTGCTCTGTTTTCCAGCATAAATCCCACAGGGAAGGTGTGAGGCTCTGAAAGTGATAAATGGCTAACTTGTGTCTGTGTCACTATCTTGGCATCACACAATGAGCCCGGAGTCTGTAGGGATGTGCACACGCAGATTCGTCTTGCGTAGTTGTGTTTCCATGGAAGCAGAATGGCCTTTAAATGGTACTGCATTAGTGATGCATGGCACCAGCCTTCTTGATATAGCAAGATTCAACATTAAGACCATCTGTGGAGAAACTAAGGAGCCAGTTAAATTTCACAAAAGGAACCTTGATCTTCTAGTCCAACTCAATACTTTAAAGGGAAGTTATCCCAGATGGAAAACATCTACAATATCTGCCTGGTCTTCTAATTTGTTTGTTTGTGGGGGGGGGGGGGCGTCCTGACTTTAAACTTGGTAAGCAAGCTGGAGCTTTATCAAATTATATTCAAGTACCCTCCAGCTTGGCTTTGAGAGTTCAAAAACAGCTTGGCTCTAGGGTGCTGAAAGGTTTCTAGGACCTATGTGGGCTCTCTATCTGGGAGGTTAGTGCATATGTTATTACATTAAACCTGCACATGTTATGCTAGCTCTTGAGGGCTGGATTTTTCGGTGTTTCTTTGAGGTAGATTTTTACCATGCTGTCATGAGTGTTAACCAGGAAACTTGTAGAATATTTTTTCCCCAGGATATTGATGTGTCACAATCTGGATTTGTGCAGGAGAATTCACAAGCCCATTTAAAACAGCCAATTGAAGGTCAATGAGTAATTAGTATGTAGACCAGGATAGGTGTACTCTTGATTCTCAAATTGAAAAATGGAGACAAGTACCTCTCTACATCCAGCCAATGTTGTGAAGTGCAGAAATAGAAGTTAAACACATAAACAAAACCCTCACGGCACTGGAGAAATGGATTAAGTTCTATTTAGAATATTTATTTAACATGACAGTTCACAAAAAAGTTATTTTTAAAACTCTCCAAGAGAAAAAGTTTGCTCTTTTTTAATTTTACTTTTAAGCAGCAGTTTCAGAAAACAGTACAATAATTGTCCAGGTTTCCTACAGCAACAGGATACACAGCATCATAAAGGTGTTAACTGATACACACCATTCAGGGATTGTAAGCCTCACAAACAAAAATTGCACGCACACACAATGGCCATTGTTGGAAATTAAAACATTACTGTACTAGAAGCACCACTTAACAAATGGGTGGCCAAGATGAATGGCAACAGAATCCTTTTTAATACCAGCAAATAAATAGTTAACATAAAATGAAGATTATCTGGTTGAACATGTTGTCAACAGAGATTTGAATTACTGAAATGAATATATAATCAGGGCACATAACCCATAAAGGGATTTGTTGGACTCCCCCCCCCCCCCCCCACTTTCTTAGCTGCAATTGATCGAGGAACTACACCAAGAAAGCAGAACCTAAGAAGAGGGATTCTTCTGAAATGGAACGCCCTTAGAAGCCCTCAAAGCATGCCAGTGCCACATGACAAAACCAGAAAAAACAACGCCAAGAGCACAGTCAGCACAGAAAAATAAGAGTAATAATGAGGGAGCTTTTCACCACCTTAACACCCAACTCTCCAGCACCATTTTGAACATCAAACGACAAGCACTAATCAATTCACATCACTGAGGAAATAGCTGCGTAGGCGGGGCTGAAAAATACTCTTGGGAAAGGAGGTAGCAGATTCAAAGAAAAAGACCACTGCTAGCCTTCTGACTGATGTCACGCATGGTCCAAAGGAGCTCACTGAAGTCACTGGAGCAGTGAATTCAGCAGCTGAAAAATTACAGTTTTCAATTTAATGGGTTTTTTTTGTTTTTGGGGAAAAAATCAGTGTTAGAACAACCTCAAAGCATTTCCATCCACAAGAACATTCAGCAATGCACAGCCTTACATAAGTGTAGCCACACAAAGGAAGCTAGATTCAGCACACTAAAAAAAAAAACCCTGCACAAATGTGTATTCACTAGACACGCTTTTTGCAGAAAACACACATTCAAATCCTATCGGTTTCCACGTGAAAATTACCAGAGGGTATTCAACTAAGTTTTACTCAGAGCCGACCCACTGAAATTAACGAACATGGCTAAGTTAGGTCTATTAATTTCAGTAGGTCTCCTCTGAGTAAAATTTAGTTGAATACCACCCATAAGCATTAGGATTTCCCAGAGTTTTCAGGTTAAAGATCTAATAAGGAAAAGGATGGGGAACCTGTGGGCCTCCAGATGTTGCTGGACTACAGTTTCCATCACCTGTAATTATAGGCCATGCTGGTAGTGGCTGATGTTGGGAGTCCAACAGCTGCAAGACTGCAAGTTCCCCTTTCCTGAAGTGGAGGTAACAGCCCCTCCTATTCACTCATAGTATTTGTTCAACTGATTGGAATGGCCTTGCTTCAGACAAGAGAGAAACATTGTTCCATTCCACAGAGCATTTTTTGCACACATGTGTATATACCCTTGTGCAATGCCAAGATAGTGCTTTCTGGATCACAGCCAGCTGATGAAATAAATAAAAAAGTTTAGCCAACTCTGTGACTGCGAGTCTATATTTTTATCTCTAATTTATATCACAAGTTGATAAATTCTTCATTTCCACATACATTATTTTACGATTCCTGAAAGCTCAGGTTTAAAATGTGACATTTTAATAAATAAATAAACAAGAACCAGAACTAACTACCCTTCCAGTTTAGATGATAGAAAGCAGGAGAGTGGTGAAGCGAATTGACAAAGAAAGGTTTTCTGGCTCCTTGATCTGTGCTTCTGTTGCCACTATTAAAAATGATGGCAGGAAACTAGGACTTGGTCCTTTTTGAGTTGCATACAGACATGTTGTTTAAACAGCTCACCTGCTGGAGAAGCACCTTCACCATGTTCTATACACTATACAATTCCCTTTTGAGCTCTGGAAAAATAAGTTCTGCCAACCAAAATCGACTGCACACAACAGATATTGGTTGGTGCTTGTGGTGTGACAAATCTGTTTCCTTCCCACCCCTAGAGCAGTGCGGCATACTTTAAAAAAGGAAATAATAATAATAATAATAATAATAATACCCTTATTTATAATGAAGTCATGCTCTGGCTTCTTTTTTTAAACAGGTACCTAGTCTACCTGAAGATTGGTGGGAGCAGCAAGAGAGATAATTGAGCTCGGTGTTTGACTAAGTGATAAGTACTCTTTGTCAAACATGAGAGGAATAGGAGCAGGGAGCAAGAGCTTGACCTGTGGGAGAAAAAGCCCAGGCAACCCCCATGTAAAGATCCATCTGTATGTACCCTTGGAATAAGAAAAGCCAACAACCTCAACCAGATGCATATTTACAGAAGTGGGTCAGGCGTCCCTATGGGATTGCTTTGTGGCCAAGTAGTTTCTGACATTTGATTTCATGACTGGGTAGAGAAGCAAGCTCAGACATTGCGCGGAGAAAGAAAGGAACAGACGGAAGTAGGCTAATCAGGAAGAAACGTGACCTTGGAGACATTAAAAATACATGGCGTTTCAGTCTTTCAGTGAAGCTGTAACGCAGCAACACATTTAAAGTGAAGACTTCAGCTCCCCTTCCAGACGAGCTTTTGGTCCTGTGCAGTCCAGTTTAGCATTGGGCAGAGGACAATGCTAATGCCATTCTAGAGAGGAGATGTGATTCATCTCATTCCCTAGAATAGACTATTTTCACACACTTCACCTTCACCCTTCACTTGTTTTCCCTGTATATTTCTTCACGTGGTTTCCAGTCATATCACATCCTTCTTGGACCTCAGGACTCTTCATCACATCCTTCAGTCCTCACACTGAAAACACTGTTGAAAACCTGCACATAATAACTCAGAATTTTCTCTAATTTCTCTTCCCCCAGCAACTATGCACATCATAGCCACAGGAGTGTTGGACTAAGACCTAGGAGACCAGGGTTCAAAACCCCGCTCAGCCATGAAATTCACTGGGTCATCTCTCAGCTTAACTTACCTCACAGGGCTGTTGTGAGGAAAAACAGGGAAGGGACAGTCATGTTAACCACCTTGGGTTTCTTGGAGAAAAGGGATATAAATTAAACAAATCAATAAATGACACCGGTACACAGACTCAGGTTGTTTTTCAGCTTCCTTCACGTGATAGCTTGAAAAACCCTATCATGCTAATTGCCAACAGTTCAGGTTTTGGTGGCTGAACATCAACAAACTAGGAGCTTATTGTGTCACATGTGTGGTTCACAAAGGCAATTAATTCACTTTGTCAATAGAAAATGAGGTTTGGGGATGCATCAGCACTATTTCACAGTCCAGTCAACACTTTGTTGTGTTCTCTCTTCACGCGTTCCACCCTCCCCAACATCCAATAGCTTCTGCAGTCACTGAAAGATGGGAGTCAAGTGATGCTCAATTGCCTATAATGTGTTGCAGACTCCATTGCCACAAGTACCAGCAAGTTACACAGCTTAGTCATGGTTCTCACAAAGGCTAATGCTCCCTCATCTGCAGCCCCCATGTCCCTATGCATACTGGTTCCAGAGTCAGGGACGCTCCAGGATGGCATGTCAAGGAGCATAAGGAGGCTGTCTATGGACAGACAGACACAGCACACACACAAACACAAACATGCACACACATGCCTTCCACTCATGTGATAGAAGTGGCTTGGGTCCAAAGGTCAAACAGCTTAGTTTCACAAAATGGAGAAGAAAAGTAAGCCATGATCCCGAAGCATTTACATAAATTCACAGTAGTGTCAGTGAGAAGCAGCCATGGCAGAGGAAAAAATATCTGAACACTCATGGCTAAATTCACATGAGAAGCTACCCTTATTAGTTATGTGGAGAAAGGCCATAGCTCAGTGTGGTGGAGCATCTGCTTTACATCTAGAAAGTCCCATGTTCAATCCTGGGCATATTCAGGTAGGGGTGGAAATGTACCATCTGAAACCCTGGAGAGCAGCTGCCTGTCAGTGTAGACAACACTGAGTTAGATGGACTATTGCTCTGACACAGTACAAAGCAGTCACTGTCAGATCCCCCTGCCAACGGCAGTGTTCTGTTATCTTCAGTGTTGACTAGCTGTAGTAAAGAACCAAGCTTAAAGTCAGACATGTGTGAGCCTTGTGTCACACCTTTCCTGGTCCATTTCCATGGGGGGGGGGGGACTATTTGTGGCCTAAAAGCTGATAGCCTAACACAGATACTGGGGAAAACCTCAAAACTTTAATACTAGCAAATATCCTGCATCTAAAAGATGGGCATACGTAGAACACAAAAGTACAGAGCTCCTGTGAGGTAATTTCACATGAAGGGAAGTTAGTGCCTTAACTGTATTGTTCTTACTACTACACAACATGTTCCAGTTAATTTTTATTTACACAACAGAATTTGGATTCACAGACTGGATGTGAAAGCAGAATATTTTAATATGCAGGGAACATTGACTGGGCATCAAGCAACTTTGATGGTTCTAGTGTGACAGATGGAACCCTAATGAGGGAAGGATCCTTAGACTTTGTTCTAAACGTAATGGAAGAATGCTAAGCTTCGAAGCACCAGTTCACACAGCTATTTCCATTGGAAAATGAGCAATGTGGCATTTTCTCATTTCATATGTTGTCTTCTGAAAGTTCTCCCATCTTTCTGTGTGAAAGTGCTTCCAGAAGTCCACTATATATCATCCTTAAATATAAACTAAATGGAATAATGAAACACAAGAATGGCCAGAATTCTACTTCATGGTTACATCAGCTAATTTTAAAAGAGGACAATGTTCAAGACAATGATAAACTCTATCATTCTCTGTCTAAGATTTAGACAGCAAGATACAAGCAGTGCTTGTACTATTCATGAATCATCTCAGTGGCAGGAATAGAAGCCAGCTGGAGTTTACCTGCTTCCATAAATCCAAGCATCAACACACACACAAAAGGGACTTGGGTTACTTAGAAAGAAAGCCAAATAACATAGAATTATAGAACTGTAGTTGGAAATGACCCTGAGGGTCATCTAGTCCAACCCTTGCAATGCAGGGGTCTCAACTAAAGCATCCATGACAGATGGCCATCCAACCTCTGCTTAAAAACCTCCAAGGAAGGAGAGTCCACCTCCTCTTGTTGGCGTCTTACTGTCAGAAAGTTATTCCTGATGATTATGTTATTTTTAATAGAGTAAAACATATTTAAAGTAGAAAGGACAGCCAATTCTAGTGGAAGTGTGTGAACACATATTCAACATCCTAGACATACACTTGGTAGCCTGAAGGGTTATTAGTTAGCATTTAAGATGCAACCTTGTGAAGTTAACTTTTAAAATGAGACCTATAAATGGGAGTGAAAAATAGGGAGCCTTTTAGAAGCAACATATGCCTAGGAATAGCCCAAAGTAAACAAACTTCATGAGAGGACGGCATTTCTGTCAAATTGTTACCTATTATAAGTCCAGTGATTGGCAAAAACTTCTGAGATCACAGTTTCTAACATGAGGAAGCTTGTGTTGATTGTTTACTCCTTCCCTAAGACCCGATACTAGTCATGTTGCAATGATTAGTTCATTATAATCAATTGTGTAAATAAAAAACCAATACATTTTTACAGTATCTGGTTGCTCTATTGAGAATCTCAAAGGGTAAGATACATATAACAGGCAAGCCAGACACAGTTGGGTTTTTTTAATTCATTTTATTAGGTTACCTGCTTAATTTAGTATGGTGTTTAAAAATTGATTTTAATGATAAATTAAGTTCAAGAAAATAAAAATCTGTTTTACACACACACACACACACACACACACACACACACACAAACACAGTAGAATTAAACTCTGGTTTGCTTGTTTTTACCTCACACCGGACTTTGCACAGCACTCTTGCCTCAGACATTATTTTTGGCTGAAACATGCCTGAGTGAAGACTGCAGTTCACATGAGTTTATACAATCACGTGAAAAGAGAATGTCAGCACTGCAACATTCCCAGTCATTCTCATACAGCAAAATTTCTATTTAACCATATGCTAAGGAACAATCCAAAACAAAATTTATTTTAAGTCACAGCTAAACACTCAGGGGGCAACATTCATAGGACGGGTTGGGGGGAGTTTCACAACGGAATGACTCAGAAAAGTAACCACATAACAGTTTGTTTGTTTTTCTATAATAAAAAAGTCATGCACATTCTCCCTCACTGGCATATTTTAGAATCATGAGATGTGGACCTCAGGATCCTCAACTGCATTCCAGGTACCCATTTTGATTTAGAAGGGCTGGCATTTTTAAAACTGAAGAGCTCAGCATTTCATTTTTTTCCTTGAAGGATATTTGTACCATTTGGTCTCTAGAGCTTCCTTGAACTCTGCTGAACTGAAAACTTGTATCTTTTTACCGCCGACACAGATTGGTGCCACTATTCCCTACTTAAAGCATGGGCTATTGTCCTCAAAAGCTGCTTGCTTCCTAGATTGGAATGGAATGGCTAAGATACTTGTTACCCCTTAGCAGACTTTAACCTGCCTTATTACTAGTACAAAAGTGTAGTTAAGAGAGACTAAAATGTGGGTTTTATTATTTCAGTGCACGATTATGATTAGAATGGGTACTATAATTCACACTGGTGATTGCAAGTACGCATCTAAGCATTACTCCAAATTTACTCAGAATAGAAGGGCATGCACAGAACTTGACAGGTCTGTGTTTATGGCATAAGTGTTGGAGATTGTAATACAGACCTCCCTACACCTGAAGGATCACTATCTACACTATCAAACTCAAATTAGCTCTGGACTAAAATAGGATTCCTTGGACCTCAGAGGACCCATAAGGCCTCTGGACCTTCTCCTTGAAAGCCCTAATCTATAGGAGCAAGAACTGAATTGCATACTTCTACCACTCACAGATATGCCTGAAATGACCTCATTAGATTTTTCTTTCTTCCTTTCTTAATGTGGACTGTGGACATGTTGGCCAATAAGCCCTTAGGAGCCAGAAAGCTTAGGAAGCAATGATTTTAGGCTATCTCCACATTGTAAATTCAAATGATTCACAGCTTCTGTAGGAACTTTAGTAGGAACGCAGTGAAGTGTGGTTCCATGAAAACACAAGGGCCTCTTAGAGCTTTCTCTAGAAGGGATGTGCATGAGATGCAGGCCAGACAGGTTTCCTCAGGATATGAAGCTGATGGAAGAGGGGAAAGCTCTAAGGTGAGAGCTGGGAGGGTTAACTCTTCTGTATGTGGAATAAGGATCAAGACATATTCATGACAGAGGGCTTGGTTTTATATATACATATAGTGTCACCCCTCTTTTCTTTATTTCTGCTTCCTGTCTCGTTTATCATTATCTTTCTTTAGATTAGTTTGGTTTTTTATTGTTATCTTATGTTGAAAACTCACAATAAAATTTAATATGAAACGTAATAAAGCTTTATCTACACTGCTAAAGCACCACAAACATTTTAAATGTTTAATTCAACATGTTTGAACAATGTGTGTCTGAAATGTGGACATATTCTAAATTTGCAGCAATAAGAATGCCAGCATTAAACATTTCAATTGACAGCTAGTATGAAGGACTGGAAAACAACACCACTCTGCTTTATTAGCTTGGTCATGCTACACTAAAATCGGGGCTTAGGAGTCTTCATGCAAAAAACAAGTAGTGCCTTTTCCCTTTACTAGCAACAGTGCTGAGCCACATCTCAGCAGGAAAATCTCCTGGCAAGCAAGCAGCAGCTGCCTTAGTGGTAGCAATGCTAACTGGAGCCTGTTTTATTTAGGCACAGATATTTTCTTTTTATCAGTATTTTTACATAAACCCTTGTTTTCACCTGGACAAAGGTTCACCTGCCATTAAAATAAAGCTTCAAACCATAAATCTCTCACACACCATTAGATTACATTTTGGGTACCACTTCAGTTTTTCTTCATGTGACAAAAGTATTGTTTAAAAAAGTTTTCTTGCAAGGGGTTGCTTTAAAATGAGGTCCCCGCTGCCCTTTCTTTTTAAAGTGCAAAAAACTAATCCTGAAGATTGTGCTTCTTAAAACACTAAATCATTGTTTGATTTCTACTTCAGAAATACCAAAGCACATCAGTGCAGATGTTCCAGGCCTTGACAGAGAATCTGTAGTCTTATGGTGGGCTCAGACATGTGGTGGCAGCGGTGGCAGCAGCAGCGAGTCCTTTAAGGCCTCCTCTTTCAAAGCGGCATTTGGTCATTTAAGCAAGACAGACATTGCAATAGAGTTTTAAATGATGATTAGATGTGAAAGTAAACAAGGGCTTACAGTGATGAAAAAGCAGCATGAAATGAAGCAAATTAAATTATTAGATGCAGCTCCTATTATAAACCAGTTCCAGCAATTTCTTTCTGTTATTTTGTGAGTCAGCACCATCAGTCCGACAATCAGTCTTCTAAAACATAATGATTCTAACATTTAATTTTCAAGATAAGCAAGGAAACCATGCTTTAAAACCCCACATTCTTCAGGCCTTGTTTTCATACGATGGAAAAGTAAAAAAAAGAAAAGTGCCATATTTTTAAAATAAATAAAACATCTCCCCCTGCTAACTCAAAGGGTCCAACAATAGGAGGGCCAGATGTAAGACAAGAGAGGGGGTCCTGTACCTTTAATATTTGTGTAGAAGAGGGAATGTCACAACAGGTGCAGCTTTCATAACAAGAAACATCAGCCAAGGCTTCCCTCTTCTACACAGCTATTCAAGGTGCAGAGTTCCTTTCCTCTTCTGCGTCTGGCTACCCTAGCCAACAGTGACATGGGCATTAGGAACATTTAAGACATCTCCAATGGCAAATGTAAATAGCCACACCATCTGCATACCTAATTCATTTCATTTCTTTGGAATGGGATATAAGAAGTATTGAGGCGCAGCAACAAGAAGACAAAGTCCAAGTTGCAGGAGGGGGGAATGTTTCTTAAACACGCTATCCTCCAAAATCAGACTACCCCACCCCCTCAAAAAAAAAAGGAATTTGCAAAACTTTAAAAGATTTTTTAAAAAATATAAAATATTTCCCTGCAATGTTGCAGGCAGCACTGTGTCAGCACCTGAGAAGCAGGAAATAGAAATAAAGGGGAAATTACCAGAATTAGCATTGATTTTGATACTTGGGTTACTTTGCTCTGATAGAAGAGTAACTGTTGAAACAAACAGAAGAAAACCAGGCTTCTATCTCTGAGAGAGAACATAAGAGATATGGAGAGCCCTGTGGAGGTTAACAAGCCACTTTCTGCTGTCAGTTTTGGTCTGAATAGGAAAACTAGCTGGCACCCTTAAAAAAATTATCATTGCAGGCCAGTAAAGAACTGGTATCTGAACTGGCATGAATATAGCATAATTCTTTGACTTCGGTGCAACTGAACCTCAAGAAATGTGCAAGATTATTTCCACTGATTTCAGCTAAGCTAAGTCTTTCTATGCCATCTGGCATTTTGCAGTGTTTACAGCCACATCAGAGATCAGCTTTCCCTAAGTAACCCTTTGGCATTATTTGTGCTCCCAGAGGGAAACAGAAAAGGAATACAGGTACAGGTCAAAACACAGACAACTGAAACACTGGGTGGAACAGCAGCATTACCAGCATCAACTAGGCTGATTGAAAGGAATGTATTACTGGGTTGGGGGTTTTTTTGTTTTTAATCCAGCATGATTTAAAAAAAAATTGATCCCAAAATTATTCAGTTCTTCCCTATCACAATGGCTCAGCTAGTTTGCGACACTGGACAGCACTGTGTTTCCACAGATGCAGCTCCTTAGCAGTTGAGTGCACATCTGCAGGGAGGACATTTCACCTGCGCACACTCCTTCAGGAAGGCAGTCCCTTTCACAAATTCTAAATACAAAATGTGCCTTTCCCTTTCCCCTCCTCCTTTGATATCCAAAGAGTTCACTTCAGTCCAGCTAATTTAGGAGAGGGATGTTTAGGAGACCTACATGAAAACAAAACATTTTTATTTCAGAAATTACCCGCCTTTTCGAATGACAAACTGGCCTCCCTTTAATGGATAGCAGCCCCTTGGCTTCCCCAGAGGCCTGAAACCAAGAATGGGTGGGGGTGGGGGAGGAAAGTCCTTTGCTCTTTCTTGATTTGTTGGTCATTCTCCCCTAGCCAAGAGGAGAAAAAGCAGGTCTGTAAGACAGTCTGTGCTAACCAGTGTCTTTTGAGATTGATAATTAGAAAGGAGATATGCATAATCAGGTATCTTCCCTGGCATAATGGTGAGGCCATGTTGACTGGAGGGGGGGGACTTGGTTTGGAGACAACATTCATCCCCCCCCCATTACTGTTTTAACTCCTTGTGCTGTTGCTCTGATAGCACGGTGACAAAGAATACTATGATGAATTCCAATTGGATGGGGAGAGGTGTGAGGGGTTAATCCTGGCGCATCGGAAGCATGTCTAGGAAATATTCAGCAATGCCGATGAAATACACAACTTGTGCAATACCAAAGAGTGGTGCGATGACCAGGGCTCTGCAATATGCCCCCTTCAAAAAGGCTGTGGGACCTTCATTCCGCCAGATTTTCCTAAAAAGGCACACAAAGAAATCAGTTGAGACTATGTGTGTTCACCACAACTCCCATTTAAGTGTTGCCAATCAGAATATGTTACTTCAGTCATGCCCGCCCCACCCATTTTGCTTTAGAGCACACAGTTATCTATAACAAACAGGCTTTCCCACATGAGCAGCAGACTTTACAAAGGCATTTCAAGTACAATGAAAAACCAATTTCCTGCTCATCTCAATGGCTATTTGGCCAGGAATAGCATAAAAATGGTTATCTGCTGCAAATTTCGTTCACATATGTGTCAGCCTTTGCCCAAACAAAGCTCAGACTAGGTGATTTTCACATCCTTGTGAAAATCACACTGGGTGGGTTTCCAGGCTTGCTTGTAGTGGTTTTTAAGAGCAATGCAAAATAAATGGTGGGAGAGGTGCAGGCAGCAGCAGCTGATGGGGAGGTGTCTGACTTCCTGGCGATGGAGTTGCTGCCACTTAATGGGTGAGAAGAGTGGGAGGGACCAGGCAGTGGGGATGCCAGCAGTGTGTGGTTGCCCCTGTGGAGCCAATCTTGCACTCCCGCCAGCATACCTGCACAGCGCCAATGCCCATGCCAAGCCCCCTGCTGCTTCACCCTTTCCCATGCTGCTAAGTGGCAGTGACTCTGGGAGCTCAGGTGAGCAGTGCTGTCCCTTCCTCCCAGTTGCTACTGGATGCAGGGTGAGACACACTTCAAGGCTGGAACCTATCAATGGGCCTAGTTAAAAACCTAAGGGCCCTGCTGGATCAGACTAAGGGCCTATCTACTCCAGCACCCTGTTCCCCACAATAGTCAACTGCATACCTATGGGAAGTAAGTCCACAGCCGCCTCTCTTCTACTGTTGTTCCCCACACCCACTGGCAACTTGTGCCTACTATGGCGTCTCCAATCCTGGAGGAAGTGTATAGCCATCAAGGCAAGCTGCCATAGTTACTATACTGTATTTCATTCACTATATTTTAATAAGAATCTCACAGTTTTATCAAAGTGGATTTGGATACATCCAGCAGCAGCAGCCCCCACAAGAAACATGTATCAAATTCATATATGAGTAAAATTCTGTTTTTATGCCTGCAACACAATCCTTTTGGTGGTAAGCCTCTGTGTTCACTGGTATCCTTGGGACAAACACCCAGGTTTCGCTGATTGCTGACCACCCTCAAAAGATCATTTACCTGGCACAGTCAATGATCCCTGAGTATGTGTCCTCGTTGACCCCCCTCTGCAAGGACTGCAATCTTGTCTTGATTACTGGGGAAAGAAGACAGCAGTGTTAGATACAATCAGTGCTCTGGTCTGTATCTAATTAATTTCTCCAGGCTTCCTTTAGCTGTTTAGGTATATACAAGTATCCCAGCACTGCTAAGCTGGAAGAGATTTTTATGACCTCCCCTTTTACAACTCTCTCTCCATGAACAGATTAGTCTTTATCATATGGACATGCTTTTTACTAAGCTCTTCATTTGCTTCTGTCATTATGATGAAGTCGCCTCCCTCCTTTAACACATTATGCTGCACCTCTACCACATTCTGCATGAACTGCAAGGCTGTTAGCCTCTGACTATCACAAAGAAGTGGGACTCTGCCACAAAATCTTGCAATGCATTTCTGATGTATGAGTGCTACCTGAGTCTGTGGCTGTTTGCTCCCTAGAGGGTTCAGATGTTCTTCTGTTAAGGTGTAGTACCTGAGGGCTCCCTTCTTCAAGGGAGAAACATGCTCTAACAGGCTACAGCCCTGGTTAGCTCCGGAGAGCTGTAAGCCCCCTCGTTGCTTTGAGAATGTCCCCCCCCCCAATCAAATGGCAAGAGATCAGGCAGAGATCACTTCTATATCTGACATGCATTTAGCGTCCCTTCAAAGATAATCTGTAGTACAGAATTTCCCCTTCCTACAAGAAGGGCCTGTGGCTGGCTGCATCTCTTCAATTCTCTTTCTCAAGTGGAAAGTATACAAACCTCCACTAGCTGGAACAATCAGGATAGCAGCTTCTCTTACTGTGGTACTGGGTGCTTTGCAACTTAGATCTTTTGCCCCTCTTTCTTAACACTGCTGTAGTCCACTGCATTATATGCCAGCTTGCCTCCTGTGACACTGTGCCTCGTGAGAACACAAAAACACCAGGGCTCACACTCTTTCCTCAGTTTCCCCCTGTCCCCAACTCTTCTGGTGAACCTCCCCACATTTCACACCCACAGCACCTTGACTGAACTTTGCTGCAGTACCTACCATCACAAGGATTCACTGCTACAGCTGCCGTGCTGCCAGCCAGGCACCCAGCAAGGAAGGACACATAGAATGGGGCCTTGACATCCGGGGTTGTCTGCCCTAGTTTGTTCAGGTTTGCAAACAATGGAAAATAAACAATGGAAAACGGTACATCCCTGCAGAAGGAGAAGCAAGACCATGAGGGAAGAGCTCTTTCCTTTAGTCCTTTAATACCAAGCTGCCCCATGCCAATTGTAAGGGGTGGGTAGTTGTGCACAGAAAGATGAGTCCCCTTTCCATAGTTTTCAAATGCATCAGATATTTCTTTCTACACTGTTCTCATTTAGTACTATGAAACTCCAGTGCAGTGTATCGCCATCTCCCTCCCTTACCCACTCTGTCCCCATCCCTAACTGAGTCAATACCCAGGGAACAACATGTGTTCCTATTCATTCCGTCTTGTTACCCCAGACTACTGGCACCATTTGGATTTTAGGTCCTCCAGAGGGCCTAAAGGGGTGCCCTACCTTAGCAACGTAGCGCCAAGTCCCTTATAAAGTCCTGCGATGCCTTTGCTCCGAAGCAAGTCCCTTGTGATTTGCATTGCTGTTGTCCGTGTCTCCACAACAGACTCTGCTGCCCCAGCACCAGTGGAAGGGTTTAACTGAGCTTGTGCGGCCATTAGCTTCTTCTGAGCAGCTGAAGAGGAATCAAGACAGAGTTGTCATTTACCGCAATAAACATGAATGCAGCATGCAAGTTACAGACAATGACAGAACATAAATGTCTTGCTTCTGACAGGAGGACAAATAGGCCAGCCACAAATGTAATGAACTGAACATTTCTTAAGGTCAGTTGTACTGCCCTCTGATAAGTCACTAGAAACCGCCTTTATCCAGTTAAGTTGTGCTGTTGAATTTTAGCTTTAAGTAAAATATTTATGTGACTGTCACAACACCATATTCTCTGAGCATATCACAGGATTTAACACACACTGCACTCCACTGTCATTCATATATATATATATATATGTATATATATATGTATATATATATGACAAAGCATTTACCCAGAGATCTATGCAGTCTGTTCACTTCTTCTCCCCCAAACTACTTCCACTGCACTTCTCCTATTTTATCAGAAGATGGAGCCCATGTAAATCCCCTGAGCTAATATATTTGCTCACATAGCCTCTGTTGCAACTGAGCACTAAATCCCAGTATTGTGCTGCAGTGAGAATCTTTCTGCAGCCTTCTAATTTAACACATTAGTAACAGAGGATTTGAAGTACAACTGGAAACTGGTAAGATACAAAAAGATTCAGAGGCAATCAGAAGCAGAGGGAGATACTAAGTCCCAGCGATGAGTGGTTGTTATTCACAATAGTCCTGTCTAACAGGATATTTATATTGGAGCTTTTGAAAACAAACAGCGTTGGTGGTTCAATTCTGTGGTTGCAAAAATTTCCCACTGAACTCCTCTGTGCTAAGCAGTTCCTGCATTATTAGAATTCATTGTTAATACAATAGACAGTGAGTATCATTAAGCTATCCCCTTTCCCAACTTACACACACACACACACACACACCTTTCCCCCTATGTTCCACACCTGTCAACAGAAAAGATTCAGTATTCTAAATTTTGTCCTGAAATTTACTTGGGGGGAAATGAGACCACATAAAAATGGTAGGTAAGGTTGTTTGGGGCAAGAACACAAGTTCTTAATGCTTAAGGGCTTTGGCACACTGCCAGACTTTCTAACTGTGGTGGAAACAGAAAGAAAGTGTCATAGAAAAGAAACACCATAGGGGGCAACTGATCCTCCTCCCTTTTTTGCATTAGTTATCCAGTTTAATAATTCACAAGCTGAACGCAAGCTATTGTTTTACCAGCCTCCTCTTCCCTATACAGATATCTAAAGATACAATTTCAGGCTCTCTCACATCAGGAGAATGGAAAGAGAACAACTCATCATTTGGCTCACAAGGCTGAGGTCCTTCCCAGTGATGTAATATATCCTGGAGCTACTCAGGGAAAGAACAACTTCAGTTAACAGAATTGCTGAAAGGGCTCCGAATCCCTAAAATTTATTAAGGTATATATTGTAACAAATTATGTCATTATGTTGTGTTCTAATTATACTCAGTGGTGTGCCCCACATTTTACTGATTCACTGTTGATGGCCTTTGGACTAAGGAATAAAAACTCAGTTTTGGATATTTGTATATCACCCCTTAATAAAACCTAATCCCAGCGCAGTTCAGTCCTATTTCCCTCCCACCACTGCCCTCCCATCATCTGCAAAGCCATCAGAGACATTTTCTGCTGCTGCATGGGCATGGTGAGGAGAGAAGAGAGACAGGTGAGGTACCAATTCGGCCTGCATCCTGCAGCTGGATTTTGAGCATCTCCATGGGAGTGGTGACAATCACCTGGCAGGTCCCTGCCCCACAGCCAGCCAGCATTTCCTTAATCAGGGTCAGCTTCTTCCTGACAAAAAGATAGGAAAGAGAAGGAGAGAGAGACAAAGAAAAATCAGCTGATTGACCCCAACTGGGTTAACCTGCCTCCAGGCAAAGCAACAGCCAGGATTGTTTCTCTCTGTGATAAGCCTTGTCTCTGTCACTTATGGATCAGAGAAGGAACAAACCCTGGGGAATGTTAGTCATCAGACATGCCCAATTTTGGCTTCCATTGGTAATGAATGCAATGCAGTAAAAAAGGCTGGAGGTAACCAAGTGACTTAAACTATCCAAGGCAGTGAAGAGACACTCAAGAGAAACAAAAAAAAAATGCTGTTGGATATCCAGATGCACAGTGCTGAATAATACACCACCAAAGACCAGCTTTCACCACAACCAAAGCCATTCTTTGGTGAGAAAGTCTCCCCAGAAGCTCAGGGAAATGCAGAAGCTTTGCTTCTGATCCAGTGAGCATCTGTTGCCATTGTGCTCCTACGAAAGGTACAGGCAAGCTAAACAAGTATAATCCCCCAGGCACTTAGGCAAGCAAGTGCACATCCAAAGAAAATGAAATTGTCAACACTGCAGGGGAGGGGGTGCAGCAGAGAGAATTTCCAGAAGACTACTTGTGTTAGTATGGACCAGGCAAAAATGTAAAGGTTGGTGGTCAACATGGGGCTATTCAGGGGCTCATCTTGCAAATAAAACCTCTCTGATGGCAAGCAATTCATCTATCCCTGATCTCAGATCCCCAGCTGTAAACACAGAACACATTCAACTGCTTTCTTCAGTTCTTCTCATAATGATTCATCCTCTGTCCAAATATAAGACATATAATCCACAGGCAGAACCGTCACTGTCATACCAAAATCCATTGGCCAAGGGGAGAAAGCAGGAACTATGAAGGAGGAAAGCTACTGTGCGGCAGTGGCTTGTGAGGGGATGTGGGGGTGCAGAGAGGCAATGCACCCACCAGAGCAAGCATAGGACAAGTTGAGCTGAGCTCTAGAGCAACTGCAGCCACCCCAGAGCTCCCCCAATCTTGCCACCACTGTGGTTTTATTTAATTGTATCTATTTATATATATTTTTTGTTTTATGGTGTAAACCACTTTGAGACTATGTGGAATAAAGCAATAACATAAAGTTGTTGCTGGTGTTGTAACAAAGTAAATAAATAAGATGTTCATTAGGTTCTTTAAAAGGCAGAGGTGGGGAACATATGGTCCTCCAGGAGATAATGGTATTACTAGACCCCAATTCTCATCACCCCAACCATTGGCCGTGTTTTCTGGGACTGATAGGTGTTGGAAGTCCAACAGCATCCTTGATGTCTGCAGGGCCACACCTTCCCCATCACTCTTTAAAAGGGATCACAAACTGGACAGCCTAAATAACCAAGTGCCTAAGATAGATCAAAGGCAAAACAAATCAGAAAGAATTGGAGATCTGAAATGACCTGTCCACTTTTAGTCCCTTAAACCTGCAGGATATTAAACATCTCATTTATAATGGGAGTCCATTTAAAACAAAACAAAACAAAACAAAAAAACCGCATGACACTTTGCCAGCAGTAGAAAACAAAGGCAGAGTCCTGCATGTGCATGTGGAGCTGTATCACTGGACCACGCTCTCCTGCGCTGCTTCCTATTAATTTGCAGCATTAAGGCAGGCAGTAAGATTTCCATTTACTAGAAGGTCACACATTAAGTGAGAGAGAGAACAGTTTCTCACTGTGTCCCATCCAAATTCCCTGGCACTTTCCACTCTGGAATGATGTGATTGTCTGATGGAGCTGTGCAGAATCTGTCCATGTGTTCAGCTCCATTTACTCAACTGAAAACTATTTCATCTAACCCCAATTAATCAAGAAGTTGGTAATCCTACTGGAGGTGTGGGAGAGATGAGGTCACCTTACAACTGCTCCATTTAGACCAGTACTCAGGTTTAAGAATGGTTTAAACTGGATATCAGGCTTATCTCTATATGGCCTTTCAGGTAGCTGTCCACCTTGCTTACTTGTATTAGCAAGGTTCAGATGCCGGCTTGCAGATCCACCCATGAAGGCATTTCCCAATGGCTGCTTCCTCCAGCAATTATGCTGCTTCTATGAACAGACACATTGATTCAGCACATTATCACTAGCATCCCACAATGTATGTCAATTGCTATGATAGTCGCTTCTCAAATGGAGAAGCAGGATTGGCATAGATGGGACAGCAACCGCTGTACCAAACTAGGCAATCAAAAGTGAAAACCCTCCCAACATCTGGGGATCCTGTTAAGATACTTCCCATTTAACATCCTGCGTTGCTGCTACAACAATACTGGGAAGCTCCTGTCTAAGAAGAAACTGCTGCTATTGCAATAACCAAATGTACTGCAGTGCTTTGAATTAGTAGAATATTCTCTGACACATTGAATCCCAGCACTTTGCAATGGGAGGGATAAGGATAAACTTATATCATCACTTTAGTTGCCCACAGTAAGGAGAAAAACATCAGGAAGCAGCAGGCTATGTGAATTTGGTTTAAAGCCCAAAGAGATCCAAAAGAAGGAGAAAAATCTCTTTACGAATATGGAAAATTCTCCAGACACAAAACTGCTCAGTTGCTGTACTTCCTCAGGAGATTTAGAACAGCCAAGGATCCTGGCCAATGGATGGCAACTTGCCCTAACAGCTAAAGGTGCAAACGGCGGCCTGTCAAGTTTACTCCTTCCAATCCAAGCACAACAGCTTTGAAGCTTAGCATCTGTGAACCGTCAACAACTTCAACCCTGTGGAAGAAGTCAGGTAGCATAAAGTTCACCCCCCTTGCCTAAGGGAACTGCCACTGCTGAAAGCTTCCTCAAGTACTTTGTTGACTTCCCTAAAGATATAACAGAATTGCTTCAGGGAACTATAGGCAGTTAATTTCGAAGACTGCATGGCTGCTGTTTGGATTCATCCTCCTCTCATCTGAGGGGATTATCGGTGTAAGGCCGCAGTGAAGATTATTAAACCACTAAATATAGATTTCTCCTTTGAGAACATAGGAAGGAATTTTTCCATATCAAATCACATTGGTGTGAAGGGAAATTAAAGAGCTGTTGACATTTTCCCCAAACAATTCATTATTGCAGTTGACTAGCTACATGCATGTGGAAGTGGAATCTGGTAGGGAGGGCCTCCATTTTCTATAAAGTCATACCTTGGGTTACAGACGCTTCAGGTTGTGTGTTTTCAGGTTGTACACCAAGCTGAACCCGGAAGTACCAGAATGGGTTACTTCTGGGTTTCAGTACTTGTGCATGCGCAGAAGCACTAAATTGTGCTTTGCGCATGCACAGAAGCGCCGAATTGCAACCCGTGCGTGCGCAGACGTGGCGCTGCAGGTTGCGAACACTGCGGGTTGCGGACGTGCTTCCCGCATGGGTCATGTTCACAACCCGAGCGTCCACTGTATTCTTTCTCTGCCCCTCAAAGCTCTTAGCCACCTCACAAATTTAGGAGAAAATGTGGATATCTACAGGGTGGTGGAGTCTCCTTCTTTCGAGGTCTTTAAGCAGAGGCTTGACAACCATATGTCAGGAGTGCTCTGATGGTGTTTCCTGCTTGGCAGGGGGTTGGACTCGATGGCCCTTGTGGTCTCTTCCAACTCTATGATTCTATGATTCTGGGGAGTTACTGCTTTAGAACTTGAAGTGTGGGGGGAAAGTTGGTGGCAACCCTTTGAGAAACATTCTCAGTATATATAGGGTATATGCTGCAGTCACTTTTTGGAAGGTCTCTAAAACAAGAGACACAAACTTAATTTCTGTCACAGTGAGTAGAAGATAGTGTATAGTCTACTAGGGGACAACTGGCTTATTTCTAGCAGAATGCAAAGCACCTGCTGGTTGCTGGGATATTTGCAAGAGAATACTAAGACTAGGTGGATCTTAGTCTGATTCAGCAAGGCGACAGTTTCCATTTCAAGCAAGAGTATATAATCAAGATCAGTAAATACAGTGAAGTAAGGTGGCCAATACCAAATTATTCAGGGTCATTAAAACAAAACAAGATTGTGAAGAACTCCAAACAGACTGAACTAATGGGCAGTAATACGGCAAAGCATTTCAATGTATACAAGTGTAAAGTGATGCATGTTGGGTTAAAAAAAAATCTTAATTTCACATAAATGTTTATGGGGTCTGAACTGGTGGTGACAGACCAGGAATGAGACCTTGGTGTCCTAATGAATAGGTTTCATGAAGATGTTGACTTAGAATGCCACAGCCATGAAAAAGGCAAATGCCATGCTAGGGATCATTAGGAAAGGAAGTGAAAATAAACAGCTGGTATCATAATGCTGTTATTCAAATCTATGGTACTATCGCATTTGGAATGCTGTGTACACTTCTGGACATGCAGAAAAGGGCAGCCCAAATTATCAAGGGGCTCCCCTATGAGGAAAGGTAATAGTATTTGGAACTCTTTAGTTTATTTAAGTGTCTATCATGTTGCCTCTTACTCAGCATGATAGACACTTAAATAATTTATTTATGGTATGAAGAAAGTGGATGAAGAAAAGTTTCTCTCACACACATAACACTAGAACTCATGGACATCCAATGAAGCAGAATATTAATTTTTTCAAGACAGATAAAGGAAAATACTTATTCACACAATGCATAATTAAATTATGGAAGTCATTTCCACAAGAGGCAGTGATGGCCTCCAAATTGGATGGTTTTAAGATTTAGGCAATTTCTGTTACGTATTTCTGTTCTCCAAGCAAAATAGAACACAAAGCAGGAAGTGGGGTGGCTTAAAGATATCGGTTTCCCTGCCGATTTTGATTACGTCCACAAAGAAACAACTACAGTAATGCAATAATGCTTAGCAGCTAGGCAGAGAAAGAGCTAAAATCAGCAGCTTTCCAGCCCCACTCTAGAACAACAAACAAAGTGAAGGTCAAGATAAAAAAGCAAAGTTATGTGATACCACAGGAAGGAGTAAACCTGAGTGATGATATGGTACCGAAATGCAGCAATATTTTCAAATGCTTGAAAGTGATTTTGGAAAGCAATGCTTTTTAATTAGAAACGTTGAGACACAGTAGCCAACATGAAATTCATGAGACAAGTCAGGATTCCTTAGAGTGATGATGTTCTTTACTGACAGTGTGTAGAAGTCATAATGCAATACAGCCTGGGAATAATATAACTTGCTTGCTTCATTCATGATGGTCATTTTCAAAGTCTTGGAGACACTTGCTTAACATCACCGCTCTACTGTCCGTGAAATTCAACTGCTTCTACTTTTGGACTTGTGAGCTGCAATGCTTAATGAAAACATTAAATTTCAAGCCACAACAGCAGTGGACTTTTGCTGCCTCTGCAGTCTCTTTACAAAAGCTGCAACAGCATTAACAGGCTGAGTGCTAATGCATTTCCTATCTCTGTGTACATATATAGCACATGGTGAATATGCAGTGCTACCATTTTTATCCTTCTGCAAACATATCTAGGATGCTGCAAAGCAGTCCCTGTAGCCAGATGTTTTTACCAAGTAAAACCGGTTCCACAGAACTGGACGTCCGCAACATGCTAATAATGTCTGCCAAGAAAGGAACTTACTGTACTTTTCCATGTATAAGCTGAGGTTTTTCTATTTAAAAACTATGTTAAATTTTGGTGATTGTCTTATACACAGATAGTGCATAGGGGGGGACGTGAGATTGGTTGCTGCTGGGAGCCGGAGATTGTCAGCGGCTATTTGGCGTGTCACTGGTGGCTGTGGCAAGGGCTGGTGTTGATTGGGTGTCACTGTGGTAAATGGGCGGGCAACTGGCGGCTTCTGCCAGCGAGGGGACAGACGATAGGCAGCTTTAGCGGTGCATGCAAGTGGCAGCATATGTCAGGCGGGTGAGTGATTTCCAGCAATCTCCCCCCCCCCCCCGCAATGCTTGACAACTCTGAGCAATCTCTCCCCCCCCCTTTTCTGAATTTTGTGTCCCCCAAAATAGGGGGCGTCTTATACACGAGGGCGTGTTATACACGGAAAAATATGTTACATTCATCCTACAAGCAATTTGACCTTGGAGACTGTCTTCAGTGGTCATTTTTACTGTAAATACATAGGCTGTGGTACACAAGTGCTTGTGGGCTAGGAAATTAATAATACAGAAACAATGTTTGAGAAGGAGTTATAAAACTATTAGGCTAATAACTATGCAGAGTGTTAATGGTACCATCTGAAAACTATCAAATAGTGGTCTTCATAATCAACACAGCTACAGAACAAATGTGGGTTATAAACACACATTAGAATGAGAACTGAAACTCTGTGTGGACCTTCTTAGGGCTTAGCCACGTTCTCTAACATAGAGTAAATTGTTCTTTCTGGGGTGGATCAGGGAAAAACTGCAACTTTCTACTCTCACCACTTGAAATTTGGGCTGGCATTGTTACAAACTGAAATTTTTATAACTTTTGGGCTGAACTGAGAAATGAAAACAAGACCAAACACAGCAGGCATAGAGGTGATGCTGCCTGTGGACTGCATCCAAGCAGCTTCTCATTCCAAAGCGTAGTGGTATTTCTAGGTTTGAAAAAGTAATATATATTTAGCCTTCATTGTTTCAGAGAGTGCCTTGAAATAGCTTGAGGGTATCTGTGTTTGACAGGTTCAATAAACAGAAAGCATTTCTACCTTTATTATATTGCACTACCCAAGAGGCTACTATTTTTATAAACAACAACAAAAAAAGATAACCACCTGTGTTTTTAGGATTAACTACCTTTTGATGCAAGCTCTCAAGGATTGCACATAGTAATGGTCAGAGTGTTTAGCATACTGTACCTTAGTATACCAAAAGGCTAAAATATGTTGGGAAATGTGAAACCGATTTTTTAAAAAACAAAAAACTGAAATGCAGCTGCAGATGGTCTTCTAGAAAATTTTGAACTATAATTTTTTCCTATATGGGGGGGCCGCTAGGGGCGCCTTGGAAGTAATTTTTAGTAATTTTTATTTACGGCCATAGGCCCATACAGGTAAAAACGACACATAAATAACAACTTGTGCACGTGGGGAAAACAGCCACTAAAACACCACTATAACAATAAAATACTATAAGATAGAATGGCATACTACGCCTTAGTTAGCTTGTAGTGCTCCTTGGCGTCGCTTTTGGGTAAGGACAGCGACCAGGAACCTTGCCACTTTCAGGGTCGTATGAGTATCCTTATCCTGCAAGATTTGGGCAAGGTGGAATTTTGGTGGGGTACCCTCTAGTTTCTGTATGATTGATCCCAACAAATTTGCCCGTGGCACATTGAACAGGGGGCAAGTGAACATAATGTGCTGGAGCGACTTTGGTGTCTCCTTATCACATTCGCACATGGCGGGGGCTTGGCCCTTTGAGAATCTATGTCTCAGGACGTTGGAGGGAAAAACGTTGAACCTCGCTTTGGTGAAGGCCAGTCTATGGGCAACAGTCGAAAGGGAGGAGAGGTATGATGGAACGCAGTAGGTTAAAGGGATACCAATGTTCTGAGGCGAGCAAACACCTCCCCCCAGCATATAATTTCGCTGTAGATCGATGTCATCCAGTCTTTGGCGAATCAGTCTTTGAGCAGTAATTTGGTCTAGTTTTAGGGAATCTGAAGGAGAGATTCCATAACTCAGGAGTTTGGCATGAATTCTACTGGTCCAAAAGCTAGAGAATTCATCTCGCCATAAGCATTGGACAAGGTAGTGGTTTGGTAATCTATGCCACAATGATAGCCAATAATTGAAGACTTGCTTCCACAGGCAAGTTTCTAAGGATGCGATCTTCAATTCTAGTCGCATGGCTGTGTTGCTTACGCACAGGGGGAGCATTAGGAGCTGACGTAGGAATTGATTTTGCAGTGTCTCGAGAGGAGCAAGATCTGTCATCACAGCCCAAAGCGGGGCAGCATAAGCAAGCACGGCAACCACTTTTGCCTTGAACACCTTTAGGGCCGAGGGAACATGCAAAGCTCCATCCGAAAAAAAGAATCAGAGGAGCGCATATGTCAGAGTTTTGGCCTTGTTAAGTAGGTGTTGAATTTGAGCTTTCCACCCCAAACTGTATTGAAAAATAACTCCTAGGTATTGAAATTTTAGAACTTGCTCTATTTTTGCTCCACCAAGCTTCCATTCGTATAATCTCCGGCTTCTGGAGAAAATCAGAATCTTGGATTTAACATGGTTGATGGTTAATTGGTTGAGTTGACAATACGTGGCAAAGATCTTCAAAGCTCTGGTTAGTCCAACACGTGTATAAGATAGAATTACCGTGTCGTCCGCATATAAAAGGAGTGGGCAGCGGTAGTCCGCTAGTCTAGGCTCGTGTGTACTTAGAGAAGAGTTAACTAGGGGTGCTCGCATGTCGCTGATGAATAGGTTGAAAAGACAGGGAGCCAATATACATCCTTGGCACACTCCCTTGTTTATTGGTATCGAATTTGTGAGGTTGCCCGCAGGAGTAAGTCTCACTCTGGCAAGGGTATCTTCGTGGAGCTGACTTATAAGCCATAAGAGTCTTCTATCAATGCCCTGTTTCGCAAGTTTCTCCCATAGGATATTTCTAGGAACGCTGTCAAAGGCTGCCTTTAGGTCTAAGAAGGCAGCACAGAGGTAGCCCCGGGGAGGAGAGGAGTACTTCCGTGCAAGATGATAAAGAACTATCACATGATCGGTTGTAGAGCGTTTAGTTCTGAACCCTGCTTGTTCGTGGCCAATCTGATTAGTCTCATCTACCCATTGCAATAGTTTAGTCAGCAAAAAGCTGGCATAAATTTTCCCTATGATCGAAAGGAGGCTGATGTTACGGTAGTTTTCCGGCTCCGTTGGAGAACCTTTTTTATGAATTGGTACTATACAATTTTATGAATTGGTACTATGAATTGGGCGCCTTGGAAGATGGCGGATATTAACATCTATCCAGCCCGCACGAGGTAATTAGAGGCTGATTATGGGGAGTAAATCAGTCTCCCTTCATCTCTCCAGGGGGGAGAGATGCAGTTTTCACCCGCTGTTGCCATAAATCACCCCTAAGTTCGGAAGAAGAAGGGAGTGAGGCACTGGGTGCACAACCCTCGGCAGGCCTTGGAACTCCTCCGAAGCTGCTTCCAGGTGTGAAACTAGTTGCGTTACTTAAAAGGAAAAAAATTGGTGAAAGATAACACAGATGCTTCAAGAAAGGCAGGAGGTTCTTATCTGCTAACAATTTTACCACTGAAATGAAGAAGACTGAGACGGAAGATTACATCAAAGTACTACAGACATGGTATGTGGAATGGAATGCAACAGAACTGAAAGGGGGGGAAATGACTTTTTATTTTTTTGCTCTATGTGATTAACTAATAACCCTCCCTCTTAGAAGATCCGTCACAGCAATTAATTGCAAATGGGACTAAAAATGAATAGTGTGGGAATAATATGAACTTAAAGGTTTTACTCTGTGAAGGATTTGGAAAGAAGAAGGGCTGTGACGCAGTAAGAATGGAGATTTGATACGAGACCTGTGTTGCAGGAGGTTTGGTCTTGTGGAGGGCGAGCCAAAGATTTATTATTTTCGAGGAGATTGTGATCTGGAAGGGGCAGCCCTCCTGGAAAAAGAGTAATTTACGATGCAACAGGTCGGGAAAGTTAAAGAGCGAGCTTTTAGACAGTATTTCATCGGAACGACAAAATGGCGATTGCTTGCTCGAGCAGAAATGCCTGGACTATTGGATGAGAGTGATTTATGAGAGAGCAGCACAAAGCCTACACAGAAACACAAATAAGACTGTTTTTTTCAACCCACTTGCGGAGCAACTCGGAGGTGAATGAAAAGGAAAATGAGTAATGACAAGGATTGAGAAGAGGGGACTGGAAATATCATTCTTAAGATGAAAGCAGTACAAATATTTGAGGATTGGACTCCTGCTGATCAAGAAGCATGGGTACCCCCCACAAAAATTTATAATTTGGAATACAATTGGATTACATGATATGTATTGTTATAATTTGGATTAATTGGTTTGATGTGTTTAATTTGGTAATATGAAACTTAATAAAAATTATTTTAAAAAATAATATAATTTTTTCCTATATTAATTTGCTTTGACAAATGTTCAGTTTGCTTTGGAAATTGTTCTGGTGCCCCAGAGTGTGACCTAATTTAGCTTGTTTGCTTTACTTGTATTTAGTTAATGAAGCTAAACTCCCATGCTTACCTAATACAGTGGTACCTCTGGTTACGAACTTAATTCGTTCCAGAGGTCCGTTCTTAACCTGAAACTGTTCTTAACCTGAGGTACCACTTTAGCTAATGGGGCCTCCTGCTGCTGCCACGCCACCAGAGCACAATTTCTGTTCTCATCCTGAAGCAAAGTTCTTAACCCGAGGTACTATTTCTGGGTTAGCAGAGTCTGTAACCTGAAGTGTCTGTAACCTGAAGCGTCTGTAACCCGAGGTACCACTGTATTGTATTTGCAACTGGCATTCATTCATCATTACTAATGAACTTATGGAACAGAGCATTTTCCACAGAAAAATAAGGCACTGGGTAATCTTCTGCCCCACATTGCTGTCTACAAGGGAAAGGTTTTCTTTTCTGTATTCTTAACCCCTTTCTGCCTTTGACCATTTTCTCACTAACTGCTTCCCCATCCAAGAAACAAGGCATTCAAATCCTTTCTCCTGCTGGTAGGCAAGCAGGCGAAGTGGAGCCTATTTCGAGTGAAGGGGGGGACAGCCTAAAGAGATGGGTTAATACTCCTCCCGCTGAAATGAGATTTGCATTCCACCCATGGCCACAATCCAGCTTTTAAGAAATGGCATTTGTAATCTATTTCCCAGGCCCTGAATTTTGCATAAATCCAAGTTTAAAGTGAATTTTAAGTGCCTTGCCTTGGTGAAACGTCCTTAGGAATTCTGAAGGTCATTGAAACAATTTCAATGAGATTCCCAAAGGCAGTCTCCAGAGGATACACCTCTTGTATCATTTTGCACAAGGCCATTCCTCAAATAATACATTGGTAAAGAATGAATGAATGAATGAATGAATGAATAAATAAATAAATAAATAAATAAATAAAGCAGTTTCACCTCTGTTTGTTAGTGCCAAACTTGCAATTCTTCAGCAGCTAGAATTTGCAGCAGAAACAAAGGGCCTCTAAGCATTAACACATGAATAATCACAGATACTGCCTTTGTTTTTGGATATTTTCCCACATTTGGTGGCAAAGTAACCTTGGCTGAGATGCAAAGGAGTCCTTTCAGTCAGCAGCCTCTCACTTTCAATTCCCGGGCATTATCTTGATCAAGTGTGCAGAATGACACATCTACTCTGTTGTATAAAGGCTCTGTAAAATTCAGATACACCTCTACCACCCAATGCCTCTTTTTGATCATCCGAAAGTAATAGTGAGGTAATACCTTTATTAGTTTCAGCTAAGGGCCAAATGTGACGATGATGCTTTAAATGTGCAAATTAAATGTGTTTGGAAATTTATGGCTGTGGTGTTTCCGATCAGCACCATGACATGCAGGGAGAGGGTAGGTAACCTTTTGCCTTTGCAAAAAAAAATACAGTGGTGCCCCGCAAGACGAACGCCTCGCAAGACGGAAAACCCGCTAGATGAAAGGGTTTTCCGTTTTGGAGGCGCTTCGCAAAACGAATTTCCCTATGGGCTTGCTTCGCAAGACGAAAATGTCTTGCGAGTTCCTGCGGGTTTTCCCCCCTCCCCCCTTTTCCTAAGCTGCTAAGCCGCTTATCAGCTGATCCGCTGATAAGCCGCTTAACAGCTGATCGCTAAATGCCGCTAAACCGCTAATAGCGCTAATCCGCTAAGCTGTCAATGGGCTTGCTTCGCAAGACGAAAAAACCGCTATACGAAGAGCCTCACGGAATGGATTAATTTAGTCTTGCGAGGCACCACTGTATCTCGGGTCCCACCAAATGCTGCAGACAGAAAAAATATGGTCACTGTCCCTTTGGTCATATAAAAGGCAGCAGTTACTGGGGTTATCGTCTCTGGTAGGAGGACTTCATGGTATGCACAGTGTCCTGCAAACAATCCAAGGAAATTGCCAGGAGGGTGTGTGACAATCAACCTAGAAATGCAACTGCATCTTTCCTAGTCCATGAATAGCTCCACAATTGGCCTTGGGCAAACAAGATATTGAATATTGCGTAATCTCCTTTGCAATTATTTCTAAAAAGCTTAACATTTGAACCCCAAAATGATCTCTCTGTGATGAGCTACAATACATTCATCATTACTGAACAAGCCAGTCTACTCAGATGCCAACTTTGTTCTCAAAGGAGAGCCCCGATGGGACCAGCAGTCGTTCTCTGCATTGGCTCCTTGTTTGCAGAATGCTCTCCCAAGGGAGGCTCATCTGGTACCTTCATCATACATCTTTAGGCCCCTGGCAAAAATCTTCCTCTTCAAGCAGGCATTGGGCTGATTGACATTCTTTGTCCTTTTAAATGTGTTTGTAGGAAGGAGGGGTCATTGCTTTGCTTTGTTTTTATTATGCATTTTGTGTTTTTATTTTGTATTTTTATGTTGTGAACTGCCCTGAGATCTTCAGATGAATGTCAATATATTACTTTAATAAATTAGTAAGTGAAAGGGAATAATATTGTCTTGAGCACTGGTCTCCACAAAATAGGGACAAGTCACCTCCAACCAAAAACTAGTGCATCCACCAAAAGAAGGAAAAACACTTGTCTGTGGTATAAATTAAATGTGTCAGTGGTATCCCATTGTTTTCAAAGCAGGCGCAGTCAAGCAGCTGAATAATGCACTTGACTCAATGGCAACAATACCAAGTACTATGGACAGCTGCCTCAGTGCATCCACACTGGAAGCAATGGGGTGCCATCAAAATATCCCAGTCATGCCACCCCTCCTAGAAAACATTATACACAGTGCCCTCTATCACACTCACCCATCTTTGGCCAGATGATGCCGGAAGAAGTCATTGGCAGCTAGTTTGATGGCTTTTTCTGGAGTCACTAGTGTCAGATTCACTGCAGCCCCTGGGCAAGAAATATGGAGAACAGAACATTAAGAGCATTAGGGAAGACTGAAAACCTTTAAAAAAAGTGTTTTCTTGGTGACCATCAACCTCACCCAG
Source organism: Podarcis gaigeae (assembly GCF_964106915.1). Taxonomy (NCBI): domain Eukaryota; kingdom Metazoa; phylum Chordata; class Lepidosauria; order Squamata; family Lacertidae; genus Podarcis; species Podarcis gaigeae. Next base: position 77,396,679 of record NC_139678.1, on the reverse strand, counting down.
AAAACTGAGCTGGGGGAGATAAGGCACTGTAGAATCAACAGAAGATAGAAATGCAGACCAATTCTAGGAGCCACACCAGAAACAAAATGTATGCTATGTTGGAAGCCAGTGGTGGTACCCATTTCCATCCAAACCAATTGCCTCCCCTGCCACACTGTGGCATAGGATTCATTCAGTACTAACTGGGACCACGGATTCAGATGGGTCAGGGAGGAGGGTTTTTCCTCTAGTGGGGCAGAGCCAGCCAGTCCACTGCCAGCAATCAGATGCTGCTTCAGTTGCATATGCACAAACTGCTACTTGCCCTGCATCATCTAGATCAGAACCTGTGGCCCTCCAGATGTTGCTGGTCTACATCTCCAATAATCCCTGCCTATTGTCCATGTTGGCTGGGGCTCATGGTTGCTGAGAGCCCAACAACTTCTGGAGGGACACAGCCCACCCTGAAAAAAGCCCTCCTTCAATAGCTCAAGGCTTAGAAGGAGTTGGTGAATTTTTCTCTTCCAGAGGCATGCCTCTCTTCCCTCTGCCAACCAAACAGGTTACATCTGTCAAAAAGTGTTAAAAGGCATTGCTCCCTTTAACATACTATGCCCTGACCCAAGGGTCATGCACATTAATGGAGCACATCTCAATTCTGGGGGGAAAGAGCTAGGAGATGGAAACCCTGGTTAAATTCTCACTTCAACCATCTGTTCACTGGGTAGCCTTAGAGAAGCCACTGTCTGCTTCACAGACATGTACATCCAGCGGAAATTAAGGTACTCATCTACTTTATAGAATTGTTGTAAAAATTGCTGAGTTCACAAATGTGAAGCACTTTGTTAAGTATTTATTTTGCACCACAAAAAAGAGAGAGAAGTATTTCCTGTGGGAAATCTGCATAAGCATCTCTACTTAATTAACAGCATAGACTGACCTAACTGTGACCTCAAGCTCCTTTGTTCCAAACTAAAACTTGCCTCAGTTGAAAAAGTGTGTTCAATCTATGCATCCCTATCAGGGTCAGCATCAGGGGTTGGCAGCTAGTTTGTGGCAGACCATACCAAAGCACCTTTCTCCAGTTTCAACAGAGTAGGCACACACCCAACTCTGTCCTCTGGTATGTAAACAGCACGTGACGTTCACATGGTGAATGTGTGTACTCTATTATTGGGAGCAACAAACAGAAAATCCCTCTGAAGGCATTACAAACTGTGTGCTGCTCTGTATAACAAAGGAAAGCAGCATTAGTGACACAAGAGTGACCCACGCCACTGAGGTCACTTAGGAAAGGGAATCCAGTTTCGGCCGCTGCTTTTCCCCCATGAGAAGGATGACCTTTTGTTTGCTTGTTCCCCAACTATGCAGAATTCACAGAGTACTTTGCATGATGAAGGGCCCTCTGCAGTAGATTAGGGCAAGAGCCATCTCCTGAACAATCTCTTCCTCTAAAGGTTGCTTACACTTGTGATTCAGGGCCAAACTAGACATGGTGCTAAAGGCATCCCTGGGGTCAGGAGTCAGAACAGCTGCTGAAGCCCTCACCCAACAGGGAACCACTGCCACCCACTGGAGTCCTGTTTCTTCTCTTCTTTGCTGTTTTCACTTGTTCACCTGGCCCTCTAAGCTAGCGGGAGCAAGGAGGAGAAACATCCGCCTCATCTTGCTTTGCCTCTCCCCTCTAGCCAGCTGGGCAGGCTGGGGAAAGGTAATGGGAATGGGTATTAGCAGAAGTGGGAGCTCATTCAAGGAGAGTGGTTGAGCGTAGAGCTGGCACTGATTCCTATCATCTAGGTAATGGCTATCAAAGACTGGCATATTCTTTCTTGCTAAAGGTAAAGGTAAAGGGACCCCTGACCATTAGGTCCAGTCATGACCGACTCTGGGGTTGCGCGCTCATCTCGCTCTAATCACTCTCCCACTTGAACTCCTTTCAGCATACAAAAACCTGGTGCACTGTATACTAATACTAATGAAACAGCTTCTGGGTCAATATTTTTGTATCTCAAATGAATTAAAGTCAGGAAAAATGTATTTCCAGATAAAAGGTCAATCTGTGATTTTCTTCTAAATCTTTAATGTTTTCAGCAAAGCTGCTTGATGGGGGAAGGGGGAGCTATCATAATCCTTGTCCTCAGTAACCCAATGTGGCTGCAAATCACTGGAGAAAGACAAGCACACCTCCACTGACTCCCAGTATTTTTTAGTCTCCAAAATGCAGTCCTCGGCATACAGGCCAGGGGTGTTGATGCTAGACGTTGCCTAATTTACTAGGGCTGAAATGTAGAACTGCTCATAAATAAGGCTGCCAGGCTTCAGACGCCAGCAAATGACTGGGAGGCAGAGCAGACAGTCACCATAAAGCCAGCATTTTACAAGGTTTTACTAAGGGCCCCATAAACCTTTGATAGATTGACTACACATCAAGAACAACTACCTGGTTGATTTGTTACTCTACTAAAATGCTTCATGTCTTCCTTTCCATTTAACAAAATCCTCAGCATTTCTCATAAAATATATTTTATTATAAAATCTTGTTCTATATACATCCTTCTCATGCAAAGTAGTACTGTTTAATTTGTTGCTTTAATTGGTAATGAATCAACACTGGGAAATGTTTGCTCATCATCAATGCACTTTACAAGTCAACCAGTTTATTAAAAAAAAAAAAGTCAGCCATATGGAAGCATTAAATATTAGAAAGAAACCAGATAAAATGTGTGGTTTTTCTTCCCTTCTGCATCAGTCATCTAATTCCCTGCCATACATTTGCAAATGCAACAAAGGTTCTACTTTTGTTATCAGAATATATTACCAAAAATATATGCAGTTGTGTATAGGCAATGTCCTAATTCACACAATTGTGGTCAATGAATCTGAGGGTTATGAATATTTTTGCACCTATCTGCATTTATCAGGCTAAAGAGAAAATAAACTTCAGCAGAGCTGATGTTTGACGCAAGTGGGATCTGCATCAATGTACTACTGCGTGCTGCTGGAGGACACAATCGGAGAGGTTATAGAACAGCCACAAAGTGTATAAATATACTATGTATTGAAGTTAAATAAAGCCTCATTATGTTCCATCCAGCAGCTAGGAATAGTCTGCCTGTTACAGTGGGAGCCCAGGGATGACGTTGAGGGTATTCTTAGTAAGAAGGCTGTCTGCCTTGGGTGGTTTTCGCTGCTCCAGTTCTGTGCTACAGAGACCATTTGGCAAAGGTTTGGCCCTGGCACACTCACAACGCAAGAGGAAACCAATGCAGAGCAAACTGGAGGGAAGCTTCATGCCCTTAGTGTCCAAGAGCTAACTAGAATAGGAGCTGCCATCCAGAAACTGTACTGAGATATTTAAGGAGCTGCAAAGGAATCCCACCCTTTCCTGACTCAAAGTAAAGTTATATGTTTTTTACATTTATATTTTCCCACATGTCCAGAGAGGGCACATGATGAACAATGAGCTTGGCACTAAGTAAAATCTCAACTCCTTGCTGGTTACAATGAATTTGTCAGAGCTGACACAAAACACAGCCATTTGCTTCCCTTTCTAGGAACTGTTCTCCACTCAACTGCTCAACCAGCCAATCCTAATGCAGCTCCCACTCCACGCACCTCTGTCTGTTTGCCCACCACCCACCTGTAACTTGGCAGCAAGAACACTTTGCCCTCAACCGTCAGGCATGGCATCCCCATTGCCCAAAACTAGTCCCCTTTCCTGGGAAACCTGACCAAGATCTGGTAAGATCCTATTCAACTGGGAGAAACAAACTTCAAAGGTCATTCAACTTGGACTTGCGTAATCAACTAATTAAAGGTAAACTGTCAATAGTGAACTGTACTGCCAAGGTGATACAACCATGGCTTATTGCATGAATGCTTCTTGTAAACAGATAAATATCTGCACGCTCTTGCAATTCTATACTACAAGAAAATGAATGAGATTCCAGTTGTGACTGCACCCTCCTAATCACATGAAAAACTTCCAAGGTTTACAGCTGTTTGAACTCCAGCTATGTGTCTTTGATCTCTGACCACACACAGAAATATGCAAGCCAAGATAGATAAGACATGTAAGATTAACTGAAAGGTAAATTGGCTAATTTGTTACATGCTTCCTCCCCTCTGCAAGCACCAACTACTTTTTATTATCCAAGAGAGCCTTTCTGCTTTTAAACAGCTGCATGATTAGCAAAAATTCAGCACAGATGAAGTTTTTCCTCAGTGTGTAGATACAGCGGTGGGAAGAGCTCTACCTGCTGGGTTTCAGCTTCTCATGCAGCCACTAAAGTCATAGGAGACCACTTAGGAAAGAACCAGCAACTGTAGCAACCAAGAATTAGCCTCTGGAACCCACTGCTACAATTGCTGATCCCCTTGTACAGGAGCCTGGGCGCTTATAAAACTGCAGTGTGTGGTTTCCATCTTGATAAAAAGAATCCCTTCCACACACTTAAGTCAGAATCAAAATAAGAAGTAAAAGTAGCAGTAACCTTTTTCACGGAAAGAAATTCCAAGCCAGATTGTCCTATAAAGCCATTCTGAAGTCAAGAATTTGAGCGCACCAAAGAAAACACAGACCAAAATACTTTCCCACTATAAAGTTTATTTTCAAGCAGTCTCCTGTTGGGGAAATATTTGCATCTGATGATACTGCCTTTTTTCCATCCAGTATTTGGTTGAATTTGGCACTGGATACAAAAGTATTTTTTATTCAGGGCATAACCCAAACTCTTAACGGTGTGGTCTGGAAGAACAACACACTCCAGCAGTAAAAAAGAGTGAGGGAAGAAGCCATATTCATTGCAAACTGGGAAACGCCACAAAACATTGCATGCGAAATTAGTGTGCGCAAAAATTCTTCAACTCAAGTAAAAAAATACCATCTGTAAGCACAAGTCAGTGTCTAGAATTCTACCCTCTTTGCAGTGAAGATGAACTAAGCTAGATTTTGCTAAAGATAAAAATCTCCAGAAAAAGAATCCTGGAAAAGATGGTATCAAGTGGCACCCTCCAATTCGTCTGCATTTTTCTGTCCATTTCTGCTTCATATTTCTTTCCAGTGGAATAGTCCCTTACTGCATTGCTCCAATTACATTAGTTGATTCAGTTGTTTTAACTGATTAATTAACTGAATCAGTGTGCTGATGTCAAATAAATCTGCATAAAGTAAGAAGGATAGAAACAAAAAGAAACAAGAGAGCATTTTGCTAAATGATGCGGGCATATCTCATAGCCAATGCCACCTTGGTGGTGCAGGAACTCTGCTCTTCTTATTCACCATATCTCACCCCATAGGCAAACCTACACAAAAATTAGTGCTCTATGCCTGAGAAAAGCTTTGCCTGTCGAATTTCAAATTAGCATGAAGATCCTAAAAGCACAGGACGCCAGGACAAAATGTTGGCAACCCAAACCCAGGAATAACATCTTTTCCTCCTTCTCCAACAAGGCTTCCTACTGTGATAAATCATTCATAAGAATGCAGCTTAACACTGACCTCTGTACATGCCAAAATACCCTTCGGAACGGATTGTCTTGATAAGGCAGTCAGACCTATTGAAAAGATGGAGGGCAAGGAAAGTCACTTATTGGGGTTTTAAACATAGTTTCAGTCCCTTGATACAACATAAGTCATTACAAATAGTGTTTGAAGTCTGGCCACATTGCTCAGCTAGCTGCTCTTTGTCCTGTGTTAGTCATCTGGCTGCAGGTGAGAAGAGTAGGCAATTCATACACCTCAGCAGGCTTCACTAGAAAGGCAGAAAAGAGATGGAACATTTTTTTTCCAGTTTTATGCTGGTGGAAAAATGGAAGTTTTTGTAAAAACTGATACAAGACCAGGTGCAGCAAAAAGCAACAGCACCTCTCTCTGAAGGATGCACTGCCTTTCATAAGACATATCAGAATAACCCCCAGGAGTTATCCTTAGCTAATTAAAAGGCAATGCCAGAAGCAAAACTGCTTTCCTGATCTACAGATTTCTTTGGAATCATGTACCTAACGCTTTTTGCTTGTCCCCATGCTAAAGCCTACAGATGAACGGGGGGCATGGAGTGCAATGCTATTCTTGTCCACTCAAAAGCATCTGCTGAGTTCAATGGTACTTACTCAAAGGTAAGTGCACATAGGATTGCAGCTGTAATCCATTAGGAATGTTGAGTATGTAGGGGCTTATATTGGATTTTTGATGGCTCAATTATTAAAGTTAATACCCTGTACAAATGATAACCAAGAGGTTAATCATGAATCGTTTCAATTTTTAAAACTGAAACTTAATATATATATATATATATTATGTTCTATAATAAGAGATGACATGGTGGGTGACAGGAGAAGGACTGTTGCACATTTGATAGTAGTATAGGAGAAAGAAATTCTCTGTTCTAAACAACTACTAAACAACTAGTGCAAGACCCAAATGTAAAACTCTTGTTCAAATAAGAAAAAAATAAGCACAGTACTTCAAAGCAGCTTTACTGTGCAAATTGATTGTTCAAAAAAGAAATGATTGATGAATAACTACTACACAATTTCTTTCACTTTGTAACTCAAGTACTTACATGCTTGTGTACATTCTCTGGCCATTCTGCTGATTCTGTAGGCGAGTTTTTGCCAGGTCAATAGGAAATACACAGGTGACCCCAATTAGCCCAGCTATCCCTCCATTGATCAGCTTGGCAGGTAAACTGTGAGGAAAAGTGATAGAGAGGTACAAGAAGACATCAAAAGGTGAAATAACTATAGCAGCCATATGTTCAATCAAGATACATGAGCAATAATAATAAGAGGAAATAAAAAAAATTATACCCCGCCCACCCTGGCCAGAGCAGGGCTCAGGGCAGCTAACACCAGTAAAATTACAATAAAAACATAATGGGGGGGCAATTTAAAATACAATTTAAAATGCAGCCTCATTTTAAAAGTAGCCCATAGATCAAAACCATAACGGGAGGGAAACATAAGGGTCAGACTAAGTCCAAACCAAAGGCCAGGCAGAACAGCTCTGTTTTGCAGGCCCTGCAGAAAGATGTCAAGTCCTGCAGTGGACAAAGAATCTCTTACAGCAAACAGGTCTAAACCAGTATTCTCACTCTCCAACCCACACTCCCTGGTGCGCGTTATGCAGTCTAAATATTATCAGTTATGTACAGCCAGGCAGCTGGACTAATATAAATCCAGACACTTACCTACATACAAAATAAACCATGAAAACAAAGCCCACTATACTCTCAAAATCAGAAACACTAGAAAATCTGAAAGGGCCAGACTACAGATGTTGCACAGAACACATGGATGAACAGAAAAGTCTTTGTCTGGCACCAAAAAGACCACAAAGAGCAAGCACCCCCAAACTCAGCCCCCCAGATGTTTTGGGACTACAACTCCCAACATCCCTAGCTAACAGGACCAGTGGTCAGGGATGATGGGAATTGTACTCCCAAAACATCTGGAGGGCCGAGTTTGGGGATGCCTGACAAAGAGGGTGGGACGCAGGTGGCGCTGTGGGTTAAAGCCTCAGCGCCTAGGACTTGCCGATCGAAAGGTCGGCGGTTCGAATCCCTGCGGCGGGGTGCGCTCCCGCTGCTCGGTCCCAGCGCCTGCCAACCTAGCAGTTTGAAAGCACCTCCGGGTGCAAGTAGATAAATAGGGACCGCTTACCAGCGGGAAGGTAAACGGCATTTCCGTGTGCAGCTCTGGCTCGCCAGAGCAGCGATGTCACGCTGGCCACGTGACCCGGAAGTGTCTCCGGACAGCGCTGGCCCCTGGCCTCTTAAGTGAGATGGGCGCACAACCCCAGAGTCTGTCAAGACTGGCCCGTACGGGCAGGGGTACCTTTACCTTTTACCTGACAAAGAGGGTGCAAGGCTAGCTTTCATGGGAAGGCTATTGCATAACTGAGTGCCACTATTGAAAGGACCCCCCCCCCCCGTTGGTTATCTGCAATCCTTCATTGGGCAGGGCAACCTGAATCAAAGTCTTTGAAAAGGCTCTTAAAGTTCCACCACATGGATATGGCAGAGGACATTTCTTTCAATCTGGTCCCAAATGGTTTAGGCTCTATGGATTAAAATCAGACCTTTAAATTGGGCCTAGAACTGGGCGGACACAGCTAATATAGTCAAACTGCCCAGAACCAGCTATTAGTATTGTGCCCTATTTTCTGGAACAACTGTATTTGCAGACTTTTTTTATTGGGTGGTCTATATACAATGCATTGCAATACTGTAGTCTAAAATGGAAGGTTACCAGAACATGGGTAATTGTAGCCACACTATCTCCACCCAAACAAGGTTGCAGCTGGTGAATAGCTGAAGCTGATAACAGCGCTTTGAGGAACATAGGTCTCTTAGCTTCAGATGAAAAGCGCTGGATCAATAAGCACCCCAGATTGCAAACTGTGGTCCTTTATGGGGGATGGAATCCCATGTAAAATAGGCTGAAAATAATCACCTGGGTGAATGAACCACTATCAGCATTCTTGTTTGAACTGAGTCTTGGTTTATTCACCCTCACCCAGCCCATAATCACTCCCAAATACTGGTTCAGGGTTGTGACAACCTCAGCTAAGTCCAACGAAAGTGAGAGAGAAAGCTGGGTGCCATCTCCTTATGGGTGACAAATCAGACCAAATCTCAGGATAACCTCTCCCAGCAGTTTCATGTAGATTTTAAACAGCATGGAAACCCTGTGGACTCACAAAGCACTAAGGGGTGAAGAGTATTATCCCAGCCCTACTTTCCGGAAATGGCTATCCAAAAATGAGTAGAACCACTACTGGGCAGTGCCTCTCAAACCTACCCTAGACAATCAATATCAAGAAGGACACCATTTGTGATGGCACCAAAAGCCTTTAAGGAGTCCAGGTCAGAGAATCAAAAGGGTTGCGCTTCCCTTGTCTTTCACTCAAAAAAGGTAATCCCATGGGGCAACCAAGGGAGTTTGTTGTCACACAGCTAATAGTTCTCTGTGTCGTCCTATCCTGCATTTTTAAAAAACCACACACATTAAACCTGTTGTCTCAATTATAAGATGTGCCAGTAAGAGGATCTCTTTTCCCTGAAACCATTAAAATAACAAAATCCCCAACTCTTTGTCAGAAGACAACACTCATTGTCTAGCTAAGGCTCTCTGTACAAAAGCTGCTCTTAGGTAACAATGAAATTGGAAAATCACTCGTGAAATAGACAATGGCTGGATGTAAGCAGAGCCAAAGGATCAGAAGGCATTTTCTCAAAGGGCAACAGCAATTAGAAAAGCTGCTCAGATTCTCAGAGGGAGACTCGCTTTTCAGGAAAGGTCTGGCAGCACACCCAAAATGGTTGATTCGGAAGAGCCAGCCATTAAGTAGAAGTATCAAAGTCGGGCCTTGACAACTCACCTGAGCATTACGTGCCATTTGCTGTGATATGTTCTGTGTCTGTTAAACAGCTCTGTCGTCTGTTAAACAGACACTGCAAGAACACTTGCCTGATTCCATTCTAAAGTCACCGATTGCTGTGACGGTAGGGTAAAGGTAAAGGGACCCCTGCCATTAGGTCCAGTCGTGACCGACTCTGGGGTTGCGGCGCTCATTTCGCTTTATTGGCCGAGGGAGCCAGCGTACAGCTTCCGGGTCATGTGGCCAGCATGACTGAGCTGCTTCTGGCGAACCAGAGCAGCACACGGAAACACTGTTTACCTTCCCGCTGGAGCGGTACCTATTTATCTACTTGCACTTTGATGTGCTTTCGAACTGCTAGGTTGGGAGGAGCAGGGACCGAGCAACGGGAGCTCACCCCGTCACGGGGATTCGCACCACCGACCTTCTGATCGGCAAGTCCTAGGCTCTGTGGTTTAACCCACAGCGCCAGTACAAAACAACAAATTAGCTACATAATTATAGCATATGCCAGGGGTTGGCAACCTTTTCGTCCTAGTGGGCCAGATCATCATCATCTCCCATCCCCCAGTGGGTAGAGTAACCCACCTGACAAAGTTGAACCATGGGGTTGGGGGGGAGTAGTCTGCTTCCCCAGCATGCTTCCCCAAAGGGAACAAGCATCCAGCAGGACTAAACCCATCAGTTAACATCACCCAGTGAGTGACAGGCAGCTGTGGTTTGCGGGGAATGACCTCACATGCCAACTTGGAGCGCCTGTCGGGCCAAGGTTGGCAGTGAGCCAGAGGTTCCCCACCTCTGGTTTATGCCCTAACATCTTGTAGTTCATTGCCTGCTGGTCAACTGTAAACCCACAAAATATAAAATACTCTGGTTTATTAAGACAACAATGGTGACATAAATAATAGAGATATGCTGAAGACCAAGTTTTTAGTTTGATATATGGTACCTTATATGACTCAGGACCATAATACCTCAAGGACTGCCTCTTTCCATATGAACCTACCCAGACCTTCAGATCATCTTCTGAGGCCCTCCTTCATGTGCCTTCTCCTTGAGAGGTCCAGAGGGTAGCAACATGAGAACAGCCCTTCTCTGTAGTGGCTCCCTGTCTGTGGAATGCCCTCACCAAGGAAGTTTGCATGGTGCCTTCATTATACATCTTTAGGCGTCAGGCAAAGACATTCCTTTTTAACTAGGCCTTTGGTTGATCTGATTTACATCTGATGCCCTTTTAAAATGTGTTTTTTTAGGGGGGGGCTATTGTGTTTTTATTATGTATTTTGTGGTTTTATACAGTATCTTGATTTTATTCTGTGAACTGCTCTTATACCCCCTGGTATAGGATTGTATATAAATTCAATTATTATTATTATTAGTAGTAGTAGTAGTACCCAGAATTTTGTGTGTTGGCTACCAAAGAGGAGATAACTTATTGCTTGTATAGCATATTAGGAATTGTTAACTTGTTCCTGGATCCAAATTGGTTGCTGGAGGGTCAGGTAGCCTCATTTGAAAGCAAAACCTTTTACCAGCTATGGCTGTTACATTCTCTATGACCATTATTGGACAGGGATGATCTGGCCACAGAAGATTCAGGCATTGATAACCTCTAGTCTTGATTACTGCAATGTGCAGTACATGGGGCTACCCTTGGGCCTGGTCTGGGGGCTCCAGCTGGTGCAAAATGCTTCAGTCAGACTATTGGTGGGGTAAGACTCTCCCTAGCACATAACACCTATTAAGCTTTTCTATAGCACTAACTTTAACCCCTAGAAAAACATGCCATTACTATAAGATATTATGCCTCAGATTAATATAATTGCTTTAACCCAGGATTGGTAAATATTCACCCAGTGGAAAGCTGTCATGGATCGCCTTCCAGTAATATATAGGCAAGCTCACAAAGCTATTTCCCATGAAAACAGGCAATATATTTCTTAGTAACCCCACTCAACTTTTCACCTTCCATTTTCCTCATACTTCCCCCCACCCCGCAACGTTTGCAGCAAAACAACAACAACTCTGCAATATCATTTGCCTGTCCTGACTGTGTAAAAGGCAAAAAGAGCTCAGTAAACCCAGCAGAAGAATTAAAGTAAGATCACTGCACAGTCTTACTTTGTAGCCTCAAACTTTGCAGCCTTAAATTGCATGCATACTATATTTGTAAGAAGCAGAATTCCGATGAGACATTTTGCTCCCTGATTTGATCTTCTCACAGAGGAAAGAGTTGAAATTGCACAACCTTGCACAACATCAAAGTCCTTTTTCCTCCCTGCTGATAGTTGGGAGGGGACCTGAAGTGTTGGATAAAATCTGGTTGGAGGCGGCATATGGCCTGTTTTAACTCCTCTAGACTTTCTATTTCCCAGATAAATATGTACATTAATTAAAAGATGTTTGCATCCCCCAATTTTTTATTATTGGTATTTCAAAGGTGCATTCCTGTGACTCTAAAATAAATTAATAATATTGCCAGTATAATACAAAACTTATTTATCTTACTTCTATTTTAAACGTCAGAATTATAGGGTTAGTTCCAGAGTGACTTAAGTTGAAATTCACTCCCACTGATTTCAATGGGAGTAAAATCAAGTTATGATTAAATTAACATGGATCTAGTTCTAAGGACAAACAGGCCCATATACTCATGGAAAGTAATTCCACAGTGCATTATGAGTGTGAGCTTGATTGTTTACTAATTTTCCCTGGCTGAATCCACTCACATTACATTGTATGCTGCTGCATGGAGTGTCCTGATAACTAGCTTTTTGTAGAGTGCAAGTGGCTGCCAAAAGAAGGGGAACAGAAAAGACCTGGTGCAGATAGAAACAACAATCCAACTCTTTGCATCCACCTCAAAAACTAACAACTGGGCCTGTCTCCCAAACATGCAGGATGTCTAAAGCTTATGAATCACCTATGCAGATATGATTTCAAGCATGTGGGTCCTTGTATCAAAAGTATTCCTGTCCCATGGAATACAGGGCATACTCTCAGCTAAGTGGGCACAGCATTGCAGCCTGAATGCTTGAATCTGCTCCACGTGCTGTTCCTCCTATTCTGTTCCAACCACAAGACCATCAGGGGCAATAATGAAGAAAGGCAAAGGGGTAGAGAAAGACGAGAGTACTTCGGGATGTGTTGTGGACCTTACGAATGAAGAAAAGCAAATGTGGAAGGACAAAAGGAACCAGAAGCAGAGACAACAGTTGAGAGAAGAAATGCTTTTACCTGATCTGTTTATCAGCCATTTAATACAGATTTGATCTTGTGGAAACTAGATTTGTTCTTCCAGAAGTCTTTCAAATACTTTGGCGTTCAGTCACGTATTTCTGAGCAAATGGTTATCTAGAAAGAGATAGAAATATCAGGATTATAGTTTCTCATCATCGCTATAAGCTTTTTATATTCAATAAGAGCACTTACAATCTCTGTCATCATCAGGAGAATCATGCAAAGTAGATTAGGCATCCTCATTTTCAGAAAAGGACCAAAAAGCAAAGAGGCATAATCTAAAAACATCCAAAGAAGAGTATAAAATATTTTCTCTTCCACATACAAAATTTTAAAACAGTAAAGAGCAGTCTTCCAGGGTCTATGACATACAAAGGAAGATGCCAAGGTTCAAACATCCCAGGAAAACCACATTATCTGCCTAAGAAAGGGCATCCCTGGATTCCTTCTCTGGAGACATGGAGCTTCTGCTCTTATTTCAAACAAGGTAGAGGTACTCTTTCACATGCTCTACGCCAGGCGTCAGCAACCTTTTTCAGCCATGGGCCGGTCCACCATCCTCAGACCATGTGGTGGGCCAGACTATATTTTGAAAAAATAAATAAATGAACGAATTCCTATGCCCCATAAATAACCCAGAGGTGCTGTTTAAATAAAAGGACACATTCTACTTATGTGAAAACACACTGATTCCCGGACCGTCCACGGGCCCGATTTAGAAGGTGATTGGGCCTTAGGTTGCTTACCCCTGCTCTACACCATTATTACTTCTTGACACTCTGGCAAGTGGAAACTTGCAGTGCTGTCTCTTCCCCCTCTACATCCTCTCATGAATGGACCATACCTCTCACATTCACACAAGATTGATCTGATGGGACAGCACCAGATTTAGGGTGCTGTGGGCAGTTCCCCCCCCCCTCAAGGGTGCTGAGCCGAGGCAGTGCAAAATTGAGAAGATCTGTTTGGGGGCGCCAAATTTTGGCCTTGCTAAGGGCATCTTATTACCAAAAATTACCAAAGTCCGCCCCTGGATTAGATTTCCTTTAAATCAGGCTAACTTTATTAAGTCGTCAGATTGTTGAAAAACTGGTCAAGTAGGCATGCCAACTTGTTGAACTAACCCCAATAATAATTTGAGTAAACCATTACACAGCATTGTTTTAACACTGCAGACACACTGTAAATCATGCCTCTTGAACCTTATATTACTATACCAGATCCATATGGAAGTTCCTTCCATTTGTACTGGTTGTTGGCTCAAGTCATGCAGAAACAGCCTTATCTTGATTCTCAAAATGTTTACCAAACCTACACAGAAAACATCATTTCATTTGTAAGTTATTCATATTCACGTTTAATCTTTTTTTTTAAGAGCAGTATATTTCCAAGCTATTTTCTGCTGCTAACTGAAGCAAGACTGTGAAATCACACCCACTCACCCCGCGGTACCCAGGCAAGGCGCCTGCCCAAAGGTGCCAAGCTGCTGTGCTGCCAGGAGGGCATCGGAAGAGCTAAAGGGGGGGGGACTTGCTAAAGGGGGGACGACTTCTTTTTAAAAAGAAGAAGTGCCTTCTGCATAAAACTCTTAATGAAGAGAAGGGTGGAGTAGAATGAATCAGTAAGTATGAAGAAAAGGGGGGGGAACCTTGCAGGGTGGAGTTTTTTCCCCCCTAATGAACCTCATTCTAAAAGCAACTGTGCAGAGTCACAAAAAGAAGCAACAATAAGCCCCACATGCAAAACAGAAAAATTGAAAAAAGTAAATGCTGTATCCTAAAGTGACTGGGCATACCCTGAAGTGACAGCCTTGGATTTAGGAACTGTTGAGACCCTATAACACCGGTCCTGAAAGATGTACATTGGCTCCCAGTACGTTTCCAAGCACAATTTGAGGTGTTGGTGCTGACCTTTAAAGCCCTAAACGGCCTCAGCCCAGTATACCTGAAGGAGCGTCTCCAACCCCATTGTTCTACCTGGACACTGAGGTCCAGCTCTGAGGGCCTTCTGGCAGTTCCTGCACTGTGCGATGTGAAGTTACAGGGAATCAGGCAGAGGGCCTTCTTGGTGGTGACGCCCGCCCTGTGGAATGCCCTCCCATAATATGTCAAGGAAATAAACAACTATCTGACTTTTAGAAGACATATGAAGGAAGCCCTGTTTAGGGAAGTTTTTAATGTTTGATGTTTTATTCTGTTGGAAGCCACCCAGAGTGGCTGGGGAAATCCAGCCGAATGGGTGGGGTATAAATCATAAATAATTATAATAATAATTGTTGTTGTTATTATAACCTGCTTAAAACTCACTCAGGATTTTCAGGCACACTGGTGTATTAATTTGATCCACAAACTTGTGGTGCATTTTGTATTTGGTTTCATAAATGTTACTGTTGTTTTATACTGTTTGCCAATATGATATATCATTGTTTTACTCATAGGGCAAGGTAAAATTAAAAATAACCCTGCAGTTTTAGATGCTGAGCACCGCTCAATGCATGTTTTTTGCAACAATCTCTACACACATATTTTCTTGTCAAAAATTACCTAACACATTTCGGAAAAAGGAAGATATATTTGCTCTCTGTAGAGTTTGAAATTTTTAATCTATACACATAATATGCAACAGTGATATTGTTCCAACGGGATTAGGTAAGCGCTAGTGCAAATTCACGCACACATAATTCTACTCTATTTCTTCACTATTCAGATATGGCATGTACTGTAATGTGTGAAACAGTTATTACATATCAAGAAAACTCAGAGCTTTTGTTTTCCCCACCTCTACCACCACAATTTTCAGCAGTGCTTCTTTTCTAGAAAAACAGGTGCAGGAACTCCCACTTCTCCCACTTTAAGGACAACCCAGTTTCCCCGGCTGGGGGAAAAACCCCTGCTTTTCAGTACAGACAGTTCACACATTCATCAGTGTCCTAAAACAATGTCATCAAGTGATGAGAGAAGTGATGTAATCTATGATAAATTAGCTCCTGAAACTTCAATCTGTTAGCATAAGGACAGCAGTACAGAACAGGTTAAGATGGAAGAATACATGTTTGAAAACATTCTGCTGAATAGCTGGAGAGTTACTAAAGCAAATAAAAAAGACAATTGTCTCCATATAGGTAGTTTTTATTACCAAAAAGACTCTGGAAGATATGTTTGGCAGTGGGCTAACATGTGCTAGGTCCTTCTAAGCAGAACCCTGCCTGGGTTCCTAATGCAAGTGAGTGGGCGCTAGGGGAAGGGGGGTGGCTGTTAGCTGGATAGCCAACTAACTGCAATGCAATTGAGCTCTTAACCCACAAACTTGTCCATGCGTCAGAAGAAACAGTAGCATAAATGCACCCATTTCAAAACATCCCATTCACAGCTTTACTGTGTTTCACCCAGATACAGAACAGCAATAGTAACCAGTGGTAGCTACTTCCCTTTTGGGACTGCTAGGGTGGAAGGCATGGAAGAAAACAACAGGAGCCAGAGCCAACTCATTCTAGTTTGTCCCTATCCTCTTCCTCCCTACAAAGGAGTATAAGGGCAACACTGAGATGGAGGAGGAGGAGGAGGAGGAGGAGGACAGTTAATGCTACCCACCCACCTCAAACTGGTTTTAACTAAGACAACAGGCAAGCAGAGGCTGGCTGAGGGCAGATTGAGATTGGTGGGGCAGTGTCTCATTTGCCCTAATGGACTAGGCTCCTTTGATAGTGGGGGCTCATCCAGACCTGTCCCTGCCCTGCTGCTTTTCCCCTAGGGAAACTCATAATTTACCACTGAATCGGACCAAATGTCAATCGGGTTTTCTCTGAACTGACATTTGCCTGATTTATCACTGAAGAGCTGGCTTTTCTGGGGAAAGTGGCAGAGCAAGGGGGAAAACGCTTGAACCTGTGCTTTCTAGACATACGACAAGTCTGGATGAGCCCTGATTTATGTATTGCCTCTAGGTAAAACGTGTTCTTTTATGGCCCAGGAGAAATAACAGTTGATGCTGTAAACATTCCAGCCCACTGGAGAAGTGGGAAAGCATGAATTAAAAACTAGCTGTTTCCAAGTCAGAAGCTGAACTGCATTCACCCTTTCTTAAGTGTTTTGCTTGCCTGACATCAGCTGGGAACCTGCTTCCGTCTAGCAATGCACCATATCTCATTCGCTCTCAGAGCTATTCCATCTCAAATGACTGACATGCCCCGAAGGTAGAGAAGTTGTCAGTTGTTGGCATGGCAAACAGGTCAGCTACCATCCTCCCCACCAGAGGCTTTTCATTATCAGCAACTTTGGAATGAGTTGTACAGATACATTTGCATTCTGTAAGGGAATTATACACATCAGTTCCAGAAGAGGGTTTGATTCTTGTTTACATTTATAAATGTGTCAAGTAACTGCAGAGAACCAAATATATTCCAAAAAAAAAGATGTTATTTTGACAGACCAAGAAGATCAGCTTTCATTTAAATAATGAAAAATAAACAGGCTTAGGTGTTTGGTCTGCATTATTTGTTGTTGTTTTTTAAAGAAATTTTTATTAAGAGTTTTTTTTTATAGCAATAGAGAAGAAAGACAGCATAGCAAAAAAGAAACAGAAAAAGAAAAACAAACATAAAATTTAGCATCGTACATTAACCAACTTTTCTTCATTTTTTGGACTTCCTCACGTCTCTCGCTCCTACTTTCCCAATTTATAAAACTTTAACCAGCAATTTATCACCTTATTTCCATTCTTATTGTACACTTTTCCGATGTTTTGTCCCTAACTTTGAATATTTTTATCTAGGTCTTAAATATCTAATCTTACCATCATATTTATTCAAAATTTATTTTTCTCACAAAATTCACTCATTTTCACAGTCTTTTCACCCAATTTTTATGGTGCCCTGTTATTTTCAAATCCCTCATCCTTCTTAGCACTCATATAATTTACAGTGTTTTTGTAGGTAGTCCTTGAATTTCTTCCAGTCCTCTTCCACTGCTTCCTCTCCCAGGTCTCGGATTCTGCCAGTCATTTCTGCTAGCTCCATGTAGTCCATCAGTTGCATCTGCCATTCTTCCAGCGTGGGCAAATCTTGAGTTTTCCAATATTTAGCGACAAGTATCCTTGCTGCTGTTGTCGCATACATGAAAAATGTTCGATCATTCTTTAACACCCTCTGGCCAACAATGCCCAAAAGGAAGGCCTCTGGTTTCTTAGGGAAGGTATACTTAAATACCTTTTTCAGCTCGTTATATATCATTTCCCAGAAGGCCTTAACCCTGGGGCAAGTCCACCAGAGGTGAAAGAACGTTCCTTCAGTTTCCTTACATTTCCAACACTTATTATCTGACAGGTGATATATTTTTGCTAGCTTGACTGGGGTCATGTACCACCTATATATCATTTTCATAATGTTTTCTTTCAAGGCATTACATGCCGTAAACTTCATACCGGTGTGGTCTGCATTATTTGTTTCAACTCTCTCATATCTCTGCAAAACACTGGTAGCATATTGACTGAGCCCTCCAATCTAGTGGTGCTGTTGCAGAAGCCAGATCTGCCCATAAGAAAACAATGACTTGATTGTGGATGAATGGGCAGATCCAGCAGGCATTATAGAGACTTGGGCGAAAAAGCTGGGTGGCCCATATCTTACCCAGCTATGCCCACCTGGGTTTTCAGTACTGCACCAGGCTAGACTGGGGTGGTCAAGGCAGTGGTGTTGCTATTGTCCATAAGAGTGCCATCTCCCTGACCAGGAAATCTTTTGACCTTGAGACAGGTTTAGAGGGTCTGCAGCTGGTGTTGGGCCAGAGAGGCAGATTGTTGTTCACCATTTCTGGGGTATTGCTGGAGGATCCTAGGATAATAGGGTATTTATACTCTCTGTACCACCACTGGCAGCCCTACGGGTGAGGAAATTATTGTAATTATATTATTAAGAGATGCCAGAAGTTCTGAAAAGAGGAAATATTAAGATGACCAAGTTTATTCTATCTTTCATCATTTCTCAGTAGCGAGAAAGCACTAATTTTAAAGCACCTACTTCCCCCACCCATACACAAAAAAGAGCCCACTATCTGGAAGCAATCTTCAAGGTTAGCTGCAAGGTGGAAATTCAGAGGGAATGTGGAATGACGCATTATTTAGGAAGGCTTATCTTAATATGAACTGATGGCATGCGTTTTTTTTCTTTCACCTTCCCCCCTCTGCTTTTCTTTCTTTGTTACACTGGTTGTTAAAAATAATTAAAAGACTTATCTTAACCAGGTGCTGAGAAAAGAATCAAAGGCGGTACTTCAAGCAAAGAGGAGCCTCTAAAATTATGTCATGGAGATCTTGGCTGAAAATCTACCTCTTTGAAGGAAAGGACCAAAGGATAATCTACTCCAGCATTCTGTTCCCACAGCAGCTTGTGGAAGCCCACCAGCAGGACATGAGTGCAATAGCACAACAACAATGATAATTGACGGGTCTCTGTGTGCTTTCTTCTCTCTGCTGTTGAACAGATGCCACTCTGCTAAGTAAAGAACTGTGCACAGCTCCAAAGTTCACACATGGTTGCATCAGTAGAAACTGAGCCAAGGACAGAAATCATTAGCTATTTTGTACTTGTTCCTTGGGGACTAACACAGCAACAATTTTAGGAATCAAAAACTTACTATAGGAGGCAGACAAATCCACTTCTTGAACTATCCTATATACAATAAATATTATGAGTGTGAACCGTGCTGCTCTAAGACTTTTCTGATGTTATCAGTAAGATTTCCTTGGCAAGCCAACAAAACAAATACTGTTCAGGACAGAAACGCCCGACCTATCACAACAAAGGACACTGCTTAAGGTTTGCTATCTTTTATTAAACTGCTAGTTGTCTGAAGGCACTCCAAGGTTTCGAAACCAAATTCTTTTAATCTGTTCTGTTTAACATTACACTTACAAACATGTCTGATATTACACACACGCACTGTCTTTCATCCACTCTACAAGGTAAACTGTTTCATTGAAAGGGAGATGGCATAGGAGAGTCCAGCTGACAGCAGCTTAATGTTAACACTTTCCATAGTAAAAGAAAAAGTTGCCCAATTAAGAAATATTAATTATACAATAGGACATTAATTTTCACCTGCAAGTGGTGAACAATTCAGTGCAAGTGGTGAACGAACTGCTATATTGTTCATTTAACAAATGATCGATTTTATGTTTAACCCATTTTTCATTAGTTTAAAAAGAGTAGCAAGTTGTTTGAAATAGTTTCCAATGTTGTTTTCATTGTTGCGACCCACCCAGGGACGAACCTTTGACTAGAGTTTAGATGCTAAAGTTGATCAGAATCCACATGGGCATGTGGATGTTGTTTTAGGTTTTCAAATTATTATTATTATTATTATACCTCACTCAATTTACCGCTCCTTCCTCTATGGTTTCCTTTTTGTCTATTGCTTGCAAGCCCCATGGGGTAAGAGGCCTGTCAAACCTGTTCTTTGTAAAACACAATGTACACAAATTAATTATACCAGCTTTTTGGAGGGGGGGGTATAAGAAAGATCTTGTGATTTAAATGTGTGGGCAACATCTGTTGAATAGATCACTGGATTTCTTATCTTTCATGTGCTATTCTCTTACTGTAGGATCAGAGAAAGCCAAACAGCCATGCTTTCTACATTATTTCCAGTTACCTATCTCCCTCCACTCCCACCCCCAGCAGGGTTCTGGCTGATACTAAACACATGGGAAATTGTATCAGAGGACTTGTAGATTATTCCAAGATTTACTTCCCTATTTCTAGGGATAGGTAAGACTCAAGCATTTTAAAACTGATGCAGATTAACTTCAACAGAATTGTCCCCTCCCCACCCCCCAAAAAAGTCAGTTTCCAACCCTACCGATTTTCAAATCCTATTAACTGATTTTAGGATTGTGTTCTTAAAAATGCACCAGCGTGTATACATTCAGTAAACATTCAGTTGCTTAGCCTATCACTGCAGCTCTGTGACAGAACAAGTCCCACCTGCTGAACTGCTCCCTGTGCACACAGGGCTTGTCCACACTTACCTTTAGTCCAGGGGTCAGTAAGATTTATCTTGCCTGGGCCGGATCAGTCCCGCAGAGATTCCTCTGTGGGCTGGATCGTGCGCACCTGCAATTTTCAGAGTCTGCGCACACATGATTTTTGGCACCGCAGAAACGAGTCCCCGTACTGCTCAGTGCCAATTTAGTGCAGTGGGCAAGCGGGTGGCTTGGGGGCGGGTCAAACAACCTCCGCAGGCTGCTTCCGGTCCATGGGCCTTAGGTTGCTGACCCCTGCTTTAGCCCCACACATTCTCCAGGCACAGCTCCATGCTTTAAAGCTCCGTATCTGAGCGCTCTCTCTCTCTCTCATTTCCATTCCAGAGCTTTTCCCATGAAAACTCACTCTTTAAAGCTGAAACACAATAAACAGCAATTTGAATTTTCCATGGATTGCTGTTTGCTCTGATTCAGCAGTAAGGAGTAGGGTTCCACGGGGAAACCTCTGGAGCAAAAGAAAGAAAGAAAGAGCACTCAGACAGAGTTTTAAAGCACAAACCATGCCTGGAAAGCGTGGAGGAAAGGTTAAGTGTGGATAAGCACACAGCTGAGACACAATAGTCCTCTCTGAGCCAGTAAGCTCCCTACCTGAGTTTTAAGCACAAACCCTTCATTTCTGAGAGGCTGGTAATATGCCAGCAAAGGACTCTCCATCCATGATCAGAGCTATATTTACCTAGAAGCGTTCTATTTATGGGCCATGACCCCACTAAATTTTTCAATCATTGTTGAAGCTCCAGCAGTACAAAATCCCCCCACAGCAAATACATTCTTGCATCGCAACAAATGGATGCATTTGCATTTTGTGCCACTGCAACATTGTAGTGGTTAAAATCTCTTGTAAATATAAAGCCTACAAGTTCCATTATCACTGCAGATGGTGACAGCAGTCACAAAATTAAAAGACGCCTGCTTCTTGAAGAAAAGTAATGACAAGCCTAGACAGCATCTTAAAAAGCAGAGACATCACCTTGCCGACTAAAGTCCATATAGTTAAAGCTATAGTTTTCCCAGTAGTGATGTATGGAAGTGAGAGCTGGACCATAAAGAAGGCTGATCACCAAATAATTGATGCTTTTGAATTATGGTGCTTGAGGAGACTCTTGAGAGTCCCACGGACTGCAAGAAGATCAGACCTCTCTATTCTGAAGGAAATCAGCCCTGAATGCTCACTGGATGGACAGATCCTGAAGCTGAGGCTCCAATACTTTGGCCACCTCATGAGAAGAGAAGACTCCCTGGAAAAGACCCTGGGGACGACAGAGGAGGAGATGGCTGGGCAATGTTCTCGAAGCTACAAACATGAGTCTGACCAAACTGTAGGAGGCAGTGGAAGACAGGAGTGCCTGGCATGCTCTGGTCCATGGGGTCACAAAGAGTGGGACACGACTAAATGACTAAACAACAACAACAGCAAGTTGAAACTCGTTCTTTCCATTAATTCTAACAGCCGTTCAGGTAAATTCTGCTTTAACCACTAAAGAACACAAAGGTGGTCATTCTGTTCTGTAAATGCAACTGCAGATACCTTCTGGGGCACAGTACAGATTTGGCCTCGTTTCAGTGCCTTCTCTTGAGCCAGGGAGACACCACCATACCTGCATATAGCTAACAATATCCTAGCAGGATCCCTTCACGCCCTTGGCTGTTCCCTAATGGCTGTCCAAAAGAAAATACAGTTCAGTGGCTCAAGAATCCACAGCTTCAACCACACATTCTCACATTCTCGCCTGCACTCTCTTTCTCACCTTTTTCCTACCTCTCAGTTTTACGTGTACCAAAATTGAAATTCTCTTTCTACAAACACTCCAGAGTCCACATATCAGAGCAAATGCACCAGGGACCTTATTGCCATGCTGAAAAGGCAGCAATTAACTTTTGCCCCCACTTTATTACAGAAAGGAAGTACTTTATCAAAAGAAGCACAGTCCACTTTGTTACACAATAAATTTGGAAATGCTCTGTGCCCTAATAGCGAGGCTCAAAAGAAAAAGAAACCAACAAAAGCAACATAACAACTCATCGTCCAAGGTCTCCCCTCTGCATTCTGGCCCCTAACTGCCATGTTGGTAACTTACAGATCTACAATGAAGCTGCAGAACCCCAGACACAGATCCCATCTCTCTGCTGGAGTGTTCTACTATCCCAATACACACCACTCTTGGCTGTTCTATCAAGAGACTCCAGAACAGGATGTCCAGCATGTTCTGATGGACAGCTTACTTTGAAGTAAAATTCACTCTCTCAGCCAGCAGAGGAATTACCGGTAGCTTCTCTTGGCATCAGAGGCTGAATGCGACCCCTTGCTGTGCCGTTCTTGGGCAGACATTTCATACAAAATCATGCCAAATGGAGGAAAGTAGTCTTCCCACATCTAGAACACAACTGCCACCTAGGGAATTTAGATTTACTTACCTACCACCATCATGCAGCAACAAATATACACAGAGAGGCAGACATCAATAGGAAACAGATCTAAATCCAAGTCAAGCCTCTCTACCGCCACCCCTCATGCAGACACTTATTGAAGGGGAAAGGAACCAAATAAAACCAAATGTTCAGATGAAACAGTGCTGCACCTCAAGCACCAAGAGACAGAGTCTGCAGAACAGCTATCAATATGAAAAGCTAGTTACTAATCCACTGCCTATGCCAGACCAGTTTATG
The DNA here is from genome assembly GCF_964106915.1 of Podarcis gaigeae. NCBI lineage: Eukaryota > Metazoa > Chordata > Lepidosauria > Squamata > Lacertidae > Podarcis > Podarcis gaigeae. The sequence goes on along the minus strand of NC_139678.1, from coordinate 77,373,377 downwards.
ATATATAAATCAGGGAAAGAAAAAGTACACAGCCTCCGCCCCCACTGCCCCCTTCAAGTACAGAAACACAATCTGGAAACAAAGAGGGGAAAAGAGAAGCCCAAGAAGCAACATACACTGCAAAAAGATGCAATATACAATGACTAGTATGGAACATTATTAATTGAAAGCCTAATTCTTCTGATAAATTTGCCAGGTCAAGGCAGCTTCAGTGCTGTGCCCAGGATTTACAATGGTGAGATGGGAGTGTTTTGCCAAAACCTACAAAAGGTCTATCCAGGTCTCAGTAGATGCCGAGTTTGCCCCACTTCCACTATGGTCAAGCAGATACACTGACACTCTGGGGCACATCTCTCTCTCTAGAGCATTGTATAAATGCTTTTTCTGCAATGTTGAACAGCAGACACTCTGGCCTGCATGTTGTCTTCCCACTTCCCCCGGCAGGTGAGGCATCATTTTGAGATCACGTGACATCAGCTGACTGGTGCGGAGAGTGAGCCTCTTTGAACTTGTGCTGTCAGAACCAATCAGCTGGTTGATGCTAGGAGTGCATCTTTCAAGTAGCTGCTTCAAAAGGTGCACAGTGCCTGCAAATGGACAGCAGTCCAAAAGATCACTAGGGATGCTGAGTTACATCCCTTCAACCCTGTATGGTGTTGAAACATTCTGACAAAAGTAAAGAACACCTTGCCTAAAGATCCAGCAGTGTCTTCCTAGTTCAGAGCTGCCAATCAACCAAATGGCCTGGGAGTCTTATCTCCAGTATGGTCCATCGCACGCCTTCACTGACCACACAAATTACTGAATCACCTTCAGGGCAAGGAAGCAGTGGAGCAAATGACCTTAGAAGGGCCAAAGTGACTGACTCAGCATTAGCCTCTTCCACAATTCCTTTAAATAGCAGCACAGGTGTCAATGAGTGTGAAGATGAATGCACTGGAGCACAGAGGTGTAAAGTTTGCAGTTTGCTTGTACTTGCAGTTAAAGAAAGAATTTTGGGCTGGGGAAGGAGAACCGTGATGCAGGTGAAGGCAAGATGCAGGAGGACAGCACAGCATGATTAGATGTGAGATGTCATTTTAAAAGTTCTCCCTGGGCACCTGCTAGATGGGTGGCCCACCAACTCATCTGAATCTTGCACCCCTGCCATACACCTTTATAAATCAAGTGAACAGGCTATCTATGCGCTCATAATTGTGCATAGTTTGGCAATGCCAGAGCTTAGAAAGGGCACAGAAAGTCTGATCCAGGGTTCTACGCAGCGTATTAAAGCTGTCAAACTTCTCTTCTCAACAGACAATACTTCCACATTTTCCATAATTTTTGTTAGGATTTGTAATGGTTGTGAGGGGTTACTTGTGCGTAAATTGCCTTCGGTTTAGTTAGATTGCTTGCCCAACCATGCTTAGGGTCAGAGCTCGCCCTCCGTGACCTGTTAGTCACTTGCAGAATCCGTCAGTGGGCGTTTCTTGAACCTCTTCCAGCATAAAAGCTGTTTGACCCCGAGTCTCCTCCTATGTTCCCTGCACGGAACGCGTCTGCGCAAGTAAGGGGAAGGCAGGGGCGTGCCAGCGCTCTCTCCACTAGTTTCGGGTGAAGGGTCTTGGAGCCCTGTCACCAATTCCTCCATCTCCCTCTCTTCTCTATTGGTGTTACACTGAATTCCTTCCCCCCTGCTGGTCCCCTCTCCGGCATCGCTCGGGAGCCCTGCCTCCGCTTCTCGCTCTGATGTCAGTTCCCTGACAGGATTGCAATAACAAGAAACAATTTGGGAGTTTTTCAGGCAAATGCACACACAATCACATAAACATTTGTGCAGTGCAACATAATGTGTAAATGGACCACCACAGATCAAACACCAAGGGCAGAACTTCCATATTTCTGTAAAATCACATCAAACATGATACTTGTCAAAGGAGTCTGTTCATCTACTCAGAAATGAGTCTTCAAGTTTTAAGTAACCAAGAGTGAGGTATCAAGAGAATTGCACGTACATGTGATTCAAATTATTCATTAGAATTCCACAAAGACTGCACTTCTCAATGGAAGAGATATAAAATGCCATTGCTTGGAAGCTTCACCCAACAGTCTCAGAGTTCATCTAATCCAACGCCCTGTGGATGCAGGAAATCCACTGCTATTGCATCCCTGACACAGGTACTTAAGTGGAGGCTAGAAGAAACCACCACCATCCAAGATAGTCTGCCCACTTTCAAACAGCTCATACGTTCAGGAAGTTCTTCCTAATGCAGAGGTGGTGAGCCTGTGGTCTTCTCAGTGGTGTTGAGACTATAACTTCCATCATCCCAGACCACTGGCCATGCTGATTGGGATGTGCAGAGGTTGTTAGTCCAAAAACATCTAGAGGGCCACAGCTTCCCCACCCACAATCTATGAACTATAGCGTGTTCAGGGTTCCCCTCATCCTGGGCATGCTGTCTATAGAGCATGGAATTCAGCCAATTGTCAAGTGGGGAATGTGCATGGGGAACTGGGTCTACTCATGCCATGAAACTTTCCCCCTCTCACCTCCCACCGTGTGCCCCCTAATCCTGTTCTGGGTTTCCCTCTCCCAACCCTTCAGAGCAGATTTAGGGTGGGGGGGGGAAAGGGGGGAAAGTACCACTGTGTGAGGAGACCCCATCCCACACATGCAATTAAGTTGAACTCTATCCATAGGACTTTTTACCCTCATTGGAACCCATGAATGGGAAATTAAACAATACTCTCAAAAATCCTAGTCCTGCTGCTGTTTGTTCTTTGTATAAGCCTTACCAAATCTCCTCAAAACAACTAACCATATGGATCTGTTTCTCAGACTGCTTAGCAACCAGTATCTTCATTGGCTGCATGCCTTCTCTTGCACACGTGGGGGTTTCTAAAATATTTTGTTTGCAGTCCTGTTAAACAACAGAGCAGAACAAGTCTCATAAAACGAATGGCTCTCTGCTCAGACATTTTTCAGTTCCAAATCACCAGTCAGTCTACCCAACTATCATCAAAAGGTTTCCTTTTGGGCACTAGAACAAATAACATATGGTATTTAAGATGACTACTTTCCTTCAATCTTGTTTTTTAAAGAAATCAGGGCTCTGCTGGTGTTTCAAGAGACGAGAAAAACAATTAACCACATTCAGAAAATACTGAAAACCCTGGCAATTTGGGGAAATAAAGGACTGCAGAAAGCAAACTGGTGTACCTAATCTTTACTGTAGCCTTGAGGTGTATATTTTGAGGACCCTTCCTATTTTTGCAATAATTAAACTCTTTTAAGCTATTTTTTTAATGCTGCAGTTTAAATTATTGTACAGTGGTACCTCGGGTTAAGAACTTAATTCTTTCTGTAGGTCTGTTCTTAACCTGAAACTGTTCTTAACCTGAGGTTTCACTTTAGCTAATGGGGCGTCCTGCTGCCGCTACACCGCAATTTCTGTTCTCATCCTGAAGCAAAGATCTTAACCCGAGGTACTATTTCTGGGATAGCAGAGTCTGTAACCTGAAGCGTATGTAACCTGAAGCGTCTGTAACCCGAGGTACCACTGTAATCCACCCTGGGACCTCAGAATGAAGGGTGGATTGTTGTTATTAAATAGTGCAAGGGGACAAAGCTAAGAGACAGAGACTCTAAACAACAGGTTTGTTCTGGATATCCACCAGCATGACCATTACAAGACCAGGCTACGTTCCGTAGTCAGGAACGATCATTTTGCATTTACCCAATTCATTTTTAGAAATAATTTAGAGGAGGGAGGCAGGTTAGTGCCTAGAAGAGCTTTCACAAACCCGAACCTTCCAAACATTTTGGACCACAATTCCCATCAGCCCCAGCCAGCATGCGGAGAGACTTGTAGTCCAAAAACATCTAGGGCACCAGAATAGTGAATGTGGCTTTAATTACCGTATTTTTTGCTCTGTAAGACTCACTTTTTCCCTCCTAAAAAGTAAGGGGAAATGTGTGTGCATCTTATGGAGTGAATGCAGGCTGCGCAGCTATCCCAGAAGCCAGAACAGCAAGAGGGATTGCTGCTTTCACTGTGCAGCAATCCCTCTTGCTGTTCTGGCTTCTGAGATTCAGAATTTTTTTTTCTTGTTTTCCTCCTCCAAAAACTAGGTGCGTCTTGTGGTCTGGTGCATCTTATAGAGCAAAAAATACGGTACCCAACACCGGCAAATGCAGACGTTTGCGGCAGCCCTAGTCAGGAGGAGGAAGATATGGGAGCCTAGCAACAGGTGAGTCTGGCCTACATTCCTGTCTGCCTCTCCAGTGCTGCACAGGAGCCTATTCCCTGGCATGGCAGATTACGAGACTAAACTACACTCCGAGGTAGATAGGGGGTTGTGACATTTCAGATTTGGGGAGGTGGATTTAGGAAGGCAAAATTCAATGCACAGCAAGGTTCAAAGGCCCACTTTTGGATGTTTTCAACAAGCTTTTCCCAGGTCTCTGCTTGGAGGTTCATTCCATGTTGTTTTTAAACCTATACCTCTGCAGCTCTTGTGCTGTTTAAAAATTATTTTAGCTGTTTTTAAGGACATGTCGGCAAATTGCAACGGGACATATGTGTGGAGGGCGACTCACAAAATAAGAAGTAACAACAGAAACATTTTTAAAGCACTGTATTTCATGTGCTTTTAGGAATAATTACTTGTAGTCTGAAATCCAGAGGGATAGGCAGTTTGCCCCTCTAGATGGCATGTATCTAGTATTAGTTGAAAGTCTTGTAATTTGGGCCTTCAGTAATGACACACACCCCCTTTTTTGGGGGGGCCACCTACATTCTAAGGAGAAGGCAGGCTGGCAAATTAAGGGCCTACAGGCTTTAAATGGCTGAGTAATGCAGGATCTCAGGTGGGGGAAAGGCTTCAGGTGGCCATGAAGGGTTAGAAAGCATCCAAAAGAATGCCTTCGAACCTTGATGAGAATCAAATCTCCTCTTTCCCTTGAACCTGAAATGGCACCCCAGTGTGTAGCCCCCTGTCGACAGGCACAGCTGCCTACTCCCTTGAAGCACACGTCAAGATGTGAAGGCTGGCATAGAAAACGAATGAACACATCCTAATCCCATTTTTAAAAAGAAATATCAAAATATTTTGATATCTTCCTGCAGCCACAAACCTTTGAACGTCTAAAAATAGGCACACCGGATCTATAACAATGAAAGCGCTCTCTGGCACCCTGGTTTTCCCCCTTTTATTTTTAGTCTCAGTATGCAAGGTCTTTTTTAATCTTGACATTTGCTTATATAATTTGATTATTAACCTTAAACTTAGACAGTATTTCTTAAGTAGGAGAGGGGATTGAAATGTAATGGTTTGCATGTTGCCAACACACACAAAAAACACAACCCTACCATTTTTTCTTGCAAATAACCTTCTAAATTTTGCCATCTCTTAGCATGTTTCAACCTCCTTCACCTTGGGAACCATATATCCATATGAAATTATTAATAGTAGTAGTAGCAGTAGTAGTAGTGGCAGCAGCAGCAACAACAGTAGTAGTAGTAATGAAGTATAAACAGGTAAAACACATTAGGAACTAAAGATCATACTGCTGTTGGCCGCAGACAGGTCATGGATAGTCCCACATACAGAATGTTGCAACTTCTGTGAAAACAGTGGCTGGTTTTGCTTCCTTCTCCACGACATACTAGCAACAACTAATTCAACATATCTCTAGCTCTTATTACCTGTTAAAGCTGTAACATGGCCTCTGTTTGCTCCATGTTATCCATCTGGGATGACACTTTCTTCTTAGTTCAATTTGCATAGGTTTGACACAACTAAAGGAAAATGGACACCTTCTGTTTTGGTCCTCTAAGAACACAACACAAGGACAAAGGGAGGTCGTTTTTATTTAAAAAACAACAACAACCCACTAATATACAAAGATGACTTCTGCAGCTCGCTCTTGGTTAATGTTTGTAAGAGGAATTTGTAACCATGAGGGCAGAGTGCTCAGACAGGTGAAAAACTCAGAACAAAACATGTAGTTTGCACTGCAAACCCCTGTCATGGTATTGGGGCAAAGGTACAGTTTTAACATGAAATAAATGCCAGCAATCTATTTAATTCATTGTTGTCGATACCTGGAAGGGGCGGGGGGGGGCATCCACTGAAGCTGCTCCCAGTTACATCAGGGAGTGTGTCACTGGTCTTCTCCAGAGCAAATGAGACAGGGAGGGCACCATGGAGTGAAGTGGCCAGAAGAGTTAAATGACTAGTAATAGGTAGAATTTTGCTTCCCCTTCCACAAATCCCTCTGTGTTCAAGGGAGCAGATGAAAGAGCTGCCAGAATTCAGGCAACGAATGGGAAACACACACAAGAGCCCATTTTGAAGGCAGGCAGTCTCCAAGCAACAGGTAGCAGCTGTGTAGCAATAGCCTCTCTGCTCAGAGACCCACGGGTGTTGCCATGTGTGCACAGAGCTTCCTTGTGGGTAACAGGAGCTCTCTAAGCACATCAGAATGCACACAGAGAGTAGATGAAATCAGGCCAGAAGTTCATACTGTAGGCAGAGGAACAACTAGGTAAATAATATTCACTCTCATGGGTGAAAGGAAATATATCATGGATACTACTTCCTGAACCATTCTTTGTGCCTACTAGGGAAAAGCAGACATTCAGCTTGGCATATCCTCCGAGCTGCAGAGACTGTAAACTGAAGCACACACACAAACATTAGCATAGTGCAGCTTTTGCTGGATTGCAACCATTTCTGACAGCACATGGGGGAGCCCACGATCAAATGCTTTCTTGTATATATGTGTGTGTGTGTGTGTGTATTCCTGCCTGCACAAAACTAGCATGACAGGACAAGGTTTGCCAGACCAGCTATCTTTCTAACAAACTAGTTTGGTATGGGCAGGAATATTTTTTTTGTACTAGAAAGGAACATTCAAACATGCAGTCTCAAACAGCAGAACCCAGCAAAAGCTACATTGTTAAAAAAACGTTCCAAGTAACTGTAACTCTGGCTGGATGAAAGAGGCTGAGTTTAAAAGCTATGTCAGTCTGCACATTTCTGACTCACACAGCACTCTTCCAACTGAGCAGCATTGGAAAATAGTCAATTTTCTCAGCAAGAGGGAAAGCATAAAGCTGGTTACAAATATAAATAATTTTTTGCTGTTTGAAAGAGGAGGGGAGGGAGAGCTAATCACACTATGTTTTTCACTTTCAATACGCAATAAAGGACACTGTATGGAAGGATCAATGGGATGACTCAAGAACTCCATCAGTTGCATTGGCCGTTCTACTTGGTTCAGTCCCTAAATGGAGTTGCTGGGCATTGAACCTGAGAGCTTCTGCAGGCAACACAGATATTCTACCAGCCTTTTCCTTTTAAACAGTGCCGGTCTTGCCCTTCAGCCTGCATGGCCAGCTGTAGAAGCGGCAGCTATGGGGAAGTGCTGTGTTGCTTGGATTACAAGCTGCACCTCTAGTACATAGTTAGTAAAAGATGTAGGAGCCACATCCTCTCATTTCTGCAAACCCCACCACCACCATTCAGCAAAGGAAAGCGGCCTACTTTAGGTAGTACCATGAGAGAGGGAGGATAGAGGGAGGGGGCACCTGAATGGTGCAACAATAACACTCTCTCTCTCTCTCTCTCTCTCTCTTTTTTAAGTACTGTATTGCTCCTAACAGGAGGGGTCACATTTGGACTCCACTTCAGGCAGCAAAATGTCTTAGGCCAGCGCTGCTTTTAAAGGCATTGTGTTCATCATCAAGGACCAAGGCAAAGCACTTGGACAGAAACGTGCATATTGGGTTTTTGTTAATAGACAAAGTGCAGCCTTTTCTGAGCACTGGGGGCCTTGTGAGCAGAGACAGCATAGCCAGTGTTTAATACATTCAAACAGCATTGAAAGATCATTAAAAGAAACCTCAAGAAGCCTTGAAGAGTTTGGGAAGGGGGGGAAGGAAGAGGATCAACATGTTCCAGTTCATCACTTTGTGGGAATATGGTGCAGCCATGGCAGCATCCCATAGGCATGAAAGGTCCCATTCATTCCCCATTAGTAACAAAATACAGTTCCTGCCCAAAACTGGCTGCTTCATCTGAAAGAAAGAGAGAGTGCTTCAGGAGCACTGCCTAGGAGAAAAATCCTTCTTTCTGGCAGGGAGGCCTGGATTGCCTCACCAGCAAACCGTTTCCAGCAGCCTTAGGAGATAACTGTTTCTTGGGGACTGCATGTGCTCATCTGAGTCTCCCCTGGGGTGGGAGGTGCTTCGGAAAAGAAGCACAAGTTTAAACAAAGCAGAATGTGGCCTCTAGTCTTAGTTTGCATTGCGTAAATGTGTGTTTGGGGATGCAAGGGAGAGAGAAGGAGAGAAGTTGCACCACCTCTAAGGTGAAATCCCAGCTGCTAGGAGAAAGCTGTCACCAAGACAGTAGGAGATGCTTGCTGAAAAAAAAAAGGGATTGAAGGATATCCTCAAAAGTCCCCATATCAGCTCCTGCTAAGCTTTGGGTTTTTTGCCAGTATGGAAATCGTAGGTTTAGCATCTGGAAGGCTAACTGGTTCATGTGTCTGTTATTGGGCCCAACTATACTGACAGGGATGTCCAATTTTTTTTCCAAAGAGGGCCAGATTTGATGAAGTGAAGGGCTGTGAGGGCCGACCAAAGTTGATGACCTTTATTGTGGTTGTGGAGCTTTTTTATAATTCTACCCCCAAGTTGCTGTGCTTTTTTTTTTTAGGATTGAAGTTCTTGAGGGGTTTTTTCGGATTTTACCCCAGGAAATAAACTGCCACAGGGGCCGGATTAAACTGACCAGCGGACCAGATTAGACCCCTAAAATGGACTTTGGACATGCCTGGTAGACAGTAAAGCTGGTCCAGTAGCAGAGTTTCTCTCATTTTCAGGACTTTTGTTTCAATTTCTCCCCCCCCCCCCGCCCACCCTCCCCTGTCTCTTGAGGTGTTTTGTTGCCTCTTGTATTGTTATTTGGACAGGTATGCAGCAATTCCACTAAAAGCCCAGAGGGGAGAAAAGGCCAGTATCAGCTATTACTAAAGCCAGCACTTACCTATACAGTTTTCAATGACTCATATCCCTTTTAATCAGGCAGCAGGCAGGCAAGAAACCACCAAAAGCATCATCATCATCTCTCTCTCTCTCTCTCTCTCTCTCTTTACCGTGAGTCAGTTAATTTCAAGAAGATGCAAGGAAAGGCATTACGATGGGCCAAATGCCAGGTACTATGCACTTATGTCCTTTGGGGGACATGTTGCTTGACTACAACTCTCAAGACTGTTGGCTGTGGGGTCTGTGGCTGATGGGCAGTTGAGAGTCTCAATAACACCTGGAGGGTCATGGGTTCCCCACTCCTAACACCACCTTTGGAAGCAAACTATCTATCTATCTATCTATCTATCTATCTATCTATCTATCTATCATCTATCTATCTATCTATCTATCTATCTATCTATCTATATCTATAAAATATTCTCCACCAACCCATGAGCTCTTCATTTAGAGTGAGAGAATAACTTGATGGCCTCCAATGTTACACAAAAAGCAAGCTGTAGCCAGCATGTTTTGCAGCAGGCACCCAATGCTCACCGTTTTTCCAATGCACATTTTTGGGTGCTGCCATTCAAGGCAGGACATAAATTCTTGAAATCAAGCAAACCTTAAGTGACACAGTCCAAATGGGAGCCTCTTTCTCTCATGCTCTTGAACTACTGCTGCTGCTGCTTCCTAACACACCCTCCTGGCAATAAGAATGGCACAGTGCGCCAAGAGCCGCTTGCCAGAGCCAAGAAAGGATCTTTCATTGCTTTTTGGCATGGCGGGTAGAAACCTAGAAATGCCCTATTCATATCTGCACAGCTACCTCTTCTTTCCTTATAGAAGGCAGAATTATGGGAACAAGTAATTTGCAATTTATCTGATAGGGGTAAATACCAATTAATCAGTAGCTGCCATTTTTTGACAGATACACAGAGCTGAAGATTTCTTTCTTTGGGGGAAAAGTTAAGCCTTTTTGTTTTCCTCGTCTTGATCCACGCTCGGCAGCTAGTCACTAGAAACACACCTCTAATGCAGCAAATAAAGGCTATAGGAAGAAAGAGTGCAACCTTGTTACACAGCCTAACTCCAAATTAGGCAGCAAATTTGCAAACACTGCACATGATGCACCTGGGGCCTTATCTCTATCTCTCTGTTCTGAGAATACCATGGGCATACCAAATGCCAGCAGCTCCTGCCAGAGATGTTTTGGACTATCAAGAAACTAAGAAACCACAATAATTAGCAGCAGAGGTAATAACTACTATGATACAAGCAAGATTGCTTCCAGGATCAATGTTCCATAGGTGGTAGGTGAACGCTAGGGGATATGTTTTTATAGGACTAGAGTTTAATTGCTAATAGTGAAAGCGCAAGAAGATTTCCTTCCCTCTGTGAACAGAGCAAGCTGCTCCTGTGTTTATGCAAGCAAAAGGAAGAAGACAGCATCACTGTTAGTCCTCTTCATAGATGGAATGTGAGCGTCAAGAGAACTCAGGTTTAGCAGCCACCACTTATGGGATATACAGGTCTGAAAATAAGGAACCTTTCCATTCTGCTCAGTGGTGAAGTGTTCTATAAAACACAAATGCTTGCACGTTCCTACACACCGTCTCCCCCGTTCAGTACCTCTTTTTTCCCCCTCAGAGCAGCTTGGCAACTGTGGAGTGTATCAACGGGCTTTTTAAAAAGAATCGGTACACACTTCAGTCTTTTAGCATTTTATGCTCTTAAGAGTGAGAACTGATGCAAGACACGTACAAGCATACTTAACCCACAGGCATATCAACAAGCACATCACAAAAAAGAACAATCAAGGTTAGGCCACCTATCACAGTCTCTGCTTGTTGAAGTCTTCTTTTTCCTGTCACATGAGCAAAACTAAACAAATGTTAAGGGCAGAAGCTCAGCTTTGTTATTGCATTTCCACCAGTTAGGTCCCTGATCTACTCTCACTGAAGGCTACATCAGAGCATGCAGTGCAGACTAGCTTTACTTATTTAGAATCCCACAGAAAACACACACACACACACACACACCATTAGACATGTAGTCTCAGAAATGTAACTCAAATTACCTCCCCACCCCCACCCCCAAAAAAACCCTCAAGGAAGGGAAAGTGGTGTTTTACAATCTCTAGGCCAGAAATCTTTCTACAGAAGAAGAATGATGCTTTTGATTGTTTGTGAACTTGACCCTTTGCCAAAAACTTGCAGGATGTCATGAGATCTGTGTTCATCCTTTCCCTTGGGTAATAAGATAATATTTTCCAAGGTAATATCTTGAAACGATAAACCACTTTGGAGAGCTCCCCTACCCTTTTTCCTTGAAAGCAACAACCCAGAGAAACTGGGATTATTTACATACCGGTACTTGACCAAGTACTTTTACTCTTTGTGGGCACGGATGTGTATCTGCAACTCTACCTGAAACATTGTGGAAAGATACCCCACTAGCATATTAAAAAAATAATCCCAGCTGCAGCACAGCAACCTATTGTAACCACTGTACGTAGTGACACAAGCAGTGAGGCAAGTTCCTGGCCCAAAGAACTTCACATTTAGATCATGTGAAAGACAACAGAGGGGTGGGGAAAGGGAAATGAACAAGGGATGCAGCTATACATTTGTGCTTTACTTCATTTTACTGCAGCAAGCCTCAATGTCAGTTGCATGAGAGCAGCTTTTATAGTGGGAACATACTGATGGTATTATAGTAGAGAAAATAACTGTCAGTAAGGCCTTGTGGTAAAGAGCCACATTGATCATCCCAACAGTAACTGTGACGAATCGTGAGAGGAAGTTTTTCCCAACTGGCACAGCCCATTTTTGAAAAGGGTTCCCCAGAAGAGAATCCTGATAGGCGTCCATCAGGCTGTGGGCTGTGGGTGGCTGGGAGCAGTTTCCAAGCCTGACAAGGGCTCCTTCAACCCAACTCGGGGGGGGGGGGCGCTTTAGATTTATTTTATTACAACCTGGAGCAAGGGTTCCTAACCTGAAGGCCACATCTGGCTCCCCAATAGATTTCATCTGTTCCAGCCATTTTTGTTTTTTAAAAAAATATTCCAGCCATTTTTTTCTTTTTTTTATAAAAAAGCCTTAACATTTGACTATTCCTCTGGGTTCTCCCTCTGGGATATCATACCAAAAGGTTGTTTGGGCTCTACAATTTCTTCTACTTAAAAAACAAAACAAAAACAAAATGTATTTTTTAAGTGATGCAAAAAGGTTTGTGCCTCTCTCCAGCATCCCCTCAAAGTTATCCTTCAAACAAAATAAACCGACACACCCACTTTTTCTCCTCTCCACTGGTACTCAGAACATTCTTCAAACAGCTTCCAAGGTTTCTTTCTGCCTGTGCAACCTTGAGTCAGCAACTCAAGTAATACGGATTGATCTACTTCAGTGCGTGGGCCAGTTGCCCCGTCATTTGTTAATGGGGTTACTTAAGACGGTTACTAGACATGCACACAAGTTCTTTGTGCTTAAGTGATCTAATAATGCACCTACTAATTACATTAATTCAAACGTGCTGTGAAGTAAAGGCGCAGGGCCAGTTCAGACAGAGGAAATGACATAAAGAAGGACAAAAGGAAATGAGGAAATGAGCTACAATGGGAGAAATATTCTTACAGAATCTTACAGCATATGACACTGATGGCAGTGTATTCTGCAACTGCTGAATATGTTGGAATTTAACTCTCACTGTGGGGAAAGAGTAACCATGATGGATGAGGGGCTGCTGGGATTACGCTTGCAGTTCCAGCTGTATCATTAACCTCTTGTGTGCTAGCAGAAAGGTACCTACAGGCTTTCTTTATCTCATGCAGCTGGGAAAAGAGGTCTAATGTACCGGTATATAGGGAGTGGGGTTTGAGAATATTGATTCCATCCCCGAGAGGTAAAAATGGAAGCAAAGCTTTTGAGCCTTCCCCTTCAGAAAAGTGACCATGGACTCATATTATAGTTAATATTTACTTTTACTAGAAATGAGCATAAGCAGTAGTTTGCAGCACCAGAGCATATAGAGGGGCAGCTGAAGGCATATGAGCCCAATATTGTGCTCCAATTTTCCTCCCAAAGCCTGGGGTGTCTAATGCTCTTGCTCCAGGCCCGCTCCCTAAATTGGGAAATATCATCTGTCCTGTCAAAGCAGGTTTGGGTCCCCCATGTGTGTCTGACAAACACTTTTTGACATATTGGTTGCATTGTCTTGCACAAGATATACTATCTTCAAACCTCCCCTTCCCCTTCATACTCGCTTTACTTTTTCTAGGATGAGGCTTCCTTGTGCTGTGCTGCCACTTCTACCAATTTGTGGAAGTAAAGCAGGGAGGAAGTCCACTTCTTTAAAACTTACTGCTTCCATGATCCCTGCCACCAACAGGCTCAAACCTGCATTAAGCAACAACAGACTGCAGGCAATGGATATTTAGAGGTGTAGGGTTAAAATCCTATTATTAAAAAAAAAAAATCCCACCCTTGGTATTATCTGTTAATGGGACCCAGAATGGAATGGATGGACAAGGAGTGAAAATCAGCATGCCAAGTAAGCTAAACATACATGAAGAAGCAACCTGTATTTAAAAACAGAATGTGCATGGCATTTAAAAGCACTAAAAATGAACTTATGAAAACAGCAAACAAATATTTAAGCAAAAAATATACAATTTAATTATTATTTAATATAAGTTCTTTTGCACTAATTAGCCCAGATCTTATTGCTAGCAGGATCCCACAACAGAGGTGAGATGGGGGTCAAAGTGGGAGAGAGAGGGCTGTTGTTGTTTTTTGGCAGGGATACCCCTGTTATAAAATAGCCTCCCTAATGAGGGCTGATGGTGCCAATACATCTATCCCTCAGACATCTCATGAAGAACACATTCCAATAATTTAAAATCGTGTTGCCACTTTTAGCGTCTTATCTGCTATTTTTGTTCTGGTCTTGTCATTATATTTCTATTTTTGTAGCCAACTCTCCTAAAATAGAGTGAGGTGAAGAGCAGCATACAAATATTTTAAAATCTTGCTTTCCCAAAAGTCTTTGGCTGACCCCATTTCAAAATGGAATCAGCCACATATAGTCTCAAATAGTGAGCCAGGAAAAGCAGAGTGTTCACACCATGGCTAATTTGGTTTAAATGAATGCTACAAAGAAGACCTTGTCTTTCTTAATAGTCTTTCTGCTGGTTTTAAAAGATGATCCAAACAGGATGGGTAGAAACTGCTTTTTAGCCATCAGAGTTCCAAGTCTAATGCAAATACAGCAGACATTGTGACCTGGCAAACATAGCTGGCACCTGTGAGCCCCATCCCCCCCAACATGACACTGAACACATTCAAATAGAACACATTCACACATTACACTGAACCCAGGGACAGGTTATATTCACACCTGTAGACATTTTTCTCAGAAAAAGTGTGCACTGGTTGATTTGTTCAGCTCAATTGTTGAGTACACACATTCTACATTCATTGAACAGTACAATAACTATATAAGTACAGTGGTGCCCCGCAAGACGCCTCGCAAGACGAAAAACCCACTAGACGAAAGGGTTTTCCGTTTTGGAGGTGCTTCGCAAAACGAATTTCCTATGGGCTTGCTTCGCAAGATGAAAATGTCTTGTGAGTTTTTCTGACTTTTTTTTCCTTCCCCCCCCTTTTTCTAAGCCGCTTATCTGCTTATCCGCTAAGCAGATAAGCCGCTAAAAGCCGCTAAGCCAGTAATAGCGCTAATCTGCTAAGCCGTCAATGGGCTTGCTTCATAAGACGAAAAAACCGCTAGACGAAGAGAATCGCGGAACAGATTCTTTTCGTCTTGCGAGGCACCACTGTATACAGCTCAACTATTGTGTACATGTATTGTACGCTTGTTGAATATAACATGTGAACACTCTTACAGTCCAAACAGGATCCATGGAAGTGGTTAGGGGCTTCAGAAGTGGACTGGTTTGCTTACCAAACTTAAAGTCCGACCAAACATTAAGTTGGGAGGTTTAAGTTGGGGGGTTATTCCTCAGCTCTACCCCAAATCTTGCATTCCTCTTGATTTCATGCCTTCAGCCATTCTACCTTCATACCACCAACAACCTGATTTCAGAGGTGTCCAAATTCTGGTTCAGTTGAACTCACTGTTAACAACTATGAATTAGGAAATAAATCCCCTTTTCAAAATATTGGCATGGAAGCTAAGTTCTCCAGAGATCACTATAACCCTTGATCCCAACAGTATTGGCATTGTGACTTGATTATGTTATCTTTCACGTAGTCAGGATATACAAATTTCATACAAACCATTCTCAAGGTCACGCAAGTGCATTATCTGCTATTGATCTCACAGTGGCCACAGATCTTGGGGGGGAGGGGAGAGAAGCTATAGCTTAGCAGTAGAGCAGCTGTTTTGCATGCAGATGGTTCTAAGAAGGTCCCAGCATATCCAGGAAAGGCATTGCCAACATAATTGGCATGGATATGGAATAATGAAAGACACATGAGACTCTTGAGTGCAGATCATTTAAAGTGGTATCTCCAGAAAACCAAGCCGCATACTGACGCATTATGCGCTGTTAGAATCAGAAGAAGCATAATATGGAGGGAACGTTGTTCTAAATATAAACAGTTTTGAGGAAAGCAGCTGACATGGTACTGAAGAATGAATTACTGTAGTGCCGAAATAAAATGCTTCTACCCAAAGGCAACTATTGATTACACAAGTAAGATTTCATCTGATAGCACAGGCTTCCAGACCAGTTAGAAAATGGTAGGGAAACAAACCCTAGTTTACACAGTTGTAAACTGGAGTGTAATGGTCAAAGGGTACCTCCAGGTTCTCACTATTTTCAGGTGGGGCTTAGTCACACCCTGGCAAATTTGGGCTGTGCAATTAACACTCTTGCAAAACAAGCCCAATTCCCCCAAAGATTGGATTTTTTGCGGTGAGAAAAGTTGTGGAGAAATGCTCTGCAACATCATCTAATCTCCTCACAAACATATCAAGCTAAATGCTCATTAAGCAGGCCATCAGAAAGTGGACAGAACTGATACTGCAAGGAAACCATTGGGTGATGATAGGAAACCAATGTGCCCAGCCAGATCTACTGACTTCATCAGAAGACAGTGGTTCTCCGCCCACCGCCCCCAAGACACTTTGGTCTCCAAGTAAGCACAGTGTGCATGTCAGATGCCCTCCAGTAAGTGTAGAATTGAACCAATAAGACAGGGCAACCAACATGATGATTATTATGTTGCAGGCTTCGACTGCAACTCCCATCAGCCCCAGCTAGAATGGCCAATGGCCAGGGATGTTGGGAGTTATAGTCCACAGTATCTGGACATGACATTGGCAATCCCTGCAGTAGGGGGATTGGGCAAATTAAATGCCAAAAAAAATGGAAATGAAAAGTGGAACTGCTCATAAACTTTGGGGGCAGCATGGCAGTTTAACTCTGTGCTGCAAAATGAAGCAGTAAAGGTCCAATGACAGATCAAAGTGAGACAGGAAAGAAAGGATATGACTAAAGGTTTCTCACTCCCAGGTCTTTATTCTTAGGCCCACTCACTAGAGAGCTCTAGGAATAATTTATAGTTTCTCCGAGGCCGTCTCTCTTGTCAAGCACACACAGCTCAGGAGAAACAGCTTCATTTTACAGCCCCTTTCAGCTGACAGAGCAAACCACCTCTACATTCCCACTGAGTTGCCACACTAGGCATCCCATGGAACCCCCCCCCCCACCAACGCTTCCCTCCCCACTTCTTCTGAACCCAAATGTCATCTCAATCAGAGACTTTACCCCTCCCTCCCCTTTTGTAATATACGGGACTTCACGCAACCAAGGCTTTTTTTCAGCCTTAACCCATCAGAACCCAGTTCAAGCACCTCTCAGGTGGGCGCCATTGCTTTTCTAAGAGAACAAGGGAGGCATTTGTGGTGAGTTTCAGCACTTCTTTTTCTAGAAAAACAGCACTGCGCCCAATGGTTCAGCTGTATGCCTATTTCAGGTAAACAGCTATGCTTGCAAGTGCGTGCGTGCGTGCGTGCGTGCGTGCCTGCATGCTGTGCCACCCCATCTGCTCCAGACCATGGATTATCATGATCAGCCTGCAAAGAGCAGCTCAAGGCTGCATGTACACAGAAGCACAATAATCACACAGATCTCCTCAGCCATTATCCAACTGCAGAGAAACCTCATCACGTACTTCACGTTGCAGAACACCCTCTATCAGGCTCTGGAATACCAGGCATACACAAATATATATATGCACATGAGTCACATTGACAACAGTGGCTGTCCTTTCCTTCCAAAGCAAAATCCAGGCCATCTGTTGATCAATTTGTGAATACCGTTCCCTCTCCTGGGAGAAAGCTGGGAGGGATCCCTTCGTTTCTTTGACTGCAAGACATTTAAAAAGCATTCTCTGCTCACCACTAAAATATCAAAGTCTCAATTACGTTTGCAAAACAGTACTGATGCTCAGTGCCCCCAGCTCCCGAGAACTTGACAGAAACTCTGTTGGTGTGCAGGTGGAGTAAAGCAGAGCCAATTGCAAACCAACAGGCCATAAAACTGTTTGCAAGCACAATCTACATGAATAAAGGGTTTCAGTCAATGGAGACACAGATTTATACAAGCACCACTTTTCAAACTGATTTGGAGTGCTCCCATAAAAACTAATTGCCACAGTTGGTGAATCAGACAGGCTTAACAAGGAACCCTGTTAAAAGGACTCCTGAACTGGGAGGCTGGTCTTCTTCCCAGTGGATTGCATTGGCAGCAAGAGGGAGGCCACTAAAAACAGAAGTAGTAGTGGTAAAACATCATTTTGAAATGAAGTGCAAACTGACAACGACAGTGTTGTGAATCAATCGGTGGCACAATTTTGGATACATGCAGAAATGTAAACAACAATCAGTGAGACATAGAATTTGCCCCAAGGCAAGCATTTCTGAATCATTATCTGATATACTGGCAACAAGAGCATCTCTCTAGTGGGCCCTGAAACACATGGACTGCTGGTTAGGACATAACATTACTGACTTAATAAACCATGGTTTATTAAGCCGGGAATGAAGAATGCGCCTTCTTCACATCCTTCTGTGACCTGGAACCAGGTTCAGACAATGGCTTCCTGTCCTATTTAGCCAACTGACATTTAAAAATGAAAAAGAAATCCTGTTTTGGACATAATGGAAACTGTGCTTTCAATAGGAGCTGTGGTTTAAAGAAGCCAGGGCCAAAGCACTGAAGGCAGTGTACAGTGTAAATGACCCATGCTAATTCCTGGTTTAATGAATTATTATTTATTAAGCTGGAAATATTGCATCTGAACCAATTCAAACATGTTGTTAATTTATATGGTTCTTCTCTGAACGACAACTCATTTGCATGGATAAATTCAGACATCGTGCCAAACCAGGATTAAGGAAGTTTGGTGCAGTGCCTGAACTAATGGACCATTGTTTATAAACAGCCAGCAAAAACTAACTCGAATCTAAAACAAGGTTATGAAGTTTGCTTGCAAATAATGGTTTGTGTCAAGTGTTTAAATTGACATACCATAGTTATGGCCATAGCTCCTTCTTAAGAGAAGCTACACCATGGAGACAAGAGTGAACTTATTAAAGCAGAATTCTGAGTGTACAGAAAACAGAAAATGACAAGAAAATGACCTATAAGCCATGGTTTGCCTCTTGTACATTTGGAATTTCTAACCATGGCTTGGGTTGTGAACTATGGCTAGGCATAATGTCTGAGCCAAGGCATTAGAGACTGAGAGGTGGGGAAATGTAGGTGGTTATATAACCTGTGACAAGAAATAATGGTTTCATAGGTAAATCTGCCTCTGGCCTCAATTCTCTGCTACTAAATTCGCATACTATTTAATGGGAATGTGTTTTGTCTTCTCAACTTTAGAGATGACAACAGAAGTGAGAATTATAACAGTTCCAGAAAGTATACACAGAGATCCTTCAGGATCTCTACCAGAGAAGAATCGGTGCACAGACATATTAAAGAACTGTTTGTTTACTGCAGTAGAAACTTGTGAGAACAGAGAGCTACTTTTCAGTTGCATACCATGACATCGAGAATCAAGGAAATGACAGGCAAAGAGAGAGAGAGAATGAAAAACACTAGGAAGTTTGGGACAAACATAAATGGGATATAGGACTGCTCTGCCTAAAAAGTAATATCCGAAGGAGATAGTGGGTGCTTCCCCCTTTTTCTTCTTTTCCTTTAAAGCCAAATGATATATGGAGAATTGGAGCAAAGAATTCGTGATAAACACACCACAGCTAGATTCACAGATGCAGGATGCACAGAATCCTGCTAGACAAAAGCTTCGGATGAATCATCATCACACAGCCATATGGAGCTGTTTCTGGAGAGGCAGAAGCACCCACCAAAAACAGAATGATTAAAGAGGATGTCATGACTCAGTATGAAATGTCATTGCTCTAATCTGAGATATTAAAATGAATCAAAATGCAAAATGTAAAAGCCCTCAGGCCTTTAACTCAATCCAAGATGCTTGTGCATATGCCAACCTTCACCAAGCTGGTGCCCTCCAGCTTTTTTGGGCTACAACTCCCATCAGTCTCATCCAACACAGCTGTGCTAGCTGGTCTGATGGGAGTTTTAGTCCAAAACAGCTGGGGGGCATCTGTTTGGTGAAGGGTGGCATATGTGGTAGCAGCCTCTGGATCAGCAAATTCTGCCTAAAATTGGGTAACTACATCTGAGTCAATGTCTGCACTCTGCTTGGTGAAAGTAGAACCATGGAACTCATTGCCACAAGGAAAATGATGGATGGCAAATGATGGCAAAGAATAGATAAGACATCGGTAGAAAGTGATGTCAGTAATTGTCAATCAATTATGCCAAAAACTGTCACCATTTTGTGTTTGGCTCTGCCCCAACCTTTTATGACTGGTTGGCCTCAGCTGTCTCATGTGGGCCATGGGGATGAAAGTTTGAGAAGCCCTGATCTACAAGCCACAGATTCCCCAACCCTTAACTACTCCAAGAGATCTTTCCAGCAAGCTGAAAATTGAAGTGATGTACATAAATTTGTGAGCTTGGTTATAAAAAGTACAGATACCTTTACTCATTACCGTCTAGCACGTTTCTTCTGTAGTAATGCTGAAATGTTATATAAGTACCGTAATTGAAAGGGGGCAAAAGATCATCTCCCTCTTCCATGTCTGCAAAAGGGAACAGAATCTTTGGTGTACCAACTTGAAAAGAGATGGAAGTACATGCAATATTATCAGAAGCAGGGTATCAGTTGTAGCCTATTTTGGTAGATCCACTGAAATTAATGGGCATGGCAAATTTAAGGTCCATTAATTTTTATGAGTGTACTTGGAAAAGAATCTAGTTGGATACAACCCCATATCCTCCCAACTTCCCTCCCCACCTTTATTTGTTTTTTATAAGTGGTGGGTGTTTTTGTTTGTTTGTTCTTTTGTTTTGATTTGTTTTATTTTGTTTTTAGGTTTCTGATTAACCTTACAAAGCCCATCAGTATTGTTTGGCAGGTCAAGAAACCTATCTGAAATATTTTGATATCTCTCTCTCTCCTTGCAAATTGTGAGTGGGGGGCCTGCATGTGTGCTGAAGACCCTGGCCTTTGACACCTGAGATGTGGGTTTTCAAAGCCCACCCTGTTCCTGTGGTTGTAATCTGCCCTCTTTTTAATTTGTTGTATGATCCACATGGAAAAGCACAAGTATAGCCCACCCCCTTCAATCCCCTCCTGCTGTTTATACCCACATCTGACTCATCTAGAGCCACTCATGATGGCGCAGCGGCATCATTTAACACAGGTCCATTGGTCCCAAGTGCTGCACCAGTGTAACTCTGATGCAAAGCCATGCTGATAATTTTGTACTAGTACTGTGTCATCCTCCCCTCCTTCTGACTCTTAGACTAGGATAGCAGACCACAAGGAAGGGCTATGAAACCTGTGATCTTCCAAGTTCTAATGAACCACAATTCCCATCATCCCTGACCACTGACCATGCTGGCTGGGGCCAGAGGGCCACAGGTTGTCTATCGCTTCCATAGGGCTTTGTTCTTAGCGTAAAGGGATATGGTGGTTAGGGTGTTAGGTGGGGGAGACCGGTGTTCAAATGCTCATTCAGTCATAACGTTCCCTGGGTGCCCTTAAAACAGTTTTCTCCTCTTTCTTATACACCCACATCTCACATGACTGTGTGAAGTGAACTGTATATGCTGCCCTCAATGTGCACTTCCTGTGGCAGCCTAACGCTGCAGTAAAATGCTAGTATTAAAAAAGAAAGAGTTACCAAACGTACTCCGCCAAATCAATAGCACATCAGCACTGCAACATAAAGGAGCACGTTACAAGGAACTAAATAAAATCAAGGAATCTGCATGTTCGGGGTGGGGCTTTGAAAAAACTGTAATGCCTTTACAGCAACTTTGTAGCTTCCCCTGAAACCTATGTACACCTCATCAACATCTAATCCAGGCATGGACATACTTGGCCCTCCAGATGTTTTGGGACTACAATTCCCATCATCCCTGACCACTGGTCCTGTTAGCTAGGGATTATGGGAGTTGTAGTTCCAAAACATCCGAAGGGCCAAGTTTGGCCATGCCTGATCTAATCCAATAGTATTGATTTGCATGATTAAACAGCATTCCAGCATGTCTGCTTGCTTGCATTATGGAGAGGCATCTGCTTTTACTTAATACTTTGGCAATCAATTCTCTGGATAGAAGGACGGAGCGAAACTGGGAGGCAAAATTATTGTACGAGTGGTCTATCATTCATCTTGCCTGAAATATGTTAAGGTTGGGTCTAGATATATGGACAAATGAGGTGGTGGAGTCTAGAGGCAGAATAGACAGGACCACTTCAGACTACAGTGGTACCTTGGTTTAAGAACAGCTTAATTTATGAACAACTTGGATTAAGAACACTGCAAACCCGGAAGTAGGTGTTTTGGTTTGTGAATTTTGCCTTGGAAGCAGAACATGTTCCGCTTCCTGTTGAGTGTGTGCCATTTGTAAATTGAATCCCACACTGCTATGGGAAAGAATGCTTTGGTTTAAGAACGGACTTCCGGAACGGATTAAGTTTGTAAACCAAGGTACCTCTGTACTTGCAGTAGTGGAATATAGTGGTAAAAAGCCAGTGGTGCTGTAGTGCTTAGTGTGTTGGACTAGGACCCGGGTTCAAATCTTCACTCAACCATGAAACTCACTAGGTGACCCTGGGCCAGTCACAGTCATTCAGCCTAACCTCCCTGACATGGATAAAATGGGAAGGAAGGCAACGAACCATGCATGTCACCTTGAGCTCCTTAGAGGAGGGGGTGGGATATGAGTGCAGTAAATACATAAAATACTGAATCTTATAAACCATAGAAATCTCCTTCCAAATATTAAAAAATAGCAGCTTAGGGAGGAAGATTCAAGCCCAACCCTCTCTCCCTGCCATGCTGGCCTTCTATTTGCAGAGAAAATTGACATAGGGGTTCATTCAAAGTGTGATTTCCCCACATACAACCTGACATAGCACAGTCCATTCTACCATCTCATTCCTACCTCATTCTGCTGCATGTGAAGATGTAGCCTGATATCAAGGTCAAAATGGAGCTCTATTAATAAAGCCTGGTAAATAGGCCTGCCTATGTTGCCAGCCCATTGGCGATTTGGTAAAGAAGAGGCAGAGACCTCTGTCCCTCCTGCAACAGCAACCTGCTTCATTCCGAAACTGGGTGCAGAGGAGGGGGGCTTCCCCCTTCTGGTAGACCTTTTGGTTCTACGTTGATTTACCTAATCCTCTTTTAATGCACACAGCATCTTGTCATCTATGACTAGTGCTTAAATTAAATGCCATTTACTTAGGACAATTCCCTCATCAAAGTGCTATTTATCCAATACCACTACAGCCTGCATTTTATTTGACATTTGGTAGCATCTGCAATTTCAGCCATGCTGTGCATTCTTGGTTTCAATGGTTTGTTTTATTTTTTATTTTATTTTACTTTATTTTATTTGCAGTTCTGTACCATGGTTCTTACTTAGCTTTTTCATTTTTCAGCTCGAACATCCCCCCCTTTGCTTGGCCTCCTTTAAAGTGCAATATTGTGCAATGCTCTCCAGGAAAAGGGATTATATAAACTAATGTACTTTGGAAAAACCCACCACACATATCTCAAAATCAGTGCCTCTGCACACTCTAACTGCATGTACCCAACTTTTAAGAGAGTTTGAAGTCAGAGTTCTCCTTTAGTGATTATGTATAGAAGGCCAGTATTGCACAAAATCCCAGGATTTGCAAGCAAATGAACTTTCCCATTGGAGCAATCACATTTGTAATTAACTTTACTATCTTTGCTTTGTGTGTGGTTGCCTTGGGGGGGGGTTGCCTTAGGAAAGCATTTTTCAAATAAGTAAAACAATGTCTAGATTGATCCCTACTCTCTGTTTGATTATGCTGGTTCGGATCCATTAGTAACTACAGTATTCATACAGCACCTTGTTCCTTAGCATACTTTCTCCATTAATGCAAAGAACAGCATATTTAGGATTGTGGTGGCAGCATGGGAAATACTGTACAGCATTGTTTCCCAAACTTGGGTCCCCAGCTGTTTTTGGACTATCATCCCTGACCACTGCTCCTGCTAGCTAGGGATGACGGGAGTTGTAGTCCAGCAGCAGCAGGTGACCCTGCTTTATGGTCTTGAATATTTAGTTCTTCTGCAGTCCTGAGAGGCGAAGGTTGCTGTTATTTACATTTCGCAGATGAGAAATTGGAACCAAGGGATAGTAGCCTACCAACAATCACACCTAGGAAGCCTATGCTTGGGCATACACTGGAAACCCAGATGTACACAAACCATTTCCTTCACTGGATTACACAGATTCATGGGATCTTCAAGTAGCAGTGGTTTGTTTTTGTAAAAACACATGCAAATCTCCCTAGTCTTACTGTACATTGAACTTTCAAAGTTTCATATATTAACAGATACAGCATAGGACTAAATTCAGTGGGCTACACTTTTTTCAGCCCAGAGAGAAACCAGTGGAAGAAGCTGTATTTCTTGGTGTTTATGGGGTAATAATCCTAAAGGAGGAAGAAATACATGGCTAGAAACATGGAAGTGGCTCAACAGCTCAGAGGAAGAAACCTGGGCCACAATGCCAGATACAGATTAGAAAGACCTGGATTCAAATCCCCACTCAACCATAATAGTCAATTAGTGACCTTGGATAAGTTACCATTTCACCCTAACCTATCTCAAAGGGCTGCTGCATGGATAAAATATGGAAGGGGTGTGTGGAATGACTCCCAAATATGCCACTCAAAGCTCTATGCAGGCCAACAATGTTAAATAAATGGAATAAATGCATAAATTAATTTTCTTTTGAACAACTATATTAGGAAGCTTATATGTGTGTTTTCTTTTCTATGCTGCCAAGATAAGTTGATAAGGAAAGCATAAAGCTAGAGAAATGAGTTCATCACATCAGGCCCCTCTCTAAGAAAGATGTGGCGACTTATGTATTATTCATCGCTTCATTTTAATGAATGGCCTATGGCAAGGATACTGCCTTGTTTAAAAATTATAACTAAAAACCCAGCCATCTGTCTACAAAGTCTCTGAGCATCATGTTCGCTGCAGCTACCCCATGGCTGAGCAGAAGCCAGATAATTGACCAACCTCTTTTTGTGCTAGGTGCTGCAGGAGCTCAAATCAAAGCAAGCCAAGAGAATGGCAACACCCAATCAGATGGGAGACCCAAGGTCATATATGGCAGAGGAGCTGCAGAGCGAAGATCAGATTCTAATCTCCAGCATGGTAATCCAGTGCCAAGCCTATGCTAGAAAATGTAAGCAAATTTAAAACAAACACAAACAAACACACACCCCCAAAGCAAACATATTGCATAGCTTTCAGAGGCCTGTTTTTCATGGACACGTTTTTGGAAAATCACCCTGTAAATGCCCATTTGGATAGGATGGAAGGGAGCTGAACCCTGTGGCTGAACCCAAGTGCTGCTTAGGGCGGCAATACTCTCAGGATGGCAATACTCTTTTCAAAAGCAGGAGACTAGGAAAAGGAGCCTTTATCAGTGAATCCCAACAAAAGCTTTGGATGATGAGTCTGAGACCCTGTGCACAATCCTGCCTTAATATTCGGAGTTAACGTACCACAAGGCTCACACCATTTTTATATATTGACAGGGGGATCAGTTACAAACCACTCAGGCCTATAGCGCTGAAATCAAGCTAAGTGAGCAGATTCAGTCCTTCAGGATATGTGGAGATTTGTCAACGACGACAAATTTGTCCTTTGTCAACATACTGTGGTCACCTCTGATTCTGTATATCAGCTGGAATGTGTATCTTGCCCTGTAGTTTCAAAAAAAATAAAATTGTGTGTGTGTGTGTATACATAGATAGATACACACATGGATAGACAGATACACAGATACACACACACACAGAGAGAGAGAGAGAGAGAGAGAGAAGCTTCATGCAGCTTGATTGGTCCTGGCAGGCTGAGGCTGCCATCTCCCTCAGAGGAGGTGGAGACTTTGGCCTGAGAATCTGCCACGCTGCTTCCAGCATGTAGGAGGCGGCACAACAAGAGGCTGCCCTGCTGGAGAACAAGGTTGGAGGGCAGGCACTGCTTCTGCAAGGGTAATGGGAATCTAGAAGGCATTTGCCTAGTCCAGTATCCACATCAAACCGCTGGGCACCAAGATGCTTAAAAACACTTTAAGCCGTCCAAGGAGAGGGGAGGGCCACAAGAGTCCCTGCATTTTCACTGGGTTGAAACAGCAGCAGCAGCAGCAGCAGCAGCAGCAAGGTGGTATTACTTTATGTTTCCGCCACGAAGTTTCCAGGGTCACTGGCAGCATTCATAAAGGAGCACCCCTCAAACGCTAAGCCAAAGGTCGCGCTATCGGAAGCCAAGCTGAGGCTGAGGGGCGAGCAGGTGAAAAGGTCACGCGGCCGCTTTGGCGCGTGGCCTCGAGAGGGAGCCCCGCGGCGGGGCTGAGGGAAAAGTTAAGCCCACGCAGGACCAGAGCGTGGAGCATCCCAGACACGCGCAGAGCAACTGCCCTCTTCTTCCCCCCTATTGACCTCACACGCCCCCCAACGCTTCAGTATTGAGCTCCGGGCACTTCCCAGCCGCCCCCAGTGCTCTAAAGTCAGGCTAGGCAACGCAGTCAGATACGGGGAGGATACAGGAAGGGGTTCGTGGCCACGCTCCCGAGGGGTGCAGCGGGGCTCCCCATATGGCTGAGGAGGACGCTGGGCTCCAGTCAAACTTTCCGGTTGCTCCAAGGGAAAGGGTGGAGATGTAGTAAAGATAAAGGGGGCATGATGCAACAGATCCCTACTCCCTCGGGGGTGGGGGGGTTGGAGATGGAGGGAGGGAGGAAGAGCAGGATCTCCCGGGTGGAGTTGGCCGAGAAGACGCCCTCCTCGCGCCGCTCGGTATCCGCGGCGGAGTTCCCTGCGGGCGCCGCGGCTTTAATCCTGCCGTTTCGCTCTGCATTTGAGCAGGAGGAAAGGACACGCGCGCACTAGGTGGGAGGCTAATCCCTGCCGGGTTGCAACCGGCCGCGGCGCGCCAGCTCACCATGCAACGGAGGGAGGGACGGAGGGCGGAGAAGGGTTGCAACCCCGGCTGCATTGGCAAACCATTCCCAATAACGCTCAGTGGAACAATTCCAGGCGCTCATCCGCCCGCCCGCCCTTGGGGCTGGAGCGAGGAAGCTTGCGAGGAAGCGTGGGGCAGATGACGCTCCCCACAGCCCATCTGGCATCCCAGAGCGGCAAGGGAAGGGGGCGAAAAGGAACCAAGGGCACTCACCGAGCCGTACGGGCGCTCCGCCTCTGTCGGGAAACAGCCGGGAAAGCACCGATCTGGCTGAGTCTATGGCTGGCTGGCTGCTCCCTCGCTCTTTCCCTCCCTCGACTCTCTGGCTGTTCCTTTAAGTGGTACAAACCAGGATGTCCGTGCAGTTTCTTTCCCAGCACCAGCTCGGCACCGCCGCCTCTGGCCGCTGCGTGCAATGGCAGCCACTTTCCCCGCTTGCTGCCACTCTCTCTCTGGGCTCCGCACAATAGTTTCCAGCCCCAGGAGGGCTCACGTGAAAGCGCCCGCGTCAAAACTCTCCCCGACTTAGTACAGGACTCACTCCTCCCATCACCGGTCCAGCGCTGCTTGCTGCTGCTTGCTGCTGTCAGAAGCGGGAGGGGGCCGCCCGCTGACGTCACGACACGCCCGTTCGCGGATGAGGTCAGATTTCGCAGCCTGCGAAAATCACACACGAGAGAAATAAAAAATCTCGCCGAGGGGGCGGGGGAAAGCAAAGTTAGGGAGAAACTTTGAGCTTCCTAATCGAAGCTTTGCATAAAGATCGCCCTTATTTTTCGGAATTCTTTTGGTTTCCCCCTTGCTACCAACGTATTAAGAAAATAGGACGTTGTTTGCAAAAAGGTAGGGAATAAGCCTACAATCATATGGGCCCTCATTTGGGAGCAAGTCCCCTTGAAATCAGTGGAAATAACTTTATGCATAAGATTAGTCTGCGTGCATCAATCAGTTACCTGGGATCCTGGAGAATCTAAACGTCAGTTAGAAGGCAATCTATGTATACTCAGAAGTAAATCCTCCTAATTAATTAAACGGGGCTTACTCCCAGGTAAGTGAAGTCAGGATTCAGCCTAAATACCCCACTCTCAAGACTGCCTCCCCCCCCCTAGATAACCATCTATTGCCCACAGCTGAGATTGTGTGTGTGCATGCACAGATTGCACACTTCTGAACTAAAGAGAGAAAAGAAGGGTGTGTTTCTTGGCAACTATGCATATTGCCCAGAGAATGTGCATGTTGCTCAGAAAGTGCAAAAAATGCATTGGAGATACGCACATTGGCAATAATGCGTATTGGCAAAAGAATGTACAAAATTCACTTGAGATACTCACATACCCCAGCACTTGTTGGGGCTTATGCATATTGGCTAGTAGAAATATGCACATTCCCCAGTACCTATTGGATATTGTGCATATTGACTGGGAAATGTGCACAATTCACTCTTCATGGACAGGTGATGCACACATTCTTCATGCAACTTAGTTAACATGTGCAATGGTCAATTGTTAGGCACTTTATAACAACTCAACTTCCACTACCCCTAACATATACATAGCATCTCAAAATGGCCTCTTGGGCATAATATTTCTAGCAGAAACAAACACACTGTGTAACTCAGTTTTCAGCAGCATGGATGAGCCAAGGGAGGCATCACTGCTTCACCATGTGATGTGCCATCCACCAAGCGCCTGTGTCATCAAAGCACAGCCAACTTCCACAGTCCCACTTCCTGAGACGGCAGTTGTGGTTTTCTAGGAACTTGTGTTAGCAGTTTGAGAGCAGATGGAGAACACGGATGTCTGGATTGTTCAGTCATGTACAATATTTCCTGGACAAATTGCAGCATCCGGAAAGCTCCTGAGCTTGTGAAGAATGTGGGGCAGGACAACACTGCTATTTTGCATATGGACAATTTCTAAAAAGAGAGACTAGTTCGCTTTTCATTCATCTTGCTGTTTTAGATTGATGGGAAGGCACAAATATATATTAATATTCACTTAGGTTGTGCATGCACTATACCTTTAAAGCGTGTCTGAAGAACATTTTTCCACTGAAAGAATTCTGGGCACTGTAGTTTACTCCTCACAGGGTTACAATTCCCAGAACCCTTAGCAAACCACAGTGCCCAGAATTCTTGGAGTGGAAAAATGAGTTTTGAATGTGCTTTAAAGGTCTATAGTGTGCACCCTGCCATAATCTCATTTTGTTCCATAATCTCCATCATTAGTCTGCAAAATCTGAGGGCAAGCAAGAAGAAGGGGAGGGGAATTACTTTTAAGCGAATATCAAAGGCATACAGACTCCAGCTTGGAAACTGCCTTTTTGCTTGAAAGGAAGCCATTCAAAGAGACCCACTTCCTCTTTCACACAGAAGCTAGACTGGTCAGGGCAGCATGTATGGCAGTTACTTGAACAGCTGTCAGGTGTCATGTATGCCTGCACACTTAAATGAGGGAGAGGAGCAAATATTTTGGTTGCTTTGATATTCAAAAAGGGTGAAAGAGTAAAGATAAGGAGGCAGGGCTATAAAAATAAGAGATATTCCTGTAATAGTATTCTGTGTCATCAGCATTCTCTCCTAATGAGTTATCATCCTGCCATGAAACATCATCCTTGGCAGCTCCAACTATTAAATAATAGTTATTCTGTATTAAATAATAGTTATTCTGTTTGTTTTTAAGAATGTGGGTATTTTCTTTTTAGTGAAGACAAAACTTTAGCCTTGCTCACTGCCTAGGATTTACATTAGATATTTCAGCAGAGAGATTTTGAGACGTGAAAGTGTTTTGCATATAGATTGGGGGGGGATATTTAAGGTGAATAAACAGGAAAGACTCCCTGGAAAAGACCCTGATGTTGGGAAAGATGGAGGGCACAAGGAGAAGGGGACGACAGAGGACAAGATGGTTGGACAGTGTTCTCAAAGCTACCAACATGAGTTTGACCAAACTGCGGGAGGCAGTGGAAGACAAGAGTGCCTGGCGTGCTCTGGTCCATGGGGTCACGAAGAGTCGGACAAGACTAAATGACTAAACAACAACAACAAACAGGGAAGACAAGAATGAATTATTTTGCACAGTGCAAGGGACAAGAAGAGCTTGAGTAGGAAAAGTAGGATGAGGCTCACAACAGGAATACACATTTTGAAAATGCAGAGAAAAACCACTCAGCAGAAAGCAATGTGGGTACATTAATGATTGCACAGCAATAGGAGCAGATAGGCCATACTACATCAAAGTGTGAGGCAATTTCTTTGAAATCAGGGCACACTGTTACACTTCACCAATTTCCCCCCATAATGAAGCAACAGGCTATTAGCCAATTAACTTGCATGTATCACATCATTGACAGATATATGTGCAGGCAAAAATTCATGCTCTTTGACCATAAGAGAACATTGTTTAGAGTTAGAAGAATCAAACCTCTTTCTTAGCACCACCACACTGCTGACTCTGCTCTTACACCTGCAGCTCTCACTGGTACAATAAGAACATTGCTGTTTGCAGGTGATAAATCACATTTCAAGTCATGTAGGAAAGCGCTTTTCAACTGTGCTTGGCAATTATTTTTGCAGAGAATGGGGTGGGGGACCCCTCCCTCCTCCCTTACCACAACAGTGACACTAGTTTTGTATTCTAGTTCAGTAGCTTGAGAACCATTCTGATGTGTGAAGTAGGAAGCAGTGTGGCTGTAAGGGATAGCCTTTTAAACAGGGAATGGGGCAATGTTTTGCTTCCTAGGAACCCACAATATTGTTATATGGGTTGCATCCCATTTCTTTACTGCTGCATGTGCATTTTTTGAGCACATTGATTGGGGAAGTACATTGCAAAATTCAGAATAGAGTGCTTTTAGAAGGATGGCTGCGTTTTGGTTCCTGTCTTGCTTTGGAAAGTATGGATTAAGTGGGTTCACCTTAAAATAGGAACTGAACTGAATTTCTTCCCCAACACTACTCAGAAGGAAATCCTATTGAATTCAGCTTTTGGAAGGAATTCTCAAGGTTTGAAAAAGATTTGTTGGAAAATAATGAAAAATTATTAACAAAAATGTATAAACTACTGTTGGAATGGGAAACAAAAGATGAACAAGTTAAAGATGTAATGGTAAAATGGGCAATAATATCCCACTCAAGGACATAATGTCCCACTTGAGTCATGGGAAAGGCTGTGGAAGAAGGATCTAAAATTTACTGCATGTAGTTCATTAAAGGAAAACTATAAGAAAATGATGTACCATTGGTACCTAACCCCAGTTGCAAAGATGTATAAAAATTGCACCAAAACATGTTAGAAATGTAAAGATAATGATGGTACCTTTATGCATATTTGGTGGACTTGTAGAGGGGCAAAAGACTTATGGGAAATGATTTATAATGAGTTAAAAATGTTTAAGATAACCTTTCATAAAAAACCAGAAGCCTTTTTGCTTGGAATAGTGGGGGCAGAGATACCAAGGAATCTAAAGAGACTGTTTATGTATGCTACCACGGCCGCTAAAATGTTGTTTGCCCAAAAATGGAAAGAAGGTACACCGACGAAGCAAGAATGGATAACGAAGAAGATACTATGCCAAAATGGCAAAACTTACTGTGAAGATCAGGCAACAAGATGAGAAGAAATTTACACAAGATTGAATAAAATTTATAGAATATGTTAAAGAACACTGTAAATATGTTAAAACATTAGCAGGGTTGTTGTAACATTTATGACGGGATAAATTTGAACAATTTATTTATTAATAAGGTTTGAAACTTATAGAGGAAAAATAATGATATGCAAGATTATGACTGATTGAATTTGGAAGCCAGGGCAGGGGGGAGGAGGTCAAACAAGATGAATTTGATGAACAATGGAATTTTTTGGATTTTTTTTAAAAGGAAATCCTATAGAATTCAATTGAGTTTACTCCCAGGTTAGTGGGATTAGGACTGCAGCCCATGCTGCTAAAAGCAGCTAACTCAGATAGCTGCCTGTAGAAAAGAAGTTTCACTTCTCTTTTTATCTGGGTTAAAAAAATTATGTAACAGAATAATTCATGTTCAGCCAACATCAGGCTGTTACCAAGGTTTCCTGTTCAAAACAAAAATGAATTATTTTCTCCCCTTCTTTAGACAAGAGTAAGAGAAACAGACTGCATGCTAACATATAATTCCATACAAAAAGATGAAACAAATTTCATGATTTAAATAATGTGACCAGCAACTGTGCTTAAGATCATCAATGCAGGAGAATACCAGACTTCCACACAAACCCATATCAGGCCAGTGGATTCCCTGGAATCTACAGCACGCTGTCAGTATCAATGTAGAACAAGAAAAACATGCAGTGGACCCATTTTGTATTGGCTTTTATACTGAGGAATGCTTTCCTCAAAAGCCATGTGTTCAAGGGCATTTTCTTTCAATTCCTCTCTCCGTCTTTTCTTCTTCCCCATTTTGCACATTGAGAAAAGCTGAGAGCAGCCACCTGTGGCTCATTGCGTAGGAGGTCTAAGTACCATGGGGAGGGGGGTGATAAAACCTCCCCACTCACCTTTGGGGGTGTCTCTAGTGCCGAGTTTCCTGCACAGAGCGAGGAGTTGCACTAGTTGATCTAGGTAGAGCACTGGTTTTCAGCTGGCAGGTCATATATGCAGGGGCGATAAAGAAATGGATCCCAAAGTGCAGCCTTGGGATAAAGGTGAATTTATGTCTAAAAACACTGAAGACAACTCATCTTACACATGCATAAAAGGTAAAGGTAAAGGTACCCCTGCCCGTACGGGCCAGTCTTGACAGACTCTGGGGTTGTGCGCCCATCTCACTCAAGAGGCCAGGGGCCAGCGCTGTCCGGAGACACTTCCGGGTCACGTGGCCAGCGTGACATCGCTGCTCTGGCGAGCCAGAGCCGCACACGGAAATGCCGTTTACCTTCCCGCTGGTAAGGGGTCCCTATTTATCTACTTGCACCCGGAGGTGCTTTCGAACTGCTAGGTTGGCAGGCGCTGGGACCGAGCAGCGGGAGCGCACCCCGCCGCAGGGATTCGAACCACCGACCTTTCGATCGGCAAGTCCTAGGCGCTGAGGCTTTAACCCACAGCGCCACCTGCGTCCCTACACATGCATACCAGAGCAACATTACCGTTTCAAGCACCACGAACACCTAATTTTTTTAACATTTTACTGTGGTCTATAAAGTATTCCTGATCTCTTTTAAAAATAATCTGCAACACTTGTTTTGTTTTTTGCATGTTGTTCCCACAGCTTCATCGGTTACAGCAACAAAAGGGTTAATTCTCCTCTCCTCTCCCCCTTTAATTTGGTATAACTTTTCAAGAAGCAGTTGCCAAGCACAGTTCAGCCTGTGAGTTAAAGGAAGGAGTGAAAGAGTCTAATCTGCTCAGGTCTTATCTTGGGGCTAAAATACTTTACGTTCTTTATTGCAGACTGATTGATGGGGTTGTATTGGCCAAGAAACCAGCCTGGCTCAGGCAAGGTTCCATTTTCTTCGCATGTATAAAATCTGGAGCTGTGCTGCTTCCACCTAGTGTACATCAGGCTGCATTACAAGCCCAGTTTAAATTTTCATGGCTAATATAAGTGACTTAAGTTCTCATGCACTACTTATGGTAATTTATGGACTGGACAGGTTAGGACCAGTTAACCCCATGCTCCAGTGACCTCAGATCTAGATTGGTGCAATGTGGTCAGCACCAGACTACCTGGGAAAGTGTTCTGGAAGCTGCAGGATGTGGCTGGTAGGGTTGTAAACAAGTGACCCAGTTTGCCACATTCAGAACCACATAATACTGCTTCTGAGTGTACAGTGGTACCTTGGTTCTCAAACTTTATCCGTTCCGGAAGTCCGTTCCAAAACCAAAGTGTTCCAAAACCATGGTGCAGACTTCTAAAAACAATCCGTAAAACAGCAATTTAACATGAATTTTACTATCTAACGAGAGCACTGATCCATAAAATGAAAGCAATAAACGATGTACTGCAGACACACAATCAATCAATCAATCAGGAGCCGAACCTGGTTCCACACAATCACAAAAACAAAACAAAAAGAGCAGCAAAAACAAAAATGCAAAATAAATAGCAAAAATTGACAGACCTCAGAATAACACTCAAAACGGAAGTGTGGCACTCAAATCAGAAGCATAACACTCAAAATGGAGCATGTTCGGCTTCCAAAAAAAGTTCGCAAACCGGAACACTTCCAGGTTTGCAGGGTTTGGGTTCCAAGTTGTTTGAGTACCAAGGCGTTTGAGAACCAAGGTACCACTGTACTGTGTTGGCTGCCTATATGCTATTCGGGCCCAGTTAAATGTTGTCTTGCTAACTTACTTAGCCCTGAATGCCTTGGGTCTCAAGTATCTGAAGTAGAAATAGCCCAACTTATGATCTGCTGGGGAGACCGTCTGTACCGTCTGTTTCCGTAGACAACTGGACCGAGGCGGGTCGGGACTGCTGATTCTTTTAGACCCATCAGCAGCCTTCAACATGGTTGATCACAATCTTTTGGATCACTTGCCTTGCCGACATGGGGATTCAGGGCACAGTCCGACAATGGCTGCGTTCCTTTATCTCAGGTTGGGAACAGAGGGTAGCACTAGGGAAGGAGATGTCGTTGCGGCACCCCTTGGTGTGTGGAGTGCCACAGGGCGCAATCCTTTCCCCGATGCTTTTAAACATCTTTATGTGCCCCCTTGCTCAGATTGTCCAGAGTTTTGGGCTGGGTTGTTATCAATATGCTGATGACACCCAACTCTTATCTGTTGATGGATGGCCATCCTGAGTCGGCCCCAGACACACTGATCAGATGTCTGGAAGCTATGGCTGGATGGCTGCATGGGAGCCAGTTGAAGTTAAACCCTTCGACAACAGTCCTCTGGCTGGGTCAGGACGGTATGGGGTTGGGGCGCCAACTCCCATCTCTTGCAGGAGCTCAACTTGTGCCAGTGCTTCTGTCAAGAGTTTGGGTGTAACCTTCAACACCTCCCTCTCCATGGAGGCGCAGGTTGCAGCTACTGCAAAGGCAGCATTTTTCCATCTCCGCCATATCAAACAGTTAGTCCCTTACCTTTCCCGCCCTGATCTGGCCACAGTGATCCATGCGACGGTCACCTCCAGGCTTGATTACTGTAACTCACTCTACGTGGGGCTGCCCTTGAAGTTTTCCCAGAAACTCCAGTGGGTGCAGAATGCTGTGGCGAGGCTCCTTACGTGGCGGGACCATATTCACCCAGTGCTTTTCCAGTTGCTCTGGCTCCCGATGGAGTACAGGTCAGGTTTAAGGTGCTGGTTTTGACCTTTAAAGCCCTTTGCGGCCTAGGACCCTCATACCCAAGGGACCGCCTCTCCTGGTATGCCCCGCGGAGGACCTTAAGGTCCATAAATAGCAACACTCTAGAGGTCCTGGGCCCTAAGGAAGTCAGATTAGCCTCAACCAGAGCCAGGGCTTTTTCAACACTGGCTCTGGCCTGGTGGAATGCTCTGTCTCATGAGACCAGGGCCCTGTGGGATCTGATTTCTTTCCGCAGGGCCTGTAAGACAGAGTTGTTCTGCCTGGCCTTTGGCTTGGAATCAGCCTGATCCCCTCCCCCTCTTTCCTTTTCCTTCTGTAATGGAACCCCCTATTTGGGGACTTCCCTGGCTTTTTTCTGGCCCACGTAGGACCAGTCTGGATAGTTGGCCTTGGTGAAGATTTTATGTTTTCTCCTCCCAAACAGTTTTTGATTTGGGCTTCCACTGAAATGAGGCTGCATTTTAAGTTGTATTTTAATCCTGTTTTTAAGTTGTATTTTAATCCATTGTTTTTATACCTGATGTTAGCCGCCCTGATGTTGGCCGGGGAGGGCAGGGTATAAATAAAAATTATTATTGTTGTTATTGTTGTTGCTATTACTATTACCAGCCTGACACTGAGCATAGCAGCAGCATGTCCCTGAAGGTCCAGAGGGCATAGGTACTGAGAGGTGAGGGTTGCTGAAACCTATCCTCCTCAAACATCCATGCATCCCACACTTACGACCAGTGACAATGTGAAGGTTTGAATTTTGTTTTTATTTCATTTGTGCCCTGCCTTTTCCCTCCAAGCAGCTCAATGCTTTTGCATTTCATCCTCACAACAATCCTGTGAGGTAGGCTAGGTTGAGAGATAGCAGCCGAGACCAGAAGAAACTGGCAGTTAATAACAAGGCATAGCAACAGTTCTCCCAACTGGGAGTAGTAGGCCCAGAGTCCTTCCCCAAGTGAACCAGATGTAAAGTCTGACAGCAGATAGCAGGCACATGTCAGTTTTCCTGGCTCCCACTCCCAAATCCCATGATCCTTCAGTTATTAAAATAAAATCTAAAGCCATGTATGTTGGGGGGAATACAAGAGAATCTTCTCTGAGCAAGGCCTTCCAACCTTTCTAGAGCCAAGGGAGGATTTGGAAGTCTAAGAAAATGTCATGATGCCAGATTTAACTAACTGGTCCTGCTACCAGAAGCCCACACAAGGACTTCTGTTAGCACAATGAGGCTTTCCTCCCCTCCCCCATGCCCCCTCCCAATTGGGTAAGGAAAATCCCCAGAACAGCAGATAGGGGAGGAGAGAGGAGATCCCATCAGGCAAATGGAAGCGCTTGTGCTGAGAGAACAAGCTTCTTAGAACAATGTGGAATTTCTTCTACGGGTTCCACAAAATACCCATTCCACAGAAGAAAAACTGCCAATGCTCAGGAAACCTCCCCCTCAAAACATGAGGCAAAATACCAATTGCCACCCCCAAACAACAAAATAAAAATGGAGACAAAGTAGGCAACACCCAACCCAAAAAAGCAGGCAACAGACACACCATACTATTGGCCAGACAAAAAAGTAGGCCAAGCACCCCATTGTGGGGCCCACAAGCATACAAGGTGGGGGAGTGCTAAGAGGGAGGTAGCGTCTGTTTTCCAGATAGCTGAGCCCCATGGAAGAATCAGAATGCAATTTAGGAGGGGCAGGAGGCCTTGCCAAGAACCAAGGAGGGTGTCTGAGGGTATGGTGACACCCACAGAAATCATCTTGAATTTAACAACAGATCACAGATGGTTTTTTCCGCTTATAGGAGTAGTGGTGGACATGAAATAAGTAAGTCACCAAACTGGCAACATTTAGGGCTCAGCATGTCTCTGCGTCATTAATGTTTGGCTGGTCATTCTCATTCTAGCAGCCCTGGGTGAGAACATCTGGGGGCTTGACAAGAGACCAAGCATTAGTACGTGGGGCTAGATGCATGTTGTCAACAGTCCTCAGCCTCAGCTCCTTCACGGATCCACTGCCAGTCCTTTGCCTGGTTCCTGCCTGCCCAATGCAAGCCACAGCAAGGCAATGGAGGCCTCTTGCCGGCAGCTACACCATGGCAATGGCAGAGTCTTCGGTGCTGCTCTCCTGGTCTAGACCCACTCTCCTGATGGACTCTCTGTACTTTTGCCTTCCCAGCGCAATGATGGCTGTGATTTCATCTGCTATGTCTTGGCGGCCGCTCTCCTTCATGGCGCTGATCAGCTTGTCGACACAGTCGGGGTGTTTTTCATTTTGCTGAGCCCAGGAGAAGAGCATATGCAGAACCTGAGCACCGAGGTCGTCTCTGGAAAATACAGATGGCGCAGCACACAATGGTGAGTCTCATTGAAATATTTACAATATGCCTTTTCATTTGCTCCAGGCAGCTTACAATAGTTTGAAACACACAAAGCATAAAACAATAAAATCCTAAGACATGTTTCATTAGCAACCAGTGGAAAAATAAATTTCAGATTAGGCAGCAACCCAACCACTTCTCCAGAAGCCTACCAACTGGCTTTGTAGAGGAGGGGACACGGAAACAGAAAGGTCGGCATTATCAAAGCTGCAGGTTCTTCTGCCTAATTTAGCACCACCTGAGAAATCACACGTGTTTTAAAAACAAGCTTCAGTCCTTATGGGGCAGAGGAAGGGACATGGAAGCTCACAGACATTTTCTATAATTGTCTAAAGACCAGAAGGATTCTGGTTTTGGATTTTGCACTCATCAAAAGTTCCAGCCCCTCACTTCTTTCAGTCCTGGCCTCCACCCATCTATTGCCAGCCACCCCAATATTTTGCAAATCCCAGCTTTCATTTTCCAGTCATTCTCTGAGGTTTGGAGAGAGGGAGACAAAACAACTTCTGCAAGAAGAAAATGAGAAGCATCTAAGACCTGCTACCAAGTGTTGGAGTGCTCTTGTTCAGGGTGCCAGCCAGTCACACCCTCTAGGCTGTTGCTATATGCTAGCAAAGTTCTTCAGATGTTGCTACACAACAACTTCCTGAATCTCTGACCACTGGCTGTACTGGCTGGAGCTGAATACCACCAACACCTGGAGTTTCCCATTCCTGTTATATTATGCTGTAAGGAGCTCAAGGACTCCCTGGCTTCCGGTCAAAAGAATCAGTGTTTCATTTTTCTTTCTCAACTGATGCTCAATATTCTGCAACTACTGAGCCTGCTCCATCATTATTTGGCTGTTTTGGCAGTGTTTTTGCCACTTTAGGGCTAGATTCAGCCTCACTCACCTGTAATTGTATCGTATCTGCTCTACCTCTTGGTAAGACAAACCCAGGTTTAAGCCAATCGTTGGCCAATCAGCTCCAACACGCCTGGCAATGGCAAGTAGGTTGGCCTGGGTCAAGTAGCCAGTTTCAGCATTCCCCAAATTCAGAGGGGGAAGAGAAAAGCCATTTGGGGTTGTAGGCTGCTCCTTCCCCTGGGATTTCAGTTTCTGCCAAATCAGAATAAAAAACCCACATATGTCTATTATTCATGGGCTAAGAAAAAACAGCAACACAGCGATCGAACATGCCACAATTATCTCTCCACTTAGGAACATAGAAAGCTACTATATATTGAGCCAGACCATTGATCCATCTACTTCAGTGCTGTCTCCATTGACTGGCAGTGGCTCTCTAGGGCTTCAGACAAGAGACATTTTCAGCCATATGTGGAGATGTTGGGGACTGAACCAGGGATCTTAGGCAACTTACGGGTAGCTTGATTGGCAAGGTGGCTAGCCAATGGGAATCAGGGCCTTTCCTCCTCTTGGTAACCTCTTCAGGAATGTCCTCTGGAACAGCACCTCGGTAAAAGGAAACCTTAAAAGATCAAAAAAGTTACAAAAATGCTATTATAATAATAGGAAACACATTGTAGACCACAGATCCACACACAATACGGATTCTCTTAACCACTGCAACATAACAAAAATAAGGGAGGAGAAAATCAGCAGCAGGATATCTAAAATGCAAAAATGGTGCACAAATACAGAATCTTCCCTCTATCCGAAGTAACTCTTAATCCCAGCCAGCCACAGAAAACGACGCCTGGAACTCTCCTCTCTTTTCCCAGTCTCTCACCCTGGGTGATCTTTACTTCCCTGCCTGTCCCTCAGGGTCCTTCCACCATTTCCCCTTGTTCCTGCTAGCACAGATATTAATGGCAATAAAGTGCATCCTCCACTGATTACAGAGGATTCATGCTATGTTCTTCGAAGTCAGTAAGCCAGAGTTGGCATCTTCCCCACTTGCCCTCCTCTGCCCCACCAAAACCATTGAATTTGTATGCCAGAGAAGATTCTGTTCCTACCCAGGCACAAAATGATGAAACTAAATATAATTTATGCCTATGGTCTTATTTGGAACAAGTTACACAACACGTACTAAAATTTATGATCTCTCAGCTTGCTTAAGAGAGCTTTCTTGGAAAATATAGCTAGCTAAATTTGCATGGTTTATTTTGGCACCAATATTTGAGGTTTTATAACAATTTTGATGCTTGGAAAAGTGAAGGCGTTTTGGCAAACCTAGGCAGGAGACCCTACCTGGACCCCATCAGTCATTGAAGCCTTTTGCAAATAGGGCTTGCATGTTTTGAAATTTCTCTCTATAACATTTTGCATTTTTTAAAAAATTAAGATTCTGGGCTAGGGACTGGATTCTGCACCTTTCACAAACATATGAGTGCAATCCAGAGAAATACGTGGGACTGGAGCAATTAACTCTGATTTGTTCCAGCAGGATTTAAGTACACTCATGTTTTGGATCATGGCCATGGACTCTGAGAAGATAAGTAACCCTGTTTATGAACTGGCACATGATTGGGAATGAGGACAAGGAGGAAAAGGAATACATTTGTTAATGAGAGATGTGTCCATTTATTAAGATGCGTATCATAAATGAATATATCATGGGAAACTTGGCTGGGGCCAAGAAGGAGAAACCGATGTACCTGCCCTTTCACAGATTTGCTTTTCCTGTCCACTTCAGAGGTGATGTAGACTTCCTTCACGTTTTTCAAGTGAGAGAAAAAGTTGAATGAAATCCTTCCGTCAGTGCAGTCTGGGCGGTCTGAGTTAAGTTGGAGGCAATGTAGGCAAATAATCAGTTTGCATTAAGCCACAGTGCTATAAAAGGCTAAAAATCAAGGGACAGCAAGACAAATAGGGTCCTGCCCACCTGTCAAAGTTGGCCCGTTGGGGTGTGGGGGCAAGATGAGGATCTGGGATAATCCAGTCCCCCCCGCCCTGATTCTGCATCATTAATTGGCCGGCGAAAATGAGAAAATCAATGGTTTTGCATGGACATACTCACTGATAGATGATCTGTCTTCACTGACTGGTATGGGGGATTTCCCACCATCCACTATGGCCCAATGCAGGAGAATATCACCTGCTGAGCAGACCCCTTTGGACAGGCAAAGGGCCAGGGAAACATGGTGTCTTATCTTACATTAGCATCTCAATGGTAGCCAAGGAAGGGGCTTCTCCTATTCAGTGGCCAGCACAAAAATCAAGAGGTACTGCTATTATTATTTATAAGCAAGTCTGACTTAAGCTTGTGGCTGCACAATCACTTCTGAGCCCTGAAAAAGCCTCCTCCTTTCAGAAGACCCCTTTGGGTCAACAGATTTGAGGTTGGCGGGCAAGGGCCAAGTCCCTTTGTTCTTCAGGGGTATTTACACAAGCGGGCTCTGCTGCACTTTACCTGCATCAATGCTGATGCCTCGTTCAAAGGCTGCAAAGAACTGCTCCCCTTCAACCATCTCTACCATGTCCGATGGCTCAGGGCCTCGGTATCTGTCGTGGAGCCTTTTCAAAACAGGATCAACCTACAAGAC
The DNA here is from genome assembly GCF_964106915.1 of Podarcis gaigeae. Classification (NCBI taxonomy): domain Eukaryota; kingdom Metazoa; phylum Chordata; class Lepidosauria; order Squamata; family Lacertidae; genus Podarcis; species Podarcis gaigeae. Next base: position 77,332,562 of record NC_139678.1, on the reverse strand, counting down.
ATCCAGGAAGAGATTTTTTTTTTAAAAAAAATAGATCTTGGGGGTTCACAGAGCCAATTCATTTCATTACTCTTTGTGCGGTTTCAATGGGAGGATGAAGGTTTCTGAGGGAGAAGCTTCATAAACTCAAGAGCAGCTGGTGCGGTGCTTCAGAACCACCCTCCTGACCCCAGGGCTGCTGCCACTTGCCAAGCCAGTAGCAAGGTCTGGGCGGCGTGGGCACACCAGCAGGGGTACCAGACTGGGCGCACTAGTGCACCCATAAAACCCTGAACTCACTGCTACCCTGCCACACCCATCCTTTGTAAACGGCAGTGACACCCAGTGTTGAAAGGGTAGCTTCTGCTGCACTACCCCAGCCATTCTTGTTGCTTTCTTTGCTTCTGTTACCCCCATTATGAGGACTCATGCCAAGCTGAACACCTAAGCTGGGCTCGTTCACCCTGCTGCAGCAAACCACAGATTGCACTAGCCAATGTTTCCTGCTCCCACCATGCTTGCTGCTCTTACTTCTACTGAAGCCTATTATAAAATAACGCACAAAGCCAATCTCAAGTATTCATAGGAGAAGGCTCTACTCACAACCAGCTGGTTCCCACCCACCCCGCTTCAAACCCAGAAAGGTCTCTCTGGATTTCATGCATTATATAGCTCATGCTAGTGAGCACAGCTCCTGCTCCAGCACTGCACAACTTGTGCCCTCCTCTTTTTTTTGCAATTCAGGAAGAGAGCAACAGCAGGCGGCTTACTGATCCTCTGGTGACCAGAGGGCCGTGTTTACTTTGGTGGGTTACAAGTTGCTCTAAACATAGATATGTTCTTGGCTGCATTTCATGTTTGCAGTTCACAAGCGGATGGGCACTACTGCATGTGCATGTACACACACAAAACCAGGACAGTGAACAATTTACCTTGTGCTTTGGGACACACTGCAGCAAGACTTGTTCAGGATCTTTCTTCCTCTGCAGAGCTATGAAGTTCACCTGGTACATGCGCAACCTTTTATAGACATATTTGGCAAAGCCACCAATATAGGTCTTGGTGGTGCACCACAACCAGTACCTGGGGGAAAGAGTGGGGATTTGCAAAATCATTTTGATTTGTTTGCTTTTTTCGCTTGTGAGCACATATATTGCAAATGGGGGTGGCATAAGTGCAAAGTTCTGTTTCTCTATGTGAGAAGCAGTGGCGTAGCGTGGGTTATCAGCACCCGGGGCAAGGCAAGTAATTTGTGCCCCCTAACCCATGGATTTAAGCAGGGGGCAGAGAGCTGCGAGTGCGAGCGCCCCCCCGATGTTGCGCCCAGTGCGGCCGGCCCCCCCTGCACCCCCCACGCTACGCCACTGGTGAGAAGAAACATATGGAGGTGTGCAATTGCACTTCTTTGTCAAAGGAAAACTGCACAGATGATACAGAAAACAGACCCCCCCCCCAGTAGGGGCAATCGGATTCAGCTATTTAAATACCTGCCTAAAGCAAGGAAATGATGTGTGATTGAGGAAAAGGAAGAAGCTGTGAATCTCATTATTGAATACACATACAAAACAAAACATGATCATTCCACAAGGTACAACTCAGAGACAATACTTAGCGTGATGAGTTGAATGTGCCTGTGCTGATTGGTGTTCATGATGAAATGCATATGCAATTTCTTCACCCTGAGCAAAACTCTGAACTCAATCCCAGTATCTACTATTCCGCAGCAAAGCATCTAAAAGCAGATGGATGAAGTGCCATGGTGCATTTGCATTTACTGTGAAGCATGAGGCATCAGCACAACTGCTTCCCTGCAGATACAAAGCCAGCCTTCATGTGATCAACTCACATTCTCCATGTCTGAGTGAATCAGCAACATGAACAAGCCATTATGATACTATAAATTTTGTCCAGCACACCTGGTGCCTATAAGATTGCATTCCTCTGTGTCTGTATTCTTTGCTAAATGTTCTAGACAGACACAAATAGCCTGAGTTGGACTACGTTCAAGTATACACTGCAGGAAATCGGTAAGAACCAGAATCAGATCTGCAGCCTGGCTCATATAAGCCCCAAATGATCCTTCTTGCCTGGTGGAGAAGCAGGAACCGAGGACCATTTAACAAAGAATACTAAACAGTTATCTTACTGTGGACTGCCCACTCCCACCCCTTGTTCAGAGGAAAGAGGAAACAACTGGATGAATATGGTCTCTTCTTTGTGGAGCTCCCAGTTCTTACGTTATATAAAATGTGTACAGAGAGCAGGAAGGGATAGAACCTTCTCTTCTTGCTGGCCCAGGAAGATGTATGAAGTGTGCCTCCTGGGTCAACTCACCAGGAGAAGTGTGTGACTTCAAACAAAGCATAGAGGTGGGTGAACTCCAGCACCACCTGACTGGTGATGTCATTCCAGTTCTGAGCATTCCAGTCACTGTGCAGCAGATGCACCCTGGAGCGATCCAGGGTCAGACCTGTGGACCCAAGAAAATATGCTATTATCTACAGACCTCGAGGACAAACAATATTCAGTGCATAATCAGGATGGATGAGGTTTTGTTCCAATAATAATAATAATAATAATTTATACCCCGCCCATCTGGCTGAGTTTCCTCAGCCACTCTGGGCGGCTTCCAATCGAGTGTTAAAAACAATACAGCATTAAAAAATTCCTAAACAGGGCTGCCTTCAGATGTCTTTTAAAGATAAGATAGCTACTTATTTCCTTCACATCTGAAGGGAGGGCGTTCCACAGGGCGGGTTCCACTACCGAGAACGCCCTCTGTCTGGTTCCCGGTAACCTCACTTCTCGCAATGAGGGAACCGCCAGAAGGCCTTCGGCACTGGATTATCAATGGAACATGTGAAATTGTGAAATGACTGGCGTGGCCCAGAATAAACAAGAGCACCTTGCAGTTCAGTGTGCTATAGTGCACTATACTTGCACAACCCAATTTCCTCAACAGAAGATTAACTATCCAGCTTGAAAGCGCATTTAATTGTACCAACGTTCTGCAAATTTAACTAGCCTGTGAAATTCAGGTGTGGTAATTCTAAGGAAGCATTAACAGTTCTGTCAAAACCCTTCTGCTGAGGGAATTTCTAGATCAAACCTACCTGTGACTCCTGGGGGCAGAGGGAGCTGAATTTTTACAGGCTGAAGGAAGTCGATGCTGGAATTCTGGGAGAGGCAGAGGAGGGGGCTAGCAACCATCTCAGGATCATTTGTGATCTCCTGTAGGTCCTCTGAAGACACGGGCAGCACCTGAACATTTTAAAAAAGGGGGGGAATTGGCTCCATCAGGTAGTGTGGGGGTTTCCTACACAAGCAATGTACTTTGTAGACTCCCCTTCCCACAGCAGCTATCAATGTCTTGAAAAAATGCTCCTGAAAGTGAAGGGTCCCACCAAAGAGGGATCTTACACTGTGGAAAAGGCTGCACTCAGAAGCAATATTGGGAAAGATTCCAGCCACAGGTGTCAATAGTTTTATTCCTAAAAGTAATTATTTGAGCAGTGACTGTATAAGTCAAATAGGAGCTTCCAAAATTCTTTCAGGGCATGTCTTTTTGATTTTATAACACCAGGGCAACATTAAGGCACTCATGACCTAAACTGTGCAACTTGACTGGAATAGGACTTAAAAAAAATTAAATCTCCAATCTTTGAATACATTTCTGGACTCTTTAGGCTTCCTGGGCAGAGGCTTACCTGGAGCTTCACTGTCCTCGTCTCCTCAGTCACGCCAGGGGGAAAGGTCACTTTGATGTTGGGATCGACAGTTGAAAATAGCAAGGCTCCCTCTTGAGGAACTCTGCATTCATTCTCCACAAGTCGAGAGACAACCAAGAACCAGGAGAAGTGAGGGACGCTGCAACAGGCCACATGCTTCTGTCAGAGGGTGTGGAAGGACAGACAGGCACCATTATAACATGCAACAATACTTTAAACAGAGGGAATCAGGCACTGAAAATGAGCGCAGGTCTTATACTCCTTACAAATATCCACAAACTGGCCTGGCTCAAATGTAACAGGGCCACTTCCAACAACAGGCCATAGCCTGTTGGGTTGTACATAATGAGCAACAAGCTTGAGTGTGCCCCTTCATCCTCATCTCACACACCTAGCTTCAGAAGAGACTTCCTGCTTTCTTAAACCAGAGTTCCCTGCAGCATTCAAACCGGGAAACTCTGGTTTTAAGAAAACTAGGACATCTCCTCTGCAATCTGGGCGTTCAGATGATGAAACAGCTAGCTGACTCACAGAAATAACTAGCTCAAGCATGTTGATCATTCATAATCATCACATCTGAATTTGTCCAATTTGTGTTTGACAGACCTACTAACTTACAGAACTTTCCCTTAAAAGCTCTCTCTCTTTGGCAGTACACAGAACAGAGAGGCCAACAAATGAGAATGCAATTCCTAAGGTACTACACATATAACCAACCTTTCTGCCAAAGAGCTCAAAGTGGCACACATGATTGTTGCCCTATCCAATTGATCCTCACAACAATCTTGTCACATAGGTTAGGTTTAGAAGACAGTGACTGGCTCCTACTGAGCTTCACCAATGAGTGGAGATTTGAACCTGAGTCTCCCCTGCCTAACCACAACACTATGCTGGCTCTTTGTGAAAGGCCACCCATCTCAGTTGCAAATAAAACCAAGTATAAGACTTACTTAGCATGCCTAGGTGCAGGACCTTAATGAGTTAACGAACTGGGTGTTGCGTATTACAATCTCTAGGGGAAACACATGGCAAAACTGAAGAGAAAGCAGCTGCAGATTACAGCTCAGCCCTCCCTCCAAGCTTCCAGCAGGAATTCAATATGGCACCCAACTGATGCAAGGAAGAACTCGCTGAGAAGTGAGGTAACTGGCATGTTTTACAACCCGTTGCACTTCGTGGCCTACCTTTGGCTTTTCTTTCCATTCCACTCTGGTTTTCAAGTCACTCCAATTTTGCCCACTGAAGGTTCGAATTACAATCTCACGGTCATGCAGGTACTGCGTGGAGGCATATGGCAGCCAGATCAGCACCTCCTTGAAGAACACAAGACATAACAAGACAGTTTCCATGAGTTAACCACTGAGAAGGAAACATCTCCATAACTCCAGGGAGCAAGAGAAGGACCTCAGGAGCCGGTAGCCATTGGGGAAGACGTGGAGAGCAAGCGAAGGTTGTTAGTGTGTCTCATTTCTGCTGTACCTCATAAAGAGGAAGCGGAGAGGGCAACAGCATGGAAGGTTGCATATTACAGCGTCAAGATTGGGGAAAACGCAGCAGTTCCCACATAGCTCACAGACATGCTAGTAGTAAGAGATCGGTTTTATTGCATGGTGAACCGAAAAAGAACTTCTATACACTTCCAGCCAACCTTCAGACCTGCACTGGTTCTTTAACTGGGGATGCTGCACGCAACAGTGATTGCAAAGCACAGAACATACAACATGCAAGAACACCATTGCTGAGTTTCAGGGGCCAGGGCTAAACAGCCAGAGAGATGGGAACTTTGATGACATTTATTTAGTGCAATTCATTTTTAGCACCTATAATCTGTCACCCTCAGCCTTCAGTCTAAGTAAATGAATAACATGTAATGGCTAATTGTGATTTATTTATTTATTTATTTGAATTCCTGGTTGTTTCATAATATTTGCATGCAAATCTGTGTAGGTTTTATAATGTGCTTAATTGTTTTACTATTCTTAAAACATATGGCAAAAGGGAGGGATTATATTATTAAATACCTTTTCAGCTGTTGTTTTTTTTTAAAAGGAAAGGTCCTACCCAAACTAGATCTCTGTTTATCTTATTCCCACATTCTACATATCTCACAAGCAGAATGGTTGTCCTGGGGCATTTTTCCTGATGGAACTCGCATTTGATTAAGCTGAACCTCATTGGCAGCAGCCTAAATGCCACAAAGGGTGATTTGCCCAACCATTATCACATTTAATACACCGGGTTCTCAGTGGCCACTTTTTGTCAGGCCAGTCTTCTTCTTCTTCTTCTTCTTTTCCCCCATGCCAGTGCCCAAGTTGAAAGATTTGGGGGAATTAGTGCAGTTCTAGCCTAAACTCCTTTATGACTTCATGAGCTCTTCTTACCTTCTGGAAATGAATCCCATGAGGCTGCAGCTCCAGGACTTCACTCAGCAGGATGTCATGGTCCTTCAGCTTTACCCACTGGGGGTCAGGGGAGTGTTTTTGGAAGTGGATAGTTACCGAAGTGGTGGTGGAACCCAAGGGGAAGCAAAACTGGACACCACAAGGTAGGAAAACTCTGCAGCCTTCAGGGGTCACAGTAAAGCTTAGAAGATACAAAGAGAAGCACGGATGTTTCTACAACGTTACGGTCCTCTTTACTCCAAAGTTCTGAGTTATAAATATCTATAGACTGTCAGAATTCTAGATACAGTTCTAAGGCTTGGCTACACTGTGTTTCGCTTAGCTGCATCCAGACTCCAGATTACTCCAATCCCATGGCCTTCCCTGCTTTCCCTGGGACCCTGATTGTGGTAACTGAGTTTTGGATTATTGCTCCAAATGATCAGATAGTCTCATCACCTTCAACAGGATCTGGGTTCCATTTCTAGAATATCTGGAGGATGACTGAATGACTATCAGATATGGCTGTTCCTAGCCATGTCTGAGTGCAGAGTTTGGAAATTGCAACTACCTGGCTGTTATTGGGGGGGGGGGTGGAAGGGTGGAATCACTTTACTCTGGTACTCAAATCCCTTACACTTGTGACTTGTGACATTCCAGACCCAATACAAGCCCTAAACAATTTGGGATCCAAGTACCCAGGAGAGCACTTCCTCCAGTACTGCCTCAGCCTTACCCATCTATGAAGATTTGCTCGGGATCAGCTGTTTGTTATTCCAACTTTAGCTTCTGCTGGGTGGGCAATGATAGAAGACAGGGCATTCTTGGTGGTGCCCCCTTGCAGCTAATTATGACACCCCCTCCCGAATGGAATTTGATTGTCTCCCCACATTGGCCTCAGTTGGGCACAAGGTGAAAATGTTTTCCCAACACTGCTACTTGATGTAATTTTTTCTTGATATGGCATATTGTTAGCCACTCTGTTTTTGCAAAGTTGATGGGTGGGATATAAAAGTGACAAAGTAAAATAAGAAACTAAAACTAAGCATATCCTTGCTATTCTCAGATATTTTCCTTGCTTTTTTCCACTTTCAGGGCTGGTATGCAGAGGTCCCACTTGCAGGCTCCAGGAATGAGGGGGCCATTGGCCCTTGGATGTACGAGCCCCCTCTAGGCTTATCTGGTGATGATTGCTACTACTGGACTAGTAGCAATCTTATCATCCCAAAGATTAAAACAGTGATGGCACTCCGACTGCAGAATGACCAACAACAGCAAAGACAGTGGCCGCTGTTCCACACTCAAGAGTCCCATAAGAAACAGGGACCCAAGACCTATGTCCCTCAGTGCTGCTTTGAGATGTTACTTGGTGGTGCCTGCCCTGCTCCCTTCAATGAGTTTGCCACTGATAGTTAACTTGCAACCAGTTTCTTTTTAGAAATCCAGCTTGGCTCATTTGTAAAAAAACGGGGATGATTAACCCACAGAAACTACCCCTGCATCAACAACTGAACAAGGCATCACAGTACAATTAATTATTATTAGTATTAGATGTATATCCCTCCCTCCCAGGAGCCATGGGAAGCAAGGAGAATATTATGCCAAAAGTGAATTAGGAAGATACACTGACATGATGATAGTACAGAAAGACACTGGCCAAAAAAAGTATGTGAAATACCTATCCTCACCAGCTTCAAGGAATAGTCTTTGTAATTTTTCTGGCCTTGAGTTTGAGTCTGCAACAAGTCAGAAAACAAAGTTTACATGAATATAAACAGAACGTGTTAAGTGCTTCTGTAGGAATGAGTATAGTAGTCTTCAACTTTTTCAAACCAAAAACATGCACTTGGGCCTCAATTCTTTATCATATATTTGTATGGTGGGAGGGCTACTGTTGTGACTCCCCTTTGATCAGCTGACAAACCAGTGGTGGGTCCTCCTCCACCCATTGAAGACAAATGGTTTAGTCAAACGTTTTACTATGTTTTTATATGTGATAGAAGCTGCCCAGAGTGGCTGGGGAAATCCAGCCAGATGGGCGGGGTATAAATAATAAAATTGTTGTTGATGATGCCTTGTTCCCACAGGGCCAGCCCCAGATATTTCACCACTTGAATATTAACCATGATTTCTATGACATGAACTCCCACCAGAATTTCAAAATAAAACCTATGACAGGGTCACTAACATTTATGGATCGGTGGGCACATTTCAAATGTTGAGAGAGTCACAAAATAGCTGTTAGCAGAGCAGGGCATAACACAAAATGGCTGCAATGCACAACACAAAATTAGAGAGGCAGCCACCCCTGACACCTTTATGCTAACCACGGGAAGACAGCTATGTTCTGCTGGTCATGATTACAGACGTTGTCATGCTATATAGATTTTACTTACACACAGAGAGAGGTGTGGCTGCTGTCTATAGCAATAGGGAGCACCCCTCAGAACCAGGAACATATACAAAGTGGCCACACCAGATTCACTCGCACGCCACAGATGTTGCTTGGAAGGCACCTGCACATTTTACCTCACAACTTTGTTTCTAAGAGGGCTACAGACTGACTTCCCTTTTTCAACATGAAAGCTCAGAGACTGGGACATCTGCCCTGAAGTACCCAGGGCACCAGATTGGTGACCCCTGCCCTATGAGAAAGTGACATTCACAAGCAACGCCTGTCTAAGGGTAATGGCGATTTTCATTTATCAGCGACTGTAAGTAAAGTCACCAAGCAAATCAACCTGTTTGCTTCAAAGTCACCCACCACAAACCTGGCTTTAGAGTGCCTGGGAGAAACACCCAGGAAGCTTTAAGGCAATTTTAATTCAAATTGGTCTCTCTTTTGGCTTTAAGGGCTGCCCACCCTTCTTAGCAGCCTTCTCTTGCTTTCAGCTGTGCCTCATTTTGAGCTGAATCTGAGTCCACTTCAGATTATGTGCCCTCTTGCAGTCGCAGTAATGTGAGGGGAAAAGCAGGGCCAAGCTTGCTGCCCCCCTCAACCCTCGCTCCCCATGCATTGGATGGGAAAGTCTGAAGAAGGAAGCATGCTGTAGGCTAATGCGCTCCCCACATGATTTACTCCCTGTTCACATGTACTTCTGGGCAGTGCTGTTTTTCTAGAAAAAGAGGTGCCAGAACTCACCATGAGTGCCTCCCTTGTTCTCTGAGAATGGCAATGGCTCCCAGCTGAGAGGTGCCAGAACTGAGCTCCAGTGAGTTCCGGCTGAAAAAAAGCCCTGGATCTGGGTCACATGAGGAGCCTATACTCATAGGGCAGGCTCCCTGGATGGTGGGGAAAGGGCCAGGAGAGGACACAGCAGCAGCAGCAGCAGCAGCAGCAGCAGCAGCAGCAGCAGCAGCAGCAGCGGAGCTTAAGGGCAAAGCCCAGCTTTTTCTATCCAGGCAATTTTGATGGGATGGAGAGGAATGACTGAAGGGGGCTCAGCTGCCTGTGAAAACCAACCAGGCGGTCTTTCAACCAGTCCTTCATATTGTAAGGGCTGCAATTTCAGATGTGTCTACACACATCTCACAAAAAAACAACAACCACAGAGCTGCCTTCTGCACCAGCCACGCAGATCACACAGCAGCTTCTGACTGTCTCCAGTTAGAGCAGCTGTTAAACAAATCAGACAGAAGAAAAGCAATTAACCTGGTTGCAGCGGCACCTCTGGCTCTCCTAGAGGATTACCACGGAGATGCACAAAGGGGAGGCTCTGGATCTCTGGGGGGATGCTGCGCAGCCTATTGTTTTGCAGATCAAGCCTGGACAAGTTGGGAAGGCCAGCCAGGGATGCAGGAACTGTCACCAGAAGATTGCTGTGAAGATGTAGCTGCCGCAGAGACTGCAAATTGCCTGCAAGTCAGAGCAGGAGTGGGAAAGAGAGAGATCAGCCTACACTTTGTAAATCCTTATATGCAAGCAACTCTCCCCCATTCACAATTTGCAAATCCCTTATAACAAAAAAGAAAAGAACTCGGGGTCTTGCTTACTTCCACCACAATAAAAACCAGCCCTCAAGCATACATAGATACATACATACATACATGCATAGATAGATAAATAGATAGATAGATAGATAGATAGATAGATAGACAGATAGATAGATAGATATAAAATTTATACAGCATACTCATACCATAAACGTTTACTATAGAAAGGTTCTCGTACTAGCCAAAAAGAACGTGCCTGGTATTCGAGGAACACAATGTAATAAATAATCTAATTAACAAAGGTCAGAGGGAGTCAGGCTTAAACCTAGTATTCCCTTGGCATTGTAGCTCACCTCAGTAGTGAAGAGGTGTGTGTATGGAGGTGTATGTAAAATCCCTATGATTTTTGCATAGAACACAGCCTTCAGTACAAAGAGTCAAATCACTTGCTCTACCTACATTGCCTCTAGCCTTGCTCACCACTGTCATGCGGTCCCCGGAATGTGGCCCATTGAGGAATATGGCCCTCAAGCTGAAAAAGGTTCCTTCCCTTTGTGCTATAATACACTTACATCCTGATTATGTGGGTACCACCATTAGTAGTAGTGGATCCCTCTGCAGCTATATAACACCCTCCAGCTGCAGACTCACCAAATCTGAAACAGGGCCAGAAAAGTTTTTCTGTTTAGTCAGGACTCTGGTTATCAGTAAAGTGACAGTGCTGCTGCAAAGACTGTGCCTTTCTTCAGGCTGAATATAATAATAATAATAATAATAATAATAATAATAATAATAATAATAATTGTATTATTTATACCTTGCCCATCTGACTGGGTTTTCCATTGCAAATCTTAACAACTTTAAATATTTTAGATTCTAACTATTGGGTTTCCTAAAAAGTTGTATCGTAAACCACTTTGAGAACACCTACTAAAAAGAGGTCTATATATGTTTCATTAAATATTTGCATTTTTTTGTATTCCCTTTCATCAAAAATGACCTAATTTAAGCTCATTCTGTGAAAGCAAGCCCCGCTGAGTTAAATGAGACTTACTTCCTAACAATTGCACAGAAAAACTGCAGCTATGCCATGTGACCCTGAACGTGTCGTAGCTTTAATATCGCAATTTGTTTAGTCTCAAATTGCATCTGAAAATATTTACTCCCTTTCTCTTGCATTTGGGAACAACTTACCAAGAGAGCTAGGGATTCCTGTTAATAGATTCCCTGAGAGATCCAGCTCTGTGCAACTATGCAGGTTTCCAATCTCTTCGGGAAGCGATTCCAGTGCATTTTCAGAGAGGTCCAGTGTTTCTAGTGCTGCCAGCTCCCCTATGCTCTGTGGCAGACTTTGGAGCTGGTTCTTCATGGCGGAGAAGAAAGTGAGGTTGCTGAGCTGGCCAAAGTCCTCAGGCAGCCCCTGCAGGCTGTTGTGACTCACCAGGAGGCTCCTGAGGCTGCCCAGCTTGGTGATGCAGGGAGGCAGAGCACTGAAGCTGTTGAAGCCCAGATCCAGATGAGCAAGGCGGCTTAGCTCCCCCAGCTCTTGCGGCAATGATGCCACCAACCCTCTCTGGGGAGTGCCAATTTCATCTCTGGTGTGTCCACCTGCAGGCCAGGAAAATGCAGGAAGAGGAAGTCTCGTTGAAAGGATCTCCATTAACTAGCCTCATATAAGCATATAGATATCCAATGGAACAATATGGAAGACTGAACGGAGATAATTGGAAAATACACGAAGCTTGAAGGATTTGGGGCATGAAGGGACTACAGGAACCCGATATCTGTCAGTGGAAGTGGGTCTGGATTTTTTGCTTTCAGGGCTACAGCAGGAGTGATGAACATGCTACACTGACAAAGAGGTGTCTTTTTTGGCCCCTTAGCTTTCAGTCCAATATATAACAACGATAATAAAGCAACAAGATTGGTAGCTTGCAGCTGCGCACGAGACACACACAGCTACTGTTGCTTATATTCAGTATAAACTGGTTATTATAAATACCTGTGCTAATGAAACCTAGGTTTTTAATAGGTTGGCCAGCGGAAACTGTATTAATTTAGCTGCATCAATGAAAGCTACAGTTGCTGTTTTTGCTGTAGATACTTGAAACAAACAAAAAAAAAAGAGATCAAAACAGTTCAAGAGTTAGGCACACATGCTTATTCCTAAAGGGAGTGCCACACCAATTTCAAAAGGCAAAGAGTAGTCAAGATAGTTTGCCGCAAGTGGGGGGGGGGGGCGGGGCGTATTTTGTGGTGCCTTACAGGTTATCTGATGGAGTGGACTCCAGTCCACAAAAGCTTGTGTTGTCATAAACGTGTTAGCCAATATAATGTACCTTGTCAATTTCAACATGGTTATCAATTTGCAGCCTGATATTTTTCCTATTGTTCTGAAAAAACCATGCAAGCCTAAGTATGCATACCCTGAAGTAAGCCCCACAGATTCCAATGGAACTTACTTTGGAGTAAATATGGTTAGGACTTCAGGCCAAATGTAGTGCACATGTTACAGATGGCTAGGGGGTAGGGATCCTTAGGCTTAGGCAGAGGAAGGCAAAGGCAAACAGCAGAACATCGAATCCCCTGCCTTCTGTGCTTTTGACGGGTATTTTAAAAATCCCACATCATAGAAGAACTCTGTCACCTGCCCATTTCATTCCCAACACGAGCAAGAGGACAGAGCTTTCCGTTTATGGGAAGGTGGCATGAGAATAAAAAGTGGGTGATGAAGAGAGAATCACAGGAAGAAGAAAAGGACCCCCTCAGCTTAAATGAGACATATAAAAATCAGAGTAAATATCTCTCCAAAAGCTTTTTCATGTTGCTACATAGACACAGAGTACATCATCTCTACTGTAATATAATCATAGTAAGAAGGGAAGCTACTGTCCCAATTTGGCACTTTCTGCATTTTGACAGATATGGAACTGTCATCATCATTTTTCACTTCTGCAAGCCCTATTCCACAACTAAAGATCAGAAAGCAGTCTCGTTTCATTCACTGTTGAAACGAGGTCTGTTCCAAGCCAAATGTCAGAAGGAATACAGTAGTAAAACCTGACTTTTGTTCAGCAGAAGATAACGAAAGCCCCATGTCCATTCCAACAAGAGAAAGCCCTACTGAAAAGAGTGGGTTTACATTTGAGTAAACACAACAGGCCCATTCCCAAGAGAGGGTGCAGACCCACCTGTTGCAGGTTTCCTAAGAAGTAAATCTCACCATGCTCAATTCCTGGGTAAGCGTGCATAGGTTTGAAGTTTTTGACTGTACCATGCACTTTCCTGGCAGAAAGTAAGCCCCACTGAACACAGTGGGACTTACTTCTGAGGTGGGGAAATGCATAGGATTGCAGCAGAGTCAGACCATTTTGCGCCTTTGTGAGAAACAGTGGCCTAAGGTCATTTTGATGGGCTTGGTCGGGGAAGGAAACCTAAAAGCTAATCTAAACAGATGGGAGAAATATAAATTAAAAAGTGAAACAGTCGGTCAAAAGACAGAAAGAGAAAAGAAGCATGCAGTTTACCTTTGAGTACAAGGGATTTTAAGCCCTTCAGGACTGGAATGATGCTTAGTGTGGAAGTGATAAGTTCCTCATTGCAGCTCAGCCTCAAGAATTCCACCTGCTCCACTTCTTCCCTTCTCTTCTCATACAGCTTGAGGAACAGGCGACAGCCCTCTGGGTAGACGTCTAAGTTGAGCCTGTTGCCAGCCAAGCAGGAACTAGCAGGTGCCTCGGCCTCCAAAGCACCCTCCCCCAGAGGGTCCCCAAGCTCCTGCGGCCCAGCCATCTTCTGGTGTCACATTGCCAGGGGCTGTGCATGTTTTGACTTGCCAGCCAAACGAGCACCGGTGCCACTGAAAGGGATTGAAATGGAAGATGGAGGAAAGAGGCAGCCCCTGTGAAGAAATGGAGGGAGACGAGCAAAACGCTGAAGAACCAGTGCACATGCAAAATCCACCCAGATGAAGGAAATAGCAGAAGCTGTACTTGAGGCACTGAGCATAGAAGAGGGCAAAACAACATCTTCCCACCTGGGCTGTTTAAGTGCCATATTAAGGCATATAACGGGCCCCAAAGCTGATAAAACTAGGAAGGAAGAATGGACGTTTGAAAGACAATGTGGGGAAACTGATTGCATTTTGAAGTTTATACATCTTTCATGTACTATTAGAGTTCTTTGCCTCCTCTTTAGAACCACAAAAATGCATCTTAATAAAAGAATATTAGATATTTGCAAGCAATATAGCAATAAAAGTGTAATAGAAAAATTAAATATCTTTGAGTACCAAATCCCCATCCCTAACACACAGCAATGCCAGGTATCTCCATGGCATTTTACACATGGGGAACAGATAAAGATAACCAGCTGTGCAAATGTGATTTTTTTAAAAACAGGTGCAGCTTCATTCACAACAGCATGACATGCCACCTTTCTATAGGAAGCTAGAGCACTTTCATCCTTGACATCTGGGCACAGTTTCCCTAGGAACTGTGGATGAGGAGTCAACTCAAAAATGCCAGGATGAATACATGATTGACACAGTACAATCCTATGCACATTTACTCGTAAGCAAGTCCCACAGAGTTCCATAGGATTTGCTCCCAAGTCAGCACAGCAGCACAGCTCTAATGCTTTTTTCACGTGACCCCTTATTTTCTTTTTCAAATGTAACTTATCCTTATTCTTTCATTAGGCACTGTTACAACCTTCAAAAAGCCGATCTTTGGCAAAAGGGCCATTTTAACAAAAACCCAACCTGTCCTCTCTCAGAGTGACTGCACCACCAGATAGATAGATAGATAGATAGATAGATAGATAGATAGATATTTACTTCCTATCATTTCCCTGATTTAGCAGTGTGGAAGTGATAAATTAACAGATAGCTGCACTGCAATGACAGAAGTGGAACCTGTTGAAACTTTCCCTTAAAATATGCATGGCATCTTTCAAGGACAGATGCTGGCACCTCTAGAAATCAATTTCTTGCAGCTGTGTTAATGCAACTATTCCAGGCTATTCTGTTTCCCAACATGCTTTAAAGCAGTGGTAGCCAAAGTGGTGCCCACCAAATATTGCAGACTACAATTCCCATCAGCCCCAGCTAGCAGAGAGAGTCAATGATGGGGATAATGAGAGTTGCAGTCCAAACCATCTAGGGAGCACTATGTAGGCTCTCGCTGCTTTAAACGCTGTTCTCCAGAACCTGTGGCCCTCCAGTTGTTGCAGGACTCCAACTTCCATCAGCTAGCGGTCAGGGATTATGGGAGTTGTAGTGCAGCAACAACAGGAGAGCCACATGTCCCCCATCTCTAAAGCACATGACAGGGACAGACATAATGTTTATTTCATTACAGTATTAAATAGTATGGAGAAAGTCGTGGAAATTATTCATCAACAATTGTGTTAATCTGCAGCAATGCCATTATTACCCAAGAGGGTGCAAAACTAAGCGTGGCGAGTGTCAGGCCAAAGGATGAAGCCAAGGACCCTGGTCCTTAGCTCCTAAAACGGGAGGGAGGAAGTTCAGGTCAAGTCTTTCCCCCTAATTCCGGGGTAGGGCGCAGGGTGGACGGTTAACTGATTTTTCAGTGAAGAGAAATAAGGCTCTAAGGTGGTTTTTAGTCATTAGTACACGCTTCCCAAGAAGCAGCTCGGCACTGAAAATACAGACTCGAGAGCAAAGTCGTGCCAAAGAAAGGAACTTACGGTTGCAGCCTTGTGCTGCGACGCTACATATAACTCACCAGGAAGTGAACCCCATTGAACGCAGCGCTGCTTGCTTCTGAGTATCAGCACTTAGGATCAGCTTCTTACTGCCCGGAGCAGGAAGAGAAAAGCTTTGCATGAAGTTTTCAGATAACCAGCAGAGAAATTGCCCGGATTAAGCAGTGACGTACATCGCCCGAGGTCTCTAACCCAGCAGAAGCAAAAGAGCTTCCAAACAAAAGTTTCAATCGAAACGCGCCACCCGACTCGGCCTGTTTACGCCCGTCCTTTCCTCCGCTTCCCAGACAAGAAAATGTTCCGACATGGGCCAGACAAGCATATTTTGCCTTTTGCCGGTGCTTCTGGCTACTCCGATCCTCGCCGTGCTTACTGGAAAGTTTGTAAAGGCTGCTGATTTCAGTAGCAACTGCTAATCCAAGTAAGCGCGCTGCGGATCGCAGCCTTCGGGTCTGCTGGTCGACCTCCTAACGGCTTGCGGCGCAAGTCCCCCGCTGTTTGCACATTGCCGCCGAAGCAACAGCCCAATTCTCCCAGGCCCTCCTTCCCCTAAAGGAGGCCGATCCCTCCCGCCCTCCTGCACAAGTTCCCGCTTTCCCGCCTCGGCCGGCGCGGAGGCGGCGAACAAAGCGACGGCTTGGGCTTGCTGGGGACGTCCCGGCGAAACTGCGTCCATTGTGATCTGTTCCTTCCTAACAAATGCGCGCTGCCGCGATCCTTAAGGGCTAGTTTTGCTATTGCGATTTGTAGGTCATTGCGGATTCTTGCAACTCGTTAGGCCGGTTCCCCCCCCCCCCGCCCCCTCTGAAACAAGCGAGACCTGCGACAAAATGTTGCCGCGTATTCTAACCCCTTTAAACATGAGTATTCCTATTTAGGGTTTAGCTAGCTAGACAGCCAACCGTTTAATACTCCAGTATGTACTATGATGTAAGGTGGCTCAAGCAGACCATTTCATGTCTCCCCTAGTTTTCCACACACACCCCCAACATTTTATGGAGGCCATGGAGCATGCTCAGTCCTCATCAATATTTATTGTTCTTACTCTTCTTCTGACTACTTCAGGATTGTATACATAATACGGAAATACCCAAGAAGTATTTCCTCCCCTTACATATAATACTGTTACATGCCACCCCAATCTTTGAGCGGTATGATATTCCAGGAAATCCAAGTGCTTTACTCAGAGTTTGTGTTTCCTTTTGGAATGAGGCACAGTGGAGTCTGTGATGTCTTTATGATATATGGTTTATTTACACATATATACAACCTGGGCCTATGATGGAGGGGTTCAAAGCATTTAACTCCAATCGGGTCTTGTTTCTCCCACTGCTGCAGCCCTGGATTCAAAAGAAATCAAAACATGACTCACTGTCCCTCTGCTCAACTTGCTGCATTTAACACACTGCTTAGTGGAAAGAAGGGCTCACACCCATCTGCTGTCTAGCACAAGGTATCTGCTTTGTTAATCGGTATACAAATTTAATAAATAATTGTTGTCTTCATCATCATCGCCCATTACCTTCCTTTGGTTCTCCATAATGGCTCTTCTCTCAGGTGATTTCTAAGCACAGAAAAACTCCATTGGCCTGTATTTTTACACTGCTAAATGCAGTGTTTGTCAGCGCTTCTTAATACTCCAAGCATTGATTAAACTCCAGCAGCCACTAGACTTAGGAATTATGGGGAGGGTGTGGCACCCAAGAATTTATGGGTGCGTCAAGGCACCCACAAACTCATAATACCGTTTTTTCTCCTATGTAAACTTAGGTTGAAAAACTACCCCCAGCCCCAGACTATGTTTACAGTATGTTGTTAAACTGCCTTTTTTCAGATTATCAAAGGATGAATGGCCCTTTACTGATAACCTGGGTTTTCAGTGTTCTTGCTTTTTTAACTGTTCCAGTATTCATGCTATTAGCTATTGATAAGTGATTCCCCTCCCCCAAGTTATGCATGGCAGTCTTAATTCTGTTGCACGCTGAAAAATGATTGGTCACCTGGGATAGAGGCAGGGCATATGGTTTCCTCCTTCTGTTCAGGGCTTAATAAGATCTCCCCGGAGGGTATAGGGCTAAGCCCATAACAATTGTTTATGTAGCTATTTATCCTTTGGCTGTTTAGCTACAGATCGTGTGTACAGATCAACTTTTCTTTTTCAGATATGGTTTACTGCTTTCAATGAAATGAGATCACTATCCAAACAAAGATTTACACATTCTAAAACTTGTTGTCCTTTTGTCCCGTGAATAATTTTAAAATGAGTGATAATACTTTTATTTTATTGGATCATAGTGCTGGTTCTAGGAAGAAACATTAATAAAACACAATAACATTCCTTTAGTCAGGCCCCAGTCAAATAATGCTAAGCCAAACTATGGCTTAGTGCAAATGTGCAAGCTCCTGGAGAGATCATTACCACTTTGCTTCTCCTCTGGTCCTACTGTGGCTGCACTGCTGGGAGCTAAGATTTGGCTTGGCTTGGCATGTCATTTTCAAGCTCCTGGTTTGTCTTCTCCAGACTGAGAGAACAAATATTGCTAACAGTGCATTATTTGCTATGAACCTGGCTTCCAATGGCATGCTAAGCCAAACCACGGCTTAACTCATAAGTAGCACAGGAGGTACACAAGGAACAAAACAATTTCATTCTATTCTCCTGGAGCCTGCACAGTTATAGATTAATATTAAAACACAGTTTAGCTTAACTGGAAGCTGGTTTAGTGTATCTCACTCCTGACTAGTGAGGCTGCAGCCTCTCATCCTTTCTCTTCTGCTGTACTTCCTTTGTGCATTGCTATTCATTGGCTGCTTTGAGAAACTGATGTTTTCCTCTGCCAAACTGGTCTTTGCATCATCATCATCATTTTAATAGCTGTTTCTTGAGAACCACAGTAGTTTTGGATTGAAGGGTCATGAGACCAAGAAACAGGATGAAGGCATGGGTGTAGACTGGCCAAATTCATTGCTCTTTCTTGCTGTTTTAAGTGATCGAGAGAATGGAGCAGTTCCTCTGTATGCAACAATTACAACATTAGAAGCTTTTTTAGTTTAGAGAAAAGGCGACTCAAGAGGCAACATGACAGACGTATAAAATTCAGGATGCTATGGAGAAAGATGGTAGAAAAAAGATTTTCTTTGTCTTGCCTAACGTTAGAACTCAGAAACATCCAGTGAAGCTGAATGTTGAAAGATTCAGGACAGACAAATAAAGTACGTACCTCTCTTTGCACAGCACATAGTTAATTAAACCCACTCCCACAAGAGGCAAGTGATGGCCAACAACTTGGATGACTTTAAAAGAGTGTTAAGAGAAATTCATGGAGGGCAGGGTTTTTAAACCTGATGGTTATGTTCTACTTCCAATATCAGAGGCAGTATTCTTCTGAATACCAGTCGCTGGAAACTGCAAGAGGCGAGAGTGCTCTTCAGGGGCGCCGACTTATAAAAAATATTGGGGGGGCCCATACTGGGGTCCTGCCCCGGGAAGTTTTCTAAGATCCGCTCCCGGCCCGTTGCTGCTGCTGCCGCCCGCCTCGTGGCCCCCTCGCCAGCTGAGGGAGGGAGAGAGACCGAGAAGGAGAGAGATGGGTGGTGGGCAAGGCAAGTGCCCGCCGCGCCTCGCCTCCCACCGCCCCTCGTGCCGGCTGCCCCCTCCCCTCCCTTCCCCGCGCTCGCTCGCTCGCTCGCTCGCCCTCCTCACCCCAGCTCTTGGCCGTTCGCCCCAGGAACTCGCCGCTGTTGGGGTTGTAGATGAACCTCCGCCACTCGGCCATAGACTGGCTGAAGGGCTTCTCCTCCTCCTTGGCCATAGCGCGCGCGAGAGAGAGAGAGAGAGAGAGAGAGAGAGAGAGAGAGGCTGGAAAGAGAGAGGGAGCTCAGCGGTTCGCGGGCGGCGGTTTTTCCCCTGCCAAAACAACAGCGGCTCCTCAGAACCGCTAAGTAACTCTCCCTCAGGCGCCCGGCGGGAGAGCAGAAGAGAGGAAAAGGAAAGAGGGGCTGGGCCAGTCGCACGCACCGAGCAAAACTACTCGCGCCGCCTCTTTTACTACCGTAATAATTATTTGTTTTAACTCATTACTGAATGTATTTTAAAAGGTAACTATCATCAAACAAGGAAAATAAAAAATACCAACATAATTTTGTGATTTTACAAAGCATAATATAACTACCGTATTTTTCGCTCTATAACACGCACCTGACCATAACACGCACATCGTTTTTAGAGGAGGAAAACAAGGGGAAAAAACATTCTGAATGAAACAGTGGATGTATCATTTTTGTGCTTCATGCTGTGGCCACAGACATGTGATCTGATGGTGAATTTGGGGTGACCCAATGCAAAAATCCTGAGGATCCATGTGGATCCATGTTTTGTAACCACGTTTTCGCACCATTGCAGCCCCAGGCAACAGTGGGTGCGTGATTTTGGGGGGGCAGGCTGTAGCCATGGACATGCTATGTGCTCTGATGGTGAATTTGGGCTGACCCAATGCAAAGATCCTGAGGATCCATGTGGATCCATGTTTTGTAACCACGTTTTTGCACCATTGCAGCCCCAGGCAACAGTGGGTGCGTGATTTTTGGGGGGCAGGCTGTAGCCATGGACATGCTATGTGCTCTGATGGTGAATTTGGGCTGACCCAATGCAAAGATCCTGAGGATCCATGTGGATCCATGTTTTGTAACCACGTTTTTGCACCATTGCAGCCCCAGGCAACAGTGGGTGCGTGATTTTTGGGGGGCAGGCTGTAGCCATGGACATGCTATGTGCTCTGATGGTGAATTTGGGCTGACCCAATGCAAAGATCCTGAGGATCCATGTGGATCCATGCTTTTTAACCACATTTTTGCACCATTGCAGCCCCAGGCAACAGTGGGTGCGTGATTTTTGGAGGGCAGGCTGTAGCCATGGACATGCTATGTGATCTGATGGTGAATTTGGGCTGACCCAATGCAAAGATCCTGAGGATCCATGTGGATCCATGCTTTTTAACCACATTTTAAGTGGGGAGGGAAGGAAAAACACAGAAGGGACACGGAGCAGGAGAGGGGTGTGCAGAGAAGCAGCTGGCTAAGAATGCAGGAGAGGGGTATAACAGGAGGAGGGAGGAAAGGAAGGCAAAAGTTTTCCCTCACCTACCCACCCAAGTCAGCCAGCTCGCGGGCTCTCTCTCGCTCTCTCTCTCTCCCTCCTGCACGGAGCACAGAGACACACTCTGCTTTCCCTCTGCCTGGAGGGGAGGGGCTTTCCCTGCTCTTTGTTCCGTTTGAGCAAACACAGCAAGGAAACAGAGCAGGGTGGGCAGTAAGACCCTGAGGCAGAATGCCGGAAAAATACGGTAATAATTTTCTTAAATTATTGGGGGGGCAGAGCGAATTTTTGAGGGGGCTCGGCCCCCCTCAGGCCCCATGGAGTCGGCGCCTATGGTGCTCTTGCACTCAGGTCCTGCATGCCGGCTTCCCACAGGCATCTGGTTGGGCAAATCCCAGCCCTAGGTGGAGATGTTGTGTGCTGATCCTAGGACCTTCTGTATGCAAATCATAGGCGCGCGCACACACACACACACACACACACACACACATATATATATATATATATATATATAGACGAAAAGGGGGACAGGTAAATTGTATGAGAAACTGATCCTCAGTGTTCTCTTATGCAACAGTCCTCACAGTTTCCTGAGAATAAGCCCCACTGAGCTCAATTGAGTTTACTGTACTTAGAAGGAAACGTATCTAGGTTCACACTGTTACTGAGTTTGTTACTGAGCGCAATCCTACGCATGTTTTCTCATAGGCAAGTCTATTCTGTTCAGAAACATCGCCCAAGGCTGGCCGCCTTAAAGGGATTAGTAACAGAAATGAAAACGCAGGCTGTATTCACACAGCTCCACCGGCTAAGGCGTAATTCAGAGCCGCCACCGCCACAGATAAAAGAAAATATAGCCTCTTCCCCTTCATAGGGCGCTTGCTGACGCCTCTAATCCCGAAACAGCAGTCGCAGAGACTGATTCCTCCCTATGGGCGTCGTTGGTGCCTCTAGTGACATGGCGGCTGCAAAGACCGGCAGGAAGCGTCTCAGTTCCGTGTAGTGCTACGACCGTAAGGGCGCCGCTAACTATGCGGTTTCTGGTTGGCTATGCCTTGCGTCCAATGAGAAACCCGGTTGTTGGAGAGTACTGGGAAGAACCCCGCGCCGTAGGCTCCTCCCTTTCCTTTTTGCTATCGCCGTCGTAGAGAGCGCACGTCCAGAGGCCCGAAGTGAGTAGGCTTGGGGGCTTCTTTTACTCCGCGCCCCCTTTTTTTGTAATGGATGCCTCCAGAACGCGCTTAGATTCCATCTCCACCGCCTGCTGTTGCGCGGGTTTATAAGCTGGGCAGTTTGTAGGCGATACCATGTGGGCCAGGGTGGAGGGGGTGACATGGCGGCCATGTGCTTCCTGATCCAGGTTAGGGAAGGCCCGGCTGGGAAGGAGAGGAGCCTGTGATCGTGGTGGTCTATGACGAAAGGATGCGGAGGGCATATCATACCCTAGAAACGGCGAAGGCGAAGGGAGTGCTTTAGAAGCCTCCCGGGCAAAAAGGGCGAGTGGAGGTGGTGGGGAGCAGCCCCCCCATCCCGATTTAAAATAAAAATTCAGAGATTGCAACAAGTCGGTGAAGATGCTTTTTTGCCCTGGTAAGCGACCGTAGTGCATTAGGTTTTCCCATTTCCGGCTTGTTCTGGCCTTGGAAAGTTGAAACTTGAAATCTCAGCGGCATGGCGGCTTTGTCCAACGTGAATTTGGGAGTTGTGATGGTAGCACGTGTCTCCCGTGAAGGGGCTTATTTTTAGAAGGCCCTGAAGTGAAATCGTTATTTTTTTTATAGCCCCCCTTTCCGCCCAAGTTAAATATTTAATTTGCAGCTGAGAGAACATATTGTGTGTTGTAATGTAAGAAGAGGGTGCCTTATACCAAGTCAGGCTGTTTGTTCATCTGCCACAATATTGTCCAGTCGTGAATAGTGGTGGCACTGCAGTGTTTGGTAAAGAATAGCATTCACTACTAGATCCTTTTTAAAATAAAAGTAGTAATGTCAGGAATTGAACCTGGTGTTTTCTGCAGGCGAAGCATGTGCTCTAAATAGGAGTTACTTACTGGATGCCCCTAATATGGAATACATAAGGGTAGTTCTTAAGCATAGATTTTTCAAAAATTAAGAGGGCAGCTGTGCATACTCCCCTGGAACTTTATGTGGTATCATCCATTCTAAAACTCACTGGACTATCATATGTATTAAACACAAGAAAAATCATCTGCTGTTCAAATAAGTATTGGCCATTTTTTTTAAAAAAAAATTAATCCTGCCTTATTTTTTCTTTCCCAGAATGCGCTACGTTGCAGCTTACCTTCTTGCTGTCCTTGGGGGCAATGAGACCCCAAGCTCAAAAGACTTAAAGAAAATTCTTGACAGTGTAGGCATTGAGACGGACGATGAACGTGTGAATAAGGTGAGTGACAGAATAAGTGAGTGACAGTGTAGCATAAATGTCATTCATTGAAAAGACTACACTGGACCACAAGCCCCTTATCACCCAAAGAGAGACTATGCAAAATGAAGGCTTGAAGAATGTTGTTATTGGTTCCTATTTCACAAGTATTCTCTGGATATTCCCTGTGCACCTCTCAGCTGCTTTGGGGCTAACTTTCAGTGTCCAGAATGAATTGGAGTAGCTCTAATATTATACTGCATATCCTGTACTAATGAGACTTCCATTTGTATACTGAAGATCACAGGGTGGTTTATAGTATTAAAATAAATGAGATCACAAAATACATAGAAAACAAACCAATAACCCCCCTCTCCCACAAACATATTTCAAACACCATAGATTGTGTAAGCAGCCAAAGGCTTGGTTATAGAAGGCTTCTTCTGAGCTAGATCTACAGTTCAGTGTTGCATCTTTCTTTGGCTTCTGGACTTAATGCCAACAGCAAGGAAGAGCAGATTGCAAGCTGCCATAGCTCAGTTCTGTGTGTGCTATATCTGTCTTTTCTAGTATTAAGATTGGGACAGCTGGCAGTCATGCAGAATTTGTACAGCATAAAAAGTGCAAATTAAAGTTTTCTATCTTGAACTTTACTATGGTAAACAACCTAAACGAGCTAAGCAGCAATGAAAAAACAGCTTTGCTTAATGAAAGGCTATCACTTTTTTAGACAGAAGGTTAATTTTTAAAAGTCCCAACGTTTTGGCTTGGTAGTTTTTCAGCCATTATTAGTAGTTTCTACCAACCTTCCCTGGTTTCAATCACTCCATTATAGACTTTGAAGAAGTAAAGATGCTTCTGCCTTCTCAAAAGCCCAGCAAGCATAATGGGAAACTGATGATTTCCCTCACCCAAGGAAATATGGGGCTTGTATAAAAACAATTCAGTTATTTGAGTTCTTGACTCAAATGAGATTCCAGATGAACATCATGCTGTGCTTGGTAAGAGGTTATTTTATTCCCACTTGGATAGCTAATCTGCTTGACTGTAGCTAACCAAAAGTGCCCTGGGGATCACTATATTTTTTGTGCAAAGCTGCAATAACGCATCTGAGAAGATGGTAATCTCTTTCTGAGTTCAGTGTGGCACAGTGCAGTTTCCCCAGGGCAGCTCTAGGCAAGACCAATTGCATTTTTTAAAAAGTGTTTTGAGTTGCTTCAGTTTCGCAGTATTTTGGCCACAGTTGGTAGTTCTTTAGTTCCCTGCACTTAGAACCTTTTTTAGGTAACACTTTTCAACTTGCTACCCACAGGTCATTAGTGAGCTGAATGGGAAAAACATTGAAGATGTCATCTCCCAAGGTGAGTTTAAAATGGAGTCAGGTTTGAAAGGGACCATGAGTCCCTCTTTGGCACTGAAGGTGTTGGGGCTGAGTGGTCACTAGTTCAGAGGTATTTAACTATTTTGCTTACAGCAGAGAGGGAGTGAAATTACTACAGCAACACATGATTCAATCTTGAAATAGTCAAGTGGCCAAACTTTAATACTGTAATTACTCAGCATAGCAAATGGCAATCCAGAGTGTAATCAATAAAGTATGTGTGGCATTAATGGAATATGCTTGGAAATGTAATGGGTCCATCCTAATTCCTACAGGCTCATGCTGGTGCCTGCTGGGTTTCGCTGGTGGACCACATTAATTTGGGGAAACCCTCATAAAAACAGGCACTTGTTGCCTGTTTGTATAGAGGATGTTCTCAACAAATCGCTGTTTAAAAAGCAGCATTGCCTTCTGGGGGGGGATCTTGCTGGTTGAATGGGTCTCTAAAAAGAATAACAATTTCTGTCTTGCCAGTTTGCTCTATTAAAAGTCTTCTGCTGCCATCTTGCTCCCTGTCAACCATGCCTCCTTCTGTGATAAAATAATGAAGCTATTTGTCCTAGTCCCAACTTCATACCCCTCTTCCATCTCCCTCAAGCTATCTTGCTTGGTGAGATGACCACCCTACTAGCATCTCCCCGCATTTCCTTAATCCTGTCTGCCCCTCACCTCCTGGTCTTCTCCTTACACCTTAGCACCAATACTTGGAATATATGGGTTGCATTTCAGGTATATATCAACATCCTCCTTCTTTACTGGCCAACTTTTTTCTGCCCTCTGGCTCTGGACTTTTGGAACATGCTGTGTATTTCCTAGTGTCTCATGTTTCTCTATTGCAATTTCTCTTTCCCTGTACAATCTCTCTGATATTGCTGATTGTGCCCTTTCCCACACCTTAGGTAGAACTCTTGTTATAGGCTGGTTCTTTTCCATCCTGTTGTGTGCCTTCTGGACATACTGAAAATCTTCATGGCTTGTTCATTGGTCCCATGCTACTCATCATTTGCACACTTGGACAACTGTTTTTTGTAAATTCAGCAGTAGCAGTATGACTTTTGCGCTGTCTTTCCATAGTAATCCATGCTCAAGGCAGCTCATAACACCAAAACATTTTACATGACTCACTAACAGTTACAAGCTATGGCAAAATTTAAGCAGCCGTATGCTCAGTGAACTAATGAAAACATCTCATGGTGGACAAATATACAATGATAATAAATCCAACAGTAATATATGTATATTTTTGCTGGTAATCAAGTTGTGTATGTGTGTATATATACATCATACACCCCCCCTTGGATCACCAACAAAAAATAATGCATATCCAAAACTAAATTTTGCCCCAGCAACAACAGTACCCCACCCTGATGATTCCTGGGGAGCATGTCAAAGGTCTTCTTGTGCTCTTTGTAGCATCCACCTTGTAGACCAGCGGTGAAGCCTTGGCTTTATTTTGGATTGTTCCCTAACACCCCCCCCCATTGTTAAGTCATGTCAATCAACATTGTAAAACGTTCTGGTTTGGTCATCTCCCAACCTAATTATTGTAGGCTTCTATGTTGTTTCCCCTTGTCATTCTGCCCTCCACTCCACATAGAACTCTATGCCACCCATTGAACTCCTTGAATGCCGGCACAGTGGCATTGCCTCTCTTCCTGTGAAGCCCTTCTGAACCCCCCATCCTTGTGTGGTCACACATGCCTCCTTTTTGTTTCCACTGGCAAAATGTTGGAACCTCCTTTCAGGAGGGACTTGCATCTTAGGCTGTTAGGTGCCATGTAAATTGTTGGTGCTGAATACATAGTCATAGTAACTACAGTGATATGGCTGATCCTGTTACTATAACAGTTATATCCTTGATTATCTGATAATGTTGATGTGTCTAGATGCCTGCAGGAAAACTGGTACAGCAAACTATAGGACTTGTTAATGCTTATATGAGGCCCTTTGTATTTGTTCTAAATAAAGGGTTTTTTTGTACACTTAAATTACTTCTTCGCTCTGCAGTTACACATACCCTTTTCTGAGAATATGCTGAATGGTTATAAAATGTGTTTACTGTTCTGGCTCCAGGAATACCATGCAATTGTTTAGATTTATATTCCTAGAAACAAAGAGCAGGCATTTCCCCCACTGACGTGCTTGTTCTCACAAGGGAAATAGTATATTGCCAACTTCCCTGGAACTGTTGGCATTAATTGGTAGCTAGTCTTTAAATCTCTAGGGTCCATTCATCATGTAACTTCTGTAGTTGCACAGTGTACTCCTTACCACAGTTCTAAGTTTGGCTTCATGCTGCTAATGGGAACAAAAGGTTCCCACTGGTTGCATGGGAGAAGGGCATTGAAGGACCAGTTGGCCTGGTTTATATGCAGAAACTAGGCTGATAGAATATTAAGACTTCCTTTTTTGGCACCTGGTGTGAGTTTGGTGGTCAACTGAAGTTGATCACTGGTATTGTGTCAATAGCCTCTGATGTCTGATGTATTGAGGGCCAACAACCTGTGACAAAACTGGTCTTCTAAAGTGCTAGGCAAAAGTTCATCCTTCTGTTACTCCCTTTATCAGAAATGGACTGGGGCAGGAAGGGGGGAAAGGGTTGGGCAGTAGGGAACACTGCAGAACTGGGGGGTTGTCCTCAGGTTTCTCTCTTGTTGGCTTCATATACAGTTCTTCATTTTCTTTGTTAATGTCCCCCAGGTAACAGCAAGCTTGCCAGCATGCCAGTTGGTGGGGCTGTAGCAGTTTCTGCTGGAGGTTCTGCTGCTCCTGCTGCAGGTGCTGCACCAGCAGCTGGTAAGTATAATGGATCATGAAAAGGAAGGTTGGGTGGGCAGGCAGGCAGGCTTCAAGTGGGAGAAGACTACTAGAGAGAAATCCAAAAACTTGGTAATTTCACGTTGAGTAGCCACAGTACATGAGATTAACTGAACAACTCATATGATATGACTTGGTTGCATTTGGAAACATTGCCCAATTCAACATTTAAAAAATGTCTTGGCAATAGCTCTTCCAGTTGTAAGGAAAACATTATTGCAAGGTAATGTTCTAGCTCAGACCTCAGATACATTCTCTTCAGCTATGATACTCTGATTTGGTATGGATGCTGAGACCCAGCCAATCTTCTCTGCTTTCTTTTTACCTTCCTTTCTGCTTATTTGCAGTAGGTAATGTTGGCATATTGTAACATGGGGTTACTAAGTGCAGTGAGACATCATATGGCCTACATGAGTGCTGAACCTAATACAACTTGTTGATGAGCAGTGTCTGCCTTCAGCTATTTGCATCATGACTTTCTTTGGCTTTTCTTACAACTCCAGATTGGTTGACCCTCACACCTCATCTTTAAGGCAGCTGCAGTTGTAGTGGTGATGGGGACATGTGATGTTCTGGGTGTTTCCTGAGCTACAGCTTGCATCACCCCTTGCCATTGACCATGCTGGAGGGAGTTGAACAATGTCTGAGGGCCATTCCCCACCACTAGTATATAGAATTAGCCTATAAAAATGCTGTTTTGAGAGTTGTCTGCTAAACTGTCCATATCTACTTGTCTTTTCAGCGGAGGAGAAGAAAGAAGAAAAGAAAGAAGAGTCTGAAGAATCTGATGATGATATGGGATTTGGGCTGTTCGATTAAACTTTTGTTGAGGGCTAATCTATAATAAAATTTGGTTAAAATATTGTTTTGTTGTGGCGTACTTGATAAGCTTCCTTGCTTTCTGCATGTACAGTGTTCTGAATCATTTGGTAATTCTTTAGAAGTAGCATCTTGTGATAAAGTTACAACTCTTGTTATTGTTTTGTGAATTACAGATTTTCTAGAGTGGTTCAAAGCTGTTTGGTGAAAATCTGGACACAATAGTTGAATAATTATTATTTTTTGCAAGAACTCAAAAAAAGGGGGGTTGCTGTTTTTTAGGGAAATCGGCAAAAAACCAACACTTCCAATATGGGATGCCATATGTCCAGGTTTTCCTATACATTTTAACAGCTTACGGAAAATTCCGCCTAGACACCATTTTCAACAAACTAATCCCAGCTATGTCCAGGGATTTCCGGATATATGATAGACCTATTTAAATACATTTAGAATACAGGGCAGCTGAAATCCTCCAGCAGGTTTTCAACCCCTGCTTTAAAGAGTGATGGCCATGGCAGAAAAATCAGTCCATACACACGCATTGCATACACTCAATATACTGGCCCTTGCCTCCCAAATATGAAGTAGAAAAGTGATGGCCGAACCAAAGTGGCATAACCTCATAAATTGATGAAAAATTCTAATTTGAACCTAGATTGGTGCCGTTTGGTATCTTGTGCGTTTTGTGGCCTTCATGAAGCAAAATAATTGCACTACAGTTCTTCAAGTGACAGGGAGTGTAAAGTGAGCTAAGAGTTGGAAGGGACCCTGGGGATCATCTGGTCCAGCCCCTGCAATGCAGGAATATGCACCTGTCCCTTATGGGAATTAACATGCAACCTTGGTGTTCTCAGCACCACACTTGTGTCCAGTACCTTGGAATACAGATGTAGCTGACTTGGTCCACTCACCTAAGATAGGGTATTTTTTAATAATTTTTTTTCTTGAAGACTGTTAGGAAACTTTTGAAAGTAGCATCCAGTAACACAACATACATAACTTCTTTGATACATAGGTATTGCACCATGTTACAAGAGATTATATAAAATACAGCAATTATGTAAACAACTAGATACTTTTTCCTCAGAGTGCATATGCTTGTAAAAATGCAATGCACTGCATAAAAGGAAACTGCTGCCATAGAGTTCTAAATATTGGCACAGAAACAAAAACAGCTATAATAAGTGCCTTGGGCAAAGTGCAAAGGCAACCCTATAATGGACTATGGACTTCTTAGCTAGTAAAAGCTGGCTGGTTCCTAATTCCAGTGAAGTTGGGATATTTTTGTATCATGTTTTTAAAAGGATGGGGAAATTCTGTGACCAAACTATAATGTTTTCATAAGCAGGCAGCAAGCAAAGCATAGTTGTTTACAGCAGCAGGATCTTACTGAATAGGAGAGATCTATTATGAGCTCCACTCACAGTGCCAGATATTCAGCCTATGAACAGGCATGTGACTTAAGGAATAATATACTGTAAATGAAAATATGGTTTAGAGAACACTGGTGTGGCTTCTGACTGTGAAAGAGCTGAGTTTGGGAGAAATGCACACACACCATTATTGTTTGTCCACCTCTGTTTCTGTAGACTATTATCATAAAGGATTTCTAATCACATTCCCTGCCCCTCCTCTAGAGTCCAATGCCATTTATAAATAGACAGAAAAATATGTAGACAGAACAATATGTAAAATAATAACTTCAGCAGTGTTATTAAAACAAAAGTGTATTTCAGAGGATCAGAGTTGAATTCCAGAGATTCACCAGAGGCTCCAGGTAAAGTACACCTTTAATCTTTGGCTTGCTATTGATTACATTTCAGTTCTACAAGGTACCATTTCTCATATACGCTTACATAAGATAGACCACTGCAACCACACACAACACAACCCACCTGCCATATCTAGTTACCTTCACTAGTCCAAGCCTTTGTTGAAAGTATTCCAGCTGGCCTAGGTATAAGTTTCATAAATTTTCTGCTTCCACTTTCTAACTTATAGTTTGACTGAAAACAAAGGGGTGGTGAAAGTAAATGGAAAGATGCTAAAACCCTATGAAGTGATCTTGGGTAGTAGGCATCTATAGGACCTTCAGGATTTTTGACAAATAATTGATACCTTTCATAATCACTGGAGAATTAGTACGTGGCCTCCAGTATACTGGACTACAACTCCCATCATTGTATTTTAATTGTATTTTAATTTTGTTTTTAAGTTGTAATCATTCAACTTGTTTTTATTATTGCTTGTAAGCCGCCCTGAGCCCGGCTTTGGCTGGGGAGGGCGGGGTATAAATAAAAAATATTATCATTATTATTATTATCATCTGTGATGGTTTCATCTGCTAAATTTCAACTTGGAGTGCAACTTAAAAGGCATGTCTGCATTGCCTCCCTAACACTCATTGGTGGGACAAACAGGATTGCTGAGGAATTATTTTAATTATTTCCTCCATTCCATTTCATGCTAGCATACAAGGAAAGGTAACAGCTTGTAATTAATACATCATGTACTGATGTTGCTTAATAGCAAATGTCTCTTTAAAAGATCCCAATTAGTATAGATTGCCCAGTTAAATTATCCTTTGATAACTTACCAAATGAATTGCAGTGTTCATGCTGATAATTAACAGTACTAATCTGGTGTGTGAGATCACAGTGGCTTTCAGTATTCTCATTTTGGTTGTAGACTTGCCAAAGATGAAGCCTAAGCGCCAGTTTCCTTCTCATTTTAGTTGATGTAGATTAAGTAGGCATTGATTTTATTTTCATTTTAATATCACAGGCCAAACTGATGTGCCATGATTGGATCCACTGTAGGGGGGAAGATGCAAAATGGATCAGGGTATCACGGTGTGGGGTGTGGGTGGTTATTTCTTACTTTCGAAAACATTCTTCCCACCCCTTGCTGCTAAGTGATGCAAATTTTCTGTGTAGAAAAATAATATCCCAGCCCCCAGACCAGTGTCTCAAAACAGAGCAGCCTGGAGAACATGGGAACTGGCTGTTCTCACTTTACATTAGTCCCTGAGGCCCCAATTTTAAAAAGAAATGGTTAACATCCGAATGCCTACTTTTGAAACACAGGCAGCATGACAAGCAAACAGTAAAGAAAAACAATGGGATCTCTCTAGGTAGCTTGCTACTATTTGGACAGAACCGCTAACCCAGACCATTTCTGTCTAGTCTCTCTGTTCCAACAGATACCCTGAGCTGGTTCGCATATAATACTAAGCCAAACCATGGCCAAGCATGAATGAGTGAGTGAGGGGGTCACAGTCACCCTTCATTCTAGCAATGCTGCAAATGGATATGACAACAAGTCTCATTACACTTGACCACTGGCTATAATGGCTGGTGAGAGTTGTAATCCAAGAACATTTGGAGGGTCACATGTTCCCCATCCCTGGTTTAAAAACCAAGAGATTTGTTGTGGCATACATTCTTATGAAACCAAGCCTGCTTTGCCACTTCATGCATCTGATTAAGTGGACTCTTAACCCCCCAAAGGATATGCTAAAATAAATCTGTTCGTTACCAAGGTGCTAATTACAAGGCATTTTTCTTGCCAGCTTTTTCTTTTTTCTTTTGCTGCAACAGACAAGCTGAGCAATCTTGTCATAGCTGTCAACCTTCCTTTTTTTGCTGGAAATTCCCTTATTCCAGCTCCATTTCCCCCTGCTTCCCGCTGCTATCCCAGATTGTTAGATATCCCGTACACTGTTCCCGGGACAGGTGAGGCTGCTAATCCCTTATTTTCGAGGCTGCTGATCCCTTATTTTCAAATCTGAAAGTTGACAGCTATGAATCTTGTACATGTTTACTAGTCTTAGGCCCACTGTATTTTATTACACTTTTTAGTAAGTCTCACAAGCTGGAGGAAGGTAGTGGTGCAGTCGGGCAATTTTAGACACTGGACGTACTGGTTTGATAGCTCTCCCATTTATTACTTCACCTCTTTGCAAATGCTACAGCATTTGGGGGACCCTCCTATTTATCCTGCTGAGGAGGGGCCCCTAGCCTTGTCCTGAGAGCACCACCGGAAGATGGAAGACTTTACTTCTCCCCAAAACCCCTTCCATAGCTGTCAACGTTTCCTTTTTTAAAAGGGAAATTCCCTTATTCCGAATAGGATTCCTCGCAAGAAAAGGGAAAAGTTGACAGCTATGCTTAACACCCCAATCTCAGGTACGTTTATTTGGGACTCAGCTCCGTGGGGCTCTTTCTCAAGAAAACAAACGCAAGGAGACCACCCTCTTCTGAGCCTCGCCCTTCAAATCCCCGACCCCCAGCCTGGCAAACACAGCAGCCTTCCCTCTGCGCACCACATACGTACCCTTTAACCTCCAGTGTGTACACGCGCCCGCGCGTCACCATAACACGCCTGAGGCAACCGCAATGCGCGAGACCTTCAAACTTGGCTTCCTGGGAAAGCCAGGAGCTCTCCCAAAACAAGCATATCTGGGTCGAAAGCTACAGCAGCGGAGCTTGCGAAGAGGGCGCCCCCAGATGCGCGCTCCGGGCGCCCCCGCGATTGGATGCCGCCTCGGAACGCCCTCGAGCTTTCTGGGAAATACTCCCCAGCGGCGGGTTGCTGGAGCCGGTTGCCGAAGTCCGCCCACCCCCCGGTCCCAGGTTGGTGCGCGCCCGTCCCCCGAAGGCTTTCGGCGCCCTCCGACTCCACCTTCCGAGGGGGCGTGGAGCGTGTCGCCACCGCCTCTGCGCAGCAGCCATTAGCCGCTCGCTGGCGTCGTGGGATTGTGACCAAGCGGGGCTCCTCCCCGCTGCTGGCGCGCACCCGATATAACGCTTCCCTCCCGGCCGTCGGCGCTCAGGTGGAGTTTGCTGCGACTAGAGAGAAGGCGGAAGAAGCGAGTGGCAGCGCGGAGATCACCGGGAGAAACCCCTTCCTGCACGCCAGGCGCTGAGAAGGAGCCAGGCAGGACAAGCCACAGACGCTGCCCAGCAGTGCCCAGCCCTGCGCCGGGAGAGCTCGCTCCGTGTCCCTCTTCCTCCGTGGTTGCCCCCCTGCCTCGCCCCGCATCCGTGAGGGCGTGCGAGGAAGAGGAGGTGGTTGTGAGGCGATGTACCCGCTGGGCTCCACCTGGAATATCTCCTTCGCGGGCTGCGGGTTCTTGGGGGTGTACCACATCGGGGTCGCCAGCTGCCTCCAAGAGCACGCGCCTTTCTTGGTGGCGAATGCCAAGAACATTTATGGCGCCTCGGCCGGAGCCCTAACGGCTACAGCCCTGGTCACTGGAGCCTGCCTAGGTAAGGAGCCTGCCTGTGTCATCCGGTGCCTTTGCGTTCCCCTTCTGCGCGGTGGGTGGAAAGCAAAAACAGACTACTGGGAGAGGGGCGCCTTCCTGTCAGTCCTGCCGCTTTCCCTTTCCTTCTGAAGGAAGAATCCAGATGACAACACACTAATGGGTGGGTGTGCTTTTTTCAGCGGTGACACACGCAGAGACGGGGCGGGGGGACAAACACATACCGCTTATTTGACCCGCAGAACGGATGACTCTCACCTTTTCTGGTTCACGTGAACCTGCCTCATGCTGAGTCAGACCTTAGTACTGCATGCAAAACATAGCTCTTTTGCTGAAGCATGCCCTTTTCTCTTCCTTGTTATTAATATGTCACTTGGGTGTGGGTAGGTAGAGGCTTGGATTCTGTTTAAAAGGTTTGCATACTTCTGCTCTTCTGTGGAGATCTCAGGGTTGTTTACAAAAACAATATAAAACTGAAATAATGTTTTTTAGGTGTTGACTGTTTTTATTTTAAAATGTAATAAAATAAAGCACTGCGGGAAAAAATAATTGTCTTTACCTCGTACCTAAAAGACAACAATGTTGGCACCGGCAAGGCATCTGGGGAGGAAATTCCACGAAGGAGATACTACCTCTGAGAAGGGTATTGCTCCCTGGTTTTCACCTGCCTTACTTTACTTGGATGGTGTGGGGCCCTGGAAAGATGATCTCAAGGCACAGAGAAGTTGATATAGGAGCGGGTGTTTCTTCAGGTACCTGAGCCCTAATTTATGTAGTGCTTCAAAATGGACTGGAAGCCATGGAAGTTATTTCAATGCTGGGAAGTTAAGTTTCTACCAAGCAGACTGAGGCAATAGCTAAGTACCTGTTTTTGAACTAACCAAAGGTTCTGAATTGTCTTCAAAGCAGCATGTACAATGCAACACAGTACTCAACCCGTGTGTGTGTGTGTGTGTGTGTGTGTGTGTACAGGGTGAGTCCTTTAAAAGAGGCCCCATGGATACGGAGTACACATGTTCCACAGAGCCTCTTTTAAAAGACTCACCCTGTGTATATATATTGTTATGAATCTATGGATGCAAGACACCCTACCTTCTTGGAACCAATTGTTGTTGGCATCTGTCTGTCTTGAAAGACAATGGAGTGTGCATTTGGGGGTGAAGTCAGACGGGCTACCTTCTCAGGCAGATGAGTCCCACCTGCCCCACAATTCCCTCTACAGCAGGGGTCAGCAACCTAAGGCCCACGGGCCGGAAGCAGCCCACAGAGGTCGTTTGACCAGCCTGCAAGCTGCCCTCGAACCGAGCTGCCTCTTGTGGACTGTGCTAAACCGGCTCAGGGACTTGCTTCCACGGCGCCGAAAATCGCATCCGCACAGACGCAGATGCCGAATATCAGCAAAAACATATTCTCATAGTAGCATCTCAAAATCATTGAGATTCCCTATATTCCCTAAATATTCATTCATAGTCTTTGGGCTTCATGGATTCAGACCTATGCTTTCTACCATAACTTATAAGTGGTGTTGTTTTGTTAATCTTGATTTATTATTTGCTTATCTCTCCGGGAACCTGGAACACAATAAAGCTGCATGTCCTCTAAATTAGATCATCTGTTTGTTTTCAAGCCCTATGTATGCACACTATCTGAAAGGGAGTGTGGTGTGCATTAGGGGGCACTAACTGTCCTTTAAAAGGATAGTTAGTATTTGTTTTTACCTTCAAAATTGTCTCTCGTGGAATTCTCATAAAGGTTTCTTATAAAGTGGCTTTTAAAAAAAGGTTTATAAGGCTGCAATACTGTGCTGTGACTTAATTCTGAGTAAATATACTTAGAATTGGGCAGCAAGAATACTCCTTGAAACATGAGCTTAGTCTATGCTGGACTGAAGGAAACAAGATGTGAGTTGCCACCTGCCAGATCTGGACTAGGTGACTCCAAGGTCCATTCCAACCCTAAAATTATGTGATTATTTCCTTCTCGGTTGCAGGGATTTTGTGTCCTTAAGACCCCAAGAGATAGAAATCCAGCAGATAAAACAGAGCCTTTGTTTGTTGGGAAAACCTTTCATTGCTAATTTTTTATTTGACCTGCAGCAACTGATGGCCCAAAGGCTATGCCAGCGAAAGAAGGCAGGGGGTGGGTCCGTTCATTTGCTGGCTCTGCATGCAGCCCTGAGTAGTGAATGCACCAGTACTGTACTTTTCTTGGGGCTTATTCCTCTGGTATGACAGGATATTCTCATTATTCTGCATGTAGGGGCAACACACAGCTTTGTCGCAGAGCACTTGCTTTGCAAATAGAAATTTCCTGATTCAGTCTCTGCTCTGGCACTGCCTGTTAAACAGGGGACTTGACTAGCTGGTGATAAGGAAATACCCTTTCTTGCCTTAGACTTCAAAGAACTACTGTACTGCTTATCATAGTAGCCAGTGCTGAACTAGTTAGACTAGTGGTCTTGCTTGTTATATAAGGTAGCTTTCTGTATGCCCAAACTGAGAGCTGGTGCTAAGCAAGCACAGGGCTGAGCTTTTGCCAGTGGCATCGCGGGGGGGGCGGCGGTGTGCCCCAGGTGCCATGTTTGGGTTGGTGACAAGAAGGCACCCCATGGGGTGCTTGCACCACCGCAGCTGCATGTGGAGGATCCTCCGTTCACAGCTGCAGCCGCAAGCGGAGGATCCCGCTACTGTCCATATGTCGTTCAAGCGGTGCTGGTCGCAAACCGCTATGTACAACGCATGTCCGTTGTCACGCGCATGCACTCTACCTATGCGCCCTATGTAGCAACACCATGCATGCATCATATGTAGTGGCGCAACGCGTGCACAGCCGGCGGTTTGCCCCGCCACAGGTTAGCCTTCGTTTGCCCCTGGCTTTTGCCAAGACTAATTCCTAACTATAGAATAGCTAGGGAGTTCCCTGGTTTCAGCTTTCCCCGCCCCGTTGCATAGTTACTTCTGATTACTTTCTTTTAGGCCATTCCTGCTAGTGGGTAGGGGTCTATTTGGGAAGAAGTAGGAAAGCATAATACGTGTTCAGTGCAAGTGGCAATGAAATGACATAACCTTTCATACATCATGTAAATGTTTACCATGAGTGCGCACTTGCCAATGAGCAGCAGCCAATCCCAGCTCTTGGATGAGTCTTTCCTACATGTTTTACACAAGCAGTACTGTACATGCAAATTTGCTGCTCATAGCCATCTATTCCTTTTGCTGTCCATTCACCAATATAAATACCTATAAGCTTTAAAACGTGGGTGGCTTGTGGCCACATTAATTGTGTCACTTTATCATCAGTAAGAACAGTGTTCAAGTGGCCACTTATTTTAATCTTGCTCGTAATCTTACTGGTAAGCAAAATTAGGCAAACCATTCTGTCATGGAGATTGCACCTTGTGCTGTAATTGCTGGTGATAATGAACATACTTTTGTACTTTGTTTTGTGATTAGTCATTTGAAACATTCCCTTTCAATTCCATTGGTAATTTAATCAGCTTTGGTGAACAAGAACAGTGTAGAGAAAGTTTTCAACCATTTTTTAGAATGCTTAAAAAAAAGATGTGTTTGCTGCCATGGGCTCCTTCGGGAAGAAGGGCAGGATGTAAATTGTAGTCTTACAGCTTTTGCCATTCTGGGGCCCTCCAGATGTTCTGAACTAGAACTTCCATCACTGCAGAGCACAGAGTTGTCCAAAATGCCTGGAGAGCACCTGGATGGTGCAGGGTGTTTTACACACAAGTGCACACTGGTAATCTAATCTTCATTTACTCATTGCCCACCTACACTAGGAGCAATATATGTACATTCATCCCATGGATTCTGGATCAAAGACTTCTTTAAAAAGCAAATGGCAGCTGAAACAGCCCAGTGAGATATAAAATGTAGATATGAACTTTGTAGAGGTAGAAGCGACAGGAACCCAGGCTTGTTTTGTTAATTAAAAATTCCTTTACAAAGTGAGTGATACTAATGAGCATCTAGAAACTTCCAGGTGTAAACTTATTAAGATGCACCCCATGGAGTAACCAGACTTACTGGTTATGGGATATATAGTCTTGAAATGCATTTAAAGTGACGTTACATGCCCCTGAGCTCCAGTTGAACTGGAGTCACTCCCAATGAGAAAACTTAATATGTATGCATATTGTGTATGCATACAGTATCTGTTTTAATTGTGGCTCAGGAAAGGAAATCCATAATTAAGATTGCACAAATTTCTGTTAAAACAGACACAAACAAATTTAAAGCCTCTGCTGTTCACTTTGTATTGCTATGTTATTTATTCAGTAAGGTGTACTATATCCCTGAATACAAAGTCGATGGGAGATAAAGCCTCTGAGTCAAGTAGTTTAGTGTCTAACCCTTTCCTTCCACGTTATTATTAGAATTTTAACATGCAGGCACATTAACACAATGGAGTTGTTCTTAGAACCAACTGGGAAATAATATAGGCATCATTTGGGAATCTCTTTTCCCCATCCAACAAAGTTGATCTTGGTTGCAGGAGGGGAGTGTCATGGTCAATGCAGAAATAGCATGGGAAGAGGGTTAAACACCCCTTGCGCCTCTGCCAATCAAAACTGGAGCTTTAAATCTGTTGTGGCTTTTTGTCTATCACCTTATTGTTGGCTTGGAATTAGAAGACTTGTACACACCCGTGTTGACAGCTGCCAAAGTCCTCTGTGCTCTTGCTGGGAAGCTGGCAACACATTTGCAGCAGTACCAGTGATACACTGATGAGTCAGAAGAATCCCTGTTGTGATGGATCGTATGTACCAGTATAGCTCAAGTATCTCCAAAGAAAATGCAAGTAACTGTGTTAGCTACTGCCAGAAAATGGTCATCAACAAGAAGTTATTTGAGGGAATCTTACTAGCCTTCTGAAGCATCACTAATCTTTGGCACAATCAGCAAAACCATTAAAGCATGCGAGGACATTCTCAGTAGTGAGGATTCATGCACACACATCCTCTACACTCTGCAGTCAAGAATTGCATATTTTGTGTGATAAAGATGTTTGACATTCCAGAGAGGTTTGCTTAGGATGATATAAGAAGGGTTTTATTAGTGTCTTCCTTAAGACCTTTGGTTCCAGCCTTGATCCAGGACTCAGTGTTGGCTACTCTGTGATCAGGTCTATGTCATCGGGTGATAAAGAAGCAAGTTTCCATGTGACTACAGGGAAAAGAATATGGCTTGACAGGAGACCCTCCTGTAAGGGTAGTGTTAGACATGCTTTTTGATCTGGTCTTCTGAGGCTACTCAGTAACTGTTCCCTTCATAAGAGGATATTTTTGGCACCTTTGAGCCCTCAAAGACATGTGGTGCAGTCCTAAGTGTGTTTATTTAGAAGTAATTCTAGTTGGGTTCACTAAGGTCTGTTCCCTAGCATGAGTGCAAGGGACTAA
Organism: Podarcis gaigeae; assembly: GCF_964106915.1. Classification (NCBI taxonomy): domain Eukaryota; kingdom Metazoa; phylum Chordata; class Lepidosauria; order Squamata; family Lacertidae; genus Podarcis; species Podarcis gaigeae. Next base: position 77,293,638 of record NC_139678.1, on the reverse strand, counting down.
ATCCTTAATTAAGGGTCTATGTTTGTATAGAATGTAACTTCTAATGTGCCCTGTTGTATATGAGCAGACCATATAGTTCAGTCTTGTATAAGATCAGTTTCATTTGCAAGCAATGTGTGTTAACTCTGCTTGAGTTTTAGAAATAGTGACAAATGGAGATGAGAGAGCAATAAACTTGTAGTAAAGTACTAAGACAAGGATGGGCAACCTGTCGCCCTCCAGATGTTGCTCTACTACCAATTCCCATCATCTCTTACCATTGGCTAGGCTGATACGACTCCAACAGTGTCTTGATATTGCTCATCTGTGCACTACTAAGATATCAAGGAGTCCTATGCTTTTGCACTGTGAGCACTGTTCCTGTGTATTTGTGGCTAGGAAGGAATCTTCCCTAGGTTATATTCTGATGGTTATTAAATGTCTAATTTAATTTTTTGTTATCTCCTGTAGCATATAATAATTTGTTCCTTGGGGCATCTTCATGTGTTTGTCCCTAGACCTGTTCATTACTTTGCAGGAAGCATTGACATGGTGAATATTAATTTAGATATAAATGAATACAGCATATATATTGTCTTTCCAACAAAAATGGTCCCCAAGCTGTTTTTCTAGCAAGGTAAAACCAACATAATAGTACCAACTAATAGCAGCATTCAAAGGTAAAACATAATGAACCAAAAAATAATTAGCACCCTATAAATCCTGTCTGAAAAGGATTCCTCTTAATAACTTTATGTGGATTGCCTTTTGTAAGCATTTGCTATTCTGTGCAGATAGCATGCATTCCTGGGTTGTAGGTGTTGTCTGTTCTTGTCACAAGTTTTCCCTCATACTCATGCCTGAGAGAAGTGCTGTTTACAGTACATAATGTTAGGAACGGCTGTGCTTCATGTTCTGGTAGTCAGATAAAGGGGATAGTCACGTGATTTCAGAAATCAGCAATTTGCACAGGTCAGCTGCTAATCTCCTTTCAGAGCCCTTAGGGGGTTATGCGTATATCAGGTGCAAGCTGGCTACTACTAAATTTGTTATTCAATCATTTAAACATTATGTAACTACCTTGAGTCGGACTAAATCTCAGACCTCTCTCTTTAAGAATGTGATGGTAACTCCTTTTTTATGAGTGGGTGATCAGGTGACAACAGCATAACTTGGGGGCATTAAAGAGTCCTCCTATTGAATTCTAACCTGCTTCATTGGTAGCTCTTACAACATTTTATAGGATCATAGAGTTAGAAGGGACCCCCAAGAGTCATCTAGTCCCCCTACAATACAGGAATCTTAACTAAAACATCCATAACAGATGGCCATCCAATCTCGGCTTAAAAACCTCAAGGGAAGGAGAAATCACAACCTCCTGTGGAAGACTGTTTCACTGTTGAACAGCTCTTACTGTCAGATAGTTTTTCCTGATGTTTGGGAACTCTTTTCTTGTAACGTGAAGCGAGGAACATGATTGCTAGATGATGAGCCTTCTCGTTATCTCCCTGTAACTCTTCCAATGCTTCAGAAGGCTCTAGATGTTTGAAGCCTCTTAGGAGTTTTGTGATGGTGGGGCACATCATTTGTCACTTTCTAAAGAGCCACCTTTAGTCCTGTCAATTTGTCACTAGAGTATAAAGAGAAAGAGAGAAGAATGAAATTCAGCCCCAGTTGTGCACCTATCCAAGCTGCCTTTCTTACTTGTGTTACTCAGTATGGACGTAACTTGCTTCAGGAAATGGGAGGCATTGTACAGTACAGTGGTACCTCGGGTTAAGTACTTAATTCGTTCCGGAGGTCCGTTCTTAACCTGAAACTGTTCTTAACCTGAAGCACCACTTTAGCTAATAGGGCCTCCTGCTGCCGCCACGCCATCGGAGCATGATTTCTGTTCTCATCCTGAAGCAAAGTTCTTAACCTGAAGCACTATTTCTGGGTTAGCAGAGTCTGTAACCTGAAGCTTATGTAACCTGAGGTACCACTGTATAGGCTTTCTTGCTTCCGAGATTTGGATTCTGTGATAAGGCATCAGTACTAGAACTTTGCTAAATGAGTTTTCTTAATTGAGTTTTAATACCTCCTCCAATCTCTTACCACACTGTGAGCTGTTAAGGACCAGATGCTCTGAACCCTTTATAAGGGCCAGTTGGGTGGAAGCGTCAGCTTGTATAGAACACAACAGCCAGAACTGTGGTTCACTGGGGTTAATTGTTGCTCTAGTTTTGTTATGTCTACACTGGTTACCAGTTTTGTTTCTGGGCTCAATTCAAACTGTTCTTGTTGCCACCGTTAGAATAGAAAACCTCCTTTTAAAAAATGTACCGTAATTGAATTTTTTGTCCACGGCTGTATTTTGTGCTTCCACATGATTGCAGTATGCAAGCAGCCATAATCTCTGGCCATTGTTTAGTTAGAGGAGCCTACATTAATGAGACTCCCTTGCAAATTCTTGTTTGTGTACAATGCAAACCTGAATTGTGCAACTGCTCCCCCAGAAACAGACTTGTGGGAAGCTGAAGGAATCCATGGGTAGTCTGCTGATGAGAAAACTCCACTTCTACCACCAGATATTGCAGCACCAAGACTCCCTTGAGGATGGAGTATGCCAATGGCTTAACCAAGTGTATGTGGAAAACTTTAGTCTTTGAACCACACATCACTGTGCCTTGCTTGTGAATTATATTGCCCTTGGGAGGCAGTCCATTGGAATAAATTCATTATGACTTAACTGTTGGCAGCTTGCCGTGAGTAACCCAACACCAATGGGGCAAAGTTAAATTGTAAACCATAAGCCTTAGTACGTCAGCACTAGATGGAAGGGCAAAGAGGACAGAGTTTCGGGGGGAGAGAAAGCCAGTATATGAAGCAACCTAGCAGAGTGAATCCTTGGTGCTTTCATTAGAGGGGATTTTGAAAGGGCGCAGAGGGACTCCCTAGTGCTGGATCTAGCCTCTAAGGCCTGAATTTGCAATGCAGACTTTTCTCCTCTCTTATCTGGTTATCTTCTAATGCAGTGATGGCCAAACTTGGCCCTCCAGCTGTTTTGGGACTACAGTTCCCAACATCCCCAACCACTGGTCCTATTTGCTAGGAATGATGGGAGTTGTAGTCCCAAAACTGCTGGAGGGCCAAGTTTGGCCATCACTGTGCTAATGACTAGAATACTCCTGCCTGACCCTATATTACTATGTTCTCTGGAAGTTCCAGGGCAGCCAGATTTTAAAAATAAAACAAAAACAAAACAACCCGTCAACACCATAAAAAGGAACATTGCAAACATGCTAAGGAGTTGTGGGTGATAAAATAGCAAAACTTGCGTATCCTCACAACAGTGCTGTGAGGCAGGGTTAGCTCAGAAAGGGAGTGAGTCTCCCATTCAGTGAGTGAGCTTTGCAGTTCATCAGGGATCTGAACTCTGGCATTTGCACTTTACATTAACACTTGCAATATATTGTAGTTAGTCTTGGTGAAGACTTGACGTTTTCATCCCCAAAAAAGCTTTTGATTTGAGTTTTAATGTTTTAATGTTGTATTTTAATCTTGTTTTTAAGTTGTATTTCAGTCAATTTGTTTTATATCGGGTGTTAGCTGCCCTGAGCCCGGTCTTGGCTGGGGAGGGCAGGGTATAAATAAAATTATTATTATTATTATTATTATTATTATTATTATTATTATTATTGGTTAGAGTGTTGGACCAGGACCTGGAAGACCAGGGTTCAAATCCCCCCTCAGCCGTGGGCAGTCATTCACTCTCAGTCTAACCTACCTCACAGGGTTGCTGTGAGAATATAATGGGGAGGAGAAGAACTACGTAGACCACTTTGAGCTCCTTGGATGGAAGATGGAATAGAAATGAATGGGGAGATTAAGTAAATAAATAAGCAAGTAAGCAAATAAGCAATGCACAACACACTTGGAGATAGGATTCATTCAAACCCTGCTAAGCTGGACTTGCCAGGACATGAAAAGCAGCCTGAAGCTATTGGGCAGGGTGAGGCACCACATAAGAGAAGAGATGCTTAAGCTCCACTGGCCCTTCTATTCACATCTTATGATAATTATACTCTTTCCTGCTTCACAAGTGAAAACTGGAGACTCATGAGAAACCAATGAGCCCAGCCCCATCACATCTAGTTTGGCACTAGATGAAGAGGAAAGGGAGAGAGTGTTATAGGAAAGCAAATGTAAGGTAGCACAAATACTCTCTGCTCTCTCCTATGGTCTCACTGGCCGTACAGAACAAATATGGTGAAGATGGTTAATTCTGCATTTCAGCAGAAGCAGTCTAGTTTTCTCTGGTCTAAGTGATTAGGAAAGCTTTGATAACAAGAGTGGAGTCTTGTCTGTTAACTTCACTGGAGGTGGGATGGAGGGGGATGACCTCTGTTCTTGCAGCAATAAGCACTCAAGAAGTGGGGTGGAGGAGTGCAAGTAACAGCATGGTGTTTTTCAGTAAAGCTTCACAGCCCACACATCTGATAAAATGGCTTTGTATCTAAAAGCCACCCTGCCTTGGTAAACCGTTATGGAAACAAACTGCAGTTTGCACATTGTTAGAGGTAAACTGTTAGTGGCAAACACTTCTTTGCAAAGTATTGATATCACCCAGTGCCAGAATTAGGGCACTGTGGGCTGTCTCCCCTCACAGGGTACCGAGCCGAGGAGGCGCAAAATTGAGAAGATCCATAATTGAGAAGATCCATTTGGGAGCACCAAATTTTGACCTCACACAGGGCACCGTACTACAAAAGTTTACCGAGTCTGCCCCTGAATCACCACTTTACTTATATCCTGCCTTTTCCCCAAGGAGCTCAAAGCACCATACACAGACACCCACCCACACTGTGGTTCTCCTTATCAGGTGCCTTAGACACACACACACACACACACACACACACAGAGAGAGAGAGAGAGAGAGAGAGAGAGAGAACACGCGCATGTGATTGGGCCAAGACCGCTCAATGGGAATTTGAACATGGGTCTTCCAAGTTCTAGTCAGCCACTCTTAACCACTAGACTAGACCACATTGTCTCTCGTGAGCACTACTGTACACCTGCAGCCTTTCCCCAGCCCCTCTGTCTTGTTGTTTTTCCTCTAGTCTGCTGAACTAGGGAGTAGGCAGCAGTGGAATGAGGTGAGGCGAGATGAGGTGAGGCTCCAGCTGCATGCAAGACAAGGTAAGGCAAGGCTCAGGCTGTGCTGTAGATACACAGATACACAGTTCCTTCAGCAACAAACAGACTGAGCCCTATATAGTGGCAGGAACTGCATTTGTTAGCTCCATTTACACTGGACGGTGCATTCTTTTGTTAAAGAGATCCAACCTGCCCCATTAGTCTCCTACTGTAGGGGAACCTCTGGTGGGAAATGAGTTAAATAATTGTGGCTGCTAGGAGGTGTCAAACCAGCAGAACTCATAGTTTGCACAGTATCACTCAGGACAGTACCATTTCTATTCTGGATGACTCAACTCTGGCTGGCCTTACTTGTTAATTGTAAATTGTAAAACTATGTACATCCTGAAAATTCTGGTCGCTTTAAACACTGTTTACAGTTATCCACTGCCCTTTTGCAAAAGAAAGTGTTCAGATGCTTATCTTCTCACACCTTGTTAGTGGTACTTTATACTTTACTTTCATTCATGCAATGCAACATGTTAAGTACACAACATACACACCCTTACAAGGAAGATCTCTGTTATTTTTGAAAGTCTGTGTCTAAACACGAATGTGTACATAATTATAAGTATATACCATATGAAATTAGGATCTTATGCATCAGTGGATGAGGATTTTTCTTGGAAGAGGGGATTTTGATTTTGACGTAAAGCTGAATTATTTAGTGTTGTTATAAATTGTAGTAATTGATCGCTACGGGTTATAATTGCAATTTGGGAATTTATTGTGCTTTATAAATACAGTGGTACTTGGGTTAAGAACAATTTGTTCTGGAGGTCCGTTCTTAACTTGAAACTGTTCTTAACCTGAGGTATCACTTTAGCTAATGGGGCCTCCCGCTGCTGCTGCGCTGCCACGTGATTTCTGTTCTCATCCTGAAGCAAAGTTCTTAAACCGAGGTTCTATTTGTGGGTTAACAGAGTCTGAAACCTGAAGCTCCTGTAACCTGAAGCGTCTATAACTCGAGGTACCACTGTACAGCATTAGTGGTAGTGATTGAATTGAGTAAATGAAGCTTCTTGTCCCTCTCCCCATTAACAGTACATTTTCTGGAAAATGCTCATTTCAGTCCTAGTCAGAATTTGAAACAAGGCTTACAAAATGGAGATAATATGCTCTGGAATCTGTTAGGTTCTATAACCAATATTCATGCCCAAATGAATTTACTGCTGCACAGTTATTGAAACCATTTCATTTTCTTAAATGAAAGTTCTGCTAAAGGTAGGGTTCAGAGTGGGGATATCTTGCCATCATGATGTTTTTCATCTTGCATTACAGCGTAAAGCCAAAATACTGTACTTCTTGTGCAGCATGTATGTATGTGAGCTTGTTGAGATTCCTGTATAAAAAAGAGGGTTTATCTACTCATTCTCCAGAATCATTTATATATTGTAGTAAAGTAATGCTACTGACAATGAAGGCTGAGCTTATAATTATAGTTTATAATTAAGGAGACTGATGAATAAGGCTAGCTTTAATTGCTCCAAACCCAATAAGCCACAGAACAAAAGGATTCTGATGCCAGTCTGTGTTAAGCTTACCCAGGATGGAAATAGGCCCATCTAGGGAGCTATGTTTTCATGATGCACCTTGATAAAATTTGAATTAATTCGAAACGATCTGTTCCCCACTTTTGTGGGGAGCTGTTCTTACTGTCCTTGGAACTGGAAGCATAGCCATGGCTCTTGGCCAGGCTTTCTAAGAACTCTCTTTTGCAGAATTATTTGTTTGTGTAGCGCCGTTTCTCAAATATTTGTGCAAGATGACCTTTAAAAAAAAATTTAATGTGGCAGCTTGTAGTGTAGGAAGGATGGCTCGTGTGCTCTTCTCGTAGAGAATGGCCTTTAGCATAGGGCTGTTGTTGTTCAAGAAAGGCTCCTTGTCTTTTTTGCAATGCATTCCAAACAAAGAGGAGTATGAAGAAGTTGCATAGCTGGCCCCATCTTCCCCACCACCCCTCACCCCACCTCAGAAACTCATAGGCCTGGGAGTGCAGAAGGCCACTCAAACATCAGAACAAATTGTTCTAGTGTACACCATTTCTCAACACTTCTGAGGAAACAAGCCCCATAAAGAGGCAGTAGTCACGTGAGTGTCTTAATGCCTGCAAAGAAGCTTTGTCTCCCATTCAAGGTTATAAACTTCTGTTCTTTTCCAATGATTTATCACTTTATTGGGGTTTTGTTTTTTGCTGCTCTTTTTCGGATTGAGGCAAGGCGTTCTAGGGTGGTGCAGTCTATTGACAACAACATTGCCAGCTGCCAACTTAAGAGATAATATCTGTCCCTGCTTTGTTTGTGGGGGGTTGTTGTTGTTGTTTTTAAACAGACTGGAGCAGCAAAGGAAGATGTACCCTCTCCTACTGTGCTCCTCCACTAGTGACTTTGCCCACCTTTCTTCCCACTTTGCCACAGAAAGTGGGGCTCTCTGGCTCCACAGCAAGAAGGGTGAGCAGAAGAGCAGTGGAGGAGCAAGGCAGGAAGGGCACCTGCTGCAGCATCTTCCGAGGCTTCCAGGCTTTTAGAGGGCTGGTAGGCAGCCTTAGTTAACAGAGAAGGCAACAACTCAACAGCCGGGGAAGGGCTGTCGCTCAGAGGTAGAGCATCTGCTTTGCCAGAAGGTCCCAGGTTCAATCCCTGACATCTCCAGGTGAAGCTGGGGAAGACCTTTTGCCTGAAACCCTGTGTTCCTATGTGTGCAGAAAGCATTTCATAATGGTCTAGAAGGCTAGACCAACTCATTGAGTTCTTTTCCCGAAACAAGCATCTTAAAAAGATACTGTGACTCAGTAGATTGTAATGGGTGGGCATCATTATGAGAGTCGCCCTTTCCACAGATTTTTTTTTTTTAGTTACAGAGGAACCTCTGCACTTATTCCATGGGTCATCCTTAAAAAAAAGAAGAATCACTATAAACCTGCACCAGTTGTTGCTGTGGTCGCCTGAGGGTTTTTGACAGATGTGCAAAAATTTGCCTCCCTTTGGATTCTAAACTTACATTGTGAGAGATAGTTTCATGGCTGCCGTATGCAGATGGAGAAGGAACAAAGCGAGCAGAAGGAGAGGAGCTTAGTTGTCTATCGGGAAACCACAAAGTGTGTTTTCCTCGGCTGTTCATCTCAGCCCCACCCTCCACTGACTGGAGGTATACATGGTTGCTTCTTGTTGAGTAGAATATAGTTGAAAACTCCTTCATTGCTGGTCTAAGGCAGCCTCTTCTGGTGCCTTTGTTAAACTTCCCCAAAGTTAGCAAATAAAATGAGGCAGGCATGGGATACTGCTGGATGCTGGGACTGCTGAATTGGGAAAATTGAAACTTTGACAGGAAAGAAGCTCCTTCCCCAATTTCTGCTATGAGGAATCTATGATATGGTTGCTTACTGGAGAGTTGCTATCTTGGGTCTGCCCACTGAATACCTCTACCTTTAGTAAGTACCCCCAGCCTTAGCTGCAGGTAACTTAGCTGGCTTCCTGTCATTTGCAATACGTGTGTGTGTGTGTGTGTGTGTGTGTGTGAAGTACTGACTGGTGTTGCTGCCTTTTCTTCAGGGATGAAAAACAAACTGGCAAAAAGCAAAGCCTGCTGGAACAGATAGGAATGTGTGAAAACAGGAAGGGTGTGATGTAAAGCAGATTGCCAAGTGGCAGAGAGAGAAAGAGCAACTAGTGTGTCATGGTAGCCTTGTAGGAAAATCCAGGCAGCTGTCATGATCCTGGCTGGAATAAGATGATTTGCAACTGGGAAGAGGCAGAAGGATGCTTTGGAATCAGTGTTTGATAAATCTGTGCAGATCCTACACTGTTGGGAAGCAGCTATTTTAATGAGGTTGATGCCCAGATGTATAGAGTAGATAAGGCCTATAGTATCTGTTCCAAAAAGCTCTTGAAGAAAACAAGTTCCACAGCTCTGGCTACTCCCATCGCAATGTTACAATGGGGGTGGAGATTGCATGTGCCTCATAGTTAGAAACAGTCTAGCCTGATTGCAGAGTGGCTGTTTCTGTCTGAAATTGTCCATCTCCCATCCCATTTCCTATATCATGTTGGGTCTCTATGAGATGGTCTGTTTTTAAAATGTAGCTGGCATACCTTGGAGGTGGAAAGCTGACTAAATGATAGCCCTTGCAACAGTGGCAGACCTTGAGGTCTCCCATTTCATCAGCTCCCTATGCAACACCAAAATTTGGCACCCCACCCCATCGAGCCTCTCCCTTTCCATTCTACCTCATCGTCGTGGTGCCCCTGAGGCTCTGCACCCAGTGTGACAAGACCAGTTGTGCTTCCCTAAATCCGCCTCTGCTTGCAATTGTGCAATATCAGTATCAGTATCTGAAACCACATGTTTTGAAAGGACAAACATTTGTTCTTTGCAGCTCCCCACCTCCAGAATCCCTCTGCCTGTTCCCCTTTCCTCATGCAGCAGAGACAGCACCAACTTTCTCAATCAAGGTTTGCATTCTTCAGTCTTAAATTCAAAGTGTCTCCTTGCAGGTCACGCAAATCATATCCTTGGGCCGTTTCTGATGCCCTTGTGAGACCATTTTGATGCCTTGGAATTTATTTAGTTATCCCTTCATCTGTAATCGTGTCTGTGCTCCCCCCCCCCCCCCCCGTACAAGTGGGTGTGTATTTTGGCAAGTATAGCTTTACTTTCCTCTTGGAATGCTTTTTAAGCCTCACATGTTAAAATGCCCTTTGTGTTGGTCTGTAATGGAATACCTAATGAAGCTGGAATGTTCCTGGCTTTAGTTAGTGCCCTTTGCTCTGAGATGGATCCTCCCCAAGAAGAACCGGGGCTTCCAGAATGACAGTAGCTATGCCATCTCTTGCTTGCAGATAAATCTTATTTGCCACTAATTTGAATTGCTTTGCTTTTGTGAGTTGAATATTTTTGCATGTCAAATTGACCCTTCCTGGGAAGAGAGCTGGTGGTGCTTCTAATTATTTTGTGTCTCTCTGTTGCTGTGGTGTGGGACCTCTGGCCTTCTAGATGTGGCTGAATTACAAGTCCTATCAACCCTGGCCACTAGCTATGCTTGCTGGGAACTCTAGCCCAGCAACATCTGGAGGATCAAAGATTCCCTGCCTTGGTTCTGTTGGTTTAAGTATTGGGAGATTATGAGAAGGTACAGGGTTTCCCCAAATTAGAGCTTCTGGGCACCAGCAGGGAGGGCTTATGGAGATGGAGGAGGAAGAGGGGAGAAGAGTCTGGTGGGAACCAGGGCAGCTTGTATGTGGTGGTCATGTAGCAGCACCCCAAACAAGCATGGCTATAAGCCCCACACAATTTGAGGTTAGGTTGCCTGGAATAGGGCCTCCATCTGTACAGCCTTGCTTAATTCCTCTGTGGGAAGCTTATTATGCAGTGACACAAGGGGCAAGCCATCTCTGGGTTGGTGCCCCAGCTTTGGAATCCCTCTGGGATGTGACTGGAGCTTACACCACTTGAGTTTCCTGCAGTGATGTTGGGTTTTCTGGATTTCTTTTTCAAGAATCAAAATACAATTAGGGTAATTTCAATTGGGAAATTTTCTAATGCCCTAAAGCAGACACCCCCAATCTCGGCCCTCCAGATGTTTTGGGGCTACAATTCCCATCATCCCTGACCACTGGTCCTGTTAGCTAGGGATGATGGGAGTTGTAGTCCCAAAACATAAAACATCTGGAGGGCCGATTTTGGGGGTGCCTGCCCTAGAGAGTGTTCTAATTTAGCATATTTGTTTTTATTGTACTTAGTAAAGAAAGGTAACAAGCTTGCTTAATACAGTACTGTATTTGCAATTGGCATCTGTTCATTGTGAACTTAAGAATTTATGAAATGGAAAGTTTCCATAGAAAAATAAAGCCCCACTTCGTTAGTTTCCAGTGCCAGGTGAAAGCCTTTCTATTCACTCAGGACTTTGGTGGATATTAGTGTCAGGCTTGATGTGGTGTTTTTTTTTCTTTTTATGCTTGTAATTAATTGCCTTGTTTTCTAAGGCACTGTAGTATAATGTAAGTTTGTATTTTATTTGTAACCCTCTCTGGAGCTGCATTGCAATGAAGAGCATATTATAAACAATATAGAGATGGTTGACCAAAATATTGGAGGTTGTATTCAGCTAGGTTTTATTTAAAGAAGATCCACTGAAATTAATAAACATGATTAAGTTGGGTCCATTAAGTTAAGTAGATCTGCTCCAGTAAAGCCTAGCTGAATAGCTCCCTGGGTGAGGGATGAAGAGAGATTGGGCATACACACAAATTGAGACCACTCATCTTTTATATCCTCTACCAGCCTTATGCTAGGAACTGGAGATAATAGCTTAAGGATGTTTATTACTGTGATTCCTCAATAGGAGTCACCTTCCCTCTCCTTCAGCACTCTAGTGTGAGTTCTCTAATTCCCATTAATAATCCTATCTCGCATTGCCAAAGCTCAGCTTGCTGGTGGCCTTCTTCTGTTAAAGTGTGTGAGTGTGTATACATAGCATTTCATAAGGTTATAGCACATGCTCAACTATCATCACTGCTGTCATCTACTTTGGAGTCTATCCAAATAAATTCACTCTCCTTTGGCAGTGCATCCAAGCTGAATCTCTCTTCTAGGAAGTCTGAAGTTCACTCTATCCATGTCCCCCTTAAAGGTTATTTCAAGGTACACAGCTATGTTCTTGCTTTTAAACAAGTAAAGGACACATTTTATGCATAAGAACTGTACTGATATGTTTGGTAAGGACCCCCTTCCAGAGGATATAAAGGTCAGCTGAAGAGGAGCTATTCCTTTCGCTTCTGGCTTTCCCTAATTTTAGGGAAGGCTTGCCTCTCTCCCCCTGCAACCCAGTGCTTAAGAGTGCAAAGTGTACATGTGCCTGGGGAGTTAAATAATTACAGTCCCAGCCTCAGTGATGCCTTGCCACGTCAGTTTCCAAATGTTGCCCATGACCCTAGTGGCACTGCAAAATAAGAGTGTAGACTGTTTTGTAGATTATTTTTTGTCTTCGTAGGTCCAGGGCAGCAAAGGCAAAGTAATATCACAGCTTCTGTGCAGCCACTCTAAAGAAACTCATTGGGACTTATTTCATCTCTCCTTCTTTTGTACCCATAATTAGAAAACTGGTTTTAAAAGCAGCTTTCCTCTAGATATCTGCTAGTATTTCTGGTCAGTTTTCATGTAGTTGATGGTGTGTGTGCAGTGCTCAATCCCACATATACTCACAGCATCCTCACCTCTCCAAGTTTGGATCCTTATGTAGCCAAAACATCACTAACCTTCCCTTGTGCATGGAGTCAGCAGGCTTTGGGGAGCCTCAAGATTTTAAGAATTGCAAAAAATCTTCAGGAACCAAAGCAACTCAGTGAACACCGTGCATTCTCAATGGCCATTAAATGCTGACTTTTTTGTGAGGGGTATTAGAATGGAATATTCTGGAACCTGCACCCATAAACAGAAGCACTGCACACTGTTAACATTTTGTTGCAGGTGCTACTCGCTTTGCATATTTGCTGGCAGCATTATGAAAAGCAGAGCACAATCTGCTGGTTTTTATGTGCTCTCGCTAGAAACCTGAGAAAGGATATTGGGTTGTCAGCACCAAAAACTGTGATTGTGAAAACAGTTGACATTTTCTGACTACATCTCTAATTTGCAATATCAGCACTCCTACACTGCAGTTCCTTGCTATTGTTTTGTTGTCCGTTGTCTTTGTGGTTCTTATTTTGTTTGTAATTGTGCAGCTGTACTTACCTTAATTATATATTCGTTAAGCTGCCCTGGGGCTATTTGGTGAAAAACAGGCAAGAAGTACAACTAATCTAAACATTAAAATAAATACGGTATATATATTAAAACCAGGATTTTTTTTTTAGTGTATATTGCAAGGGCTTGGTTGTTCCCTAAAATCGGTCTCCTCCAGGAGGGATGCCAAGAGCACCTCTCTATTGCAGGAATCAAAGGAGGAGCAGGCTATGGCTGCTAGTCATGGTGGCTGATGTACCTCCAGAGTCAGGGGCAATTTGGGGCTTTTTAGCTTAGAAAAATAATGGGTCAGACAGGATATGATAGAGATATATAAAATGATGCATGGTGTGTAGAAGATAGACAGAAGTTTTTATTCCTTTCCAATAATACTGGAAGCCATGGCAATCCATCAAAGCCAAATGGTGGGAGATACAGAACTGACAAAAGAAAGAACTACCGTACTTCATACAGTGCAGATAAACTAAGGAATTTGCTACCACAAGATATGAGGGTGGCAGATAGGTGAACACAAGTCCTAACAAATCAGTCTATGTTCACTGTGTGAGTTCTGGCAGTTTGAATCTGACAGCTTTTAGTCTCTCTGCCCACTGTCTCTCCCCTACCCCCTTTGCCTTTTGCAAGTTTTTCTGGCTGGCATGCCCTAGAGAGGAAGTGGGAAAATGGGAGTCTTTGTTTTTCTACTAAGTCAGCCTCTGACCCACTGCAGATCGCTGGGACAGTTAAGAATGAAGCAGCTGAGCTTTTGTTCCCACAACTGTGGACTGTTTTGGAGCGACGTGATAGAGCAGTGGGACCGTCTCAATAGGGAAAGAATTGCTGGGTTGTTGTTGTTTTGCCCAGTTCACTCCTGTCCAACAGAACTCTGAAGACTGAATCAAAGCCTGTGTTGCTGCCAAGCTTAAGAAGTTCTCTTTGGGGAAATCAGTCTTCCTTTGTGGGGGTTTGTGTATCAAAGTTGGTGGCAGTATCTCATACAGTACTTCTGACAAGTTCGCTCTCAATCGTGGAAGGATGCATTTAATCGCTAATACCATGTATTTATTACAGTGACTCACAAACTGATCAAATTATTATAGCAAAACATTTTGGCTTCCACTTCCTTAGTCAAAGTGGGCTGTAGCCAGGTTGTCAGTTATAGAATGTGGAGGACTGAATATCCCAAAGTGTTGCATTTGCTGCAGCTGAGTGATTCTGCAGTATCCTTTGATTGACATCAGAGCAGTAGAGGAATGTGGAAGTCAAAGCACTTGAAATTCTATTTATTGTGTGTATGTGTGTGTGTACTGGGGGAGTGTCTTTTAGGCCTGGTAGTATGAAGAATTATTGTGGACCAACACCCACTTAACAATCTTAGAATCTTTGCTCAGTGCAGGATCTGCAATGCAGGATACAACTTCAGCATCCCTGACTGACCGTTATAGCTACTGGTCATGATAACTGAGTTATGGGATAACTCAGTATCAAAAGCCGTTTGCCCTGGATACCAGTCGCTGGGGGAACACAAGTGTGCTGTTGCACACATGTCTTGCATATGGGTTTCCCATTAGCATCTGGTTGGCCACTGTGAGAGTGGGATGCTAGACTGGGATAGTCTGGTTTCATCCAATAGTGCTCTTTTAAAAATCCACAATGGAGGCGTATTTCGACATTTAACTTTCATCTGCGGGACTCGGGTGGCGCTGTGTGTAAAACCTCAGCGCCTAGGGTTTGCCGATCGCATGGTCGGCGGTTTGAATCCCCGTGGCGGGGTGAGCTCCCGTCTTTCAATCCCAGCTCCTGCCCACCTAGCAGTTCGAAAGCTCCCCTAAAGTGCAAGTAGATAAATAGGTACCACTTTCTAGCGGGAAGGTAAACAGCATTTCCGTGTGCTGCTCTGATGCCGGCTCGCCAGAGCAGCTTCGTCACGGTGGCCACGTGACCCGGAAGTGTCTCCGGACAGCGCTGGCTCCCGGCTTCTAGGGTGAGATGGGCACACAACCCTAGAGTCGGACACAACTGGCCCGTACGGGCAGGGGTACCTTTAAGGTAAAGGTAAAGGTACCCCTGCCCATACGGGCCAGTCTTGACAGACTCTGGGGTTGTGCGCCCATCTCACTCAAGAGGCCAGGGGCCAGCGCTGTCCGGAGACACTTCCGGGTCACGTGGCCAGCGTGACATCGCTGCTCTGGCGAGCCAGAGCCGCACACGGAAACGCCGTTTACCTTCCCGCTGGTAAGCGGTCCCTATTTATCTACTTGCACCCGGAGGTGCTTTCGAACTGCTAGGTTGGCAGGCGCTGGGACCGAGCAGCGGGAGCGCACCCCGCCGCAGGGATTCGAACCGCCGACCTTTCGATCGGCAAGTCCTAGGCGCTGAGGCTTTAACCCACAGCGCCACCTGCGTCCCTAGGGGTACCTTTACCTTTATCTTAAAAAGCCACAATAGAGGCTTATTTCGACACTTAACTTTCATCTGCCAGTAAGGGATCATAGAACTTTTATTATTTTTACACCTGGAATGCTGAGCTCCCCGAGATGCACTGGGCCAGCCCAGATGCTCTGAAATATTCCATGTGAGCACGCCACTGCATAGCAGAAGTAACAAATTATTCTCCAGTTAATGTTTATGATTTTCTGGTCGTAATTTGCATCAATTTAAATGTTCCTTGACTAATATTTTGAGGTAGTGAATATGGTGCAGTAGGGTTTTGTGGTGCAAGAACAAATATGCCAGATTGCTGCTGATTTCATGATGAGACCATGTTTCAAGAACTAAGACATAGTCAAGCTACATAATTCCTGCTGGCTGCTTTATTAGATAGTATCCTATAGATGTGCAGTATCCAAGTTTGAAAACCAGTGATCACGTAATAGAAGAAAAAATAGAATAGCCTATTATAACATGGTAGATTTGTTTTATACTTAACTTTGAGTATATTTTTGTGGTTAGCAGGGGGAACTGCATGAGAAGGTAAACAACTCTGGATATGGGGGGTGGGGAATAAGGGACAGGCTTATAGCAGTGAGGTCATTTCCCAATGAAGCTCTAGATTGGCAAACAGAAGTTACTCACTATACTAAAATTACAACATTTGAAACATGGGTGCATGCTGCAACAAACTGCTTAGTGGCTGCGGCTTCTTGCAGTGTGCAACCTGTTTGGAGAACCATGTACTTCCTCCTCAGGACTATTTAATTGCATGATTTCTATTACAAATGGCACAAAGGGCATTGCCATTCTGTAATTTTAAAACCACCATTAGAACAACAGTGTTTGCTGACAGAATATAACAAGGCTGAAACTCAAATTCTAACTGTCCTTTCACTCACTGGCAAGCCTTCCATGACCTGTTTGTCCGTTTCTCTTTCTCGGCAGTACCATAGTTTTGTGATTCTGAAACCGCCAGTCATTGTGATGCCTGCATTTCAGAGATAACTGCTGTTTAGAGTGCCTTAATGTGTAAAGCCTGCTAGCTTAGTATCATGCAGCAGCGCCCTCCTAACGTCCGTTGTTCTCTTGTGCCTTAGGTGAGGCTGGTGCAAACATCATCCATGTCTCTAAGGAGGCTCGGAAGAGGTTTCTTGGCCCCTTGCACCCCTCCTTCAACTTAGTGAAAATCATCCGTACCTGCCTATACAAGACCCTGCCAGACAACGGGCATGAGGTGGCCAGTGGACGCTTGGGCATCTCACTGACGCGGGTCTCAGATGGAGAGAATGTCATCTTATCGGAGTTCAGCTCCAAAGAGGAGCTTATCCAGGCAAGTAATAACATGATGACTGCCTCGTTGATTTAGATGTGAATCTGTAGGTTCCCAGCCACCAGGGACTGGGACACCTGACTTGACTATGCTTTCATGGTGAAAGGCTGTCTTGTAGCTATCACTTGTTCCATCAGATGATATTTACTTGGTGCTCTGGATACATAAATCCTCCCCCGCATGTTATTTAGGTTTCATGTGGTCTTTTCCTGTCTCTCTCAGGCATGTGTTTGCAGCACTTTCATCCCAGTGTACTGTGGCCTCATCCCTCCCAGTCTTCAAGGAGTGGTAAGTAAGCCATCGTGGACTTGGGCTTCCAAAATTGTTTGCATTGGTACGAGGTCATGCTGTGATCCTTGCAAGGTTGGCTGTTACTGTCTCCATATTATACGTAGAGGGCTAAAGCTGAAGAAGTGGCTTGCTACTGATTGTCTCGTTTTCATTCCTGTTGGAACTGACGGCCATAAGCCACAAGCTTTAGTCATCGTGTCATCATCCCAGGGACACACCAGGCAGGCTATTAAGTCAAAGGGAGCAGGGATGAGGGGGAGTATCTTGCTTGATGCTGAAGCCACAAAGTCTGTATTAGTCATAATCTTCAGATTATAAAATGGTATTTAATATGTGTCTGTCATGACTTGGTTAAGTGGTGAAACGCCCTGCTATATGCAGCTGTGTTTTATCCAGCACCTGACAAGGGTGCCAACAATATTGCCTTAAGAAAATAGATCTGTGTAGCACAGTAGTAGATGTCAGGAGTTTTTCCTCTTGTTATTTTCCAAACTTGAGATTATTTGTTTTCATGCAGTCCTGTTTCAGGCATCAAGGGTGGTGTGTGTGTGTGTGTGTGTGTGTGTGTGTGTGTGTGTGTCTAGCAGCAAATAAGCCAGCATGTCAGCTAATTGCACTCTTGTTGAGGGCACAGCACACACAGCCTATCAGTGCAGCAGCACCCTTTCCTTGAACTCTTAGACTTTAGTGCCATTGGAATTGGAGATTGCTCAGCACCACCCAGGCCAAAGGGCAATAAATCTGGGGAAGGCAGGAAAAACTCTCTGGCCCAGCTTTCTCTGAGAAGCCCCATGTGACTATTTCACATATAACAGTAAACCACAACTTATGGCTCAGGGAAGTGAGGCAGAAGCTCCTGGAAAAAAACCCTTTCTTCTCTGACAGCGTGGCTGTGAGGAGGTGTTGTCTTAAACCAGGGGCCAGCAACCTTTTTCAGCAGGGGGCCGGTCCACCATCCCTCAGACCATGTGGGGGGCCGGACTATATTTTTTTAGGGGGGGGGATGAACGAATTCCTATGCCCCACAAATAACCCAGAGGTGCATTTTAAATAAAAGGACACATTCTACTCGTGTGAAAACACCAGGCCGGCCCCACAACTAACCCAGAAACGAATTTTAATTAAAAGGACACATTCTACTCATGTAAGAACACGCTGATTCCCAGACCATCCACTGGCCGGATTTAGAAGGCGATTGGGCCGCATCCAGCCCCCAGGCCTTAGGTTGCCTACCCTTGCCTTAAACTAACTGCAGTTAAACATAATGTCTGAACCCTGGTTAGG
Organism: Podarcis gaigeae; assembly: GCF_964106915.1. NCBI lineage: Eukaryota > Metazoa > Chordata > Lepidosauria > Squamata > Lacertidae > Podarcis > Podarcis gaigeae. Next base: position 77,275,424 of record NC_139678.1, on the reverse strand, counting down.
CTTGTTTACATACTTTTTAATGTTACTTATCATTTCTATGTTATTTTTTGGCCATTTTACTATTGAAAATAAATAGTAAAATAAACAAACCATAATGTCTGAACCCTGACATGCTGTGGCTACCCTTTGTCAAAAGGAGCCAACTTCAAACCACAGTTTTATTACGGTGGCTTGTTTCAGTTGACCACAGTTCAGGGTTTTAATGCTATGCTAAGCTGTTGTTAATTGAAATCGGAAGTTAAGGCTTCCAGTTTCCTTGCAGCTATGTTGGAGAATAAGAAGGGAAGGAAGATGGCGCAAGCCTGAAACACATCAGCTTATTCCTGCAGTAAGCCATGGTTTATTGTCATTTCAGAACAAGCCACAGTGAACTGTTTAAAGGTAGCTACACCAAAGGGTTTTGTTTTTCCTTTTCTCCTGATATCTGTTCCATTCTGGTCTGGCTGAGTGGTATTAAGAAAAGCCCATTTGCAACGGCACTAAATCAAATTGAGGTTGTGAACTCAAGGAGTGTCTGGTAGAAGCAGAGTGGTGGAGTTTGTGGAGAAGGTTGGCATGAACAGTTTGTTCCTAACTGGAATGTAGGCGGAAGGTCCCCAATAGACGGCTAGCTTTATTTATTTATTGCTATTGTTACATAATGTTGTTAACAACAACAGCTGGGGGGGTGTATGTCTTGTTTTGGAGATGTGCCTGCTTCATCACCTCTCCCTGGTCTTATTTTAGTTTGGCTCCAAACTCAAAGTATCCCTCTCCTCTAGATTAAACATATTTAGCCCTGTCTATGCATGCAGATAAGGCTAGAGCCAGCAGAGCCTTCACCTCTGTCTCTAGCCAGTCTCATTGCAACCCAAGAGTCTCCCAAATACCTCACAGCAAAAAGCCGGCTGTCTGAAGCAGGAAGCCCTGTTGGGCCAGATGCATCGAACAATTAATAAGTAAAGCAATAATTCAGAAGTGCTTGCCTTCCAGCTAATGTAGGTAGGCAGTGGGTATGTCAGTAGAAGCCCAAGGGATCTTCACTGGTTGCTGTCACCCCGTGGATCTCACTCATTTTATTTAGATATTTTGATACTACTCTTTATCATAAAGTCACAGGGGGATGCGCAACATATTAAAATGCACAAATGCATATTCCGAGGCCAATTAAAACATCTATATGAAATAAACTCAGCACAAACTAAAATAACAGAGGATAATGTAAGGTGACAAGGGGTGCCATACACTGACCTCAGTGCATTATGCCTCCTAACCTCCAGAAACCTGGGGGGGGGGGCGGGGAGTGTCTTCACTTCCCTCTTGAAAGAGTGTAGCATTGAGGCAAGACACTACAGTACTCAGTAGGAAGATAGTTCCATTGTTTTGGAGCTGCCACAGGAAAGGCTGTACTGTGGGTCCTCACACTACTGAACACCTCTGTTGTAGTGGCCATCAGGAGGTTCTCCTTAGCTGATCTTCAGGCCCAGGTGGTAGGTTGGTAAAAGAGAAGTTCTCTTATTTTAATGTCAACATAAGCACTTTGACTTAGGTTCGAAAGAGAATTGGCAAGCTGTGCAGCTGTTTTAGTACTCTGGACCCCTGCATTTTACACTAGTTGCAACTTCTGAACCATTTTGGAAGAGCAGTCCTACAAAGAGTACATGACAGTAGTCTAATCTGAAGGACAGCAGAGCATGGATAATAGTGGCCAGGCTATCTTTATTCAGGAAAGGATGCAAACAAGGGCAACCCCTTCCAGAATAAGGGTGTTCTGCTGATTCTCGGACTTTGTGCAACCACAGCACCTCTGCTTATCTAGATTCAGCTTCTGTTTCTTGGCCCACATCCAGCCCATTCCTGGTTCCCCAGGCACCAATGAAACAGATGGAGCTGTGTGTCATCAGTATATTGGTGGCAATTCACATCCCCTGAATATGGCTGCTATAACCTGCCAGACTCACCAAGCAACTGTGAACTGGTACATTTGCAATTGCCTATAAGTGTTTGGAAATTTGGGGGGTGGGACAGACTGTAAACTGTATCTGTATAATAAAACCTTCAATGATTCCTTGTCATTCTTTCTCTCCTCCCAGAGGTATGTTGATGGAGGGATTTCTGACAACCTGCCACAGTATGAGCTGAAGAACACCATCACGGTGTCCCCTTTCTCTGGGGAGAGTGATATCTGTCCACGGGACAGCTCCACAAACATCCATGAGCTCAGGGTCACGAATACCAGCATTCAGTTCAACATGCGCAACCTCTACCGCCTTTCAAAGGCCCTGTTTCCACCAGAGCCTCAGGTGAGAGCCCAGCATGATTGTCTATATTTTTGTAGTGACGCTTGAGCTTCCATAGATGGTAAACATTGTTTATGGCTCTTCATTTGAAGGAACTTCAGGCAACCTGAATTTATATACTTTCTAAATACAAATCATTGTAGTCATTCTTCATCAGAGCATTTCATCTGTCTTAGCCCTTATGCTTCTAACACAAGACTGTGCATGTTTACTTGGAAGTGAGTCCCACTGGTGTTGGATGGAGCTTACACACCTATAGAAAGCAACCTGCCCTCCATAAAGCTTCAGTGGTGTTTGTGCCACCCATTTCTGAGAGACGGGCATATGGTGTTTCATGAACAGCTGCACGTTTCCTTTTAGAAACAAGCAACAAAGTCACTGAAAGGCACATGGGTGATCAGCCAATGCATTTCATGTAACTTGGGACTCCCACTCCCATTCTTTAGAGGGTATTGACAGATAGCCTAATTTGGAGTGGCAAATTCTCATTCTATGACTTGTTTGTTTAAAGTGCTGGGACAAGAAGTCTTCAAAACTTTTGGAATGCACTGAATGCCTTTTTTAATCCCATTGGAATAACATGAAGACACCTGAAAATACCTTCAATTAGGCATTGTTTGAAAATGCTTATGGACTGTATTCAGTTGGTGTAGATTAACATTCCTTTGTTGGCCTTCTTTCTTCCCTCGTGGGTGTTCATTCAGAGCCATTGCCCAGACCATAACATGTCTCCTCCGTGTTCCTGCTTCTTCCTTTAGTTAGCAACATAACAAATGCTGTTGGTCCGTTCTTGCTTTCTGCCCTTTCTCCCTCTTTTGTTGCTGCAGTAGAAAACACTGCTGGGGTAGCAGTGGTTGTAACCAGAAAACAAGCACCTCTTGCCCTTCCAACTGGAATGTTTAGAGACAGGCTTTCATCATCATAACTGGCTCTCCTTTATCTCTGTGTGCAGGTTCTGCGGGACATGTGCAAGCAAGGATACAGGGATGCACTGCACTTCTTGAAAAAGAATGGTAAGCACTTAGCAAAAGGTTTTGCCTTCCCTCCCCACCCAAATTTTCTAGCAAAAGTAAAACTGTGTAAAAACATTTTTCTTCTCTGCTTTATAAGTTTCCTTGTGTCCTGTTTGTGCATAAAATCCATTTGGCCGCCATGCTTAACCCTCAGTTGTCCCATCTAACCAGTTGTTGCTATGCAGAAAACATTTTTAATAGTACCTAAGCAGCAGCCAGCTTCATTATTACCAATTGTGTTTCCACTTAGCTGAGGTTGAGCACCCTTTCCATTCTACATAATTAGAAAAGTTCTGAGTAAATCAAGAGGTTTTACATACTCCTACACAAATCGCTGAATGAAAGCAAAATGTTGGATATGACAAGAGAGTCTATTTTGTATTTGATCACATAGATGCAAAATGGCACTGGGTATGATCCACTGGGGTCTTCTTCTGTACAAAATTAATTTAATGGAAGCTGTGCAAGAGCATAACAATGCTTCTCTAGCATTCTGCCTATTATTCTGGCATGAGCCGGTGCTGTGGTCAGAGCACACTGTTTGTGTCTATAGTGCCACCTTGTGGTGACTGTCTGTAGTGCAGCAATATTGTGCACTGTATTTTTTTTGTCCTTACAACTACTTACATTGATGCAGTTCAGGACTTGCCTGTGTGCTTCCTACAGGCAACAGTTGGTCACTATGAGAACAGGATACTCAACCAACTGAGGCTTTGCTCTGATCCAGAAGGGCTCTTTTTATGTTCTTATATTACATGATTCAGCAGCCCCACTGTGCTACCCCAGAGAAGGCAATTGGAGAGGAAATTGACTTGGTGACAGGCAAAGATTTCTTATGGTTGCAGGTGTGAAAGGGTCTACTTGGGACTTCTTATTGAAGATATGTATAGTAGTTCTAGAATTCAAATGGTACTTTACAGAATGTGTAGGCATATACATTGGTACCTCTGGTTACAAACTTAATTCATTCCAGAGGCCCGTCCTTAACCTAAAACCATTCTTAACCTGAGGTACCACTTTAGCTAATGGGGTTTCCTGCTGCTGCTGCTGCACCGCCGCCACGCGATTTCTGTTCTCATCCTGAGGTAAAGTTCTTAACCTGAGGTACTACTTCCGGGTTAGCAGAGTCTGTAATCCAAAGTGTTTGTAACCCGAGGTACCACTTCAGACATGTCCAAGAGGTACATTGCAATCTACTGGTAGGTAATGGGGTGTTCCTGGTAGATCCTGGTAGATCTCTGGCCCCTCAGTGATCTCCTTACAAAAAACCAAACAACAACAAAAAACCAAAAAACTCCCACCAAATTTGGCTTCCTAAAAAAAGCTCCACAACCTTTGGGTAGATCACTGCCAGTCTTTTTACGACAATGAGTAGATCACTACCAGTTTTTTTATACTGTGAGTAAATCACAGACTATTGGGAGTTGGAGGTCCCTGGATAGATAAACCACGTGGTACTGAGTTCTTAGAACTACGTTGCTTCAGTCTGCAGAGGTGGGGTATATTGGTGGGCAGGATTTAACATTTGAATGTCCCTCCATGCGCATGTTTTACAAGAAACGACATACTTCTGCTGCACGATACTTCTAGGTATTAGACAGCACACAGTATGTACAACATACAATATTCTTTTAAATATTTGTAAACTAAACTTTATTCAAACAGATCCGCTGGCAGTGTACAGTTATAACAACAAAGAAAGGAAAACATAATCCACCATAGATCTATTGTTTTAAGATACCTGTGGTTTTTTTAAAAAAAGTTCCAAAAACAAATTTAGCACTTAAAAAAAAAAGTCTGAGTAAACAAATAAGTTTTAACCTGGTGCCAAAAAGAGTGTAGCATTGATGCCCACTGAGTCTTTTCCCGAGGAGCTATTTCTCTCTGCTTTGTAAACCCTCTTGCCTTGCACAGCTGTCTCACATGCCTTGGTGGCAATTTCATGTCCAGTGCTTATTGTACATGATATCCTCCATGACAGCAGGTGGCTTTTGGCTGTGACTGCCACTTTCTCCACTGTCAGGAAAGATAATCTGCAAAGCATATTAAGTTTTTGGTTGAAGCACAACAGTTCCTTCTCCCTTCTTCCTCAGGTCTTCTCCATCATCCAAGACCCACCAACCCTTTGCTGGCTATTGAAAATGGTGCTGGGGTGAGGAATGCTGAAGAAGCGGAGGAGGAGGAGGCAGGGGAAGAGGACCAGCTGAGAGAGAATGCTGCACTGGCAGAGGCTGAAGATCACATTCTTGAACACTTGCCTCCTAAACTGAACCAAGGTATGATCTTGGGTTGGAGAGGCTGCTGTGTGTCTGTGTCTAACCCAAGGCTCTCCTCATTACACAGACTAGGCTGAGGCTTTTATAATGCTCTAGGGGTGAGGAACATGTAGTTCAGCAGCATCTGATGTTGGGCCTCCACCACGAGTTCCCCAACCCTGACTTATGTCCTACTTTTCTCCTTTGTGGGAGAAAAGGGGAGAAACGGAAGAAAAAAGAATGTTGAGAGGCTAAAAGATAGACATTCCGATTCTGCACATATGCATACGTTTTATTTTGTTCTGTGCAGATGATTTGGTTTCCCTGTAAATTAGGAAACTGTGAATACATGAAATACACAGGGTGGGCAGTATGGTTAATGTAGGTAAAGGGACCTCTGACCTGTGACCGACTCTAGGGTTGTGGCGCTCATCTCGCTTTATTGGCCGAGGGAACCGGCATACAGCTTCCGGGTCATGTGGCCAGCATGACTAAGCCGCTTCTGGCGAACCAGAGCAGCGCACTGAAACGTCGTTTACCTTCCCGCCAGAGCGGTACCTATTTATCTACTTGCACTTTGACATGCTTTCGAACTGCTAGGTTGGCAGGAGCTGGGACCAAGCAATGGGAGCTCACCCCGTCGTGGTGATTTGAACTGCTGACCTTCTGATCAGCAAGTCCTAGGCTCTGTGGTTTAATCCACAGCGCCACCTGTGTCCCTATGGCTAATGTAAGGGGATACAATTTGCTCCATGGCCCCCTGCAGACATATTGCAGGACTTCAGAAAATCTCTATTTCCCATTAATAACACAAGTGTACTGAGCAGTGTTTTGAAAGTGTGCATGTGTTCACATATGCATGTGGAAATTCTGAAGTTGGTGCACAGCACTGACTTGAAACTCTGGTTCCAACCTCCACTGCCCAGTAAAGTTGGTATCTGAGAAGAACAGGCTGCCTGCCTTGATTTAGGGTCTGGCTATAGTTTTTTATTTTCCTATTGGAACTTCTCTTAGGTGACTCATGAGATAACGGATAGTGGACACTGAAGCATAAAAACCAGCAAAATTGTCGGGAAATGCCTGTAGACAGATAAGATGGGGATCAGTGTTGAGGAGAGATGAATAAAGTGATTTGCTGCCAGCTCTAGAATTGACACAATCTTCCCGCCTATAACAAACCTCTTGGTCCCCCTGCTTAGTAGTAGATGCATGTTTATGGCTAGAGAGATTTTGTGGATCTTCAAAGTAGTCTGAACATCCAGTAATTGCTTTTAAAATGTTGGTGACTTGTGTTTCCAATTCTCACTCCTGTTGTAGCATGTGAAGTCCCTCACTTCATTTCAAACCTACACCTGCATTGAGAAATTACAAGTTAATGCTGTTTTTTTGAACTGCAGGGCCTTCAGGGCCCTGGCAATAACATGTTGCTAATTCATACAGCCCAACAGAATTGAAGGTTCCAGAGGCATTCAAGTTCTATAGTGAATACTACCTTTTAAATGAGGCATGGGGCAAACAAAGCAGGCTTGGTCTCTTTCTCTGGGGAAGAAGAGTAATAGAAAACCCTCTGGTTGCTTCTCATGAGCTGGGCGAAGTCTTACACTGTATTTTTATTCCTTGCCTTTTGGGCTGATGTTTGGAGCCACAAGAGGGCTAAATTTTGGGCAGGTGTCTCTCTAAAAATTGAGAGAGGCAGTTTCTGCTTTCCCCATTGAATTGGTGACTGGAATAACTCACTGTCTCCATCTCCAGCCCTCTTGGAAGCCTGTGCTGAGAGGAGGGGATTGTTCACCGGCATTGCCAACCTGTTGCCTGTGCGCCTGGCCTCTACCTTGATGCTTCCATACACTCTTCCTCTGGAGTCGGCTCTCTCCTTCACTGTCAGGTATGCTCTAAATCCTGTTTCTGATATGCTTTTGGGAAATGCTTGTGATTGGGACCTAGATTGCTGTATTATCTGCATTGTTAAGAACTTGCTATTCTGTGGGACTATCAGCCACTGGGAAACAGTAGCAGGAACAAACTCTTGCTCTCATGTGCTGCATCTGGGCTTCCCATAGACACCTAGTTAGCCACCATGGGAAATGGGATTCTGGACGAGAAAGGTCACTGGTCTACTCTAGCAAGGGGAGGCATGCTCTTTATGTGAATACTTGCCATTGTCCCAAGAGGCGCCCTTGTGCAGGCTCTTTTTAAGAACACCTTTGCAAAGCTGCAACGTGGCTGGTGCTCCTTCCTGCTTGCAGTGTAGTAATGGCCTGCGTTACGTAACAGCGTCCCTGTTGGTCACCTGTCTCCTTCAGGTTGCTTGAATGGCTGCCAGATGTCCCTGAGGATATCAGGTGGATGAAGGAGCAGACGAGAAAAGTCTGCCACTATCTGATGAGGAAAGCCAAGAAGAAGCTGGGAAGCCATCTCTCAGCCAGGTAGGATTATCTTGTTTGCTTTTCTAAGTATTGCGACACTGGGAGTTGCCATAGGGCTGGCGCCATATAAATGGTAATCAGGGGGACTTTGGCCTCCAATCTGACCGTGCTTATTCAGAAATCAGCCCCTTTGTACTCTCCTCCAAGTTTGTGTGCTTAAGATGGCAGTTCTAGATGTGTCATCTTACTTTGCACAGCCCTCTATAAAATAAAGGTGCCTTAACTCTTCAGGAAGGTTTAGTGTTACTGTGCCTAGGTAACCGAATACATGGTTATGAAACTACAGGCAATTCCAGCACTGTGTGCTTCTTTTTCAAGAAACCAAATAACTGAAACCCAGGCTTGACAGTCCCCAGTTTTGTTTTTGGCGGTGAAATAACATAACTAAGTGCCTGAAGTCCTTAGATGTTGTACGTAACATATTTGAAAGGGCCTAATTTTCTTTCCAAAAGAAAAAGGCCTAATTTCCAAGGGTGGTGTTCAACTAAGTTTTACTCCAGAGTTAAACCCATTGAAATTAATGAACCTGTTAGGGTCTTTGATTTCATTAGATCTACTCTGAGTAAAACTTAGATATAGTAGCACCCCATATACAGAGTGTTCTGAAGAGCTATCTTGGATTAAGTTTAAAACCCAAACGACCATCTTCAAATGCATCTATTTGCTCACTCTCGGTTCAGTTTTTTTTCCTGTATGTGAACATGTTCCCAGGGCAGTTCAGGACAGTGGGCAAAAATGTATTGTGTGTGAACTGCCAAAAAGTGATTGGATTCTATCTCAAAGGTGGGGGGGGGGGGGAGATAGCCAGAGGTTGCCCATATGGAGATAGCCATGGATGCTGGAAAACTGGCTTTGGGCTGAACATTGATTCTTGGTATAATAGTCGGTGGTCAATAGCATTGGCAGAGAAACTAACATGTCAGGTCAGAACAGCAAAGGGCAAACACCATCCCTATTCTTTTTATAATACATGGCAAAAAAAAAAATCATTGAATATATAAATTGTTTGGATAGTGGTAAGAATCCACCTAACACTCACAGGGAAACGTGGTGTGATCTTTTAGAGCAACCAAATGAGATGTTGTATAGCAAGACAAATGTATATGATTTTATTGGGACAAGTTGTTTGTTATTTCCTACTTTAGCAATTGTTTATATGCTTAATTAAATAACAACAACAACTTTTTTAAAAAGTAAGGAGGAGAGAAAGCCACTACGTATATATTTTTCCAACCTAACAACAGGGACCCTATTTCCCTTTACTTTCCATGGAATGACTTATAAAAATGTTCGTTCCTGCAATAGCAGATGATTTTTCTACGATCTTCCAATTCACACATTAATTTCTCAGGACAGTTCTGTATGTCAACTGTCAACATGCAAAAGATATCAGGATGGTTTGTGCAGACAAATGTGTTGTTTGAAACAGCTTTCAGTAACAAAGCTGTCATTTAATGTTTTACAATATAACAAGTAGATGGTTTTTCCAAGTGATTTGTTTGCATTTATCGTGTGACAATAAACACTTACCACATCAACGGGTGGCTCGCGCATTACATCTGGGTGTCGCACAGTCCACTTGCGCTCGGCGGGGTGCAGGTTTTATCGAGAGATAACGGAGCCCATTCTGCCAGTGGAGAATCTCATTTTGCAGAGCAGCCCACTCTACGCATCTTGTGTTCTCACTTGTACACCTGACTCACTTTCTCAGACCGAATGAAACTCAGCAGTGTGACGACCGTCAGCCTGGGGACTCTGGAGGCTCCAAGTTTCCCCTGGACCTCAGTCAGCTCACGTGGCACTTTCTGCTTATGGGCCAATGACGGGACTAGGAAGGGGCAGGACTAGGATAGCCAGGGTGTCAAAGGTCAGTATTGAGGCATGCAAGGACAATCTGAGCACTGCTCACCTGCACCTTCCATGATCCTAGCCTGTGCTGCTGACTTTTTGTATGTGACGGTAGCATCCCACTGGCATCTTGTGCTGTTAAGGGGAAATTGCAATGGGGAATGTGTGATCTTTTATCCCCCACTCCTCTCTCTGTATCTCCATGTCTAGCCTGGAAGGTCCAGTGCAGCAAGCAGCGCTTGTGAGTACAGCATGACAAACAAACTAAACATCTTCCTCTCTCTCTCTCTTTCTCTCTCTCTCTCAGGCTGTACTACCACCTGGAACTCAGAAAAAGCCAAAGCTTGCCCCTCCCCTTGAGTATCGGCTATGGGGAGGCACTGCCCAAGTGGCTGCGGAGTAACCTCTCCCTGACGGACGTTATGACAAAATGGGAGGAGTACCAGCGCCAGCTGATGCTGGGGTTGTTCTGCATTAACGTGGACCTGCAGGCGTCCATCTTCCCATCAGAAGGGCTGCAGATGAGGCACCCGCCAGCAAGCTGCACACAAGAAAGCCTCCAGCTTTTCTGATCTCGTTGCCACACTTTGGGCAGGGGAGGGTAGACAGCCGCTGCCTCTCAACAGCGCCCTAATGGAGCTGTAACACCTTGCTAAGAGACTTCTTATTTTCTCATTTGCAGAGTGAGAATTTACATCAATATAGCCATTGTGCAACTGCTAAGCTGGTGGCTGCACAGTGTTCAAACCCATAGCAATGTGCCGGGCGTTGCGTACACTCTTAGAGATGATGGTGTATGAATGCCCAGCACATGTGACAAAAGTGCTTGGTTGAACCGAAAAGAGTTTTGCTTGGGACACCTTTTCAGAGGCCTCATATCATGTTGAACTTGCCGTTTGTGATAAGAGGATTGGGACACAAATCACTACTCTGGCATTTCTTTGCTTTTAACCTCCTTTGTTTTACATCAGTGTTGTAAAAGGGTCTTTGTTTTGAAGAAGGCCGAGTCCCTCATAGATCATCTTTGCCTGCGCTACACAGAATAGTGAAAAGCAGGCAGGCTACAACAACTGGCTGCCAGATTGGCTCTTGTTATCTAAGGCAGCCCTTGGTTTTCAACTCTCAGCTGATGCACCTTTTTAAATGCCTGTGCCCCACATTCTCTTTCAAATCTATCTGGGTGCCACTGCTCTTAATATAGATGTTAGGAATGTAGACTTGTAAAAATGAACTCTTAGAACACTAGAGTTCTTTGTTTCTCTCAGGATCACCCTCTTCTAAGGGACTTTTTTTTAACTATGGAGAGAGAAAATATTAGAAGCTCTGAAACGTGCTTCGTAAGGGTTGTATTAAAAGTAGGCCCATTGAAATTAATGGCCGTAACTAATTTAGATCCATTAATTTCAGTGGGTCTCATCTGAGTAAAATTGAATTGAATACAATCCTAAATGTATGCTTGAGCTATGCTGTTCTTTTCTTTTCGATGCTCCATGTTGTTTGGATGATGCTATTTCCACCCACCCAAAACAACACTACTACGTTATTCTTCAAATGTGCAGAAAGGCTGTAAAGAAGGATAGAGGAAGAATGCAGGAGCTAAGAGAGCTTAGTGTATGTTTTTCAAATGGTTTGTGGCTCATCTGATGAGCTGGAGCTGAGCATGTGAGGAGAGAAGGGGTGTTTTGCCACTCACAAAATGAAAGTGAAGGTGGAGGCCAAAACTGATGCTGGCCAAACTGGATTTAACCTCGAGGAATCCATATGCACTTTGTGCCAGTGGTATATTTGATCACTTTTGAAAGGACCTGGCAACCCCAACAGAATTGTGACTAGTGTGGTGGTTAGTCAGGAGGGTCAGGAGCTGGAGGTCCTAAAAGGGATGGCAGTACAGTGTGAAAAGGGTGAAAAGAGTGCCAGAAGGTGTCAGAAGTGAATGCACATCCTTCTTTCTATCCACCTGTGTCAGAGGTGGGGAACCTTGCACTCTCCAGATGTTTTTGGACTCCATCAGCTGCAGAAAGCATGACCAATGGTCAGGGAAAGTGGGAGGCGTTGTCCAACATCTGGTGGACCACAGGTTCCTCTCCACTGTACCACAGGCTAGTGGATCTTGGTTCCTGTTCTGCAAATGAAACAGGGATTCATGTCTTAGGTTAACCTGGAGGGCTTCCCCCCTATAGTTCATAGAGCCAGAAGGACATTTAGTTACTTGCCAGGTTCTCAAGTTTTCTGAGCCAAAGATCTGGTATGTGTTCCCAATGCTTTTGCAAAGTTCCCCACTTGCTGGAATTGTTCACTGCAGTGTGTGTTAAAGGTTAAGCACTCCATGTAGCAGCACATGTGCTGTCTGCTATATAGAATCCCTCTCTCTACAGATGCCTTTCAGATGTGATGTACAGTCTACTAATTGTCTCAGCACTAAACTGTTATCTCACATTTCACTGCTGTTCAAGCTACTGCGTAGCCTAGCAGAGATTTGCTGTGGCAGCAAAGCAGCAGCATCCCTTATCATATAGCAATACTATTTTCTGTGGCTTGCTTTTCCATTGGCTTTGGGGCATATCTATATATCTGTATATATAATATAAATATATATTTCTTCCCTGTTGTGATTTGTACCATGAAAGCACAGATAGGTTTGTACTACAGGGAGAAACAAGTCTTTGTATCTGTACTGTGCGGAGGTTGACTTCCTTTGCACACTAACCTACCATCTTCGATCCTCTCACAACGCAGTCAATCAGTTGAATGCCAAAGAGAATCCAAGGGGTATTCAGGGGCAGGGGGAGCTGGCACAGTATATATCAGTTAAGCAGTGTTAATAGAGATACAATTCAGAGTGCCACTGCAGAACAAAGGGGTGGGTATTCTTTGGTAGGCATACCTCACTACTCAGTGTACATTGAATAGACTTGTGTTTTTGTTCATTCCAAAGCATCTGAGTAGTGGTGTGTTGCACTGCTAAGCTTTATGAGACTCTTTGAGGCCCATGAGGTACATCCTTGGGGCATTTTTTTAAAAAAAAGAAAATTCAGAGTATAATGATTTGAAATGGGCTCAAGTCAGGACATTATGACTTTGTAGTGCATTTTTTTTTAATGGTGGCCAATACTAGGATTTCTAGAAATGCTTTCATCTGCAGAGCTTCTGGAGTGACACAGCTGCTAAACAGATTTTGAGAATGAGTAGCGTTATGAAAACTATCTTGACGCTAAAAGAAAAATATTCCAATTCATAATTGACTGCTCATGTAGTATAAGTGCCTGCCTTAACAATTTTGTAAGTAGTTTAGAAATGTGGAATTATTCAAGTATGAAGCCTTTGTGACTAGGCAGGATGGGAGTGGTGAGCATTTGGCACTAGCCAATGCAATAGTCCCTCTTCTATAACTTTATGTAAACACACAGGGTGGCAAGGAATTTACTGTTCTCTCTACAAACATTTGCCTTGGAGCTCTAGCTGCAGACTTAACTTTGGAGATGTTGCATGTGTGTTTAGTTTTATGTTGGTTAAGAAAACAATGCAGCCAGCAGCTATTTGTGCAGAGGAAAATTTAGAGGTCCTCTGCATTTTAACTGAAATATAGTCTGTGGTGCCATTTCTGTGGAGGGCCTTACCTAAAAATGGAACTCCTTATTTGGAGGAAAGACATGCTGTTAAATTGTTGCTACCTGTTTCATGCAAAGATTTGTATGATCCCCTGTATTCTCGTTGGGAGGGGGGAAATGCTCATGAAGAGCGCATCATAGTAAACATCTATCTCACCCTTCTTACATGAAATAATAGCAAGCATCTCTAAGCAGGGCTTTTGGAGTCAACCTATTGAAATACTGCAAGTCAATGGATTTCAGTGGGTCTGCTCTGAGCGTGATTAGCATGAAATAGCACCCAGGATCTTTTTTCTCTTAAGGAGTGCTTGTATATCAAAAAGTCTCTTCTCTCCTATAGAAAGATGATAATAGCTAGAGACTTCTTGTAATTCATGTGAACTACCATTTGGTCTGCTCCAAGTAATATTTTTTTTGGGGGGGGGGCTTGTATTTTGAAATATTCAGAAAAAAGACATTGCCTTCGTCATCCCAAGTTATGCGATGTGCTAATTTCCCCCTTTTGTTTTATCATAATGTAAATGTGAACTTCTTTCCTGTAAGAAAACAGTAAACATGTTTGTATGTGTACATATATAGTCAACCACTAACTTATTCAACACTGTATCTTATGTTGTTGTTTTTTAATGTCTTGCACAATTTAAATCAGGGGTTCCCAGACTGTGATTTGTGGACCACCAGTAGTCTGCTAGCTTCATCTAGGTGGTCTGTGACATGTATGCAAAGAACACTTACAATTTGAATTCTAGGGGATTCAAATTGTAATACATTAAAATATAAAAAATAAAAGAAGCAATAGAAATGAAATTAAAAATCATACAGCTTTTAGCACAGCACATTGCAGTTGCTAGAACAGGCGGGGGGGATCATTTTAGTCACTCAGCAATTTTTGAGTGGGAAATAAAGTGTGGGAACCACTGATTTAGGTTTTTCTAGTAAGTTGCTGCTTAAGGCAGAATGATTATACTGCTGTGTTTGTTTTGCTGCTAATATGTTATAATTTATATGGCCTCTTCTGTAGCAACCCATCTGGTCAGATGGGAAAATAACCAGGGTTATAAATGCTTGTTTCATCAAGTAAAATTCAGTATTTTTTTCTGCTTTAATTTTTAATTGCTTTAGTTGGACGAAATCCAGATGTTATTGCCAAAAGCTAGTATTTGACATGCATTGGTTGTTTGAAAGGAAAAGAGATCCATGATGTTCTTTAACCCTAACTTCTTTAAAAAAACAAAAACATGTTAAAATGCTATGGTCTAGGTTAGTCTCGGCTCTAATAACCACCAACCTGTAAATTAAGCACTAGTAGTAAGAAGCTATGCACCATAGCTGTGTGCCAGCTGGGGAAAGCCAACCTCTCCCACTTTTTGTCTTGGAAAAGGCTTTGTAATGCCAAATTTGGAGTCTTTTGGATAAAGGCTGAAATAGGGTGACGCAGGTGCGAGCTTTTGTGTGACTTGGCACTTAATATGGTTTCCTCAGACTAAAGAATGGCATCTGATTACACCAGAAGCCAATGGAACAATAGCTTGCCTTAATGGCTTGCCTGTATCTTGCTAGTGTAGCATTGTTCTCAAGTTTTCACAGTGCCTTTTCTTCCTTTTTTAATGCCACTTGCTGCTGCTGTCCTTACAGCACCCATTCCTCTCCTGTTCTCTCTATATCCAGTTTCCTTGCAACCAGTAGCAGCTTGTGGATTGGTAATGTTGCCACAGACGCTGTGGTTGCTGTGACAAGGGACTGGTGTCCTCTTCTTCCACTGATGCACACCAGCCTGACCTGCAATCTGCAGAAAATCCAAAGTGCCAAATAGAGAATAAGACCCAACCTTTAGAACTAATTTTATTTTGTATTAGTCTTGAGACCAGAAATCTCTGGGCTGATTGGGGGGAGGCGGTACCCTGATGCAATTGTGCACTTGTGGGATATCCTGTCATAGATCAATGTTAGCACTTGCTCACGAGTAATATGTTTTGTCTGAAGTCAGAGAGCAGCAACAAGATTAGTGAGGAAACAATTTTATTTTACATGGTGATTATCATTAAGGGAGCATTTTAGTAGTCATTGCTTGAATAGTTCCATGTTTGATATTGTTATGCTTTGCTTCCCCCCCCTTCCCATGTTTTATTGGAAATGTGTTAAGTATTTATTTTGAAACGATATACCTCCCTAATAAAATAATTCCTAAAAATGTGAACTGGGGTGTGTGTGTTTTAATTTGTACCCCCTGGGATTGGCAGCTGTAATCACGTGGTGCTTTCTATTGAAAGCTGAACTTGTTTGATGCAGTCAGCTTGGGGGGAGAGGTGGAGAGAGATGCCTGGCCATCCAAAGATGGAAGGCAGACCCCGAGGTATCCTAAGCTTGGTGACACCAAGGTGCCTCGTGTGACCCTACCCTGACATCCCATTCTCACAACTACTCCTTTGGAAGCCACCAATTATTCTCAGGAGCCCATTAGGAATTGGAGCCATAGCTTGTTACTCACCCAGCCCAGCTAGACTCTTCACCAACCCTTTGCCTCAGTTTTCTACCCCCTGTCTGTCATGAAACCAGGTGATCCAGGAGAACCACCATGTATTTTGCACTAAGATCCTTTGCTGATTTAACATCCAGAAAACCTTTCATTCTGGCCTCTCGTTTAGAGCAGCTATCACCAGTTGTGAATTCTGAAAGTGCAGGGACTTGTCGGTCCCATCTGACTCTCCTGTGTTTGTGTTGGCCAAGTTGATACTCATGGGTTTGTCAGTGCATCATCTGGGACAGATGCAAAATCTATGCACCCCTTATTTAAGACACTCTTTCCAGCCTCACCATTTTGTGCATATATCGGCCAGATATGCTTATTGTAGCTCAGTGGTACGGACACACTTATATAGAAGGTCCCAGATTCAATCCCTGACATCTCCAGGTAGGGCTGGAGATAGGTAGACCCCCATCTGAAACCTTGGACAGCCACTACCTTGCAGTACAGACAACAGTCAGCTTAGGTGGTCTGACTCAACATAAAAGACTTTCCTGTGCTGTTAACCAAAGCCACAACACACAAGATTATGTAAAGGGGAAACGGGGGGGGGGGACTTAATAAAAGCACCGTAAAAGTACCTGAAGGAGCGTCTCCACCCCCATCATTCAGCCCAGACACTGAGGTCCAGCTCCGAGAGCCTTCTGGCGGATCCTTCACTACAAGAAGTGAGGTTACAGGGTACTAGGCAGAGGGCCTTTTTGGTAGTGGTGCCCGCCCTGTGGAACGCCCTCCCACCAGATGTCAAGGAAATAAACAACTATCTGACTTTTAGAAGACATCTGAAGGCAGTCCTGTTTAAGGAAGTCTTTAATGTTTTATCGTGCTTTTAATATTCTGTTGAGAGCAACCCAGAGTGGCTGAGGAAACCCAGCCAGAAGAGTGCAGTATAAATAATAATAATAATAATAATAATAATAATAATAATAATTACCATGGATGGTAGCATTAAAAAGTAACATGCTTCTATGATATCCTGACCTAGATATTAACAACAGTCAAAGAAATGTAAGCCAGATTCCCGTGGATTCCCCAGACTGCCTTAAGCTAAGGAAATGATTCTCAAAGGAGGCAGTGACAGCCACCAACATGGATGGAATTTAAACAAATTCATGGGGGATATCAATGGCTATTAACCTTGATGGTTATGCTCTGTCTCTACAGAGGCAGTTACAGATAGGTAGCCGTGTTGGTCTGCCATAGTCAAAACAAAAAAATTTCCTTCCAGTAGCACCTTAAAGACCAACTAAGTCAGTTCTTGGTATGAGCTTTCGTGTGCATGCACGAAAGCTCATACCAAGAACTGACTTAGTTGGTCTTTAAGGTGCTACTGGAAGGATTTTTTTTTGTTTGTTTTGTCTACAGAGGCAATAAGGCTTCTGAATATCAGCAGCAGGAGCGGAGAGCGCGTTTGTGTTCAGGTCCCGCATGCGAGTTTGTATCAGGCGCCTGGTTGGCCACTGTGCGAACAGGATGCTGGACTAGATCGCCGTATGTTCAAAGAAAGAACAAAAAGTCCTCATGGATGGCGGCCAATCCACGACAGGTTATGCCGCTGCACCATGCGTTAGTCTTCAGGTGCCGCAGGATCGCTGCTGCTGCTGCTGCTGCTGCTCTGGGAGCTGCCACGAATCTAGGAAGAAGCAAGCCATAGGAAGACCCTTTTAACTTATCTGCCCCTTCACTGCTTCCGTATACCGTCCGCGTCACTTTCAGACTTGCGCCGGACAGGGAGGGCGGCAGCTCCAGGCGCGGCGAGCGGTTTCCAAGCGCTGCCTTTCCTCCGCCTGGAATCCCTCTGGATCTGTTCTGTTCGATCGAGCCAGGCATTTCGCCACCGGCGCGGCTATATCTGTGCCCGCCTCCCAACCTCTCCCCCCCCCCCTTCCACCTCGGCCTTGGAAAAAGCAATACTTTGACGCAGACGGGGCTGCTGATATGTCAAGGTTAATTCGCGCGCTCGGCCAACGGCTTCGCTGCGAGGATTCCCCGCCCGCGGCCCTTGGAGCCTCCCCGCTTCACAATTAGCTGGTCCCGAGGAGAAGGAGAGCGGGGACCCGCCTGCAAACTTTTCGCGCGGCCCTGCACCTGCGCGCGCCCCTAAAGTGGGGCCCGCGCCGGGCTGCAGCCCGCCTTGCGCGATAGCGCCTCATCCCAGCCACGCGCTACTCAGAAGCAAGCGCCGTCCAAGTTCAGCGGGGCTTCCTCGCGGGTAGCCGCTTATAGGGCGGCAAGCCCGGCTTCGACGCCTCGAGGCAGGGCCCGGGGCAGCTGCAGTAGCAGCAGGAAGAGGTTTGGACGCGGCTCTAACTGGCCACGAGGCGAGCTTCCTTTCCCCACAAGCAGCCCCAGGGTAGCTGGCCCTGCCCCGCCGCACCTGCTGCGAACACGTTGCGCGCCAGGGAGAGAGAAAAAGTTCAAGCAGCGACCGAAGAGTTTCCCTTCTTTCTTTTCCTCCCCCCTCATCTGGCGAGTCCGGCTTCTCCAGGCATTTCCGGGTTGGGGGGGAAAAAGAGAAAAGCCTCTCTCTGTTTCTTTTCTGTTTGCACATCGATCCCAACTCTTTGGACTGCTGGGCTTTTGTTTAACATCAGCGAAGGAAAAGAAATTTCCCCCTCCCTTCTGCGTCTCTTCTCAGGTGCCTTCAGGATCAGAGGTATAAGGTAACGCCGGGAGCGAGCGGAAACTTCGGGTCCCTCCCCCTTTCTGAGAAGATAGCTATTAGGGTCTTGGGGGCCGTTTCTCTCGACCTACGTCTCACACGCATATCCAGGTGAGTTTGTGCTGCACCTCACCTGGCTAACGCGGCTTCCCCTCGGAAAGGAACCACTCTTCCCACCTGTAGCCCCATCTGTGGTCTGCCTTGACCTGCGGACAGGTAGCTGGGAGGCGACGCCCCCGAAAGGCTTGCCGATAATGGCCATTGGAAGGAACGCGTCGGTATTACTTGCGAAAGGATGTGATTATTCAGCTGTAGAAGGCTTCATTTTGAGGTATCCGGAGCCTTCAGTGGCTCGAATGCGTCCTAATCGGCTGACAGAAAATTCCACGAAAGCTTATGGTGTTGGGCCACCCACCTCACTTACTTACCTGGCTCCTCTCCCCGATGAGATTTCTAGAGAGTCAGCTGTTTTCATTCTCTTTTAGCAAACACGTTAAAGATTCTTGTGGCATCTTAGGTGTGTTAATAAACGCTAACAAACTGAT